>NW_022631031.1:10880028-11590250 GCF_010015895.1 Lontra canadensis | reverse complement strand
AAAAAAAAAAAAAAAAAAAAAAAAAAAAAAAAAAAAAAAAAGCCTATTTTACAAAGGCAAGTATATTTCCAGAGATTTGTTTAAAAGATATCCAAAAGGGATTTTCAAAATCAACTTAAATTAGTACTTTTTTGCATATTGCTCCAAATTATGAAGAATTTATCTTTCTCACAGCTATATAATACATCATACATTTCCATTTTACTTATTCTTTGTAATTAATGTTTGTTATCTAAAGCTGGAATACACCTTTTGCAATAATCATATTGTTAAGTCCCTAAATATAAACCCTGGTATTTGCTATTAAAAAAAATGTTACTAAAAAGAATATTTCAAATTTCTATACTATTTCTGTATGGTATCTTTATTTTTAATTCCATTTTATTGATTAAAAATAGAGTATCTACTAATATTTAAGAAATTATACTAATACATACAACTTCTTTCAGAGATTGAAATGGAGCAAATACTTCCTAACTCATTCTGAGACTACCATTACCTAACACAAATGCCAAAGACTTCATAAAAAAACTACAGACCAATATCTCTCATGATCATAAAACATAAAAATCTTCAATAAATTTTTAGTATATATAATCCAATAATGTAAAAAATTAATCATCACCATAATCAAAGGAATTTATCTCTGATATGCAAGGCTGGTTCAGCATCTGAAACTCGATTAATGTAAGCCATCACATCAACATACTAACAAAGATAATGCATATGGACACCTCAATAGAAAAAAGTATTTGACAAAATCTAACACCCATTTATGATACAAAATCTCAAAACTAAAAATAGAGTGGAACTTCATTAACTTGAGAAATATCATTTACCAAAAACTTGCAGCTAACATCACATTAATGGTAAGAAACTAAGAGCTTCCCAATTATGATTGGTAAAAAGGCAAGGATTTCAACATCAGGATGGGATTCCAAATTAATGAAATAAGTGAAGAAAAGTAAAAGATATTCAGATTGGGAAGGAAGAAACTAAACTATATTTGTTCACAGATGACATGATCATCTATGCAGAAAATTTTAAAGAATCGACAACAAACAAAAATGCCTGAAACTAATAAGTAATTATCACAAAATTATAGGACACAAGGTTAATATACAAGCATCAATCACTTTCTTATATACCAACTATGAACAAATGAACACATGGAATTTGAAAGTAAAAACACAATGCCATTTACATTAGTGCTCTGACTCCCCCAAAAGAGAAACTTTTAGGTATAACTCTAACAAAATATGAAAAAGGTTTACATGAAGAAAACTATAAAATTTTGATAAATGAAATTTAAAAGAATGAGATAAAGGGAGAGCTATTTTATGATAATGCATAAGAACACTCAATATTTTCAAGATGTCAGTTCTTCCTGATTTGATCTATAGATTCAATGCAATCTCAGTTAAAATCTCAACAAGTTATTTTTGGGAGATGTTGACAAACTGATGTTACAGTCTGTAGGAAAAGTCAAAAGACCCAGAGTAGCTAACACAATATTGAATAAGAAGAATAAAATTGGAAGATTACCCGAATTGGAGACTTACTCTAATGTTATAAGCAGTCAAGATAATGATATTGGCAAAAGAAAAGACAAATTAATGAATGGAACAGAAAATACAGTCCAGTAATAGACCCACATTAATATAGTTGACTGATCTTGGACATAGAGCAAAGCCAATAAAGTGGAGCAAAGACAGGGTTCTCAACAAATACTGCTGGGATAACTGGACATCCACATTAAAAAAAAAAAAAACAGATCTGACACAAACATTACACCCTTCACAAAAATTAACTCAGAATGGACCATAGACCTAAATTTTACATGAAAATCTGTGAAACTCCTAGAAGATAATATAAGAGAAAACCAAGATGACTTTAGATTAGGTAATGACTTTTTAGATAGAGTACAATAGTCATGAACCATAAAAGCAATAATTGATAAAATGGACTTCAATAAAATGAAAAACTTCTGTTCTGGAAAGACAATGTGAATAAGAAGACATGCCACAGAAAGAGCATAAATCTTAAGGAAAGACGCATGTTATAAAGGAATATTATTCATAATATATAAAGCACTCTAAAAGCACTCTCAAAACTCAACAATAAGAAAATAACCTTATTAAAAATACTCAAAAGACCTACACAAACACCTCACTAAAGATGATATAAAGATATCAAATAAACATATGAAAATATGTTCAGCATCCTATATCATTAGGGAATTGCAAATTAAAACAAAATACGAATTCACTACATACCTATCAGAATGACCAAAATATAAAATACTGATGACACCAAATTCTGGCAAGGGGTCATGGAAAAACAGGAACTTTGATTCATTGCTCATGGGATTACAAAATGATAGTCACTTTGGAAAACAGTTTACAATTTCTTACAAAACTAAAGATACTTTCACCATAATATCTAGCAATTTTGCCTCCTTGGTATTTACCCAAATGAAGTAAAAACTTATGTCTACACACAAGTCTGAACACAGATGTTTATAGCAGCTTTATTCATAATTACTAAAACTTGGAAGCAATCAAGATGTACTTCAGTAAATGAATGAATAAATAAACCATGATACATCCAGATGATGGAATATTATCAAGTGCTAAAAAGAAATAAGCTATCAAGCCATGAAGAAACATAGAGGAAACTTAAATTAATATTACTAAATGAAAGAAGCCAGTCTGAAAAGTCTACATGCTGTGTGATCTCAATTATATGAAATTATGGAGAAGGCAAAACTATGAAAATGATAAAAAGATCAGTGTTTGCCAAGGATCAGGGAGGGTAGGGAGAGGGAGAGTTTTTAAGGAGACTATGATATATATAGTACCTTAGCGGTGGCTACATGTCATTATATATTTGTCTATAATAATATGATAAAATGTATACCATCAAGAGTGAATCCTAATGTAAACCATGGATTTTGGATAACAATAATGTAGGTTGATGTGGTATTATAAGAAATCTACCTCTCTGGTACAGATGTTAATAGGCTGTGTATGTGAGGAGGGACAGAGGGTTGGACATATATGGGAACTCTTTTTTCCTTCTATTTTCTTGTGAATCTACAATGGCTCTTAAAATGTCAACTTGAAAGAGAAAAGGGAAATCAGAAGTTAGGTGCCCCAGAGATTCCCTGAAGTCCAGTAGCTTTCCATTCCTTTGTGCTAAACAACTTATTGTAAGGTTGGAGTTATTATTTCCTTTGTTAGTTTTGTTTTCATTTATGGATTTGGTCTGTTGCTTTCTGTGACACTTACAGTGATGAAAAATGACTGTTTCTAATTTGCACATGGAAAGCTGTGTGTGGTACCTGAATGCTAGGATTATGAAAATTAGTGTATTCATTTTCTAGGGCTGCCACAACAAATTAACACTAACTTGATAACTTAAAACAACAGAAATTTATTTCCTCACAGCTCTGGTGGCCAGAAGTCTGAAATCAAAGTGTCAGCAGGGTTGGTTCTTTCTGGAAGTGCTGAAGGAGAATTTGTTCCTTCCCTCCCTCCTATCTTCTGGTAACTGTTAGCAATCCTTGGCATTCCTTCGTATGCAGATGCTTTGATTCAGTCTGTGCCCTCAGCTTCCCATGTCCTTCTATTCTGTCTCCAATTTTCTCCTCTTCTTTCATGGACATTTGCCATTTCATTTAGGGGCCACTCAGTTGGTCCAGGATAATCTCATTCTGAAATCCTTAATTTAATTATATCTGCAAAGTTTTTTTTTTTCCAAATAAGGCCACATTCATAGGTATCAGGTATTAGAACTTGAACTATCTTCTAAGAAGTCACCACTCAACCCTCTACAATTAGCATTAATACATTGTTCCAAAATCTGATGCCAGCATAATCCTGTTACCAATCAGCTTGCTCATATGTCCATACTTAATGGATGGGTAAAAAGAATCAAATTTAAATTTTTTTTCAAGAATTTTTTTCTTCCTGGCTTCTAGTGTTTTCTTTTAAAATGAAAGAGTCCACATTTTATAATAAGAAATAACTAAAAACATATTTACATACATGACATATTTTTAAATAGACAAAAATAGCCAAATCATTCATATAGAAACTTACACCTTTTGTTCTGTGCTATTGCTCAATTGCATGTAGTTTATCAAAGGTCGTCAAGATTTTTAGAACGCTAAACAAACAGTATTTCAGATTTATTTCAATAATAAACTTTAGAATTAATCATTCATTGAATGAATCAATCAATTCATTCAAATGAATGAATTAATCAATTCATTCAAATGAATGAATTAATCATTTATTGGCTTCTCTTTGGTCTATCTTTTTATAGTTTATACATTTTTAACAATTGTATTTTGGGGACCCTAATGTCAGTGTTCATATTATACCCAATTGTATTATACTGGGTTCCTAGGAGACCACAAAGAGGATTTCTGTAAAAATAGTAATGAACAGGAAAATTAAAGGAAAGATTCTCAAATATTCTTTAGTTCTAATTGTGCTTATAAATGTTACATTGGTAGGTAAATATCCCAGCATGGTCATCATACAAGAAAGGGTTACAATGTGATTTTGAGTTCTAAAGATCCATTCCTATTTTTTCCTTTTTTTTTTTTTTTTTTTTCTGATTCTACTTTTCAGCACTGTCACCATAATACAGAGCAAGAAAAGTATTAAATTCACTGTAGGAAACAAGCCTTCATTTTTTTTTTTTTAAATAATGGGCTTATAACTATGCAGGACAAACCCTTCCTGACAGTGACAACTTTAAAGCATCTCTCTCTCCATCTTCAGCTGAAGGAAGTAAAAGCCATTGTTATTGATGTATGTGAAATTCTGGGAAAGAAGCAGAACTAGGGAAAACATGTATGCTCCCTAATCCCAGTTAGGGGACCAATTTGTAGTTTACCAATTTCCATACAGATGGTTGTATTCATTTCTCTGCTTTGATTATTTGCCCAGTTGCAAACCACCTTCCCTCCCCAAACACACACATTGCTTGGATTTAGCTGATGATGAGATCTGAATATTGCTGGAATGAAGAATAGAAGGTGTTTGAATGTCATTATATTTGTCTGTGGGCCATTCAGGAGGACTAAGTTAGCAATGATTCCTCCTCCTTGTCATCAAAAACCGCTCTGAATATATTACCATGTGGTGGACGGGGATACAAAATTAGAGAAGAGAATATTATTAGTGACTGAAAAATCATCTATTCCAAAAGAAGCAGCCACATGTTTTCATCTGTTTTAGAATGTTTTCTATAATAATGTAGTTATTCTTTGCATGTAAGCGTTCTGGAAAATCTAGAAGATCCAATGCAGGATGAATTAGATTGAAGAAAAAGTAAAATAGTGAGTAAGGGAGAAAGAAGATCTAAATTCCAAACAGAATTCTCTAAGACTAAGTTTGATATGAATCTCTCATAGTAAATGCAGAATTCTATAATTACACTTAATGAGCTTTTACTTCCTCCAATGAACCAGGAATTACCTGGGATTTCTGTGGAGTGGATCTAGGTCTATTCTGTCATGACTCAAAAGTTTAGTCACTACAAAAATGTGATCAGGAGAAACCTTGCTCAGTAGTGATTAATTGTCTAATATATGCAGTAGCTAGTGGGCCAAAACCAGCCTTTCTTTTATAGTATAATAATAAAAATAAAAAAACCTCAATGCAGTCTTCTGCATACTAAATTTTGATTCAGTCCTTACACTATTCAGTTCTAAAAAAAAAAAAATCTTTTTTTTCTTAAGGAAAAGTTCCCTTAACTTCTTTTCTACACCCATTAAATCAAGTTTCTGTTTTGTTTTTTCTTTTTTAGTTATCCTATAGACTATTGCTCACAATTATAATGAAACAACATGGTTCTTTACCTGTGTTTTTCCATTAATGACTTGTAAGTTACTTTAGGATCAAGATTAGGTCTTGATAGATCACTCCAAATCCAGCACTTTGCTCTGAACATGGTATACATATTAAAATTAAACAGACAGATACATGATGATAGATAGATATGGTAGATGGAAGGTGAAAGAGAGAGAGAAAGGAAGGTTTTGAAAGCCAATTTTTAAAAGAATAGTTGAAAAGCTAGAGAACATACAGAAGAAAAGGACAGAGGGGAGCGTGGGTGGCTCAGTGGTTAAGTGGCTGCCTTCAACTCAGGTCATGATCCTGGGGTCCTAGGACTGAGCCTCACATTGGGCTCCCTCCTCCTTGGTGGGAAGACTGCTTCCCCCTCTCCCATTCCTCTTGCTTTTGTTCCCTCTCTTGCTGTGTCTCTCTCTGTCAAGTAAATAAATGAAAAATCTTAAAAAAAGAAAGGGGTCTGGAGACCATATCTTACAGTCAAAACTGTGCAAGGATGCTAGAGTAAAATAATGAGCTCCCTTTTAAACAGAAGCTTAATAACTCTCTATCCAAAAAGCTAGAGTCTGTGAATGTCTCATTTGGGAGGTGGATGGAAGACTTTCAAGATCCTTCTAACTTTCTGGGGTCCCTGGGTGGCTCAGTTAATTTACTGTCAGATTTTGGCTCAGGTCATAATCTCAGGGTCTTGAGATCAAGCCTCCCCACCCCCAACTCCAGGAGCCCCATGCTCAATGCAGAGTCTACTTGTCCCTCTCCCTAGCCTCTCCCCTCACTTGCAAGGGCTCTCTCTCTCTAAAATAAATAAATAAAATCTTTTTAAAATAAAAAGCTCCTTCTAACTCTCTTATCTATGGGCTCTATATTCATATGTCAATTATCTTGTCTATCCAAAGTTTTGCTCATTAACTTTCACTCCAAAGTAAGTGATTCAAAACAATTCATTTATTTGTTGATTTTAAGTTCTCTGTAATAAAAATTATAAGCTCTTGCAAAACTTTCTATAGTTTTGTGTGTCCAAAATATTAAAAGGAGAGATGAGGAATTCTGTTTTCATTATGTGTAACACTTGAATTATGAAAACTAGGGTATTAGAGATGACTTCAAGGTGGTAGAAAAAAAGATTAGAGATGTGGTGGGAGGCATTAACATGAAAAGATTAGAATTTGACATTTACCTATATAAACTAAATTGGAAGAAAATGTCCCTGAAGACTTTTTTGAGGGAAGAAGTGACAGGCAATTTTTTTGTGTGGTAACCTCACTCAAGCCTCCTTCTATTCAAATTCTTCCAGGATATGGGTAACTGGATGTGCCTTTAAGATTCACACATTTGGGGCACCTGGGTGGCGCCGTTGATTAAGGGATAAACCCTTGGTGTGATGTCAGTGTCTTGGGATTATTTTGTGATGTCAGTATCTTGGGATCAAGCCCTGTCCTTGGACTCTGTGCTGAATGCAGTCTGCTTAAGATTCTCTCTCCCTCTCCTTCTGCCTCTCCTGCTCATGTTTGCTTGCTCTCTTTCTCTCTCTCTCTCTCTCTCTCTCTCTCAAATAAATAAATAAATAAATATTCAAAAAAGACCCACACATACATCATATAATTTTTAAAATATTTCATCATAGATGATCCAGAATCCAAGGATCCAAATGACTCATAATCATGTGGATAATAATATAGTCACTTTACAATTATTTTATTTCCCATTATTTAAATGCTATGTGATATTAACATAAGCCATTTGTGTTGGGTTTTAATGAGAACCAAACTGAAACAACTGAAAAATACTTTCCTAAATCCAAAGGCCTCTGGTTGACTGGTAAATCTCAGGTAAATTAGAGAGATCACTAATTTAATGAATCCGTTTTGCAGAATTAGCAAATTCATCCACTTTTTACACAAAACCTAATTTACATGGAAAGTCTTTATAAACCATTTCAGAAATTTGGGGGAAAAAAAGACCTCAATCTGCTATCCCTCAAAAAATGTGATCACACATTTCTTACGAACCCAGTGAGGGATAAAGTTTTAAATTGGTCTCCCTTTTGCGTCATTTTCCCAAAAATAGCAGGTTTTATGTTTGATATGCTTTGGGTGGTCAGCACTTATTAATGGCTACGTCCCTTAATAAACGTTGTCCTCCACAGCCCTGTGATCTCTTAGAGTTAGTTCTATGAGAAGACATGGGACTCAACAAGAGTTTGGAAATCCTCTCTATGACTTAAGAATCTGCATTCTCTCCGAACTGGAGACAGGCTTCCAATGGAGACCTGCATGTTTTCCCAAGATAGACCAAATTAGGACTTTTCCTGATGTTTAGATTCACAAAGTCTTTGTCTAATGGAGTCACTGTGTGGTTAATTTATATATGTGTGTGTGTGTGTGTGTGTGTGTGTGTGTATGTATGATTTTTTTATATATATAATATATATTATATTATACTGTATATGGATATATAATTAAATAATTATATATATATATTTTTCCATTCTTTTAAGATGAACAGCTAATCACTTCTGAAAAAGGTCCATTAATTAATTGGCTTAAAATGTCGATATTCATCTATTTGCGCTACCTCACTGGGAAGGTAAAATCAAATGAATCGGGCTTTATGCATTTGTATAAAGGTCAGATGGTAAAAACAATGCTGAGAAATTATTAGGACAAATCTAGTTTTATCAGGGCTGCATTTAACTGGGTAGCATTAATGGTATTATGTTTTTAAGCAAGGGCTAATGCGCAATTTTATTTTTAAACTTACCTAGAGACACATTGTTTCTGGACTATTAACTTTTTTTTCTCAGTATTTAGATCACAACTCCTAAAGGCTTAGCTATATTTTGACAGGTACTGACAAAGAGTGCCATGGAATTGTGACTCGATTGTCAACTTGAGAGTGTTCAAGCTGAAAAACTCAAGATGAGTGCTAGGTACTAATTAGAACTGTTATATTAGGAAAGCAAATACAATGGTGTCTAACATTAAACAAAGCACAGTTCTCATCAAAAAATGGTTTCTTTTGTGTGTGGGTTAGTCTATAAAACCATTTTGCATGTTAATGAAGCACAAACAATTATTGCCAGAGTAACTAGTTTCATGCAATTACAAAAATCACATAAAAGCCCTATTGTTTGTTGTCTTATGATTTTTTAATGCTAATTTTGCACTTGATAATTTCAGATTTCATTTGTACCACAGTGCACAATTAGGTTTTTATATCTGTGAAGGTGAAGGCTAGTAATGGGAGAAATAACTCCTCATATAAAAGTAAAAGAAATAGTCATTTCCAAAGGAGACGATAGATCAGACAGCCTGAAAACATGGAGAAAGGCGATGAGGCAAATTTCCATCAAGTGAAAAGGCAACATTTACGTAGCTGAAAGAAGAGGGTAACCGAGACTCTTTCCCATAGAATTCTGAGAGGGAGAAAGAGAGAGACAGAGAGGAAGGGTTGGAGGGGCAGGAGGAGAGAAAGACTGGAAAGAAAAGAACACTGAAACAGTGGAAGATAAGGTGTGGGAAGGAAACTAGGATGAAGACATGGTTATGGTCATCACAGAACCGCCACATACTGGTAAACCACAGTGACAGCTGGTAAACTAGTGGGAGTCCGTGGGATGGATTTACAAGTAAAAGTCCATGATGACAATTAGGTGCCAAAACTATTTAAGCAAAGAAATGCCACTATCAAAAAGTCAGTGTGAGCACTAGCTGTAATTTTAGCAAAACCTTTGAATAGTGGCTTAATTGATGGCAAATTCTTTGCTTTAGCATCAAGTGAAATGGCAGATGTGTGTCTTGCGAAACCAGGCTTTCATTTTCGCCTCAATGCATGCAAGGGACCTTACTTCTCAGGGTTCACCTTTAGATTACGATTTAATCTTTTACTCCAGGAATGCAGATATTAAAGTGATTAAAAACAGTTTTTCCCCAGAAAAAAAAAATGGTATAGTGTATTTAATTTGTTTATATTTTATTTTTTAATGAATTTTTAAGAAACTACAAGCCATTTGGAATGACTTCAATCAGTGCTTACCTCCTGCAGTGTTTATGGGAACTCTGGATTTTCCAGTTGCTGCTACTGCCTAGACAGTGCAACATATATCAGCTACGAGCTTAGATTTAATGCTGCCCTATTGTGGTTGAACAGAGCACAATGTTTGAAAGGTCAGAATTCATCTTTCTGTTAGGATTCTGGTTCTTGTTTTTATTTACTGCAACACACCTTATCATATGGAAATATTAATATACACATGTGGCTATGTAGCACTTTGGAAACATTACACATTTTTAAAGGAAATGATTATTTTGTGGCTATCAGAGATTGAAGGTGTTGATGTATGTTCCTGTATCTCCAACCTTCCTTGCCCACTACTACTGTCTAGTTAACCAAGGGAGGGAGGGAAGGAAGGAAAGAAGGAAGGAAGGGGAAGGAAGGAAGAAAAGGGAGGGAGGGAATGAAAGAAGTCTGGGAGGGTCTAAGTTGTTTCTACTACCTAAAGCAAAGAAAATCCCCAAGGTTTTTCTTTTAAATTTTGTTATCACAGTTGCTTACCTTTGTGCAAACATGAAATATATTTTCCTTAGTGATGTGGAATTTAGTAACAAATATTTAGTGCATTAATCATGTACATTTTCAATGTAAAGAATTTTGAAACTCTTGAGACAAATAATTAAATCTGTTTTATACACGTTTGAGACAAACGTTAAGAATACATGTATTTATTTAAAAACATAGCAAAACTGCCTTCCATTAATATAAAGTCATTTTTATACCACATAGTAATTGGTGACTAGCTATAGTGCAATAATCTTAAGTTTAAGTTCCTGACTTAACTTCTTTTGGTGTTTGGGGGACCTGCAAAGAATACATTAAAAATTTACCTCACATCTATTCATTCTCAGGTTCAAGTTTATATCCCAAGACTTAGGTCCTAGATGTGAAGAAAACTTACCTGGTATAAAATAATCATTCAGTGGTTCAGCAATATTACTAACAAGTCTAAAATGGGACTGAGTATGAGGGGTTAATGGTTTAGGAAACCAAGAGACATTTTGGAGAATGCATACTTTGATGGGCATTCCATACATTAATCACTCTTAAAAAGGATTAGATATATTAAGCACTTCAGCATCATTTTTTTCTTGTCGATTTAAAGTAGGTGATGCATTATTTCCATAATGATTTCTAAGCCATTAGACAAAGAGAGGTGATCCAAGGAGTCCACCGAACGAATTCCTACTTATTAGTCATAAACCATACAGAGATTCATCTGTCTTATATTTTAAAAATCATAACATATCTGGAAGCAGAAATAAAAAGAATGCCGTCCGTGCCTGTTTTCCCTCCAAATTTCATCTTCTCCTTTTAACTTGGTTGTTTAATCTCGTCTAAGGAAACCACTGCCAGCCTGGAAAAGGGGGAACGAGACCTGCCTCAGCATCTTGAGATCTCTGTGGCGAATCCTTCTCTGCCCCTGCTGCTTTGCCTTCCTGAGTAGGGAGGGGGTCAGGAAACTTCTCTCAAACAATACCTCAGTCACTAAGTTTCCAAGGAAGGAAATCCCATGTAGAAGCTATCATCTCTCCTTCCTTCTGGGCTCCCTCTACCTTTTTCCTTTCCAAATGGCAGTGAGTGACACCTCCAATCTTGACCAGCCCAGATCCTGGGAAGAAAACTCCCTCTCTTTCACGGCTGCCTTTTGGCTGCTATCTGGATGCATCCATCCCACAGCTGGGATGACTAGCCCTACTGTTTTATTTATGATGCAATCAGCTGCTGTAAGAAGGTGAACAGTAACTGCTATTCCATTGCATTAAAAAGCCTTTTTAGCCCTATGTTATAAACATTTAAAAGTCTCTCTTTTACCCTTTTAGAAAAAGCACAGCAGGAGGTAGATAGAGGTCACTGGGAGTCTCTAATTCATCTACATTTATAGTAGGTGTTGCAAGCTCTATTAGCAGAAAATGTATGACAGTCAGACCTAAGTTTAATGTTTTACTTAAAATATCTGCCTCTCTAGCTAATGCCAGAAGCTGTGCCCATGATTGGTGGCATGTAGACACTTACTAGCAAAAGCTTCCCCTTTGGCAGAAACTATCAGTTGGAAAACTGCTGTTACGATAATATATTTAAGTATCATCCCAGAAAATCCTGCTTAAGAGAGATTTCTTTTTTTCCCCTGCACAAGCCAGCACTAACAGTACACAATGCTTTCTGCCATCACAGACACTGACATGCACTAACATAATGAATGGTAACCAGACGTATGTATATTATCTTGCAGTTCACCAGTGAAATTCTTGTGAACCGGGAAAATCACGCTCTTCTCATTATACCAGCATGAGTGTCCTAAAAGAGCTTCAGCACCAACACACCAACCTAGCACCCGGAGAAAGCTTGTAGAGAGCTGCACAATGACTGACTTCATCCTGTAATTATAATGGCTTCCTTAGTGGGCCCATTTCTTCTTTGGACACTGCCATCTTGTGAGTACTAAATACATCATCAGTGAGTCTTGTTCTCATGTATTACACTAATACATCATTGGAATGACAACTGCTTCTGATGATCTATTAATGCAATACATCAGAGTGAGGTGTTCAAATGGGGTATTACTCAGAAAACCAGTGCCGTCTTCATAAAGCCAAGTCCAAAATCCAATTCCATTTAATTACACAGAATTCAGGGCATGCTAGCAGCAGACAAATACTACCAAAATTTTAGCATCATCAAAGAAATTATTTGCATTCTCATTAAATTAACAACATCTTTTCCTTTCCTGGAAACAGATCTGTCTGGGAAGTCAGTGATTCAGACTCCATGAGCTCACCATCCCCTACAACACACGAGAATCATTTCGCAATGGCCCATGAATAAAACAAATACTCTTTTCCCTATCCTTACTACTTCACATTCACGGTCGTTAAAAAGAGCATCAGATTTTCCCATCTAAAACACAATTTCTTTGGTAAACATACACACTGCATTGAACACTCTTTGTTTGTAGTCACTAGACGCCATCTAAACATTTATACTTTGGTACATATTATACAGAAAAAAGAAGAGACAAGAAAAAAGCAGCTGAATTTGCTTTAGAGTCAGTTACGCTGCACTCTATGTGTGTGTCATTTGTCAGAAGGCTATCATAAAGCACACCCAATCCCTCTGTTCTTCATTTCTGTACAAAACACATCTACTTGTGTTTGCAGAGCTTACTGTGAAATTTAAGTTGTGTGGTCTATTGCTCGTTGGTTGGTGTTACAAAGATTCTGAGTTGTCTTTCATAATCAAATTTCAAAAAATCGCCTCCAACCTTAATGAACATGAACTCTTTTTAGAAATTCACATTTTTACCTGCATTTTTAAAATCCCTGGAGTGTTTTCCATTGTGTTTCATAACAATGATCTGGCATCATCTAAACGAACCAGGTATCAAGATTTTGCAGCATTAACCTATGAATTTTAGGTGATTTTGCCCTCAATTAAAGTTAAGACCACAATAAAATACCGTCACAGACTGGTGCCATGGTTTATGACATAATCGAAGTGCAATTGTATAACATCCTCCTTCCTTTGTCACAGATTTTTCAAATAGACTATTTTGTTTAAAAAAGCATTTATCTATTGTTAATGTCTTCGGAGAATTCATCTTGGGGTTTATACTGAAGATAAATGCAGGCGTGTGAAGGTTTATGAAAAATGCCTCTGCGAGTGACACACAGCCTGATGTGAGTTACCACAGTCCGTTTCACATGTGGAGCAATCCACTACTTGCCTTGCATTCATTATGTTTTCTTGCCATGTATTTTTTCTTCCTGTTATTGAGATCTTTTGATATTATATACTCTTAACTACAAAATGCTGGCAGTAATCTGCAAAGTATGATCTCTATCTACATATTTCTCTCTGTATGTATATAATATTATATTTTATATATAATGCTATATACATAAAGGAAAAGTCACCTCAACATCAATTGCATTCCTGAATACTGATTGCACACCTCAAATATGCATTTCATTTTAACTCAGGACAAGAATAACAACAAATGGTCACTAAAAACTACCTCAGAAAGAAAACCTGCCTTGGAGAGATGCTTCTTACTTTTGGGGCAGGAAAGTGTGTGTGTGGAGGGAGGGGAGTGACAAAAGGAACAAGAACAATGGTGAATAATGCATGTCTTCTGGAAATATAGGTTAATCAATCTAGTTTGAATCTGTGCTAAAGCTTCCTGTCACCTAAAAAATGAATACAGAAGCTTTTAAACATGTGACTCCTTTATGTAGTTTACAATTCCTCAAAAGTTACAGTTCTGCTATTTCTTTTTCCCTCCTTTGCTTTCAAAAAAGTTTTCTTAGCCTCATGATTTCTTTGATATATGTTTCTCAGAATAGTATCCACAATTAACTTTCAGCTTTTGCTGTTTAAAGAATTACCTCGGGATCCGAATGCACACAATATGTGAATAATATGAGGTTGTTAAGAAGCATGCTCACGATTAGTTCAGTTATAGATCTTTTTGGTTTTCTTTCCTTTCAATGGTCCCCCACACCACTGGCTAATGTTTTCCACCCTTGCAGCTTCTAAGCTGTCTATTGTACAACTACTATTCTGCACCTACTTAGGTACACATGAAAAGCAGTATCCTAGCCTGTTGGCTGAACTGGGTCAATGCAGGGAAAGTGCCTTCTGTGTTCTGAGGTGACATTGCAAGTTAAGTTCATGGTGACAGAGATACCCCCTGTACAGTTTCAGGATGTCACGAGCAAGGGGAAAGATGGCCGGACTCCTTCACTGTGGATGGATGCACTCAGGGGCTGAATGAATTTGAAATATAACCAAGTCTGAATGGAAGAGTGGTCAGGAAGCCAAGAGCAATTACTTCGGCTTGCAAAATGTTTAAGCGATTTACTTCACAGGACAAATGCAGAGTCTTTCTGTGCTGGGAACTCTTAAAACTGCATTTGGACAAAATTGGGGGAGGCTCTTTCCGCAAGCTGTTAGAAAAGGGGAAGGGAAATGGTGTGAGACACCAGCGGCGTTTAGTCAGGAATTTCTGAAACCCAAACCCCTGTCCTGTCACCTTTGTTTCAGAGTCTGACTCGTTCGCCTTTTCCATCACCTTGGGAAGAAAACTCAGGTAAGTAGCTTAATTTATAGATTGATGGGACAAACTTATTTAAAAATTCTCAGTACATTATCATGAATCATGTAGGCCTATTAAACTAATTGCTAAGTAAATTTAAGCGGTATTACAGGAGAATTCAGCAGAATGTATCATCAATCTGGAGAGATCTTTGGTGGTCTCATGCTGCCCCCCACAGATATGTCTCAGAACATTCATTATGCCATAATTACAAAGTCTCTTTGAAGAGGCTAAAAATCCCTAGACTCCTTTCATCAATTATTTTCACCTGTTAATTCATTTTGTGTGAAGTAATAACCTCGGCATAATAACAAATGTGCAAGTACTCCGATTTTGCAATTAAAAGCAGCAGGGCTTCTATTTTGATCATACAGACTGTGACATCCATCATAGAAAACAATTTGGGCCTAGCAGGATGACAGATGCCGTACTGATGTCTCTACTAACTAACTGCCTGTCCTAGGGAAAAAAAAAAAAAAATGGTCGGGCCTCAGCCTGCAGCTGCAAGCTATCTGATAGCTTCTGACCAGTCAGCGGGAGAAAGCCCGCAGTGACTAAATTACTGAAAGGTAATTTTACTTCACAAAATGAGGATTTCTGAGCCATAAACGTATGCATTCCAGTGGCTGCTGTAATTTGGAAACAAATAGCCCTTTTCATTTGAAAATGACTGGAATCACTGCCAGTGCTCAGGACGTTTTGTTTCGCAGGCTTTTACATGAAAAATACAATGTAATACTCATTATTTCTGCCCCCTTTCACATATTATTAGACACAGAAGGCAAGGTGGTTATCTCTGCTCTCTTAGGCTAAATCCACACGAGGAATTCCACACACATGCCCACCCCCCGCCCTGTCCGGGCCAACCTCCGGACAGGTGCCTAAATAATGGAAGAGAGCTGCTTTTTGTCGCTTGCTCTGTACCCATCCCCAATGAGCTCTGTCTCAGGAAGGGATCCGGTAACCCCAGCTCATGGGAAGGACCCCCACCCCTAATCTGATGACACAACGGAATGAAGCCTGTTCCCTGCACATCCTGGCTGTGGCAAAGGGAATCGGATACTGAGAGAGGCAGACGAAATGTTTCTGCCTTATGTTTTCAAACTAGAGTATTTTAAAGGGTCTCCTAAAACACCATGTGCCTTCTCTTTTCACATCAAAATTCAAGTATTTGGCATCTTACCCTACACTTTACTAGAATGACAGTCTTTTGAAACATATGCTATTCTACTATTGCCAATTTCGGAGAGAAAAATCATACGAATGTGCAGATAAGTTTTGGCTAATTGAAAACATAAATATTTTCATTTTAACCTTCAATGGGAAAAGATCTAAATAGAAATTGAGAGGCTGTGTGCATCTGTTTCTCTTGCAAAATGAAATTCAGGGACTAGATTATGGAACACAGGCCACTCAGAATAATAAAAGCGGATACGAAATGCAAACAAAAACCATATTATCGGAAATTGTTACGTTTCTAGGATTATGTGTTCAGATTTCTTGAGTGAAGAAGGACAACAAAGGATGAAGCAAAGACAAAAGGTTAAGCACAGCATGAACTTTCTCTGCTGCGGGCACTTTAAGAAGATAGCTCCGATTATGATGTTAACAGACAATAATGCCTACATTTTACACTTTGCTCCCACATTCCTTGCAGACAAACAAGGAAGAACACGCTGTTTCTGGGGGAAAGTCTAGTTTCTTAGTCCATTGTGTCAATCTCATAATCTGTCCTCAAGAAGGACAAACAGATGATAGAAGCAGGGACGTGCTCCTGGAGAAACACAGAGCGGTCAGGGGGTCAGGGAAGGGCTCCTTTTTTCAATGCTCCAATCAGGCTCCTTCCTCAACCTTTGAAGGTAATCCAGGGTTGGACCTGGGTCTCCTTTGACTTTTAGTAGGATGAGCCTTTCACATTCACTCCTAATAAATCCTTTAAACTGGTGCAGAATACCTCTGCATAAGGGCAAAAGCCTCAGTGAGCTGCCTGGTAAGTTTCATACACAAGTTCTTTTCATCAGGTAGCACAGTGAAAAATCAAATGAAAGAGACGCATTAGAACAACGAAATTGCAATTACCCATCCGAGAACTCCTTTAATGGGATGCCAGGAGGACTTGCCCTTTATGCACACGCTCTGACTGTAACTAATGCTCAGTAGCCATCAACAAATTATGACTGGTGACACTTTTGCTGCGGCAGTATTAAGCCCAAAGTCCAATGGAGAAAATATATGGTTTTTATTACAAAATTGTTCTTGTTTACAATTCTAATATCCTCTTCATTATCTACTTTTCCAGACATTTTAGGCAGTTCTAAAGACCTGGGGCAGCACTAGTCCTGTCATAAAGAGAAATTAATGTTGTTAAAGTTGGCCTAGCTGCCCTCTGGGACAGCTGAAGATGTGGAAATACAAGGCTCTGTTTTTAAAATGAAAATGATTAAAGGCACAGACACCTTGCTCTTGGAGCAGCCACTAAAACTTTTAATAAAATACGTGGGCACATACACACAAAAGCTTCTTTTCTTTTTCTTTCTTTAAGTCATCTTTTCTCTCTCTCTCTCAAATCCAACTTTGTTCTCTAAGAAACAGCTTGCTTTAAAGACTAATAAGTGTAGAAATGACCTCATCATTATAAAGAACACATTTATTTCATTCAGCAGTAGCTTACCAATAATGACCAGGCACAGAGAGACCAGGAGAGCTTTCTCCAGATAGTCAGTAAACTAATTAGGAGCGCTCTTTAGCGACAATGACCGACAGGCTCAATCTGGCCTCTTGAAAACACTTTCACAACAGCCTGGCATTCACCACTGCTGGAGGTGTGCACCCCAGCTCACCTCTTCCCAGATTTCAAGAAGAGGTCTCCTGGGGTGGTAGGGTGGGAGGAGAGGAAGAAACAGCCAGCCAGTGGAGGTTACTAGAAATCCTTTTAGAGGGAGCCTACCAAAAGTATCTTGAACAAAATGGCTCATATATCAGGAGAAAAATGGCAGGAAATAACTCAAAGGAAGAGAGCATAACCTTTGCCATCCAAGGGCCAAAGAACCGCAGTCAAGACTTCACCTCCCTGATCCTCCCAACCTTAGTCATTTTGTCAGGTTAAGTGAATGCTCTCCATATAGAGCTGGAGAGGGAAGTAACACCCCCACTCTGCTTTATTTGCAGTATTTGTTTTAATTGCAGTATTTTATTTCAAGAAGTTTTGTTTTTCCACTATTTTTCTTTTCTTCTCGTTTCTTTTCTTTTTTCTTCTTTGTTTCTTTCTTTCTTCTTCCTTCCTTCCTACCTTCCTTCCTTCTTTCTTTTTGATTTCTGATTTCTTTCTGACTTCTTCTTAATTTGCTCTACTTGCCAACATTCAGCTTAGACACAAATTCATTATTATAGACAGGAGAGGAACGAAAGTGTCACCATATCTTTTCATTGTTTTCGTTGTTTGCTTGGTTGCTATTCACAAGAGTTCATGTAGCTTCCTTACAAATACAAAATTACAGAGGAAAGTCAAAGGTCACTGAGAGTCATCAACAGCATGCACACATCTCTCCCTTAGGTAATTTCACCGAACATCTGCTCTGTAAACAGACTTAGCAGACTGGAGTCACTCCTTCCCATATTTGCAAGTAGACTCATATCGAAGCCATTTGAAACCACAAATCAAGACCATTTCAACAGCATAGGAAGAATGTCCCAACTCCGTTACGTCACGCAGCGTGAGTGTCCAGAGGACGGCCATACTGTCATGAAATGTTCCCCTGGCTGTTGCTTCAGTCTGCATCCACTTCCTCCCCGGAGTTAAAGTTTTGTTTTCTCTCTGGATTCCTTGTTCTTGGGTTCTATTACACACAGATGGAGAAAACATTTGCCCCCACACAATAATGTGAGGGGTGCCAGGCACTGCATGCTGCTGCAATAGCAATACTTCCTCTCCTGGGGCCTGACTCAAAGTGTCTGAAGTTCTACAATTAGATGTCCTGTCCTTTACACTTTGAAGGTTTTCTTACCATCAGGAGTCACTTAATTAAATCTTAATACCCTTAAGTATAAACATTAACTGAAATGGCTTATATCTTGTTAAGGTTAGTTGGCAAGTAGCGTTAAAGAAATTTAGCTTTGGGATAATCGCAGCAATAACATTAACATGACTGAGACCCTACTCTGTACCCATCACTACTCCAACTTCTTCCCAGGGTTGAACTGATTTCAGTGCCACAGCAGTCCTTGTAAGAGAGATAAGCGAGACGCAGAGAGAGTAAGTCACACAGCTGCTAAGGACTGAACCACCAATCACAGCCATACACTCTGGTCCCAAATTTGACATTTACAATGAAACAAACACAAATCCACAATTTAAAAAGAGGGGTGATGCCGTTTGAAGGAAAGAACACTTAAAAGTGATGCTCCAACATCATGTTGGTTTCTTCAACTTCTGCTGAAGGCTTATGGCATCATGACTACAACACCTCTTGAACAGTGATCACATCAACAATCACTATCTATTCCAGTTGCCAGGCATTTCCAGCAACTCATACAGCATTTTGTTTATTTGACTCTACTTAATTGTAACCTTTTCCCGAGAAGTTGTGTATTTACTCTCATTAAAATGCAAACATATGTTTGGAAGGGGGTCGGCCAAGGATGAAACAGGCATCTGCTGCTGAGTCTGTGGCTTCCTCACATGAAATATTTGTCTCCTTCACCCCAAGCTATACTCAAGGTCTAAACTTTATATGCCTATGCTCAATTATCAGGTAAATTGCATAGACCAAAAGGTGGAAAGCAGTGCATATTCTTACCGATGGTAGTGTTCTCATTTTTCACATTGAAAAGTAACATACAAAATATATCTTCAATTGAGCATCGTCATCCTACCTAAGAAAACAAAAAAGAAAGAAAACTACTTTTCACTGATATCAATTGATATAAGTTCATCATTACATGTAATCAGAAATCAATGCAGATACTCCTAGTAAAACCTGTCAGCTTGCTAAATTATTCATTTTATATACATAAATATATATATATAACCTTATTTTTTATCAGTGACCAAATACATAAAATGCTATGCATATGAATACTTAAACGTGGGTTCAGAATCACAAGTACAATGCTGTATTCGATAAAGCAAGAGCAGTAGATAAAGACATCTATGGATTAAAATCTTGGCACTGCTTTATATTAGGTTCCTGGCCATGGTAAATGCTCTTTCATCTCTCTGTACTTTCATTTTCCTTTTTTTTTTTTAACTATAGCCATCATGTCGTTTATCGAATTCTCAGAACTTAACTAAATCTTGTAACTGGAATTTTATACCCTTTGACCAACATCTCCTCCATTTCCTCATCCCTCAGCCCACGGAAACCACTGTCTGTTTGTATGAGTTGGCTTTTTTTAAGATTCCATGTATAATCTATTTTCTCTCAGGAAAATAGAATTTTGTCAAAAAAAATAATTTCTACTCCATAAGATGACTGTGAAGAATAAATGAGATGTAGATTGGTTTATTTTTGATACACAAGGTTAGTACTTGTCATATGGCGGAAATACAATAAATATTTATTGATATCTTTGAGTGTCTTTTTTCACTGATTTTACCTGGTGCAAGTAATCACATTAATTTTATAATTTCATTTATTCTTTATCTC
The DNA here is from genome assembly GCF_010015895.1 of Lontra canadensis. Classification (NCBI taxonomy): domain Eukaryota; kingdom Metazoa; phylum Chordata; class Mammalia; order Carnivora; family Mustelidae; genus Lontra; species Lontra canadensis. The sequence goes on along the minus strand of NW_022631031.1, from coordinate 11,569,590 downwards.
AGATAAGGTTTTTTTTTCTATATTCTAGATCAGTACTTTTTTATATCATCTTATTTTTGGGAAACCAAATAATTAAACATATATTTTATATATTTTCCTTTGTTTCCATATCACTCACCTTAACCATCTTAGGAGTTTCTTTTGCTCTCTTCTGTATTGAGGAAGAGCTTTTAAATTTCACCCTTGTACCACTAATTCTAAATTCTACAAGATTAATCAAGGAAAGGGGTGCCTGTGTGGCTCAGTTCATTTAGTGTCCAATTCTTGATATCAACTCAGGTCTTGATCTGAAGGTCATGAGTTCAAGCCCAGTATTGGACTCCATGCTGGGCACAGAGATTACTTTAAAAAAAAAAAAAAAAAAAAAAATATATATATATATATATACACACACACACACACACACACACACATATGTGTGTGTATATATATGTATATGTATGTATATCATAAATATATATATATATTTATGATATATATATCATATATATGATATATATCTATTTATCAATCAAGGGAAAAAGGAAGAAAATCCCAACTAGAAAAATGAGGAATGAAAGTGGAGAAATTACTACTGACCTTGTGGAAATAAGCAGAGTATAAAGGAATACTATGAACAATTGTATGTTAACATATTAGATCATCTACAGGAGATGACAAATTCTTAAAAAGATACAACTGCTGAAACTGAGCCAAGAAGAAATTTTAAAAACTCTAAGTAGGCCTATAACAAATAAACAGAATAGTAATAAAAAAAAATTAAATTAAATTAAAAATCCAACAGTAAAAATTCCAGAACCAGATATCTTTCACTGGTAAATTCCACCATATTCTTCAAAATAATTAACACATATACTTCACATCTTCTTTAAAACAAATAAAGAGGAAACATTTTTAACTCATTTTATGAAGCCAATATTACCCTCATAATACTGACAAAGTTATCATGAGAAAAGAAAACCAGAAACTACTATTCCTTATGAATAATATATACAGAAATCTTCAACAATATGCTACCAAACTGAATCTAGAAACATATAAAAAGGATTTATACACCATGATCAAGTGGGACTTATTCTAGGAATGCAGGTTTTATTCAATGTATGAAAATCAATTCATACACCATGTTAATAGAAAAAAGGACAAAAATCTAAATGATCAGATTGCCATAACAGATGTAGAAAAAATTAAACATAATCTAACATCCTTTCATGATAGACAAAAAAATTCAACAAACTAGGAATAGATGTGAATGCCTCCAAGTTGATAAGGGGCATTTACAAAAAAACAATACCTAACACCAAACTTAATGGTGAAAAAACAAAAACACTTCCTGTAAGATTAGGAACAAAAAAAGATTTTAACTTTTATCACTTCTATTCAATACTGTATTGAAGTTCTAGTCAGAGCAGTTGGGTAAGAAGAAATAAAAGATACCCAAATTGAAATGGCACTTGCAAATGGCATGATTGTGTAATATGGAAAATTCTGAGTAATTCAATACAAAAAATATCATGCACACACCCAAGCACACACACACAAATACTTGTAGAATTAATAAACAAGTTCAGCAAGTTTGTGAGACACAACATCAATATAGGAAACATGGCTCTATTTTATACATTAACAATAAACAACCTAAAAATGAAATTAAGAGAACAATTTTATTCATAATAGCACCAAAAAATATAATTCTCATAAATAAGTGTATCAAAAAATATAAGACTTACTGGAAAAAAATAATTGAAACAAATTAAAATTTAAGTAAGTGAAAATACATTCAGAGATTAGAAGAAGGCAATAGTTAAGGCAATACTCCCCAAACTGATATACACATTCAAGACAATTCCTTTCAAAATTCCAGTTGCCTTTTCTGTAGAAATTGATGATCTGGTCCTTACATTCTTATGGAAACATAAGTGACCAAGAATAACCAAACAACCTTGCAAAAGAAGAAGAATGTTGGGAGACTCTTACTTTCTGATTTCAGATTTTACCAGAGAGCAACAATAATCAATAACTGTAATACTGGCATAAGGACAAAAATATAGATCAATGGAATATAATTAAGATTTCAGATGTAAACTTACACATCTAAGGACACTTGATCCTCTATAAGGATGCCAAGATAACGTAATGGGGAAAGAACTGTATTTTCAACAGACCGTTGGTGGGCCACCTGAATATCCACATGCAAAAGAATAAGGAACTGTGTAGTAAGTGTTTGTTTCTAGCTTTGCCTGTTTTTCTTCCATAAGAAATTATTATTAAACTTCATTTATGAAGATGATATTCTTTGGTCATAAACAAAAGTGAAAACATTTTCATTCTCTCTCATTACACAGTGGTTCCATGGGAGGAAGGAGACCTGTAAAGACCTGTATCTGTCATACGGAAAAGTTTCGGGGTGAGTCTAGTAATATGGCCATCAGGCACACAGAACCACCTGAATTAACTACTTTGGCAAAATTATCCACCAAGTTGCCATTCTTCCTTTCTTCATAATTGGTATAACTGTGATTTCCTGGGACATCCAGAAACATATATTTTTAATATGCTTTGCAGGAAGCTATAGTCTTGAGATTCAGTTCTGGCCAATAAGATATAAGTGGGGGTCACCTGAGAATTTCACAATAAACGTGACTTCTTCACCCTTCTTCCTGATTAGACTGAAGAAGTGAAGACCAGAACTTCAATATCCACCTTGTGATGACAAAATCCCCATAGCAGAAAAGCCAAAGGAATCCAAGATCTCGTTCCTCATATCCATGAGCCTCTGACCCAATGTCAATGGGCAAATGATTTTCTGTTATGTCAGAAAAACAAAATACCAATCTCATTATGTTATTATACTGGGGTCTCTTTTACCTACAGCTAAATTTGATTTCTAATGGATATTCTTAATGAAATCTAACTGGTAAATGCCATTATTTCTGCTTTCCATTACAAGTTGTTCTTTTTCCCAGTATTAATTGAATTATTTTCCCATACACCACATTTTAAAAATTCTGATGTATGATTTGTTTTCACATTATTATGATGTAACAACTTTATTTTTAAAATAAGAGGTAATGGAAAGATGCTATACTGTTTCAAAAGAGAAATATAAGTTAATAAAGGGAAAACTCATAAGTTACTGAAATAAATTTTACTGGTAGGTTTAGCACACAATTAAGTGAAATAAGCAGAGTGTTTCAAACTTTCTTGATAGTATAAGTAATGTCTACACATAAAAATGCTCAAAGGGAATCAAAATATATAATGCCAACATGATAGGGCCCCACTGATTTGACAAGAGTACATATTTTTAGGAGGAAAACACTATGGGATAGAAATTAAATTTCTTTACTTGTTGAGGAACCAACCAGTAGCCCAATGCCTCTATTCAACCATCAAGTATTTATCAAGTTCCTGCCATGTGCTAGAGATTCCCTGGGTTGGAGCCATGTATCAGAGGTAATTACTATACACTTGAAATCCTGGCCTTACTGGGATTATACTGCAGGGTCATATGATTAAGGAATCAGAAATATATAATAAAAATTAAAAGTGCCATGAAGTAAGAGCCAAAATGTTTCTACTATAGGGGGGGGAAAATAAAGTCAGGAGTGCCTGGGTGGTTCAGTCAATTAAGCATCTAATTTTGGTTCCTATCATGATCCCAGGGTCCTGCGATTGAGCTCAGCATTAGCTTCCTGCTCAGTGGAGAGCCTGCTTCTCTCCCTCTGCTGCTCCCCCTGCTTGTGGTCTCTCACTCTCTCCTTGTCAAATAAATAAATAAAACCTTTTAAAAAATAAAAATTAAAAATCACTGGGGGCAATTTCCTTGGCTATAATGATCTGATAAAGTATTTCTGAGAAGGGGCATTTAAACCCGACACTCGACTGGTTAGAACAATGGGTAGGCAATGATCAGTGAATTAGATAAGAACTAAGGAAGGGTAGATATTGATGGACATTGATGGCATTTCTGAGAAGAGATAGGGAAAAAAGGCAGTGTTTCCCCCGAACATAAAGGAAAGTGGTAGGAAATGCAGTCATCGGGGTCCTGTCATGGGAGATCTTATATGCTATGTAAAGGGTTATTCTAATTAGGCAGAAAACTATAAAGGAACAGAAAATCTCAATACATCAATGGCCCCAGTATATCAGTGATTGATATATATCAACCATTTCTATTTATGTCAACAGAAGTCTGGGGTCAGTTGTTCCAGGATTAATTCAGTGGTTCAAAGATATCACCAGGCATCTAGCTCTGTCCAATCTTCCATCTGACATCTCTGGAGAGTTGGTGTTATGTCTTTACCCTTCTTGCCTCAAGATCACAACAGATAAGTTTTGTCCTCATTAAGATAAACAGTTGTCATCTTGTTGACCCTACCAGGAAGGAATTGGCTAAATAAAAGGGCCTTTTGCCTTATCTTTTTCTTCTGTAAATAGCACATTACCCATGCTGGTGCAGTTCATTGTTCCAGAGTGAAATTTAGGTTTAAGTTTAGTTTAGGGCCAGGGCTGATATAAGACCCAAGTACAGGGATGTCCGTAGAATGGTCAAAGTCTCTCATCAAACTTTTCTCTGTGTGAAACACAGAAAACTTTATGGATTAGGTTAATTTTAGGGAAAAACTACAAGCGAACCTGCTAAAAGCCAGGAGAACAGATCAAAAATATGATCACAGTAATTGCTCATTCTTCACAAGTTTACTCAAATTTCAATGATATCGCCCAGTCTTTGGTTAATGGAAAGATAGTAGGGAACCCAGTGAGTTCGTCCCTTGATCTTTCTCTTCCATTTTTAATCTCACTTCTACTGAGATATGAATTACATAATTCAGAATACTGTCTGGAGTTTATTAAAATTCTTTGTGATTACTGTCGCCAAAATATTGCTCTGAAATCTTTAGAACCTTTAATAGTATTTCTCTCACTTTGTTTTTAACAAATAGCAAGACTTTTTTTTTGAAAACTAACAGTCTATCTTAAGGTATCAAGTTCATCAAACTCTGATTTCTCTCAAGTTTTGATTAATTTTTAATCTGTGAAAATCTCTGTGCATTAAAGAAACAGGATTCATTTGACTTGAACTCATTTCCCCATCTAATAGGGCATCCCTATTAAAGAAATTTTGATTTATCTACTCTCTATTTATCTACTTGCTAATTACAGGCTAAGTTTTCAAAAAATGCAATTCCAGATACGGCCATTTAATATCAAAACCACCATTTCAGAATACTCAGTGTTCTCCATGAGGATTCTTATATAGCCAGGTTATAATTCCTAGGTATATTAAAGTATATCAAAAGAAGCCTTCCTTCTCTGTCATTTTTTCATTTCTTTTTAAAATATGCAAGAATAGTTTGTACCCTATATTCTAGGATTTCCTGTATAAATCAGAGATGCATCTGTAATGATAGTTGGAGTGGATGATAAGGGGCAGGTCTACCCCCTCATTATTCAAATCATTGGAAATGGCTCGTATGATGTCATCAGCTGTCAAGAGAACTTAGTATAAAGAGACCTTCCAACTGCAGACATCCATCCGGCCTCATTTTAGTTGTAGTGTCAACTCATTTGTAACATATTGTAGAGGGACAATAGATATTTAAGCCTGGAATCTAGCATTCTGAAGTGTGTGCTCCTGGCCAAGATGCATTGAAAAAGGAACATTACAAGCTTAAAGAATAAATATGAGGTTGAACCAAACCTATTGTCCAAAGAGAAACAAGGGTCTGCCATCAGGAATAAACAATTTCTGTTGAGACTTTGTAAGGCCCTTGGTAAGGGCCAAGGACAGGAAAATCTTAATCTTCTTGTGGTTTTCACTAATAGAACCTCACATTAGCCAACCTGGCTATGCAGAGGGAATTGTTTCATGACTGAAATGTCAATAACTCTACAACCAATGGCTTTTGCATACGGTTTAACATCTGTCTAATTCCTCAGCCTGAGAGCTGCTACCATTTCTGAAATGAAATATAAGAACAAACAATATCTCGTAACCCTGAAAAATCAAGGTATTCTAAGAAACATAAGGATACAGGATAAACATTGTTCATTTATCCTCGCACGGGCTGGATTTGGAGTTGATTTCCATTAGCCTGGCTTTGATAGAATCCACGTGGATGTGGGTGCTGAATAGATTCTGTTTGGTGATGGGGGTGGTGGGGGTGGTTATTTCTGCAGCTGGTTTTGTGCTAAAGCCAAAAGAGTGTAAAATCCTTTTAACTAGACTCCCAGCCCCCATTTGTGATAAACATAGTAGGCTGCCTCACTAGCACCAGCAACACGTAAAGTTCAGTTTCCGTCTGCAGGGAGATAAGAGGATCTTAACGGGTGGCTCTGAGCGCTGCATTTCCTATTTCACGCTCAGTGCATACGACTTAGGTTAACTCTCTTCATATGTCATGGATTCTTTAACAAGCGCACACTGCCCTTCCCAAGACACGACACTTCCATTTCCCCCAAATCGCAAAGCTAATTGCCTTAAACCATACTGAATGTTTAAACGCAGTAATCAAAGGTGTGAATATTTAACGGGTTTTATCTAAATGATTAATTTCTGGTGTCTCTACGTAAACAGTACTACGCTCCAGCAGTCTCAGGCAATAGAATACCTCTATTTGCTCTTCAATATAGGAAATGCGAGATACAGTTGTTAGTTGTATGACTTGACATGTATTGATGGCCCAGATATGAACTAGTGTCCTACGATATAAGTGGAATTCCAAGGCCTTACTTTAAATTATGCAAGGTGTTCTTCCTGCTAGGGATGCATTTGTCATGCACACCGAAAGATCCCTGTCTTTTTTAAAGCCCCTAACAAGTAAAGGGGATGCCTTCTCTTGATCAAAATTATAGAGGAAATATAGTTCACCCCAGGTCATGAGATGCTATATTGCAGAATAGCCTATCTTGCTTCTGAAATGGTCATCTCTGCATTCAATATTTAATTGACAGAGAATTTCCTTTTTATAAACAATTATATTTAATAAGTATGATTAACATACATAAACTTGATTTAAGAATCAAACAGTGCACCATTTTGTATATTTTGTATATTTTGTATAAAATATATAAAATTCTAACTCCTCTTCTTTAACTCTGAGAACCACTTCCTGGAAGTTATACGTGAACATTTCCTTGTGTATCTTACATGTATCTTCATATATGTGTGCACATGCCACACACATGTATAAAAACAGGATTATACACATGGACACACTCATGTGGGTACACAGGCATTGCCTTTTTGCACTTAATAATATATCAGCATTTACAATCATACAATCTGTACACTATATGTCATTATTTTTAGTGCCTGCTTAGTATCCTGGTATATAAATTTATCATATTTTAAGTAAATGCTCTTTATTAATTAATTGCATTTATAATACAAAGAATTCTACCATGGGTGTTTCTGACATGTATCTTTGTGCTCATGCGTAAATATATCCATAGCATAAATTTCTAAAAATGTACTCTAAGAGTTGAAATGATGGGTCAGGAATGCAAGAATATACAGAAGATTTTTATTTTCTACAGATTATTTCCTTTATATTCCAAATCTGTAATATACTGATTGTCATCTAAACTTTGGAATCCATCGAGTCAGTTTGAATAAAAAGACAAAAAGAAATAATACCAGCATGAGTAAAAAGACACAGGAGTACTTTTTAAATTTCAAATCCCATATTATCATCACTAAACTTAATTCATCCCCTAAGCCATAAGGTGAAAATAAAGCATCGTTCATAAGTATATTATGCCCTAATCCATTATTTCTCAAGACATAAAAGATAGCAAGTTTTATTCTTGTCTTGAAATTCAGGATTTAGGGGCGCCTGGGTGCCTCAGTTAATTAAGCGTCTGTCTTGGGCTCTGGTCATGATCCCGGGGTCCTGGGATCAGCCCCGCTTCAGGGTCCCTGCTCAGCACGGACTCTGCTTCACCTCCTGCCCATACCCCAGCTAATGCGCGCGCTCTCTCTCTCTCTCTCAAAAAAAATAAATAAAATCTTTTAAATTAATGAATTCAGGATTTATACTTTCTTGGATATTGATGGGGTAATAGTTTTTCAAGCCCAAGTTCTTTATAGCTCTCTTCCCTGAGTTCTTAACCTAACTCAACACTAAAGCTCTGTAGTAACAAAGTGTGTGCCTTCCCCACCAATATCCATGGAGTGATTCTTTGACTAGATTACAGCCCCTTTTTGAGCATGTGATTTCCCAAGAAGTGAGATTGAGAACAGTTTAACTATTCCTAGTATATAGCAAGCCCTGCATCATTCATTTCAGGCCACAAGGATTGGCTATGTGCAAAAGAAAAACAGCACCAGATCAGTTAAACAGGCAATGAAGGCTTTATTTAGACAAGACTATTGTAATAGAGAAGAGAGTCTATTGCAATAGGAGAGAAAAATTGAACTCAACTCTGCTGAAACATAAGGTCAGATATTTATTTATTTATTATTAATTTATTTAAAGATGTATGTGTTTATTTGAGAGAGAGAGAGTGCAGAGCGCAGGGGAGGGATAGAGGGAGGGGGAAACAGATGACTCACGGAGCGTGGGGCTCCAAGGGGAGTTTGATCCCCAACGGGGAGATCATGACCTGAGCCACTGAAACCCAGAGTAGCCACTTAATCAACTGCACCACCCAGGTACCCACAAGGTCAGAGGATATTTAAACACTAGCGTGAGCTAATGAAAAAGCGCCGGAGGAGTGCACTGAGTAGCTTCATCAATATTTACTAATTGTTGCCCATGGCTCTACTCCCTCAGAAACTAAGATACAGGGGTCTTGTTTTTCTTGATGTTTATATTTCAAAAGGTTTGTTCCCAGGTCCTTGAGAAAGACAATCCTGGTATAGAAATGTACACCTCTATCAACGGTAGAATATACCTGCAAAGAACTAGGCCTTGACAACTTACATTCTGAATTTTTCAAACTTCCATAATTGGAAAGAATAGATTTCTAGAAAGAAAGGACTTCAAAGCAAGTTAGATATATTTATTATTTTTGTATTTATACTTTAACTTAGATCAGTGCAGAAAAATGTAGCACTTTTCACCAGGATTATATATTAATAAAACGTTATTTTCCTATGATTTAACATAAACTTAATAAACAATCTTATAAAGAAAGGAATTTGGGGGTTCCTGGGTGCCTCAGTTGGTTAAGGTCTGTTTTTGGCTCAGACCATGACTCCGGGGTCCTGGGATAGAGCACTGCCTGGGGCTCCCTGCTCAGCTGGGGAGCCTGCTTCTCCCTCTCCCTCTGCCTGCCACTCCCCTGCTTGTGCTCTCTACCTCTCTGTCTGTCAAATAAATAAATAAAATATTAAAAAAAATAAAGGCATTTGATTTTTGTGAAACTATACTACTAAAAGATACCTTGGTGCCAGATTTCCCCTATGTTTAATATAATTGTAAATTTGAGAAATAATTAATAGTTTGGGACTAATGAAGCTTGACATTTCTTTTTAAATCTTGAATCATTTAGTCCATTCCCGGCAAAAATTAAATTTCTAAGGAAAAGAAGACGGTATTTAAAGCTTTCATTATGGGAAACAAAATGCCCTATGGAAATGTCTATCTTGCCACAAATAAATGATTTGATGTATCACTGGTTAAAACTAGATTGCATTTGTTCAAAACCTTAAAACTCTTACCAAATCCAGCTGCCCAAACAGGTTCACAAAAGTCCATTTTAGTAATAAGCTCCTACTGCTCTGGGTACTTTGATATCAGGAAGGTTGGGCCATGCAATGTCATAGAAAATAAAAGCATGGATTTGCCAAAAGCATAGGAAGTACACCCTCTGCAACAGCTTTTAATGCCTATTCCTCTCTTCTCTTTTGTTTTACCACATAATTTTACATTTTATAAAGTAATTCACCCAATTATTAATCTTGCAGGTTGGCTTTGAAACGTCCAGTCTTTCACTGGAATCTGACCGTATGACTTATAATAGACGCTTGATGGGTTTGGGAAAAAATAACCACTTTGCCAATTGTCTATGAGGATAGTATTTAACATGTCCTTTGTATAAGGATGCTTGATCATATTCACCCTTTTTTCCCCCAAGATGGATACATCAATACAGGAGAATTTAGCAGCATAGTTGGGCCATTTTGTATTTTGTTATTATATGAAAATGAATGCATTATTTGTAAAGGTTTTAAATTGCACACGCGGGGTAGATCACCTTGTGTGAAACAGGTTGATCCATCTAAACAATGCCAAAACTTAAAGCAAAAGTCTCTAGTGGGGCACCCGGGTGGCTCAGTGAGTGAAGCGTTTGCCTTAGGCTCAGGTCATGATCTCAGGGTCCTGGGATCAAACCCTGCATTGGGCTCTCTGCTCAGCAGGAAGCCTGCCTGCCCCACCCCTGCCTGTCTCTCTGCCTACTTGTGATCTCTGTCAAATAAATAAAATAATTTCGTCAAATAAATATCAAATATCAAATATCGTTTATTTTGTCAAATCAATGTCAAATAAATAAATAAAATCTTTTTTAAAAAGGCCTCTAATTAATGGATTTGGCATATAAATATTTTTTCAATTTGCTTACTCAACATAACTTTATTAAAATATTCATCAAGTCAACAAGAGCAATACTAGCCATGTGAATTGTGAATGGCCATACAAAATGATTCATTTTGCAAAGAAAAATGTATTTGCAATGAGACTCCATGGCTTCAAAAACTCTTGGTCATATTAATGGTAACTCCCTTATTTCCCACGTTTGTTTTAGGAAAGGGAGTGTTTAATATACATCAGAACGGTGACCCCTAAAATGTAATAAGAACTGATTGAGGAACTAGCATACACAGTAGCCTCAAAGGTGACTTGTATGAACTTATGACTTCATATTTGAATAATATGGAAAATCCTTTTTAATCTCATTAATTATTTTCAAATCAAGTTTCTTTACTTTAACTATATGGCACCCAAGTTCCTTAGTGAAAATGCAGGTTCTGATCATTCAGATATTGCATGGGGGGAGGTGTGTGCAACTTCCGTTGAAAAGCCACGTAGTTCTATGAAGGTTTTAAACTACCTATCTTAAATTCAGGGATGTCATACTTTGTACCCATTTGTCTTTTAAATCATTGCAGGTTTTGATAGTTAGTTTTTTTTTCTTTTTTAAGATTTTATTTATTTATTTGACAGAGATCACAAGTAGGCAGAGAGGCAGGCAGAGAGAGGGGGGGAAGCAGGCTCCCCACTGAGCAGAGAGCCCCATGTGGGGCTCCATCCCAGGACCCTGGGATCATGACCTGAGCCGAAGGCAGAGGCTTTAACTCACTGAGCCACCCAGGCACCCCCCCTAGTGTTATAATTTTTAATCAGATATCAGGTTTCATATTTGGATTTCTTTAATTTTTCTTTTTTGATTATTTTAAAATTTAAGTTACAGAAAAGAGAATGGAATTGATATTCCTTAAAGATATTTTGAATTCCATTCATTTATATATTCCACATATAATTATCAAGCATGTGAACTTAGTCAGTGAACTAAGAACTAGGCATCGAGATGAATATGAAATAAATGTTAGCCATTTTAACAATTTGATAAATTATATAGTAGAGATACAAAGCAAAGTACTGTGAAATCACAGTGTGAAGATCATTGTAAGTCCCATATAAATATCAACTGTCTACTTTATCATCAAGACATTTTCTAGTGAAGGATGTTAATTGATCTTTTCAATCCTCAACTGACAACAGATATCTCTGTGTGAGTGTTGAGTTCATTACAGGGACAAACATACTGGTAGATAATAACAAAGTTTCAAGGTGAAACCTTGATTACTAAAAAAAAAAAAAAAAAAAAAAATCTAAATTTGAGGATATATTCTAGTGTGCAGTAACAAAGATCTTTTTAATCCTGAGCCTCAGAATTAAACTGATGTGTTCACTTAGTCCCAGAAATAGAAAGCCTGCCGAATTATGTAGTGGTTTCACCTATAAAAATTTATGGCATGGATGAACTCCCAGAAAAAAGTGGGAACAAATAACTGAGCCACATATACTAATTCCTCTTCCATACTCATCAATCAGGTCATTTATCCACCTCCTTGGAAGGACTAGCAATGCAGCTGAGGACCAGGAAATATTAGAGAATAGCCTTCCTCATGGAAACTATAGAAGTTGGGAAAACAATGAACCCTATGAAAAACAGATGACAACAAGCCCAAAATGGAGTCACCTATGATAAGTCACTAAACTCAGACTTAATTCGTTTTGGCTCTCCCAGAAATGGAATCTTAAACCAGTCAACCAGGAATCCCCTGATCAGCACTAGTTAGGTCATCTGTCTGATAGACCCCTGACATCCCCTAAAGGAAAGTGACCTTGCCATAACCAATCTCCTTTTTTGTCTAGTATAACTTCCTTGTTCCCACTCCCTTCTGCCCATAAAAGTCTTTCATTTTGTACAGTTCCTCGCAGCTTCCTTCTATCTGCTATACTGGATGCTGCCTGATTCGTGACTTATTGGATAAAGCCAAAAAGATCTTTAAAATTTACTCAGCTGATTTTTGTTTCTTAACAACCAAGCATGTATGTTGAAAATCCTTAAATGGTAGTGTAATTACTTTAATCTGGAAAGTCCAGTATATCCCTACCAGCCTTTAAACATTGCCAGATAGAGTACAGTTCCATTACAGTCTTAAGAACCCCTCTATATTTCAGGACAGAAGTGTTCTCTCCACTTTGCTTCCATCAAATCCACACTATCAAATGCTTACAAAGCCCTTGGTAACCTTCTACTGCCTTCATGCATAAGCAAAAATTGGAGAAAACCTGTTTTCTGCTTGAGTAAATGAAAATTAACCAGTCTTTTCTCAAAAGAGGAGAATTTGAAACTTTTCCTGACAGCTAAAATTTTTTATTCTTGCTGAGCACTGTTTAACTCTTCTCCAACAAAAACAACCATCCATAATTTCGTTATCTGTGCTACTGTTTATAAAATAATAAAGTGGGGACTTAAGTAAACAAAGATAAATAAAAAGCAGATGTTTGACTAAAGCCTTACATAATTCTTCAGAGCATAGAGAATTTCAGGGGCAAAGGCTGTGGCAATTCAGAAATAAAGGCTTTTGTTTTGTTCTGTATTAAAAGATAAAGACGGATTAAAGTAAAGAAGAAGAACAAAAAGGAGACCAGTACACACTAACACGGTAATTGCTGAGCATGACACTGGCATATTGGATCATTTTGTAAGTCACCTAGGGAAACCTCTAAGTCTTCAAGGCTATACCCAAAAACCATCACCCCAAAACAAGATGTCCCACTCCCCTCCTCCCACCTTCACACCTTTTCCCATTTCCTGTCAACATCAGACCCATGTATTTTTCCTCATTCTCTTGCAATGTCACTTTCTTTTTCTCCAGTTATCCCTACTATTGTCATGCCCAGGTCTTCCTGATCCACAAAATCTTTTGTCATTTCCAAGTATTTATTACTCCTGATCACATCTCATTTTGAAGTCTCCCTCAGCTTCTATGATGCTACACTCTCTGGGTTCTCATAAAAGTCCCTTTTTCTCTTTCACTAGCTCCTTTTATTCCCACTCCTATCTCTTTTGAGGACCAGGCAGACATTTCTGAGTGCCTACTAAACATATTCACTTCTACAGATACCTACAACTGAACAAACTTCAGGGACAGTGGCAAATGCTTATTCACCTGCCATTCCTATTTCCAAATGGAGAAACATCCATTAGCATAATACATTCCCTGGAAAGAAAAAAAAATCTTAATTAATTGGTGATTTTGATATGCATTCTGTGCTTTCAGCTCTTATTTCTCTCTGTGACCTGGCTGCCAGCAGAGAGCATGTGTTCAGATCAGCAGCTCAATATTAAGTTTTACAGGGGAGGACATTATGCTATGAGAACTTCGCATACAGTGGTCTGGGAACACATATCTAAAATAAATAATCATGTCTAGCAAAAAGTAGAAGTTACGGACCACTAAAAAGAACTAGTAAATTTTGAAGACCAAATACCTTTATTCTAATACCAGGATGGAGTATCAGATCTTTTAAATATAAGAAACACTGTACAATAGCAAGAATACTCAGCAGAAGAAATGATGTTCATAAAAGATAAATTCTGTGAGGTAAAGCGTGATGTTAGAGGATAGAACACTTGAGGGTTGGAAAGGATACCTGGAGATTTGAGGATGAGCTGCAGAAGAGTCAGTCAGGAAGACTAGAGGCAGATATTATGAAAGTCGTTGGACTCCTGGTAAGGGATTTAGATGAACGTGTAGGCACCATGAAGATAGAAGAGGCGTTTTATCCATTCTGTAACAAAATTAATCCTGAATTTTAAAACAAAAACCACAATATCAGTATGGAAGATTAATTGGAAGCATCACTACTATATACCCAGTGTCTAAAGCAGCAATTGATTCCCTTCAAGGCTTGCAAAACACAATTGCTGAGTGAATCAATTGTGTAAATGGGGAGAGGAGCCAAGATCCCATTAAGAATGATTTAAGTGGTGGCAATACAAAGAGAGGAGAAGAGGAATGGCAAAGACTATTGGAAGAATAATAGAGTCGTTTCAATAGGAAAGGAAGGACTAACACCATGTAGCATTTGCTACAAGTTAGAAATTATTTTAACATGTTCATTCTCTTGGTCCTCACAATAACCCTGTGAGGAGACAGAGACTCAGAGATTCCATTTGCTGAAGTCACGTTGCAGGGAAATGGCAAAGAACAACTTAAATGATATTTTGACTTTAAATCATATACTATTCACTTCAGCATGACTTCAACAGTGTCAATGCAGCTTTGTCCCTTAAAGAAAGTTCCCATGTCTGTGAAGCTTGCTAAGATATTCTTTTTTTTTTTTTTTAAAGATTTTATTTATTTATTTGACAGACAAAGATCACAAGTAAGCAGAGAGGCAGACAGAGAGAGAGAGAGGAGGAAGCAGGCTCCCTGCTGAGCAGGGAGCCGGATGCAGGGTTCGATCCCAGGACCCTGGGATCATGACCAGAGCAGAAGGCAGAGGCTTTAACCCACTGAGCCACCCAGGAGCCCCTTGCTAAGATATTCTTAAGAAAACTATCTCAACAGATTAGCAATTTGATTCCTTACCTGTTAGACATTCAAAAAGTCAACACAGTTCAGTTAAAATTGTGATCTCTCCCCACCACCCTTCTCCATAATATATTCTGCATACTCTTTGAGTCAGTTACAATGCCACTGCCCAAGGGATACTTCTGGGAGTAATGTTAGTCTCCCTAATTACTCACACCCTCTGCATTCAGTTAAATACCAAGTTATGCCAAACTTTTCCTAAAAATTTCTCAATCTACCCTCTCTTCCATCTGTCCAAGAATCCTGGTTCAGACTCATCATCCATCACATGTATAACTGTCAAACCTTATATTTGTCTTTAGCTTTGCTCTACTCCAACGCATTTTCTGTTTCACATGTGTAAAAAATATATGGATCTAACTTATTTAAATCTTATTTCCTTCAAATATTTTTAAAATAAGTGGGAAATTATGTTGAATTTTTATGGTACGAGTTCTTTTTTTTAATATTTTATTTATTTATTTGACAGAGAGAGAGAGATCACAAGTAGGCAGAAAGGCAGGCAGAGTGAGAGGGGGAAGCAGGCTCCCTACTGAGCAGAGAGCCCCATGAGGGGCTCGATCCCAGGACCCTGAGATCATGACCTGAGCTGAAGGCAGAGGCTCAACCCACTGAGCCACCCAGGTGCCTGGTACGGGTTATTCTTACAGGGGAAAAAAGTGCTCGCGAATTTCCTTTAAAAGCAAATAAATAGTTGTAAACAAATGTGAATTAGAATCCTTTAAATCTACTGAAGTCCACATATCAATTTCTGTTAGTTTTCTTTTTTAGTTATCTAATCCCTCTACACTCTTATCTACACTTATTTCTCGAAGTGAAAGAAATAAAAATCTCCACCATTCATCAAAGTCTATAATATTTGACCATCACTTCCACTGGAACTGTGGTGGAAGCTGCCATTTTTCTTGGATACTTAGGCGATACTATATGTCAACTGCAGGAGTTCGGAGGATGAAACTGGGGTGAAAAAGGAAAGAGAAGTAGTTTACAAAGTTGTTCAAAAATAACATTTCCCAGGCACCGGGGTGGCTCAGTCATTTGAGTGCTTGATTTCCACTCAGTTTGTAATCTCAGAGTCCTAAACTCAAGCCCCACTCAGGGCTCCGCGCTGATCATGGAGTCTGATTAAGATTCTCTCTCTCACTCTTTTTGCCTGACTCTGTTCTCTCTCTCTTACTAAAAAAAAAATTAAATTTTTTTAAATAAAATAAAAATAACATTTCTGGTCAAAGTATTTTGATCCCAATTCTGCTTTGTCAGTTATATTTTTTTCATGAGGACTCAACAGGTCTTTCTCAAGAAGCAATTATTTCTATTTCTTCTAAATTGAATATGTAAGATTTAAGGTAACTAAAAAATCCATTTATTAAAGGAAGTATTTTTAGATGAAAACTTCAAGATACACAATCATTTAAAAATTTAATTTTACTTCATCAAATCCTAGTATTTTAGTCTGATTAAAGTAAACCACATTTTTTATGGCATTCAGAAGATAGTTACCAGAAAATTTGACCTTTGTAGTAACTCATTCACAAAATCACAGAAAGCTAAATTAAAAATATGAAAAAATTAAAAAATCTTATGACTCAAATTGTGTTATTTATGACTGCAACCATAAATGCAATTCCACCAAGTTATTATGCTGAGTATATATTGCTATTTATTTTTTCCAAATATAAAAGTAATTATAAACATGAGATAGTTAAGCTAATGTATGGATATAGGAACGGTAACCTTTGTTTCAATGTGAAGGATTCCAACCCCATTTTAGGCCAGAGTTCTCTAGAGTACCAACATTATTGTTTCTTTCTTCGGGTTTCCATAAACTTCGGACATTTTTGCCCCACATGTTCCATATCACAATTTCTTCTTCTTATGAACATCCACAGTTCTTTGGGTCCAAGTGTCTGTATTCCATGGTGAAAAACTCAAGAAGACTTGCTTTCTTTCTGGGATAAATAATTTAGTACCAATAATGGCAGCCAAAAAGTTTACAAAAACTTCAAATGAAGAAAATATATAAAATGGTAATAAAAACCGTTGCCTTCAGTGACACAATAATATTATGGAAAGCAAAGAGGTTCATTTTATTGGGTTTAGTAAGAAGCACTTGACGTAGAGAACTTCATGGTTCTTATCCCAAATAGGACATATTTATGGGAGAAAAGCACTGAGCCTATCACAGAAATGCTGGCTGAATTTCAGAAAAATAATAGAATGACTCACTTGGGATTTCCAGAACATAGTCCTTCATGCATTTTCTTACCTCTCATTTCCTTACAAGGGTACTTATAAGAAGCATTCTTATAAGCATTCTCTCAACTGTAGTTATTTCTTTTTTCGTGACAAGAAAATCAAATCTTAAGCTAGAGAACAAATTCTTATCACTTATAGAAAGAATTTTTTTCTTTTGGACAAACACACAATTAAGAAATTGACTGATGCATTGTTTATTTACTAAAGACCTCATGAGCTTTGTTCCAATAGCTCAGTGTACATACTGAAAAATGTATTAAACACAATAGTGCAAATCTGATCAAATTGTCTAATATTGGCATTCTTCAGGCAAACCTGAGTCTTTTAGCTATTATAACCTATAATACAAAAATGAAGGGAATCTTTTTAACTTAAGCATATCTCTACTAGAAATTCATACACAGAAATAATTAATATAAAGCCATTGAGATTTTGTTTTCTATTGCATTATTAAGAAACAAATATAAAATCTCCTATTCAAATATAATTTTGAGTGTCATATAAATCTTTCACATTAGTGGATGGAGGAAAAGCAGGTATGGACAAATATTATAAATGAGTAATGACTATGAACATACAAACACAATGTGTGATTAAAATATGCATGAAGACTGGAAAAACATTAAGAAAAAGCCAATCAGAAAAGGACCTGATTATAGTCTTAAGTCATATAGTGTCTTCTTTTAAGAGAGATAACTTAACAATTGTATAATTAAGGTTTTGTTTGATAACTTTTAACATTTTCCTGTATGTATCAGACAGCATCACGAACTATAAAACAAGTTTTTCATCAAGCATCCTATCTCAGTTTGGTGTTTGTGATCATCAATCTCATTGACAATAATGAGGATCCAAACATAACTTATGTCTGAGTGGAAGTTTGATTTAAAATGGTTTATGTTCAGGGTGCCCTGGCAGCTCAGACGGTTAAGCACCTGCCTTTGGCTCAGGTTGCGATCCCAGGGTTCTGGGATCCCCACGTTGGGCTCCCTGCTTGTGGTCTCTCACTCTCTTTCAAATAAATAAATAAAATCTTTAAAATAAAATAAAATAATAGATGGCTTATGTTTCTGTATTCCCTTTTGCTTGCCAAAAAAAATCTAAACAATTACTTAACTGAGGGAATGTTCCATTATTTTGAAATGAAGTTTATAGCTTCTTGTACTTTCATTATCCTTCTAATATTTAGAAAATTCTTTTTATCACAAGAGTCTACTTAAACTGATTTCACAGATATTACTTCCTTCATACCTACAGCATCTTGGGAGATAGTGGAGTTTATTTCTACCTAATTAGTTATATTGGGTCAAGAAACACTCATTGCCATAATGAAGATCAACTAGTCACTATTATAACAACAACCACAGAAGAAATCTTGATTTATTTGAGATGAGTAATTTAATGATTGTATGAATATGTTTTTGATCAATCAGCTAAGAAACCTAGAAAGGAGAATGAAACTTCAACTGTGACTTTTTTTTAAATTTTTTTTCTCGACAGTTACTTTAAACAGGGAAAGTGATCCCATTATATGTTGAGCCTCCTCTTAATTGTTTAGGCTTTTGGTACATTTTTGTCTGCATGTGGACTTTTTGGTGCATATGGATTTAAAATGGTAAAATATACATATATTTATGAGTTCGTTGGTCAAACTATTGGCTAGTTCTTATTTAGAAGCCAGTTTTCTCAACATCCATGATGTTCAGTGCACAAAAGATACCTAGCCAACTACTGCAAATAATCATTAGTATCTATACAGAGCTTTACAGTTTGCAAAATGCATGTGCACAGTTATTTCACTTGTCCCTTATGTCTACGATGTGATATAGGGTACATATCATTATCTACATTTGGAAATGAGATAGTTGAGGACAAAGATATAGCCTTCCCCATGTCACCCTGGCTTGGTTGGGACTTTGAGCCACAATCTATGGATTATAGTCTAGTACCTCCTGCTTTAACAGGTTGCCACTGTTATAGTAGTTTATCTGTATTGATTGAAATAGACACGTAGATATCTCTTAATAGAGTTAGAATAAATTCCGTTTAATTCAACAGTAATATAGTGATCTGGGCCCCATATCTCTTGTTTTGATGGGTTTGGTTTTTGTTGTTTTTTTTTTTCTTGTCATCTTTATTTTTTTTTAAGATTTTATTTATTTATTTGACAGAAAGAGATCATAAATAGGCAGAGAGAGAGGAAGGGAAGCAGGCTCCCTGCTGAGCAGAGAGCCCGATGTGGGGCTCGATCCCAGAACCCTGAGATCATGATCGGAGCCGAAGGCAGAGGCTTTAACCCATTGTGCCACCCAGGCACCCCTTCTTGTCATCTTTATTCAAGGGTTTCACATCAGTTATATTACAAATTACAGTAAATGTTCAAAATTCCAGAATTTAAAAAGTAAATAATTTACTTCAAAATAATGTAAAATATTGTCAAATATAAATTCTCAGTTTAACACAATTCTAAAATAAACTACAAGCCCAAAATAGACAATAGTCAATGGAGTCTACTTATTTT
The DNA here is from genome assembly GCF_010015895.1 of Lontra canadensis. NCBI lineage: Eukaryota > Metazoa > Chordata > Mammalia > Carnivora > Mustelidae > Lontra > Lontra canadensis. Next base: position 11,549,692 of record NW_022631031.1, on the reverse strand, counting down.
ACAAAGTAGACATTCATGACTAAAACCAAAGAACACTCCCAAAGTCTAAATAACAGAATATACATAATACAAAAGATGCAGGTACTAACCCAAACCCAAGCTTTAAATATGATTAGAAATAATTATAATATAATAATATTGAAGATACCTACTAAATAGTACCATAGCTGAGCCAACTTAATAAAAAAAATGGGAAGATAACACAACCCATCCACTAAAAATAAAATTCAGTAAAACTGCAAATATATTGGTATATGAGAAAAATCAAATCATGAAAGGACTTAAAAAAAAAGTTACAGCTGAGATTCCAGCTCTAGAGCACAACTCCAAACCATCCGTTTCAACCCTAGATAAGTAGTGAGACATCCGGGTAGAAGAAAGCTGTAACTATACTACCATCAAAACCCGTTTTTGCCTCCTTTGAAGATATCACATTCATAATTATCCTTATGTTCTTCAGTGAGGAAGCACCAGATAGAACAAATCCAGGTCTTCATTCTATAAACAGCCACACACACACACACACACACACACACACACACACACACAATGTTTTCCCTCATTGTTCTTGCCACTTCACTTACTCACGGTCTTTTTATTCTGTATATTACATCATTACTCCTGGTTAAAATTCATGTACCCTACTGTAAGCCTGAACAAACAGAACTGAGAGCAGGCCACCTGAGCACGGGCTGCTAAAGGATTTCATCTGTTTTTGTCCCTCTTTGGCACTTGGTTTGAAGAGTGAAGGATAACACAGCTGTTAGGAACTAAGTTACTTAACATACTGACCTGTATGTTAAGTATGATCCTTCCAAAGAGAAAGAAATACACTATTCCTCTGTGAAACAGCTTAGACTTCAAGAAAGAAATATAGATAAGGTGACTGTATTCTCTCTTATGTAAATAAATACACAGGTCCAAAGAAGCCATTTTCAGACCCAAACGTACATCCTTAACTCCTGCCCCTATGTCTACACCCACCTCCACTGTAGGAAATATGGCTAGCTTCTTGGAGTTTGATGATTCAAGACTTTCATTTACAGACAATATGCCTCATATTCTAATTTATTTACTTATTTATTGGATTATATACACTGCCTCAGAGTTCATGGAAAATATCATTATATTCCTTATGTTGAAAAAGTTGCTCTTATTTTCTTTCAGTTCAGGAGTTAAAAAATATTTTTGTTATTTCCTCTCATATACTCCACAAACACTATAAAAGGTAGAACACAGGTTCCTGGGTGGCCCAGTCGGTTAAGGTCTGACTCTTGGTTTCGGCTCAGGTCCTGATCTCAGGGTCGAGAAATCAAGCCCCAAGTCAGGCTCCACTCTGAGCGTAGAGTTGGCTCTCTCTCTCTCCTTTTGCCCTTCCCACTTATGTTCTCTCTCTCTCCCTAAAATAAATAAATATTTTAAAAAAGGAAAAATAATTGATACTGTTTTGTGGTGATATTTACCAATAGTTGTGAAGCTTTGTATTACCTGGAGCATTTTGCATGCAACCCTTTATCCTACAACGAACACTATAAGGCTGGCATTATTATTTTTATTTGACAGAGGAGAAAATTAAAGACCACAGAAGTTAAAAACTTTTCAGATATCACAACACTAATGTGGGGGTAAAGAGCTAAAATTCAAGCCATATTTATTGTGGTGTTTTTAATATTAAAACCTATTTCACTCCTACTAGACAATTCATATAACAAGTATTATATTTCAGTATGTCTTGTACTTAATTGGAAAGTTAGTTCTGTTTATTTTCAATCCCACCGAAATTTGTTTGAAAAATCTCCACTGAAAAAAAGAGACTGGGATATAGCATATTTCTGAACCACCATCTTCATTTTGTAAGCAAAGTAATAGGCACTGGGACTTTTGCAACAAAATCACATGCTCAGCTTTATCTGTGGGATTCCTAGAATGACAGTATAATGAACTGTCACCACATTGTAATAGTGGACCTATAAAGATGTTCATATGTGTATATATTTATAGTATTTCTTTGTGCCAAAGGAACTTTCATGTTTGCCAACGGCCCTCAGAAATATGCAATTAAGAAATCAAATAAAATAATTTGAAATATAAATGAATTTTAAATTTAATTTTAATTCATAATTTAAATGAATAATTTAATTCATAATTTAATTCATAAATTAAATTCAGGTTGACTCCACCATAAATAGCTCTCAAAACATGTACTTCACTATATGCATGTGAATATGTTTCATAAAAAGAAAACATCCACATTAATGTAAAAGAAAAGAACTTCTGAGATCCAGTAAGTTTATTCTTTCTTTATGAAGAAAGAATCTACATCCAAAGGTTTCACATGCTCAATGTATTGTTAGAACATTTTTAACCCAGTAGTTGATTAAATACACAAGTCAATCCAGTTGGAATGATTGGACAAAAGGGCATAAAGAGCATCTTCAGATCTTAGAAGATTTCACATTTTGTCTATCCATCCTATCTTAGTCACCCTAGGCTGCTGTAACAAAAATACTGGGTGAATTAAACAAGAAATATTTATTTCTCATAGTTCTAAAGACTGGAGCATTGAAGGTCAGCTTTCTTAACTTAAGCTTCACATGGCAGAGAAAGATTACCTCTCTTGTGCCTGTTTATACAAGGGCACTAATCCCGCTCATGAAGGCTCTAACTTCATGACCTAATTACCTTAAAAAGCCCATCCCTACATCCATCACACTGGGGATCGGGGCCTCGGTGCATGAATTTGGGGGAAGAGGGCAAAAACATCCAGTACATAGCACAAACTACTCACAATTTTAATTTTACTTTAAAGGATATAAATAATTTTGAATCACAAAATATTTTTGACCTTTCAGGAAGAAACTTTTATAAATTAAATATATATTAAAGTATCATATATTAATTAATGTATATGACATATAATATATTAATCATATATAGTAATGTAATAATAATATATTAATTGTATGATTATATTTTATATATGATATAATAATATAAATATATAGATTATATAAATATAAATTAATATTAATATTTACTATCAATATAGTGATATATTAATATAGTGTATTAATAGCATTAATAATAACTTAATTATATGATTATATTATTTATTTATTAAATATAAATGTATATATCCTTTAGTCATCTCTGGCTAAAAAAAGGTGATAGTTTAAATTATCACACTTTTTTCTTGGGGCGCCTGGGTGGCTCAGTGGGTTAAAGCCTCTGCCTTCGACTGAGGTCATGATCCCGGGGTCCTGGAATCGAGCCCTGTATTGGGCTCTGCTCAGCAGGGAGCCTGCTTCCCTCCACCTGCTCTCTGCCTGCTGTTCTGCCTGCCTTTGATCTCTGTCTGTCAAATACATAAATATGATCTTTTAAAAAAAAACTATCACACTTTTTTCTTAAATGTGGTCTTGTCTAAGAGTTCATGTACATCTCTGAGGAACATAGAAATTTAAGATGGCACTCATGACTTTTTCTCAGGATGTCACTCCTCCGATAATTTGGCAAAAGGTAAATTATTCAACTGGGCTTAACCCACACACATGAGATCTTTAAAAGCATAAGAGTTTTCTCCAGGTGGTGGTAAAAGGGGAAGTCGGGGATTTAAACTCCAAGAACTCAATGCACTGCTGTAGCTTTGAAGATGGAAGGTCCATGTAGAAAGAATCTGGGTGGCAAGAATGTTGATGGCATTTATGAGCAGAGAGTGCTCCTATGTGACAGCAAAGGAAGCAGAACTGTAGACCTGTGGCCACAAGGAACGGAATTCTGCCAATGTTCTGAATGAGCTTGGAAGCAGATTCTTCTCTAAGCCTCTAGCTAAAAGCCTACTCAAGCTGACACTTTGATTGGAGCCTCATAAGACACTAAGCAGAATTCTGTTGAGCTTGCTTGGACTTCTCACCTACCAAACTGGGAGCTAATAAATGGGTATTGTTTGAATGTGCTAAGTTTTGGTAATTTACTTTTGCAGCAATAAAAAAGTAATACACTAGGATTTGTTTAAGAAATATATCCTTTGTAAGATCACTTATAGCTTGAGTGAGTTTTTACAACTCACTCAAGCTATAATCCCAATTATTGCTAAACAACTAGCAACATGATCTACTGGTCTGAGATGTGACAAAAATCAAAGCATTCTTTATTTCATATTGAAATATGTGAGCTCTCACCAGGTGTCAGACACTGGACTAGACAATGGTCACAGAAAGATGTGTGCAAGAGTCACGACCATAAGGTCCTTACCGCAGACAGAAAAGTAAAAACATAAGTTGCTACATACAATGATGAATGCAAAATGTGAAACACTTCAAAATATGAAGATAGCACCGAGAAAGACATACTTATTTAATGGCTGGGGATATATGAAGAGATGCTTCTGAAATTATTTATCATTGAATGTTTCTTCTTTCGTTATCTGATATACATTACTGAAGATTTCCATTTCTTTTACTTCTCTTTGAATAAACATTTTATGATGACTATGTCCCCCACAGTCTTTCAGAAAAGTTAATTTATAATATAACATATTGACTTTTATTTTCAATCATTTAGTCTATCAAAATAATCCACTCCAAATATTTGCAGTCAAGATCACGGTTTATGTATCTTTTGTTCTATGGAGTGCCTAGCACAGGTATTCAACTGAATTTGGAATTTTGACTGAATTTCAACTAATTCTCAGTAAATTTTGAGAGAATTCTGAATCCTACCAGAGATATTTGCCCCATGAAATCAAAATGAAAAGGAATTTCAACATTTAAACATTGAGAAGAATAACATTAAAGAAAAAAAAATTAACAAAACAATACTTTTTAATATTATTAATAGTATTTATTTCTTTAATTAAATTTTATTTTCAGTGTTCCAAGATTCATTGTTTATGCATCACACCCAGTGCTCCATGCAATATGTGCCCTCCTTAATACCCAGCACCAGGCCCTCCCAACCCCCCACCTCCCTCCCCTCCAAAACCCTCAGTTTGTTTCTCAGAGTCCACAGTCTCTCAAAGATCTTCTCCCCCTCCGATTTCCCCCAACTCACTTCTCCTCTCCTTCATACAATGTCCTCTGTGTTATTCCTTATGCTCCACAAGTAAGTGAAACCATATGATAACAGATTCTCGTTGCTTGATTTATTTCACTCAGCATAATCTCCTCCAGTCCCGTCCATGTTGATACATAAGTTGGGTGTCATCCTTTCTGATGGAGGCATAATATTCCATTGTATATATGGACCATATCTTCTTTATCCATTCATCCGTTGAAGGACATCTTGGCTCTTTCCACAGTTTGGCGACTGTGGCCACTGCTGCTATGAACGTTGGGGTACAGATGGCCCTTCTGATCACTACATCTGTATCTTTGGGGTAAATACCCAGTAGTGCAATTGCAGGGTCATAGGGTAGCTCTATTTTTAATTTCTTAAGGAATCTCCACACTGTTTTCCAAAGTGGCTGCACCAACTTGCATTCCCACCAGCAGTGAAAGAGGGTTCCCCTTTCTCCACATCCTCTCAAATACTTGTTGTTTACTGTCTTGTTAATTTTGACCATTCTAACTGGTGTAAGGTGGAATCTCAATGTGGTTTTGATTTGAATCTCCCTGATGGCTAATGATGAAGAACATTTTTTCATGTGTCTGTTAGCCATTTCTATGTCTTCTTTAGAGAAGTGTCTGTTCATGTCTTCTACCCATTTTTTGACATGATTATCTGTTTTGTGTGAGTTGAGTTTAGGGAGTTTTTTATAGATCTTGGATATCAGCCCTTTGTCTGTAGCATCATTTGCGAATATCTTCTCCCTTTCCGTAGGTTGCCTCTTTGTTTTGTTGACTGTTTCCTTTGCTGTGCAGAAGCTTTTGATCTTGAAGTACCAAAAGTTCATTTTCGCTTTTTTTTTTCCTTTGCCTTTGGAGACATGTCTTGAAAGAAGTTGCTATGGCCAATGTCAAAGAGGTCACTGCCTATGTTCTCCTCTAGGATTTTGATAGATTTCTGCCTCATGTTGAGGTCTTGTATCCATTTTAAGTTTATCTTTGTGTATGGTGTAAGAGAATGGTCAAGTTTCATTCTTCTATATATAGCTGTCCAATTTTCCCAGCGCCATTTATTGACGAGACTGTCCTTTTCCCACTGGATACTTTTTCCTGCTTTGTCGAAGATTAGTTGACCATAGAGTTTAGAGTCCATATCTGGGCTCTCTACTCTATTCCACTGGTCTATGTGTCTGTTTTTGTGCCAGTACCGTGCTGTCTTGGTGATCACAGCTTTGTAGTAAATCTTGAAAGCAGCCAACATGATGCCCCCAGTTCTCTTTTTCTTTTTCAACATTTCCTTAGCAATTCAGGGTCTCTTCTGGTTCCATACAAATTCTAAAATTGTTTGTTCCAGCACTTTGAAAAATGCCAGTGGAATTTTGATCGAGATGACATTGAAAGTATAGATTGTCCTACGCAGTATAGACATTTTAACAATGTTTATTCTTCTGATCCATGAGCATGGAATGCTTTTCCATCTTTTTGTGTCTTCTTCAATTTCTTTCATGAGTGTTCGGTAGTCCCTTGAGTACAGATCCTTTACCTCTTTGGTTAGGTTTATTCTCAAGTATCTTATGGTTTTTGGTGCTACAGTAAATGGAATTGATTCTCTAAAATCCCTTTCTATATTTTCATTGTTAGCGTATAAGAAAGCAACTGATTTCTGTACATTGATTTTGTATCCTGCCACATTACTGAATTGATGTATGAGTTCTAGAAGATTGAGGGTGGAGTTTTTTGGGTTTTCCATATAAAGTATCATGTCATCTGTGAAGAGAGAGAGTTTGACTCCTTCTTTGACAATTTCAGTGCCTTTTATTTCTTTTTTGTTGTCTGATTGCTGTTGCTAGGACTTCTAGTACTATGTTGAACAGTGGCAAAAGTGGATATCTTTATCGTGTTCCTGATCTCAAAGGCAAGGCTGTCAGCTTTTCCCCATTGAGGATGATATTCGCTGTGGGTTTTTCATAGATAGATTTTATGAAGTTGAGGATTGTTCCCTCTATCCCTATACTTTGAAGCATTTTAATCAGGAATGGATGCTGTAACTTGTCAAATGCTTTTTCTGCATCAATTGAAAGGATCATGTGGTTCTTCTCTCTTCTTTTACTGATTTGTTCTATCATAGTGATTGATTTGTGAGTGTTGAACCACCCTTGCATCCCAGGGATAAATCTCACCTCGTCATGGTGGATAATCTTTTTAAAATACTGTTGGATCCAATTAGCTAGGATCTTGTTGAGAATCTTTTTCTTTTTTTTATCATTTTTTAATTTATTTTCAGCATAACAGTATTCATTGTTTTTTGTACCACACCCAGTGCTCCATGCAATCCGTGCCCTCTCTAATACCCACCACCTGGTTCCCCCAACCTCCCACCCCCCCCACCTCTTCAAACCCTTCAGACTGTTTTTCAGAGTCCATAGTCTCTCATTGTTCCCCTCCCCTTCCAATTTCTCCCAACTCCCTTCTCCTAACTCCCCATGTCCTCCATGCTATTTGTTATGCTCCACAAATAAGTGAAATCATATGATAATTAACTCTCTCTGCTTGACTTATTTCACTCAGCATAATCTCTTCCAGTCCTGTCCATGTTGCTACAAAAGTTGGGTATTCATCTTTTCTGATGGAGGCATAATACTCCATAGTGTATATGAACCACATCTTCCTTATCCATTCATCTGTTGAAGGGCATCTTGGTTCTTTCCACAGTTTGGCAACCGTGGCCATTGCTGCTATAAACAGTGGGGTACAGATGGCCCTTCTTTTCACTACATCTGTATCTTTGGGGTAAATACCCAGTAGTGCAATTGCAGGGTCATCTTGGCATCCATATTCATCAGGGATATTGGTCTGAAATTCTCCTTTTTGGTGGGGTCTTTGCCTGGTTTGGGGATCAGGGTAATACTGGTTTCATAAAAAGAATCTGGAAGTTTTCCTTCTGCTTCAATTTTTTGAAACAGCTTCAGGGGAATAGGTATTATTTCTTCTTTGAATGTTTGGTTGAATTCTCCAGGGAATCCATCAGGTCATGGGCTCTTGTTTTTGGGGAGGTTTTTGATCACTGCTTCAATCTTATTACTAGATGTTGGTCTATTCAGGTTGTCAATTTCTTCCTGTTTCAGTTTTGGAAGTTTATAGGTTTCCAGGAATGCATCCATTTCATCTAGGTTGCTTAACTTATTGGCATATAACTGTTGATAATACTTTCTGATGATCGTTTCTATTTCTTTGGTGTTAGTCATGATCTCTCCCCTTTCGTTCATAATTTTATTAATTTGGGTCCTCTCTCTTTTCTTTTGGATTAGTTTGGCCAGTGGTTTATTGATCTTATGGATTCTTTCGAAGAACCAACTTCTAGTTTCATTGATGCATTCTACTGTATCTCTAGTTTCTATCTCGTTGATCTCTGCTCTGATCTTGATTATTTCCCTTCTTGTGCGTGGGGTTGGCTTAATTTGTTGTTGGTTTTCCAGTTCTTTAAGGTATAGAGAGAGCTAGTGTATTCTGGATTTTTCAATTTTTTTGAGTAGGCTTGGATGGCTATGTATTTCCCCCTTAGGACTGCCTTTGCCATATCCCATATGTTTTGGACTCATGTGTCTTCATTCTCATTGCTTTCCATGAATTGTTTAAGTAATTCTTTGATTTCCTGGTTGATCCAAACATTCTTAACCAGGTTGGTCTTTAGCTTCCAAGTGTTTGAATTCCTTCCAAACTTTTTCTTGTGGTTGAGTTCCAGTTTCAAAGCAACGTGGTCTGAGAATAAGCAGGGAATAATCTCAACCTTTTGGTATTGGTTGAGCCCTGATTTGTGATAGTATGTGGTCTATTCTGTAGAAAGTTCCATGTGTGCTCGAGAAGAATGAGTATTCTGTTGTTTTAGGGTAGAATGTTCTGTATATATCTATGAGGTCCATCTGGTCCAATGTGTCATTCAAAGCTCTTGTTTCTTTATTGATTTTCTGCTTGGATGAGATGTCTATTACTGAGAGTGGCATGTTTAGATCCCCTATTACTAATGTATTCATATCAATATGACTTTTTATTTTGATCAACAGTTGGCTTATGTAGTTGGCTGCTCCCCTATTGGGGGCATAAATATTCACAATTGTTAGATCTTCTTGGTGGATAGGCCCTTTAAGAATGATGTAGTGTCCTTCTTTATCTCTGACTGTAGTCTTTAGTTTAAAATCTAATTTATCTGTTATGAGAATCACTACCCCAGCTTTCTTTAGAGGCCCATTGACATGAAGGATACTTCTCCATCCCTTCACTTTCAGTCTGGATGTATCTTTAGGTTCCATATGTGTCTCTTGTAGACAGCATATGGATGGGTCTTGTTGTTTTATCCAATCTGCAACCCGGTGCAATTTTATGGGCACATTTAGGCCATTCACATTGAGAGTAATTATTGAAAGATACACTTTTATTGACATCATGTTGCCTATGAAGTCCTTGTTTCTATAGATTGTCTCTGTAAATTTCTGGTCTATATCACTATTAGGTTCTTTCTTCTTTTATAGAACCCCTCTTAGCATTTCTTGTAGTGCCAGCTTGGTGGTCACATACTCTTAAACTTTGCCAGTCTTCAAAGCTCTTTATTTCTCCATCCATTTTGAATGTCAACCTTGCTGGATAAAGTATTCTTGGCTGCATGTTCTTCTCATTTAGTGTCCTGAATATGTCTTGCCAGCCCTTTCTGGCTTGTCAGGTTTCTGTGGACAGGTCTGACTTTATTCTGATGAACCTTTCTCTGTACGTAAGGAATCTCTTTCCCCTAGCTGCCCTCAGAAGCTTTTGTCTAAAATTATGACTCATGAGTTTCACAATTAAGTGCCTTGAGGTCTTTCTAGATTCGTTGATCTTGGTGTGTGTTCTTTCTGCCTCCAGGACACAAACGCTTGATCCAGTCCCCAGACTGGGAAAGTTGTCATCCAGTATTTGTTCAACTATATCTCCTAGTCTTCTGTCGTTTTCCACTGTCTCAGGCATCCCAATAATTCTGATGTTGGTATGTTTCATGGCATCATTTATTTACTTAACTGTGTTTTCATGTTTTCTAAGATGTTTGTTCCATGCCTTATCCTGATCCTTTTCCTCTATCATTTTGTCCTCTAGATCACTAATTCTGTCTTCTGCATCAGTTACCCTAGTTGTCAGAGTAGATTAGATTGGATCTCATCTATAGGATTTTTAATTTCTTCCTGGGTGGCTCTCACTTACCCCCTTAAAGAGTCTATGTTGTCACTAATGGTTTTCTCCAACCTAGCCATTGCCTGGATAATTGTTACCCTGAATTCCCTTTCCAACATACTATTTTTGTCTATATCCAATAGTTCTGATGGAGAGGGCACAGTCTCTGATTTTTCTTCTGTTGGGTGTTCCTCTCCCTAGATATTTTGGTGAGAGGTGGTTGAGGGGTTGTTCATTTTTTTTTAAGATTTTATTTATTTATTTGACAGACAGAGATAACAGATAGGCAGAGAGGCAGGCAGGGGGGTGGGGGGAAGCAGGCTCCCCACTGAGCAGAGATCCCGATGCGGGGCTCAATCCCAGGACCCTGAGATCATGACCTGAGCAGAAGGCAGAGGCCTAACCCATTGAGCCACCCACATGCCCCGGGGGGTTGTTTAGCTGAATAGATCAACCATAATCCAAGCAAGGTGCATGTCTGCTGGTGTATCCTAGGTAGATACGAGGGATAGCCTCCATGAACGAACTGTAGAAAGCCTTAGATTATAATCTACCACAAACCTCTCTCTCCCAGTCCACCTAGCTCCACAGGAACCAACTTAGCCCAAAACAATACTTTTTAAAAAGAAGGTTAGCTCAAATATTAATATGTAGATATGATGCTTATATTAAGGCAGCTAATTATATGCTCCAAATAACAGGCATATTACTCACCATAAATAAAATATGTAGAGTATTTTTATCCTCTCCCCAAAAGGATCTTTTTATATAATTGCTTGATATATCATTAAAGCCTTTTCTGTATAACAGAAAACAAAAAAAGTTCAGACCATCTATACTTTAGAGATTTCTCTGTGGTATGTCACAAGTTACTGACATGGAGATTGCTTGTAAATATTAACCAAAAAGGGATCCTTTGTGAAACTGATAGTATTTTTTATTCTATACGTATCAGCAGAGCCTGTTATTTTACTGACAGTCTACTTGGTATATTTAACAATTAGTTTAATACTCAAAATCCTTAAGGACAAAAAACAAAGGGGCTGCCAATTTCCAGTATGGCCAAGAGATCACTCATAGCCCCCAGCTAATGAGTTATAGTTTATTTCTTTGACCTCTGCTTGAAATGACTATAAGTTCATTTGAAGTAAAGTGTGAGTATTGCTGTCATGCCTTCTGATTTCACATTTCTAATTAGGCCAAATGTAGTCTTGTCAAAATATTATAAAGAATATTAAAATATTCTAAAACAAGATTTCAGGATAACAGTACACTAACAACATGACAGAAATGATGAATTAAAGAAGGTGTGTCACTCAAATGACTCAATTCATATATAAAGAAAACTATAAAGAACAAAAGCAAATAAAGAAAGTTATAGATACCCTCTGATGACCAGGTAATTCTATTCAGCCCAAAGTCTCTTTTAAATAAAGTTAATATAATTCAAAAAGGAGAAAGAAGGATGGAAGGATATAATTTTAAATCATCTCTTATTAGTTGTTGTTTAGTGAGAAAGTACAAAGTTCATTTTCTTAATAAATTTTAAAGCTTGAAAATTGGCAGATAGAAAATTATTCAATTGGATTGGATAATATTTCATAGAGATGATTTCTATTAATATGCTATGATTAAAGAATTTTTTAGAGTAAATACATACAGCTATAAAATAAAAGAATTTCAAAATTTTAACTCTTTAATAAGTGAAGAAATGAGACTTTAAATCATGTGCAAAATAAATCTGAAGACACACACACAATCAAGTAACCTGAAATTAACTTACAGATAGATAAACAATTGCTTAATAGCCAATGAGCCTTGAAATGCAATGTTTGGATTCATCTTTTAGGGCAGGGAGGATGGGAAAAGAAAAAAAAAAAAAAACATTTTTACATTACTACCAGAAAAAATTCACTTGCATCTTTATGAACAGGAATATTCTATATCACCATCTGCCCCACACAATTTAACTTCTACCTCTAAAAATTACAAAACAAACCAGTTAAAACCAATGATAGAACAGTCTCTATAAAATTAGGTAACCCCAAGGGTCTGCTGAACATCAATTATTCCATCATAAAGATAAACTGTAAGCTTTTTACCTATTTTAAAGATTTCACATTTTCCCCACCACTATGTCTTTCTCATGCCCAGAGATGTATTCTTTCCTTTTAAGAAAACATTTATTGATTATTTACATCAGGTTAGTGCTGGTACAATTTCTTGATAATGCAAAGTTGAGTAAGCTATAGAGCCATCCATCAAGGATATTTTGGTAAAGATTGATAAAATCAAGCGAATTATCACTTTCAATCCCATGAGGTAATGATATGATAGAGAGATGAATGAAGCCCAATATGTCATGTTGCCATAGTAAATAAGCTAAACATATAAATAAACCAGGATTTGAGAAAAATATTCCTGCAAGAAACAATATTTGAGCTCAACCCTAAAGAACATGTAAGATAACAAATTAGGTTTGTACTTCCCACAATTCTGGAGGCCAAAAGTCGGAGATCAAGGTGTCATCATAGTTGATTTCTTCCAGGTCTCTCTCTTAGGCTTGTAGATGGACATCTTCTCCCTCTGTCTTCACAAGGTCTTTCCTTTCTGCATATTTTTGTCCTAATCTCTCTTTTTATAAAGACACCAGTTACAATGGAGTAGGTCCCACACTGATGATCTTATTTTATTTTAATTACCTCTTTAAAGGCACATTCTGAGCTACTGAGATACTCAGGTTCAGAACTCCAACATATAAATTTGGAAGTGGAGGAAAGAGACACAGTTCATCCCATAATAGTGCCTAATCTAAAAATTCATAAATGAAGACTTTTTACTAAAGAAAAGAGATTAGAATGTTGTTATCACAGAGAAAATGGCCCATAGGAAGACTGAATTTAAAAAGGCACACCATGCAGTGAAAAAACAATTTTAGTGAAATAATGTTTTGACATATCTCCCAACTTACTTTATTTTTTATGTATGCACGTACAAAGTTATGCATATACTTACTTTCCTCCTATAATCTTTTAGCCATGAAAAATAAGACCCATGGCTGATATCTATTATCTCAGGAAAGAGAGTACCAAAATGATTTAGAATAGTTAAAGTCATTGTTTCATTTCTGAACTCTTCGTTTCAAAATAAACTTTTACAGCTATATTCTTAAAAGTATATAACAACTATGCAATTGTCTCAAAACTTGACTTTATAGAAAAGAATGAGAAAACACTTGTAATCTGTTGGGATGGAGGAGGGAGCTGGAGGGTTGCATTCTGAAGAGAAAGAGGGAAAATTAAGAAGTCGTATGTGGGCTGGGGAGAGATGGTTGATAGAAAAGCCTAAATGAGGAAGTATAGTTTTTTGCTTCCAAGAATAATATGGTGCTCTTGAGATGGCAGAAATTAGTTAAGAGAAGTCCTAGTCTAATCAAGATGAGTTTGAGAAGCACCTCAGGTCCCCTGCTTATATGTAGTATTTAGAACAGAGGTTCTCTTAATTCTTTGATTTTATGACCGCCCCATAACTTTACAAATTATTGAGAAGCACACAGAGTCATAATATTTACTCTATTTAAAATTTAAAATCTACTACTTACTATACTAGAAATTCAAACAAAATTTTAATGTTAACATGAAACAAATAATTTTCAAAAAATAGTAAGAGAGATTTTGATTTACATTTTTCTAAACTTCCTTAATTTCTGGCATAATAGAAGACAGCCAGTTTCCCATATTTGCTTCTTCAGTCAACAATGTATCTTTTATGATATGTTAAAGTCATTAAAGAATACCCAGACATTTATATGGAAATGACAGGAGTATCTAAATTACTTTTTGAGATAATAATGAGTATCTTTCTAAGGTACTATGCCAACACTCTACAAGTGGTAGTTTCTTAACCATACACTATTACACCAAAATCCAGTGGTCTATCTTATACTTTGATTGGTGGTTTTACCCATGCATTTGTAACTAGTCATTTACAAAATACTGGTTCACTGTGGTAAGGATAAAATAGCTACCATCGCAAATTGGTACCGTTGCCTTGATTTGTGCTGAGCAATTTTATTCCAGATTGCTTTTCCACCATCAAAAACACCGATCTAGGCAATCCAAGGAGTCCCAAATGCCCCGGGAGCAATACAGACACAGTGAAAAGAAACCTGCATTTTAGACAAGAAAATGGGAAAAACTGGGCCTCGTGACTTGAGACTGTGGGCTGCAGTGTGTGCCAGTGCAGACTGTGTGCCAGTCCATGTCCAAAAGATCAGGCGGATCTAGTCATATTTAAACGGATACTGGTGAAGAAATTTCAGGGGTCAGACTAGTTACGAATAACTTCCGAATAAATGAGCATAAGAACTACACATCTCTTCCTTATACCAAGATGATATTTAAACTCACTAAAAATTTCAGTAGCTGTCAGACAAAAGGGAAGGTGAAGCTTGAAGGTAAAAATCAAGACATGCCTGCGCAGAAATTCATGACGGGCTGAGATAATGATAGCTGAAAGAGACTGCTTTAAGTCGAGAAGAAATTGAGTCATTATCAATGTGCAACCTTTGATTTTTTTTTGGTTTGTTTGCTGTTTGTTTATTCATTTGTTTGCTGTTGTTTGTGTTCTTCTCAGAAAACACATCGTGGTTGAAGAGCGGGATGAAATCAGTTCTAAAAGTAGGTACAAGGTGTCTTAAATATTTATAATAAATGAGTAACTTAAGGTTTATAATAAATATAGCCAATCCTTCTTACATATATAACATAAGAAAAATAAGAAAAAAATATGATATACCTATAGGCTGCTTTAACTAAATTTTTGTTAAATAGGTTATGAATTGTTAAATAAATAAAAATAGGCACAGAAACTGCTCAAAAAAGACCAAATCTACAAGATGGAATTCTGATATGAAATATTTATGTTTTACAGATTACAAACAAAACACTTCTTCATATTTCTATAAAAACAATGACCATCCCTCGTGCTTTTCTGACATTTGTGTTTCCACTGTGATAATTTAGTAACTAGGGGACTAGGAAACAAGTGTGTTGATTAAAAGACTTGTTCATGTAACTATTTTTTCTAATGAAAAACCTTATAATAGAAAAACCAAATTATTTTATTTTCAAATAAAACTTCTCTGTGAGTTGTTTCTCAGCTATTTACAATAAATATGTTTTACATTAAAAAACTTGTGAGAAAATTTATTCCTTACTTAATCAGATTCCATTTAATGTGAGAAACTCCATTTTTTGCCAACACTAAAAACTAAGCGTCTAAAGTGAATGTTTTGTGCATGCACTAGCCTTTAAACATACACACATAACTATATCTACATCTATGTCAGTATCTATGTCTAAGTTTAGGCTATAAGAAAAGTTCAAATTAAAATGCTAATAAGTACTAATTCAATTTATTTTTACTGTGGTTCACTAAAACTTTTTTTAATGTTCCTAATTTATACTCTAGATGTACAAAATAGAATGAGAAGTAGCAGATCCAGTTATTATTTTAATTGATTTTGGAATCATCTTCAGAATACACATATATATAATAACTGTCTTTGAACACGAGTGTTAAATTTAAATTAGGCTCACTGAATAAATGACCTGGAATTCAGCAAACTCTTTGTCCAAAGGGTAATATACATAAGAAATACTTAAGATAGCCATTCAGAAGCTTCTATGAGAAAGCTACCTTTAAAAATACAAATCAAGGGACGCCTGGGTGGCTCAGTTGGTTAAGCAGCTGCCTTCGGCTCAGGTCATGATCCCGGCGTCCTGGGATCGAGTCCCACATCGGGCTCCTTGCTCTGCAGGGAGCCTGCTTCTCCCTCTGCCTCTGCCTGCCATTCTGTCTGCCTGTGCTCGCTCTCTCTCTCTCTCTCATAAATAAATAAAATCTTAAAAAAAAAAATACAAATCAAATAGATAGATGAAAAAGTATGTAATATGCTGAGTGTTATGAAACACTGATGAGTTTCTAGAGCCTTGAGGAATCTCTAACTAGAAAGTAATACTGTCAGTACATGACCTCTAAGAAGGTCAGACAATCTGAGACTAATTACAGAAAAGATGAAGTTAGAAGTAAGATATGTAGGATTTAAAATGTGAAAATCTGAATACAATACCAAGAAGTAAATCATTTCAGGGTTTGAAACAGCAGTGTACCACAAGTATTTGGGTTTAGAATCATTATTCAGGCAACATACTGAATGATGGCATGGAGAGAATGGAAGTTTAGGGAAAGGAAATAAGTTAGAAAGTTATGCATAAAATGCAGATATGAAGCAAAAAACTCACACAAATGTAGTGGGAATTAAAGAGAAAGATATTTTCAAGAGATATTTGAAAGAAAAATTAATATGACTGTGATTATCATATTTGCCAATTTTAAGATGCACAAATTTACGTTTTAAAATTTCTGAAATCTTAAAATGGGTGGTATCTTATAATCACTGAGGCACAGGAGGGTATCATGACTTAAATACATAATGGTGTAATCTTCAAAAACATAATATCATGCCTCACATGCAAGTTTAAAATGAATACACATCTAAGATTTATTAAATTCTTTAATTGATGAAGAAACCAAAGCAAGATACAAAACCAGTTCAGAAGAATATGTGAAGAAAAAACATATACATGTAAGCCATCTAGAATGCTGAAATAAATTTGCTATTGGATGCAAAATTGGTTTGTGTCTTATAAAGCAATAAAATGAAATGAGTAGATTCATCTTTTCAATCAGTTTTATCTCTATCAGACAAAATGCATTTTTGTTTATATGACTAAGAATCACTTGTTTTTTTATTCTTTTTAAACTACTAAACATCTACCTCAGTAGAGTTGTATAATCCCCTAAATAACAGAAAGAAAAACACATGAGCACACATTCCTATAATCAGATAATCCTTAAAGAGTCTACTACACAATTCTCAGCACTGCGCTGGAAAGGATATTCCTCTATGTTGTCATTTCCAAGTCTGGACAGTTTTTAAACAGTTTTGATTGACTCATCACATTCAACTATAAAAGTAATCAATACCAAAACTTGTGCTGAGTAGGTGTCAGAGTCTTAAAATGAGATCTGAGACCAGAGTATTGATCTAATCCCTAGGTATCAAATGGTTGCTTGGTAGGTTGGTAGATCAGGTATGTCAGGACCATCTCTGAGCTTTAGTTCATAACTGAAAGGCTGGTTCAAGAACTCAGCAGCACCACCAATCAACTGCACATAATTTACATCAATAGACTACCTCAACAACAGCACATGACACATTCTTCTGAAGCTCACAAGGGACATTCCCCAAGACAGACCACATTCTGGCCCTAAAATTCACCTTAATAAGTCTTAAAAAAAATAGAAATCAGGGGCACCTGGGTGGCTCAGTCGGTTATGCATCTTCCATTGGCTCAGGACACAATCCCAGGACCCTGGGATCAAACCCTGAGGTCCAGCTCCCTGCTCAGTGGGGAGCCTGCTTTTCCCCCTACTCCCTGCTCATGCTCTATCTTGCTATCTCTGACACTATCTCTGTGTATCTCTCTCAGATAAATAAATAAAATCTTTAAAAAAACAGAAATCATACAGTGTACGCTTTCCACTACAATGTTATAAAACTAGAAATCAACAAGAAAAAAGATAGCTGGAAAATCCCTAAATACTTAGAGATCAAAATGAAAACTTCTAAATGCCACATGGGTCAAAGGAGAAATCTCAAGTGATATTAATAAATACTCTGAACTAAATGAAAATATAACTTATCAAAATTTATAGGATTCAGCAAAGCAGCTCATAAAGAGAAATTCATTGTATTGAATTCATATATAAGAAAAGAAGGGGAATTTAACATCACCAAAGAAGATAGAAAGATGACAAATAAACATATGAAAATATTTTCAGCATCAAATGTCATCAAGAAATTGCAAATTAAAACAACAGTGAGATTCTACTATGCATGCAGCAGAATGGCCAAAATCCAAAACACTAGCTAGAACACTGAATGCTAGCAAGGATGTGGAGCAATATGAACTCTCACTCATTGCTGGTAGAAATGCAAAATGGTATAGTCACTGTAAGATAATTTGACAGTTTCTTATAAAACTAAACACTCTCTTACCATACTATCTACCAATCACACTTTTTGGTATTTACCTAAAGAGTTGAAGTGAATGAGTTGAAAATTTATGTTCACACAAAAACCTGCTCACAGATATTTATATCAGCTTTATTCATAATTATCAAAATGTGAAAACAACCAAGGTATCCTCCAGGAGGTGAATGGATAGATAAACTGAAACATCCTGACAATAGAATATTATTCAGTACTAAAAAGAAATGGAGCTATCAAGGTATAGAACACATAAAGGAAACTAAAAAACATGTTATTAACTGAAAAAGCCAATTTGAAAAGGTGGCATAAGTATGATTCCAACCATATGACAATGTGCAAAAGGCAATAATGGAGTCAGTAAAAAGATCTGGGAGTGCCATAAGTTAGTAGGGAGAGAGGAATAACAGGTAGAGAACAGAGGATTTTTTGGACAGTGAAAATACTCTGTATGATACTATAATGATGGAAATATGTAGCTACATTTGTCAATATCCATAGAAAGTGCAACACCTATATTGGGCCCTAATCTTTTTTTTTTTTTTTTAAGATTTATTTATTGGACAGAGAGATCACAAGTAGGGAGAGAGTCAGGCAGAGAGAGAGGGAGAAGCAGTCTCCCCACTGAGCAGAGAGCCCGACGCGTGGCTTGATCTCAGGACCCTGAGATCATGATCTGAGCTGAAGGCAGAGGTTCAACCCACTGAGCCACCCAGGTGCCCCTTGAACCCTAATCTTAACTATGAACTTTGGAGAATAATGATGTGTCTATGTAGGTTCACAGATAATAATAAATGTACTGCTGTGCTGTGGACTATCAATAGTGAGAGAGCTTGTGTATGTGTAGGGCCTGAGAACCCTCTGAACTCTCCACTTCCATTTGGTGTGAACACAAAACTTCTCTAAAAAAGTAAAGTTTACTATTTTAAAAAAGCTGGCTTAAAAGCTCAGTACCAATGACCCAACTGAGTGTTAAAACACAGACACTAACAATTCTCAGTTCCAAAGCAAATACAAAAAAGAAATACTTTGAAGGTTAAAAAGTTTTAGAAGTATCTTAAATTATTTTCTTCATATTTTGTTTTTAATGTAAGTGCAAAAATAACTGATAAAATAAATGCCTACTTTAGTATGAAAAAAATTAAATATAAAAAATACTCTAAGAAGAAAGCATTGCATTACTACTGATTGTGGGGGGGGGTTGTGCAATATAAAATTTAAAAAAAAAAATCCCTTAGTCACTAGCATCTTAGAATTAGATGCAATATGGTAGTGTAAGAAATAGTGGTTGCTGTGTATGAGAAAAATACTAAATCCTACATCATAGGGCATAACTGTATCAAGTGCTAAGAGAGTACAATAAGAGATAAGTAATTCAAGTAGAACTAGGTGTAGAACTAGAGATAGTAAGTTTAGACCAAAATTCCAAGAAGAGATTGGAAAATAATACACTATCTTCTAAAGTAATACTGAGGATCTGTGAACTATTTTTATTATTTCTAAAAATTCAATAATATTCAGCCATAATAAAAGATATTTATTTTTCTTAATGGTCTTAAATTAGTTAATTCTGAAAAAAATTATCGAGGGATCTTAGCTAAATAAATAAAATATGCAAGGTCAGATTTACTAATTTTAAATAAAAAGTTTAGCTAGAATTATCTTCCCATAAGTATGGTATTTATTCATACTCATTAGCACTAGACACTGATATTAAGCAGAATTCTCATGATTTTTAATTCTATAGAAAAGGATTGCTTTCAAGTTTTTACCTCTTTGTACATTACTGAAAGTGTTGTTCTATTCCAACTGTCTATAAAGTAATAGGAACTCATACCTTGTCCTTGATACTTTCTTTGCTCTACAACAGAGGTTTCTTTCTTTTATTTACTCAATGATTTCTTGGAGGAAGAGTTTCATCTGCTTAGCCTTATTTATCGATAAAGATCTAAAATATGTAAGAATGAAGGTCAAGAAAGTGACCCCAGATAAAAAATTTAAGAAAAAGCCAAAATTTACAAAACCAAAAAAATAATGAAACTGAATTAAACTGGAAATCAGAGGTTAAAGGCGAAACATAGATGAAAACGAAAAGGTCACACAGTGAGCTGTATCCTACCAATTTCCTCAATTTCCACCCAAAGAGCAAAGGAAGATCCTGTGCCCATCACTTGAAGTTGAGGCAGCAAGATCTCTAAGGAAAAAAAAAAAATGCCCTCATTTAAGAAAGCAAGATTACTGAAAGATCCATTGATGTCTACTTCATAACTAACTCAGAAGAGTAAGAACCCATCATTAACAAATTCACGGATGTTGCTTCAGCTTTTCAAGGAAGACTAACAGCTCCAAGAACTTCAAAAATTGTTATTGGTCTATGGCTGTTCTGCATTCCTCCAAAAGGAAAATCAATCTCCAAGGCATTCTTCATAGAAAAGTCTTGGATATGATACACATTTCTCTCTCACAAGACAGAACAATTTTTGCTGACTAGGCAGCCTCTCTGCTGCATCTTCATCTGTGAGCTGGGAATAGTCATGCTTGTCACATAGGATTAATGGTACAATATTCATAAAATACTTTGAACTTCTCAGATAGTGGACCCTATAAATAAGATATATTAGTATTACTATGATAATATGTAAAGATACAATTACTATACACCTAAAAATTGATCTTTTTCACTGATCCATGGATTATAGCTATATTTAATTACTATAAAATGGATAGAATGTCTTTTTGAAATAAAAGCTGAAAAGACAGTTTTTTTTATTCAGATGTTAGTAGAATTTTTTTTTTTAATTCGAAGCCAATTACAAAACATTATAGACAAACAAACACTTAAAAAGGACTACTCTTCATGAGTTCCTCACATATTAGACATATAACATATGGGATAAGGTTGTAGAAATCTAAAACCTCCTCTTTCAAAAATTCCTACTACGTTTTTTTATAAAAAGATAGCTCAGTGGCTCCCCTTGACTTTTTTCTATCAATACTCCTATTTTTCCCTTATGAATTTATATGTTAAAATGTTTCATCTACCAGATGAAAATTGATTGCATGTTAATGTCATTACATTTTTTGTTAATACATGCTGGCTGGTTCCTCACCAGTCAGAGCTAATCAACACACTTTTAAGTGGAATTGTATTACAACAGTAGCAACAACTGCATAAACAAAAGAAAATACTATCCTTATCAGTACAGACCATTGTGAGTATATATGCTTTTTTTCTCATTCATAGAAAAATAGAAATGTCTTCATTAGCTAAAATACCCCTAAGCCTAGATGACCCCAGTTTTGAAATTAATGCTTACAAAAGCCATATTTGAAGTCAAGACAAGAGTTCTATCTAATATACCATCTTTTTCTTGAGACTTTGTAGGACATAGAAGGTTTTAGTAGCTGGCACAGTTTTAAGTGAATTAAATGTTATCAATGCTTTTAATCTTCACAAAAAGCCCCTGAGATGAACCATTATTATTCCCATTTTCACAGATGAGGAAACGGGGACATCCAAAGATGAACTCATCCAAGTCTCAAAATTAAAAAGAAAAAGAGTCAAAATTATTTGTATTCAAAAAGAATCCCAGAAAATAGGCTTTACAATATGCACTACTACCCACTGTGCAGAAGCCCTCTCATAAAAAGATGTGCAAAACTGAGGTAAGATATAGCTAAATATAAATTTAATTAGTGGTTGTCTCATAGTCACAATTTCAAATATGTAATAAGTATTCTGGAATAGGTCAGAAGCTTGGATCTACATAAACACGGAAGAGCATCAAAGAAAGAATAAGTAAAACATTTTCTACATGATAATTTAAAAAGCAATTCGTATTTTAAAAAAAGAAACAATATGAATGACTCCCACAGACAGATACCTAATTGTATTCATTAAATATTCAAGTTGACTGAACTTCCATTTTCTCTTTGTGTATCTCTCAGTGAGGAGGAGGATGCATAAATTCTTGAGGAACTTCAATGCCCCCCTTCAGTGTCTCCCTCCCCAAATTTTTCTCCAAACTATACCCAATAATTATCAGTAATAACTCAACCATTTCCCTCTCCCACCTACAAGCACTGTCAGGAATTACAAACTCACCTTAAGGAGATTTCAAGATCAGTCAAAAGAAATACTTATTAATCTGATCAGGTGAGGACCCCCTTTCAGAAAGCACTTCAGGTATGATGCTATTGGAAAGCTGTATTCTGTATACTTTCCCCTACTTCTGAGTTACCACTACACGGCAGCCACAGTAGAAAGAGCTATTAAGGTGCTGGGAAAAAGATGAATAGGATACACCCCTTATCTCAAGTATTCATGAGCAGTAACAAAAAGTATAAAAAGAATGTCAATGCATTTTTTTTTTAACTTCAACTTGTCCTTAGGTCAAATCTGAGTCCAATGGCTCAGCCACAACAGCAACAAATAGCTCACCAATAAAGGTTGGCTGCATTATTTCTATCCAATGAATCATAACTTAATCATAACTTAAAGCAGCTATTTAAAAATATTTTATTTTTTAATTAATCTATTTGAGAGAAAGAGAGGATGCATGAGGTGTAAGGGGGAGGGCAGAGAGTGAGGGAGACAAGCAGACTCACAGCGGAGCACAGAGCCTGATACAGAGCTCGATCCCAGGACCCTGATATCATGAGCTGAGCTGAAACCAAGAGTCCAATGCTTAACGGACTGTGCCACCAGATTGCCCCTAAAAGTATTTGGGGAGGTAGTCCAATTTAGAAGATCTCATGACTCACTTCCATTCCCTGCTTCCTTCCTTCCTTCCTTCCTTCCTTCCTTCCTTTCTTCCTTCTTTCCTTCCTTTCAGGTCTTCTTTCTCTCTACTCTCTCCGTCCCTTTCTCCCTCTTTCCCTTCCTTCATCCCCTCCACCTTAGATTAGATTTACCACTGCAAACGTCTGAATAACTCCTGTTCTTGTAACAAAATAAAATAATAATTCTATATATTACAAATGTCATGTCTCCAATGTTCAAGTAACAGAATTTTTTTTCTCTCACTTTGTAATATAAGTACAGACAAGAAAAAGTAAGAAACACTGGCTGTTTTTCAAAGTGAAAGAGAAATGTCAATTAAATATGAAAATCTAGAAATAGTTTCCTTTTTATTTCTTGAACACCTGATCAAAATCATCAAGGGAAGTGATTCATTGCCTTTTAACGAAATACCAAAACTCCTACTATCCTGTTAAAAACATATATTAACTAATTATTATAAAATATATTTGAGTCCTAGAATTTACTATGTAATATTTCACATATTGAGATTGTATTAGAAATAAAATCTTATGGGTTTTTGGTTAAGTTAATAGTATGCAGATTGCAAGTAATGGACATACAATAGCTGTATGAAAAAGAATAATAAACATCTCAGTAGGAACTACATGCATAACCCTATTTTGCCATAATTACTTGCTGAACTCACCATATTATAAGGCAAGTATCATGACTATCTTTCAAAAATGCAGAAAAGCAGTTTGCTATTCTCTCCTACATTCTCCGGGTTTTTATAGGGTGGTTCATTTTGTCTCCACTGTGAAATGTCTTAAAAGGTACTATGGTATTCTGATGTTAGCAGTAATTTATTATCCCCTTTAATCTTGTAAAATTGCCCTTTGCATGTAATAATTTGTTATTCTTTTATTAGACCTTCTTCTGCATACTGTGTTTATCATAAAGATGTCACCATTGTGATGCCTAGCAACCATTACAATGTTCCGGAGGTGTTTGCATATATTTTCCTGGGGGAGAGATCTGCGTGGTCCCTGCATGGGAGAGCTGTCAGTGGATTCTGATGTATGAGGATAAAAGGAGCCCCTGCTGCAGACTCCAATAAGCTCAAGTCACGGCCTGAAAGCAGTGACTTGGGCATCACTACACCGTGTTAGAAAATGTGTCAATTATCACATGGACCGCCTAAGGGTATTGCCTGGGTCTAGGTCATAAAACCATCAAGACTGAAGGGGGAAAAAATTGATGAAGAAGTAAGTTGAGTTAATTGATAACAAGGAAGCCTGTATATGGAATGTTCATTGTAACTTGAGACCCCCCAATTTTTTCTGAGAAGCCTTCCTGTGGATGATCCCATGAGTAAAACTAAAGCTGTCTATCTTCTCCAACATAAAGTATGTATAACTGACATTTTAGACATTTCCTAAAAGCCAGTAGGTAGTTGTCAAACTGGTCAGGAAGCCATAAAAATAAAAATAAAATCATGCTAATAATGTTATAGTTGTTTTGCTATTATTGTGATTCTTAATATACGATGCCACTGTCTATATGTGAATACAGTGGGGACCACTTAAATATGTAGCCTAGGGCTTAAGTCATGAAAGCTTTATGCACCATTTATGTTGGTTTCTGTGCAGTTTACTCAGGGAGAAGGGAAAATACATATTTTTCATACATTTATAGTGGTTTCAAAGCTGCTTGAATTACCCCCTTTATAAACATCCTTGTATTCGCCTGAATTACTGGTAATATTTAAGGCATTTGTATCAGATGAGTTCCTTTAAGAAATCACTCTTTACTAGGGATGGGAATAATTATTAAAGAAAAAGAAACCAGCTCTCTACATAAGGTGCCCAAATCACCAGTCGATAAGGCAGTTTTGTTAAAAACTGGAATTTTATTAAACAACATAATATAAATAATATCAAGAAGGCACTTTGCTCAAAATATTTAGGCATCCACACATAGATCCTGAGGTACCTGAGATTACTGCCTCAGACTTTTCAAAAGCACACCACTCTCAAAATACATTGTGAGGACAGGGGGCACACAGGCCAGAAAATTATCTGTCCTTTTATTGGTGTTAAACAAAAAGATTCTTCTGTACTAAATTTTCAGTTTTATGAAGAACATATAAAAAGACATGGCCTCTCTCACTTAAAATATAATTGGAGAAACATTTTTCATGGCAATAATGTTAATAGTGATGATAATTACAAGCAATATTGCCCAGTATAGATTTATCTTCTGGCACTGGATTTTTCTTTGAAGGTAAAGACAAATTTTGAGTAAGAAGAAGACATATCAGAAAAAAACAAAAACAATAAAAATGGGCTTCATTAAAATATTTAACTAAAACCTGTCATCTCTTCAACTGAAAGCATGTTCTTACTACAGGCCAGTATTCCAGGAAAGTGGACAGACACTTTATTAACTCTTGTCTCTCATCTATTCTATTTTTGCATAAATTGGTACTATTCTTCTATACGTGTAAGGACAGCAATGCGATCTTCCAAAGAGATATATAAGTTGTTGTTGTTGTTATTTTTATACACTATATGGCAAGTAGGAAGATGACAGATTCTGGAATCTGTAGGCTTACCTTTGCTACATGCTATCTAGATAGTTGCTAAAATTATAGAAGCCTTAGGTTACATATCTAAAGAAAAAAATGTCTAACATGGCAATACCTGTTCATCCTGCTGCATAGAACTATGAGAATCAAATAGAATAATTGCTGTTAAAATGTTTCAGACAATAAAGTGTCACAAAATATTAGTCCTAATTATCCAGAGGTTAGGCTTACATTATTTTAGTTCATTGGTATTATCTATTACTATTGTTTTCAAAACATGCTCAATTATTAATTGCCTAGGAATTTTTGCAATAGGCCGAAATTTCTTTTGATAGTTTAATAAAACAAAAGAAGGGTTACTCTGGACATATATTAGGTTATCAATTTGCAGTTTATTCTTCCTTTCTTTGTAATAATTATAAGAATTTGTTCTGAAATGGGATGGATTATAAGGCTGTTCCCCAAATATATAAAAATTCCAAATTTTAGCCTGGAACTATAGGACATGAGTTTGGAGACAATTCAGGTTAGGGAGTCCACATAAAGGCAGTAAAGGCAGAGTGGGGTGAGGAGGGTAGTAATTCGAACAGAAACTGTTTCAAAGATAATATTATACTCCATTCTATTAGAAAATAATAGCCGGAATGATCCCTGGGCACTAAAATTTAATTGGACCTGCTGTAATAATGTGGGGTGTGGAAAATACACTTTAAAACTGACCTGAGTGTTTGCCATGGTTTTCAATGAAGAGTTTCCTTTATCTTATTGCAACAAATTTATCTTCTAGGGATATCACAGGAAAGAAATGGGCAACTCTTCAAACAAGATAAATGGAAACTTTGTAATGAAAACTCCTGTATCTCAGGTTTATAACAATACCCACTCATTTGTACCTGTGACATAATAGCTCATGAAGAAGGACTGCCTGAAGAACCATGTTCTCTTAGATAATAAATAAAGAATGTGCTGATATCCAGACTGCAAGCAACTCTCTTAGCCAGAGCAGAATTGCTTCTGAACTAGCTCTATACTAATTGACAGAATGCAAATAATCCACTTAGTAGGAAATACAACCCAGTTAATTCATTAGAATTACATTCAGCTCAAGCGATGGACAGCCAAAATAGAAGTTGATCAAATAAAGCCACCGTTTCACTCTTTCACGTACACAAAATCTGAGCATGAGCCGCGATTAAAAGGAATCTGGATATGATGTCATTAACATGTAGCTTTTATCTCATTGTCCAACATGACTCTTCAAGCTCTAACATTCCAAATTCACATTCCAGCTGGAAGTATGAATGATAAGAAAACGTGCCTTATTTAGGGTAAAAATCTTAACCACAAATACAGGACAAATAGTTTTGTTTTCCCCACATCCACCATTCCAGGTTAGTTTAGCTGGCTGCTCTTCACTTCCAAAGGACACAGATTCCTTCTACCTTTTTTTCCCTCATCATTCCTAGTCTTAGTTTACACATCTAAATTTGAAACAAAGATATGTCCACCATGAAGCTCATGTGAAGGGGAAAAAGTAGGACACATGAGGAATTTTTCAAGTCTGAGAACTAGAAATGACACATATTAATCATTTGACTCATCTTTTATTGGCAAGAATATCATAACATGGGTACATTTGGAAGTGATTAAGGCTAGGTAAGGCATTATCGGCCTGGGCATCTACCTCCAGGCTACAAATGTATTATTATGAAAAAATTAAAAAACAAATATTTGTTTTTACTTAGATGTCCGCTCCACAAATGGTTTATATATCCCTTTTCAAGTCACATATGATGAACACACACAACACTTTCATTTACTGGAACATAGTCATAGGGCCCTGGCTACTTACAAGGGAGATGGGGATTTACAACCTTTCTTCTAGGCAGCTGTGAGCCCAGGGAAACAAAACAACACCTTCTAGTGACAATAAGGGATAGGAAAATTGAATCTTTTACATTAGGCAACAAAAGTAAATATACTAAGCAAAGGATATTATAATTTTAATTTAGAGCATAATATTTAAGGACAAGCATTCTTAATGGTGACAGTTGATAGTTTGAATGGATGTGCTGGGTATTGGCATGGGAAACTGACAAAGGATGAGTAGTGGAGAAGAAATCGGTAGTTATATTTGGGACATGTTAAATCTGAGTTATATACTGCCGTGTAAACTTGAGCAAATAACTATATCCCAGATTTCTGACCTATAATTTGAGAATAATAATGTTATTGACTTCATGAAGTTATTATGAGGATTAAATTAGTTAAGACATTCTTATCTAAACCTTTAGAACAGTGACTAAAACATAATGATGGCTCAATAGGGTTAAATGATAGAAAAATATAGATGCCAAAGAGAGATGACTGAGAAGGGAGTTGGGTATATGATTCTAATTCAGAGGAACAGGTAGGGGTAGAAATTTGTGGGCTTTAATATCTAGGTGGTATTTAAAGCTATAGGAGTAAGGGAGAAGACCTGAGGATTGAATGTAGATAGAAAATTAAGAACTCAGATGCTTGACATCTGAGAAATCCAGTGTTTGGAGGTGAGGAAAAATGAAAAGGAAGATCTAGAAAAGGAAACTGAAAAGAAGTAACCAGTGAGGGAAGAGGAGATCCCAGTGAATAGCAGGAAAGACTTCATGTTTCCTACTTGACATTCAATGAACCCAAAACATCAAGATTAAATTGATTAATGGGGGAGCAACTGGGTGGCTTAGTCAGTTAAGTGTCAGCCTTCGGCTAGGGTCATGATCCCAGGGTCCTGGAATTGAGCCCCACACTGGGGTCTCTGCTCAGTGGGAAGCATGCTACCCCCCTGCCTCTGCCTACTGCTCTACCTGATTCTGCTCTCTCTCTGTCAAGTAAATAAATAAAATCTTTTTTAAAAAATTTAATTTATTAACTAGGTAATTAATGGAGTAAAATGGTATTTTCTTATTGTAGCACACAAGTTAAAGGAATTGAGATTACACAGACATAATTGGCTCTAACTGAACCCATATTGACAAAATGTGACTCCTACCCCTAATTTCACATTGTCTCAGAAACATTTGTTTGAAAATGTACCTCAAATTTTTGTCAGGGGTCTATATCAAGGCTACATGTCTACAATCTCCAAAAGTCATCATAACATATGTTCATATTTAGTGTTCTAGCACCACCATTTTCTATAACGTCAAAGATCACCAGAGGTATTTCTTTATGACATATTCAACTGTACTTCATGATCTTTATTTTATTGTATTCAACATTATTAGAAGTTCATCCTAATAATGGAGAAGTTAGAAGCAAGGAATTATAAACAAATTATATATTTGTTTTGGTCTTCTTACATTGTCATACCTTACAATCATCCTGGCATTCAGAAGTCCTTGAATATTTAGTTCATGGAAAAAATGAAAAACATTATTTTTCAAAATGAAAACTAGCTTTGATTTTGATTGGAAGTGAACTGTGCATGTTATGTTGTATTCTATCAAACTGGTTTTCTCAGTATTGGGCACTGTGTTTTAGAGGTGACAACCTCTAAAAAACAATTTTCCATTTTCTTAACAAAACATTTATGTCTGATCACGATAGCTCAAAGGGTCTGAGTCCAAAATGGAATGGATCAGAATCAACTAGTAACTTAGGAATGATCGGAAAATGTTATTTTCCTCCAGAAGGGCAAGAATTCAATTTAATTTTCTAGGAAATATAATTTTGAAGTAATACTGCAGTCTCTATGTTCATGTATATAGAAGTAAGCCAAACACACGTGTGTGCATACGTACACACACAAACACATTTAACATATTTCTAAAAGGTGAACTAAGACAGAAACAGTGCGATCAGACTGGCAACATTAAGCATCCAATAGAATGTAAGGAAGAATATTTAAGTCAAATATAATGTTTTAGACCGAGAACTCTGTTTCTCTGATCAACAACAAATAGTTCAAAGATCTGCCAGTTGCTCAACCTCATGACCTAAGGTGATAGAAGACTCATAGCAAACGAAAACCAGCTGGATATATGTGTAGAGTACACGCTGACTCCAAATTGTGGAATGGATGTACAAACACAAATATGTGTGTGTACTCTGTGCGTCTGCTTCCTCTCAACTGCCCCCATTAGGTGGACTAAAGGCTCAGGCACACGTTTAATGTAATTGCTAGTAAATATGGTAACTATTTTCTTCTACTAAAGTTACAAAAATTCTTTGAATTTTATATCAGGGGCTAAATTTGTAATGGAAAATGATGTTCGATGGTGTTTAAATGCAGAGTATGTCACTTTATAAAGCATAGGACTCTTTTAAGTTATTTTTTTTTAACTTCTTGACATGTGTCACAATTTGGAATTCTGCTCTCATGGGATAAATGCCAGATTACATGGTGTAGTATTTTTATCCTCTGTACTTTCGCTGTAGAAGCATACAACATCAAAGGAGAAGCAGATCACTCACATCAGCAGAAAATGGAATAGGACTATAATATGCTGGCTTTGATCTTGCCTTCTCATAATTATCTTGGCTGCATGCATGCATTGAGAGTAAGATTTGAATTAATAAGGCCAAGAAATCCTAGGAAATGTAAGAAGTATCCCTGAATATAAACTTCACCTATCTTCAACATGATAGATTGCAGTGGAGTCTACCAAGTTGTGAGTTGTTAATTTAAAGCAATAATCCTGAAATGTTATTCTCTCTGAAACTCGTCACTGCTCTATGGAAGACAGCAATGTTGGCGATTAAGACATTATCACTTTTAAGTTCCACTTACCTCTAGTAAAAAGAGTATTTACCTAACATTCATCTGGTTTCATGTAGGTTTTCCCATAAGAGGACCTAAGGTAAAAAATCATTAATTTTTTTAAAGTCATCCTCATAGCTCAGTCCACTCATTAAAAACTCTTTGAATATTGCCTTAGGAAAGATATTGTTTGTGATGGGGAAAATAAATCAAGTCATCAACATCTGCAAAGGATTTATACACAGAGCGTGGGGATCTTATATTCTGAGCCAGTCTTTTCATTTTCCCGTTTGCTTATTTACCAGCATCGATTACTAGATTGGCTGAGAGGATGCTATTTTTCCCCTACAGGAGTAAAAATTACCCCGTCTCTTGGAGGTTAACTCCTTGTTTCAGGAATATCAAAGGCCAACATGCTCTGGAGATTAAGGAGTTTTCATCAGTGAAATATTTCTGCAATGCATGAGGATTCAATTCACTTTGTAACTGATTAGCTACCACGTATGAGAGCTGTGGCACTCGGTCGACACCAAATAGTAGGTGTCTCACTTGTACAAAAGTGTCTCACAAGACATTGTGTACACTCTAACCAGAGACTGCTTCACCTACGGTAGTATCAAGACTGTTCTCACAAACTTGGCAACTGATCTGTACCTGAACTAAATTAGAACCAACGGATTCCATTTTTATCTGCTAAATGCAAGGTAAATGCACACGAATAGAGACATCAGACTGAATAATAGGGAAGCAAACCTCTGTTTCCTTCGGAACGTTATACAAAAAGAAAGAAAAAAAGATGTTTCAAATCTTACAAAGCAGGGTTAGAAGCCATTCTTGTAGCAAACTGACAAAAGAACGAACTCCTTTGGAGAAACGTTTCCTCTCGGGATTTAAAGTCATTCCCAATTCTCTCTAACGATGCAAAGTCATGTTGTCATAAATTAGGGTTGAGAAAGAATTTCCTTCCAAGAAAACAGCAGCCACAGCTTTCACATTTTTTAAGTGTTGCAAATTCTAGTTTGCAGCATAAACAATAATAAAAGTATTTGCTTTACTAAAAGTGATGTTCAGTTTTATCTAGTGACTTTGCAAGGGAGCTAAATATACAGGATACTCTTTAACGGATGCTTATATATGCTCAGCCAGGAAAGTTGAAAATAATGAACATTCCAGAGTTGTGATAGGGGATGAAATATATTCTCGTCTCCTCTTACAGACTTCCCATATCCCTGATGCGGGCTGGGATGTGGGGTGTTTGCCTCTGTTTGGTTGTCTGTAGAGTGGGCCAGGAGCCAAACAAGAACTCAATTCCAGTGAAAGGGAGAGCTTTGTTTGTACCCCACCTCCTAAAGTGCTGACAAGCAAGAAACGAATCATTCTCATAAGTATGTGCTAACTTCCCATGGAGGTTTTGTTTTTCACTATGGGTAAAATGAGAAATGTTGGAAGTTTACAGACCAACAATTAGCTAACCAAAAGTAAGCATCTAGTCTTCAGTCACCGACAGGCATCTTAAAGGAGAGGGAGGTCTTGTGTCTCCTGGAGTTGAAGCGCTGGAAGAACTCATTAATTTAGGGGAGAGAAAGGCATGTGAGCGGGTGTACCACCGTGATCAGAAATATTCTTTAAAAAAAGGAAAGAACGCATGTATCATTAAGTAGACTATCTATATAGAAAGAAGGAGTAAGCCTCGGCAATCAGAGTTGGCCTCTTATTGCAAAATTCGTATGGTCTCAGTAGCTTGCAGCCCTGCCAACCACAATTCTGAAAACTGTTTTCCCCCTCTCCCACATCGCTCAAGTTCCTTTCAGTCTTAAGTGTTGGAGAAAAGGTCACTGGAGTTAAAGCAGTGGCTGGGAGGACTTCCCACATAAGCAAAGCCTATTCCCAGTGGCTGTTACATGTTCGTTTTTCCCGCTGAATGAAATCCAACAGGGGCAGGCTTGGATTCAGGCTCACATCAGCTCAATCCCTTCAGCAAGGTCTGGATATTAAAGTAGGGGTGATTTAGGGAGCTGTGTGTGTTGGCATCCATCAGCCAAGAAGTGCAACCTACTGCTCAGATCTGGGAAGTCCTTCAGCTGGCCTGTGTGTTCTCACCACTGCCTGAGAGTATTTGAGCCCAAAATGTCTTTCCTTGTGCCTTGAATGATTGTGGCGCACTCTTCCAACAGAAGGAAATATAAGACATGCAGAATGGTTTAGGAACACCAAAGCTTCCTCCCCTGGTTTTTACTTGAACATAAAATATATTTAAAATGCCTAAAGTTATTTTATACCAGAAATGTACAAATTCCAATATCAGCACCCAATATAAAAAGTAAATTATTTCAGTAATAGAACATTGTGGTGCAAAAACCACTCAACAAACAAGAACCCCTTCATGATCTCTAAGCCTATCAGTTACATTTTATTATTTCTCTGAATTGTGGCATTGAAAAACTTTTAGTGTTAGGTTGTTTATAGCACTTGCCTATTTCTTCAGAATGCCTAAAACAAAGAGACTTTCCTGAAAATGACAGACTGTAATTTCCATATTTCAACAAATCTCTTTCATTTCCTAAATAAACAACAGAAATTTCTATCTGAGGTCTCTGTGACCTGATGACTCAGCCAGTAATTCAAATTCCTAGGGCCTCACAGAAGCAACATTTTGGAGAACCATGGATTTAAGGGTCATGCTGGACGAAGTAGCCATTTCAGAAAGACAATGGGTGAATTTCCATTCTCACTAACAGTGTGCTCTAATGGCTGATGATTGACTCACTTGTTTTATGCTAATAATTTGGGGAGAGACAGAACTTACTAGAAGCTTCAACTCTGGTATTTACACCTCTGCCTTTGCCCATACATTTCACTTAAAATGCAGATGTCAGGGACATTCTATTCTGGGCTATGTATGAGTTAGGGTGTGTTATTGTTTTCTTGTGGCTGCCAACCACATGGCATAGTTTCAGCGGTATAATTATTACCCTGATCTAGGGCTTTACTATCGAATTAAAAACTGCAGATCCCCGTTCCCACACTAGCTAAGTTGCCTTTTTTTTTTTTTTTTGGTAATTTTACTAATAATACAGTCTATCAGAATAATTAAGCATATGATTAAAAAAAAAACGGTGATTTTTAAAATTTTGAATCCTGACCTGAAGTGAAAAAATGTTAATAAATACAAAAAAAATATGAGCTCTCCAACTGTCAGGATTATGCCATAAAAGATACATGATAAGAATAATAAAATCTCAAAATATTTGTGACTTTATAAACAAATAGAACCCGGAAGTTTGCTGCAGGAATGTATGTGCATGAAAAATTACATACAAGTATTTTATATTCCTTAAATGAAAATAGGAAAGAGTAAATGAAAGAGAAGGGCTATGAGGAATTATGCATTTTGAGATATTTAGT
The DNA here is from genome assembly GCF_010015895.1 of Lontra canadensis. Classification (NCBI taxonomy): domain Eukaryota; kingdom Metazoa; phylum Chordata; class Mammalia; order Carnivora; family Mustelidae; genus Lontra; species Lontra canadensis. The sequence goes on along the minus strand of NW_022631031.1, from coordinate 11,515,861 downwards.
TAATTATCATTTGCTAAACATTGGAAGTTTTTCAGGATTTTTTTTCTACAGAATTTAAATAGAAATCCTCATAAACCCAATCCTTTTAGTGTGTTTTCTGGCAGATAATGCACATAATGCCAAAATGCTTCATTCACTCTATAACCTGATAGATAGATAGATAGATAGATAGATAGATAGATGATAGATAGATAGACAGATAGGTTTGTATCCTGCCTCTGTGGTCCTAATGTAGTTTGAGAAGCACCAGGTAACTAAAATACTTGATGTAAAATAAAGGCTTTTGGTGACCACTAGTCAACCTATACAACTAAAAAGGTGTTTCTCAAACACCCTCAAGAGAACACTACCTTTACCTGTGATACTCTTGCGAAAAAAGTCATGGATCCTCTAACAGATTGCTAGCTCATTCTGTCTAAGAGAATCAGTCCAAAAACAAGTTTCTCTTTATGTCTTCTCTCCTCAGACCTTAGGTCTAGTATAGTTGGCACTTAATAAGTAAAATATATGGTTAGAAAGAATACAGAATCATCACTTTATGCAAACAACATAAAGGTATTGAACAAAAACTAAAGAAAAATGTTTCCAACTAGTGTGGGTGCAATGGTGCAGTCACAAACATAGTCAAGCATTCAAAAAATAATAATACACATTTTCCATCTCCCTTGTATCTCAGTATAGAAAATATTAACAGGGACTTATTTGTTATGGCCAACCATACTTGTAAATATCTCCGTTCTGAAGTCTTACACATGCTTCTGAATTCTTACACAGCCTATAGGTACTATAAATCCTCTGATGCATCTGGTCATCTACAGACACTAAGAATATTTTCTTTAGAAAACCCTCAACTGGTCCTGAAACTTGATGTCAGGCTGTGATAATGTTGTGGAACCAAATGTTGTCTTCTTAATGTGAGCATTATTTGCTTTCTCTTCAAGTAAACCAGTAAGTGATTCCAAAGGAATAAGGAATTTTGGAAACATTTGCCTTGATTCTTGAAGTCTTTTGTTTGTTGTTTACCTTGGGAGGAGGGGAGAAATTTCTAAATGACAGCTTTTTTCAGAACACAAGCTTATCATTCCTGGTTGTCTTTGTAAATCAAATTGTATGTTTTTGTGAGTCCTTCTGGATTTCAATTGCTCATCTACATATGCTCTTAGATCTATAATCTTACCAATTCTATTGCTATTCAGTTCATAAAATATTAATGTTTCAGATTGTAACACTTGGACTCTAAGAATAGTCAGTGAAAAAGATGGATGTTGTACTTGACCTTATAGTGCTTACTGCCTAGTGAGAAGCATAGACAAGTGAGAAAAAAAAAAAAAAATCAAAACGCACTGTGATAAAGTATAGGTTAGGGATTTCAAGGAAGCACGTCTCCGAATCCAAATCTGGAGATTCAGAGATGTTTTCTTAGAGAAAGTAGAAGTCCAATTTGAAATCTGAAGGTTCAAATGAAACCTGAGGTCAGTGTGAAAGTGGACTGGATCACTGGAGGTTAGAGTGGTGGGTTATCAAGTAAAGAAATGGGTAGATGATAGGGAGGGTGCTCTAGGCAAAAGATTCCACATGAACATCTAAGGCAGAAGGAAGCCACTGCAAGGGTCAGTATGTAAGAGATGAGACATCTGGAATCAAGTAGCACAGAGTCTTGAAAGTGAAGTTGAAATATTTAGACTTCAGTCTAAGAGCAACAGAGAGCTGTTGGAGAGGACTTTAGGAGAGTGGTGACAGGATAAGACTTGTGTTTTAGGAAAATCGATTTGACAGGGGTGTGTGTATAACAGATGAGTAGAAGATAAGACAGAGAGGACAGCAAAGTAACCCTGTTCTTGCTGAAGATGGAATAGTAGGGAAGCAAGAAGGCCTAGTTTTACACAGGAAAGAGAGCATCCTGCCCTCCGACACCTGAGGGCAGAGTTAAGAATGTACCCAGAGAGACAAACATTTTTGAGTCAATACCTGAGTGACTTTATTTCCTTAAAAAAAAAAAAAAAGTTGTTATAATACATTAACAGGGTTAAGTGTTAAATAGAATTAAATGAGCAGGTAGAAAATTAGGAAATGTGAACATGTAGGACAGCAGTCTTCAAAGCTCTTTCTAACAGCTCACTCAGCAGCACAGGTACATGAGATGGAAAGGTGACTGGATACTTGATCTAGAAAAGGGTTTCATAACTGACGAGCAGAAGAAGGGATGTTGGAGAAGTGTGGGGTTGATAGGTGTACACTTCCCTTGTGTTTGCACCAGGGACAAACCCAAACATGCATAGGGCTGGGAATAAGAGCAAGGAAGTTGCATAAAGATGTGTTAAGCTTTGGAGCACATGGGTGGCTCAGTGGGTCAAAGTCTGTGCCTTCGGCTCAGGTCATGATTCCAGGGTGCTGGGATAAAGTCCTGCATTGGGCTCTCTGCTCAGTAGGGATCTTGCTTACCCCTCTCTCTCTCTCCCTCTCTCTGCCTGCCTCTCTGTCTACTTGTGATCTCTGTCAAATAAATAAATAAAATATTTTTTTAAAAGATGTGTTAAGCTTTTATGGAAATCACTGATGACCTCTGCATAGTCATACTACCTTCTAGCACACTTTGCATAGACCAAGAAGTTATAGGGAGGATTAATGGAAAATGGAGATCATTAAAGTCACATTTAAGGGAGAAGGTAAGAAATTCAGAATGATTAAGTAGCTTTGGATAAAGATTAAGGAATTAGAGTTCAAGGTTTTTGATCTGAAAGCATTTCTAGATGACAAATCCATGACATCTTCATGGAAAGTGATAGCTTAACTCTGTGTGTAATCTGTGCATCTGTGAGTATGTGGGTGGATGGGTAGATGGGTGGGTGTGGTTAGCAGGAGAGATCCAATGTGAAGAGCCATGAATGTGGACAGTTGGATGGATTACCTCCATGAAGAGTATTGTCACAGAACATGGTCCCTGGGTATTGGAAAAAGCAATGTAAATCCTTAACTACAAACTAGTCACCAGGAAAATAAAAGATGGTTGCCATGAGGGAAGACAGGTAATACACTGGGAAGGTTGGCACATGGGATATAGTGTGTGGTCTGAAACTGGCAAAGAGGAAATGGCAGAATGCCTCTCCCACCTTTGGATCCTGTGATAAATACCTAGTTAAGAATGACTATGGGAGTGTTTTGTATTGTATAAAGCTTCAGAACATTCCCTGTGAAGGTTTGAAAGAGAGGAAAGCAGAAGCAGGGAGAAATGAAGCAAAGAAACAAAGGGCATGGGAAAGAAAAAAGGAGGCAGTAGTAACTGGAGAGCTCACTTTAGGTAGTGACCGACGATTACAGGAACATGAGATGTGGTGTAATTAGATTAAATGCAATTAGAAAATGATGTTTGAAGTTAGTCAAACAAAGGCATTCAGGGAGTTTTGCCAAAGAGAATGTTCCACTTGGTAACCAACCGCTCTGGGAGCATGTGAACATGCCAAAGAAACTTGAAAGACTTTTCTCAAAACAGAGAACAGAATCTGACATCGCTTTCACATGACTGAAGAAAACATAAATTTAATTAAAGTGGACTCATTATGAAACCTCACTGAGTTCCATTATCAATTAGAAAAGACCTTTTACTAGTATAACCAAACAATAATTTTCCTGACTTCCTCATTTGTTTGTTTGTTTTTGGTTTTGGTTTTTTGTTTTGTTTTGTTTTGCCATGGAGAAGCCAGATAAATATTCTGGAATTTTGGGATTGGGCAAAATAAGAGAGTACTGCACTTCTGGCTTCCAACTCAACTCTACTTCAGCTTCCCACCCTTTGCTCTTCCCTATCTCCCTAAATAAGGCAGAGTAAAACTTACTACTAAGAAAGTTAAGTCTTCTTTTCTCTCTCCACTCTCCTTATTCAGTAATTCTGAACTAGAAGGACCTAAAACTCAGCACATGACCTGCTCTAAAACAGCCCTAGAAGGTGAGAAACAATCTGTCTGGGAGAATTTGGATAATGTTTTACTGAGAAATATTTAACCACAAAAAGTTAGGGATGCTTAAAGGAAAGATAATATGAAAAATTATTCACATTTTTCTATTTTTATTATCTAGTTCCAGCCCCTGGATCCCAGGGGTCTTGAGTATGGCAAGTCTGGGAAGCAGAATGCAGCCAGTATAAACTCCATTAAGACATTGTGTTAACCAGAATTTAGTCCTCAGCACACAGCGCCACTAGCTGAAAATATGCTGGAGGGCAATGATGAATTCAGCTTATGTTGATTAACTATATTGAGAAATATACTTTTTACTAAACTTTGAATTATTCTGAAATTAAGTTTTATAGCAACTGCATATGTATATGGGTATACTTGTGGGTACAGAAGAGTTGAAGGTAGTTTTGCCATAAATTTTGCATGTCAAATGTTTATGACATTATCACAAAGCAGGAATATGTTTTCCCCCATCTCTAACACTGGCTACATTTTCCCATTAAACCAAAATACTGAGTTTGATTATATAGAAGAGAAATGTCTGTCTGTGGCTATTATTTTTATATTAATCATTTTGTATAAGTTGTTCTTTATACAGTGAGAATATCAATGGCATATGATTTTACCTTTTGATGTTAAAAACTTCTGTCCAGTGACGGAGCATTTACAATGATAGGATTTTAGCAGTTAAAATGTATTTGAAGCTGCAATAGGTCATAATATTTAGGGAATTTTTAATGTGCCAGTAGGTGCTGAACTATAAATTTGAATTAACCCTATTTTATCTGATGACTCTTTTATATGTAGAGTTTAATAAATATTTCCTAAACTCTTCAGAGTAGGGGAGGTCTCCTTCATTTAATTTACTCTTATGGGATTCATAAGAGACTATAGAAGTAATTTTACACTTTTACTAAAATTCTAAGACTAAGAAATTTAACAAGCTCTGAGGATAACAGATTTTAGTGTTAAACAACATGTGTATTGAGAGTTTTCACTACTTTTGTTAGTCAACAGTTTTAGCTAAATCTATATCTTGTTGCTTGTTTCACCATAGATTTATGATTAACAAAACAAACGGGCAAAACTAGTCCTTCCTTTCCTTCAGTCTCTAAACTTCACACTGGCTTTGTCTCATTAAGTCTTTTCGTAATGATTCTTTGTAATTTGAGATTGCCTTCCCTAAAAAGATTTTATATATATATATATATATATATTGGTTTTTTTTTTTAAGTAAAATGAGTGTAATGGGATGGTACACATAGGTATTCCACTGGGTATAACTAATTTGACTTTCTTCATCAAGCACTGGGTCCCAGAATTTCAAAATAAGATAAACTTGCAAAATGAATAGGCTGGCCATAATTTCATATTCGGTTTTGTTTTCTTACATAGGTTTTATAAAGATGGTCTTTAAGGTTTATTCTGTCATCGTGGATTTACATGAAGTGTATGAAATAGTTTTCCTACATTCTTGTGTATAAAATAAAAAATGCACTGGGATCTTTATTGAAAACTAAAAAAAAGTAAGAATTAGACTTTCCTTTTCTATATGTTTTTAGGACAAAATTATTAATTATTTCCTATACTATCAATTCTTTATTAATTGGTACAATAAGTTGCAGTTTAAAAATACTCAGGCAAACAATAACTCTAGTGTATACATAATGCCATCAGGGAACTTGCAATAGTAATAAATTTAAACCAGTTCAAATCTACTGTAGGAAAACAAGGTAGTTCCATGGAGCTGGTCATGCTTTTGTCCTTTTCCCCACAAACTGGAATGGTACAAAGGGACCTGGCAGCTCTATATACTGGGATGAGGGTGTGGAAATTGAAGAAATCCATAGGAGAAAAAAACTAAGGGACATTTCAGTTCTATACTTCATCATCTCTCCCAATACTCCCCAAGGGACACTACCTCACTCTGCAAGTCAGCAGACAGAAAAAGGCAGCCAGAAAAATGCTATTTTGACTGTTTCTTTGATCTGAGACCCCAAATTATTCCATCTTTATCAAGGTTAATATATTTATATTTGGCCTATGATTTCAGAACTGGAAAAACAAATATGGGGAAATCTTCATAGGAATGTTTTCAAATTTTTTCTCAGAGGAAGAGGACATGTGAGTAGAAACAATATATAAGTTCAAATATTCAGTTGAATGGATTACAACCTGTCTAATCAATCGACAAAGGATTTCTTACAGAAACTAGCCATGTGTCATCCGGCAAATTACATCAACTTTCTGACCTGAATGTCCTCATCTGTAAAATAAGGATATTCCAAGTTCGAGAGTCACTTCAAAGAATGTTATGTAATTTTTAAAAATCAGTTCATGAATTTAGAACAATATTTGGTATGCAGTAAGAACTCAATAGGTATTCATTGTTACTATCATAATGTATTTCTTAAGATCCACAATCCTGCTTGTCTCCCTAAATTATGGTTTTGTATATGTGCTGCTGAAGCGAGCACTCTAAATTATGGTTTTGTGATGTAATCACTTTAACAAGTTCAGGTCTTCCCAGTCAATAAAATGTTTCCTCATTTAAAAACTCAACTCATTCTTTTAATATTCACTTTAAGTTCTTCTTGTATATAAAAGCTTGTTTTCTATTCCTTATCCATGGTTGCTTATCCACACAACAGCCATCTTGGAGTCTCAGTAGATAGATCCATAGTTAGTACTGTATTTACCTATCTATATGAACTTTGTATATTTGTGTTCAGCCCAGGAAAGATTCTTATGTTGTTGTTAACAATCAAACTACCTAATTTGGAATACAACCTAAAAATGAACTCATTTGAACTGGAGACTACCTTACTGACTTAAGGAACGTGGCTTTCACCAAAGAAATCAAAATTCTCAAACGTGTTGAGGAAAACTGTAATCTGGGCTTTGTTTATTCCAACCACGCTCATTCTCACTGTTATCTACCCCAACTCCACTCTTCCACTGCTGCTTCCTTCAAGCGGATAAGCACACTGTGCACAAGCCGTGTGGTGTGATTGACTGTTCCCATCCACAATGCCAGTCAAGGCATGTTTAAAGTGAATTGGTTTATGTGAGAGAGAAGTTCGCTATTCACCTACCTATATGTTGTCATCGTCTCTGATCAATTCTAGTGACTTCCACCATGAAAGGCAAGAATGAAATAATATATTTATATACTTCGTGCAGATCCTCTGATCAAAGTAATTTCTTCAGAATTATGAATGGAACAGAGCAGGGACAATCTTTATTGTCTTTTATAGCCTTTTAACAATCTCTACGCTTCACCGGCATCTTTTCTTGTGTGGGGGGTGTTCTGCCCAACGTCTTTCTCTGTATTTCTCAGTTTATTAACTTGCTTGTTACATTTTATTTTGGTGCTCCCTTTAAAAATGTGCAACAACATGATACATGTGGTCTGCTCTGTTTAAAGTTAAACACTGCCTTTTTAATTTTCACTTCCAGTAGAAGATATGTGACAAATGACATAGTAATTTTCTTATTTCTTCATGTTCATAAAACATTGATAATATGATTTTTACCTTCCCTTTGTTCTCAATTAAATGAAATGCTCCAATACAATTAATGTGCTCTTGCAATTTAGGTTTTCTTTAGAGGTTTCTCTTGTCTCTGATTAACAGCATTTTCCATCCATTCTGAGAACCCCCGACTGCTATTCAGAACGTTCCATTATGCCTGCCAGCTATAAATACAATTGTGAACCAATATCATTTTAATTGTTTCACTAATAACTTGTTTTAAATGATTCAACAGTCATCAGGAAAGATAAGTGCTCTTGTGCCCTGCAGGCTTATGGGCATGAGGGTATGAGGCAATGTAGAGTGCTGTATCAGAATAATGAAACCGTATGCAGAAGATAATGACAAAGCACTCACATTGCTGTAAAGATAAATGAAAACAGTAGATCTTCTTTCCTCAGTAATATAACATCCATTTCTAGCTCCCATTTCAATCATTAGACCTTCCAAACAGATTAATGCACAAATACACATATGCAACATGTCCCATCCTAATAGCCATATGTTCCCATTTTTCCAGGCGGACTGTGAATGATGGAGTTAACGAGCTTTACAAATGCTCTTGTTAATTAACAAAAATTGTTACTTTCTCATTTGCGGGGGGGCTTTATAAATTAGACTTAATTACACGAGATAATTGCAACTGCCAGGCATGGAGCTACTCCTTCTCATTCTGTTCTTTCAGTGGCAAATCAACAATTGCAACCCTTGCCTATTTGTGTAGATGAATTTAATAAGCAAACAGCCCTTTTATGTTAATGGTTTACTGGCATTCATGGGCCTGGCAGGAGAAATGTGCTGGGGGAGGGTTTGCTAATGGCAGCACATAATCACATTAATTAAAATATAACTGCCATTTAAAGATTTGTAGTGTGGAATGAGAGCATGTTGGGAACTGAGAAAATCAAGCTAGAGTGCATATTAGCACCATTACTCTGTGCTCCCTGCACAGCAGTCAGCAACCTCATGTGTCATAAATGTAATTTATGAGTGCTATTTCCTTTGAAATATATGTTTTTAGTTCACTCATTAGAATGTAAAAATTTGCAGTGTCTGCTTCAGGAGGTTCAAAATAAATTCACTACAAGCTGAGACCCATGATCTGCTTTTAACACATCCCTCAACAACGGATTTTTTAATTATGACTTTGATAATTTCTTCAAGCAAAACCAACTGTCTCCTTTGCTGGAGACAGATTTAAGTCTCAATGCTACCATAAATTGTGCATTTTTAGTCAGACTTTTATAATGTAGTGTAATCTTTATTGGGTCTTTAATAAATATGGTCCTTAATTTTTGTCACTTTGTTCTAAAGAAGGTAGGTGGAAACTGCTAAATGCTTGAAAGTTGGGCACATGCAGAGAGGACAGTTGAGAAAATTTCTTGTAAAGTTTTTCATGAGTCTGTCCCTGAGATCCACTCATTAGTTTTAAAACTATCCTTGATCTAAATCAGACCCATTTATACTACACCTACGAAGAAACTCGGAAGGTACAAACCCTGGATAAATTGCCAAGGGGCCAAGGCAATACCCAGGGGAACAGTGCTTAATTGATTCTTAATAACGTCAAAAGGATTCTAGTTCCAGAAGCCAGCTGACTGTGACCAAATCCCACTTTACTGAAGCCTTAAACCTTTAACAATGTAAAAACTGACAATGCATTTTTATTTCCCTTTGTTCAACGGACCCCTAAAGTCTCCCGATTCTACAACTACAATTTTGACTGCTAAATAGAGGCAGTTGACTGAAATACGGTATGTATGACTCTCACAGGCTATTTTTGTAAACTGCTTGGACAGCTTTCCAACACCAGTAACTTGAGTATGTTATAGCTAAAGAGATTAATGCTGTGCCAGCCCCAGAAAAACCAAGAGCCCAGCCACACTAATGAGGGGTCTTTTCATGTGGAGTCCAGTGCCATAGCTAATATTGTTTCTCAAGTTAACCATTGTTTCACTGAGGACGCAGAGCTTCTCGGAGCCAAGGGTGGTTGCTCCTGAATCTTCAGCCCCGTAAGCGTTTGATTGGCTCATTAGGTAGAAAGGTAGAACACAGGACTATATGGCTGCTTTTCATGTACAGTAAGACATTAAAAAGGAGACAGCAGATCCAAAATGGAGTCACTTATGCTCCACCCCATTACAGCAAACCAAGACTTAATACTTCACCAGTTTCAACCCCCCAGGAATATAACCTTTAACCAGTCAACATGGAATTACTTGGTCAGAATGACAGAGATAACCCACCCAACAGACCCCTTGCATTCCCCTTAGGAAGAGGACCTTGCCTGAAACAATGCATTCTTTGCTTACAATTTCCTTTTCCCATCCCTTTTCTGCCTTTAAAAATCTTTCTCTTTTGGGGCACCTGGGTGGCTCAGTGGGTTAAGCCTCTGTCTTTGACTCAGGTCATGATTTCAGGGTCCTGGGATCAAGCCCCTCATTGGGCTCTCTGCTCAGTGGGAAACCTGCTCCCCTCCACCTCCTGCCTCTCTGCCTACTTGTGATCTCTGTCTGTCAAATAAATAAATAAAATCTTTAAAAAAATATTCTCTTTTTACAGTTCAGTGGAGCTCCTTTCTCTTTGCTAGATGCAACACTGCTCGATTCATGAATCATTGAATGAACCCAATTTGATCTTTAAATCTCCTTAGTTGAATTTTTGTTATTTAACTGAGATAAGACATTAAAAATGCACTAAGACTATGATAGAGCCCCAATGTTCAGGATCTGTTTTCTAGCTAGGGTTCTGCACTGCAATTTTCTACCCCCATTTTCTTACTTATTTCTTTCTAACCAGTGGTATGTCATTTTAGGGCAAATTATTGGGTCAGGGGAGGACTCTCTGCCTACAAAACAGAATTTTTATTATATTTTGCTTTTTCTTTATGTGTAGATCCTATATTGATTCATATATATGGCCTCTAGATAATTATATCTCCTGAAGGGTCATTTCTGGTGTTCAGGGTAGTTAGAATGGTAGCCATAAAATTTATGCCTGGAAAAGACATCCATGGATGAACCCATGTAACTGTTTAATAAATTAACTATTTAACGAATTAGGAAATTGAGATTCACTTCAGATAATTATGTGGTTGGCAGAGATCACGTGACAAGTAAGTGTGAAGATGTGGTAAACCCAGATGGTTTGATTTCTCACCAGATTTATCTATCAAGGAAGTTCCTATGTTCTACTAGAAAAATTAGGAATATCTTTGTTTCCATTTTTTATAGGTTGGTTGATTAGTTTTGCTGTCGGTTTGCTTTACTTCTGTTTAACACACATGTATTATTGGACCTTTGACAAGGTACTGAAGATTCAAATATGAAAAAGACATGGCATCAGCACTAAAGAAGTCCAGTTTTCTGGGAAAGAAAACCCCCCAGGAAAATAGATCTATTTAATCTCACATGGGAAGTGCCAAGATAGAGATGTGTGCCAGGTATATTAGAAATACATGGAGGTCCTCAAACATCTCAGAAGAAAGGAAGCACATGTTTGAAGGGAAAGATGTACCGAACAGAATGATGTGTGCAGAACAATCTACATGTCCTTGTACCACCAGGGAGTCTGGTGGGAAGAGGAGGGTGGCAGGAGATGAAGTATACAGGCTAAACCGCATGCCGTATGTAGGACCCTGGATCAGATGATGGAAGGCCAATCATGTGTTCTCCACATGAGGGTGACATGGTCAGATGTGTGTATTGGATTGATCAGTATGTGATAACTCAGAGGATAGTTTAGGGGACAAAATCTGAGGCAGAGAAACAAGTCAAGATGCTGTTGTAATATGACAGCAACAGTTGGGACAGAGAAGAAGGGCACTTGAAAAAAGATTTATATGTGAAGAATGGGAGAGAGTAATCAACTAGATCTCTTCAACCTCTGATGTAGAGGCTGGAATTATGGTGTTTCTAATAGACCTTTTACCCTCCTTGTTTTCAGCTTATGCTTTACTTTGAAGATGCAGGGACTTCAGTTTTAATTTAGGACTTTGGAGGCATGCAGAAGTTAAAACAAGTGACTTTGGAGTAAAACAAACCTGAGTTGAGGATGTGGCTCAGTCACTTTACTTACCATGGTATTACTTCACTCACTGGCTGACTTACTTAGGACAAGAACTTAACCTCCCCAAGACTCAGATCTTGAATGTGTAAAATTTTTTTTTTTTTTTTTCAAAATAATAATGTGATCAATGCTCTGGTTTTCTAAGATGCTTACCATCATGCCTGGAATGTGGAAAGTGATCCAAAAATGGCACCTATTATTATCACTGCTCACCAAGAAGTTAGACTAGGGGAAACTTTAGATAAAATGGAAGATTTCAATGTTCACATCTCTACTCTTGGGATCATGAATGATACTTCTTTTGTCTCCCTTAGCAAATGACATCATGTTGGCATAAAACAGGTACTTAGTCCAATATATGCAAAAAATAAATGAATATCTCTATCCATCCACATACAGATAAAGAGGACTCCCATTTGCTGTTACAGTCATGTATTTAAACTGAAAGAAAATTCCACCTGCAACCCTGCATGCTCCACTAAATGTTAAATGACAAGGCAGAGTTTCCAGTAATGAGATTGGGGAATGCCATCACTCCACAGGCACTGAATCCAGCTTCATTGCCATTCAGCACTATAGCACGGGGACTTGGGATGCTTAATTTAGTGCTATCATTATTGTTTTTATATGAAAAGAGACTTAGAATTGGAAATAGCCACTCACCAGCTTTCCTGGAGTGCCCCTGTTCCTGGTATGAATAAGTGGTTTCTCTGGGCCTTCACTGACATGTAGGTCTGCACATACCAACTTTCCATAGTACAGGTACCTGGCAATTGATTATAGCTGTCAGACTGGTAAAGGTGAGGATTATTTCCCAATTCTAACTATAAAGATAAAGCTGAGTCACTATTAAAGTTTTCTTTCTATTTAGAAAAGAAATATTGGGAGAAAAAAATAGTTTCTGGGGATCCAATTTCTGCCTTACTTCTACCCTTCACACTATTTATAAGAAGGGTTTTCCAAATGGACAGGCAAGTAGTCAATTCTTTTTAATGAATCACTATGAATTAATTGGGCAGCCTCTCTGTGTATAACATGAGATGGTAGGAAGCACTATAGTCCATTAGACAGCACGTCACCTGTTAAATAACACTGACACAAAGCCAGTGCCATAAGCGGATAGAGGATCAACTGAAAAAGGAAAATGATCCAGAAACTTTGTAGAAAGCTCAGGGACGATTAAAGTACAAATGACTTACAGTTGTAAGATGCCTGGTTATTTAGCAGATAAACTGAACATCAAGGTCTTCACTTAATGTCTTGAATGACCATCTGAAAATATGAGAATGCCATATGGCAGCAGATTTCATTGCCACAGCTACAAGAGAATCTTTATCACCGACTCTGACAGCTTCAAGTCATGGCAGCTTTCCAAACTTGGCAGTGCTTCCAGAATTCTGATTCAACTGGAAATAAAATGATTTGGATGAATACTTGACCCAAGACCAAGTGTCAAGAGGTATAAAGTAATGTCTAGGGAAGGTACCGTGCCTAATATCCCCCTTCACATGCTCATATATACATTTTGGTATTCCTCATGCTGTGATTCCATATTGTTTTGTTAATTCTCTCTTACTGAAATATTTATTAATATCTGTATTTCTGTATCTCTATCTATTGATCTATCCATCCACCTGTATCTCTAATATCTTGTAATATCAATCATTAAACCACTGAAAGACTGTCTGGCACATAGTAGGAACTCTATAAAGGGCACTATATGTTTAATGAAGAGATAGGAGTCTGGTGGGAAAACTAATATATTTTAAGAGCAAAAAAACTACCCCCAAATTTCCATTTTAAGATAGACTTGAGTCCAAGCTGCTAGTCTTCTGGCTCTATTCTAAGCCTGGCATGCAAGACATGGTAACAAATTATAAGACGTGTTTTTCTTTTTTCTTTTTTTTTTTTAAGATTTTATTTATTTATTTATTTATTTATTTGATAGACAGAGATTACAAGTAGGCAGAGAGGCAGGCAGAGACAGAGGAGGAAGCAGGCTCCCCGCTGAGCAGAGAGCCTGATGCAGGGCTTCATCAGGACCCTGAGACCATGACCTGAGCTGAAGGCAGAGGCTTAACCCACTCAGCCACCCAGGCACTCCAAGATGTGTTTTTCTATCTGCTGCTCATCACTATGCTACAGTGACAAGGGTGAAAGAGGCTTCTAGAGCAGAATCCCTTGGAGATACTTGTTATGGTGCCTTGTGAGAGAAACAGGCGTTTTGGAGGGAAGAACACAGTACACACCAAAGGTCATCTCCAAAGCATTCACAGTCAGTTTATGCTCTGTGGAAGTTGGAATGTGTTGACCAGTATTCATTAGTACCTACAACTTTTTAATATGAACTTATCCATTTAATTTCATTTAATAAATTTTGCTTTTGCTTCAAATCTTTACATTATAAACAATACTCTTGGCACCCCCTACTATTATATTTGCTCCTTTTATTTTTCTCAAGAAGAAAAAAATTTCTAAATTTCTCTCAAATGAAGAAGGAGCCTGTATTAATCAGGGTTCTCCAGAGAAACAGAGCCAATATATGTTACTTCCCTCTAAATTAAACCAAAGGTGGAAGGTGGAAACATCCTCACAGACATACCCAGAAATGATGTTTAATCAGCTATCTGGGCATCCCAAACAAGTTGACAGAAAAAATTAACCACCTCGTGAAGACACATGTGCATTGAAATAAGCTGGGGGGCACCTGGGTGGCTCAGTGGGTTAAAGCCTCTGCCTTTGGCTCAGGTCATGATCCCAGGGTCCTGGGATTGAGCCCCACATTGGGCTCTCTGCTCAGCGGGGAGCCTGCTTCCTCCTCTCTCTCTCTCTGCCTGCCTCTCTGCCTACTTGTGATCTCTGTCTGTCAAATAAATAAATAAATAAAATCTTAAAAAAAAAAAAAGAAAGAAAGAACAAGCTGGGAATTCTTCAGATCAGAGATTCACAAAGTTTTCCTGAAGAAAAATATTTAAGGTTTTGCAGACACAAGTCAAAATTGAAAGTATTTAGGTACTTACATAACAGGGAAAACAAATTTGTACCAAATTTAAAAATTAACAATAATTGTATAAAATTGCTTGTCATAATGGTTAGCTAATGAGAAGAATGGAATTCCTTTCTGAGGGGACAGCATTTCATTTAGCTATGATTCAGAGTTAGTGCTCTCTGTCATCAAAATCAATTGCAAACTACAAATGTTTATCTGTTAATACTGCTCTGTTATGAGATTTTGTATATTTAAACTTTGAAGATTTTGGTGTCCTATCACACACCATGGTTTAAAATGCTTGTGAGTTTTAACTGTATCCCATCCATTTGCAGTACATTGGTGCACAGTGATGTAATCAGCACATAGAGTGTCTATCCCAAGTATTCAACTGCGCCATCGTACCATAAAAACAACCATATACAATCCACAAACAAATGCAGGTGCCTAGGTTCTAATAACTTTATTTATGGACACTGAAATTGGAATTTCATATAATTCTTACTTATGATTATTATTCTTATTTAAATTTTTAAATCATTTAAAATTGCAAAACAATTCTTTCTTCATAAGTAGTACAAAAATTGAAGAGAGGTTGAATTTGGCTCATGGGTTATTGCTTACAGGTCCCTCAATTGGAAATAGAAGAATTTCTAATGAATGAGTACTTTTTCACTCTCCCGTGGCTCATTTGCTATTTTTTCATGGTGCCCCTGTTGCTCTCTGATTTCATTTCCTGATACTATCTATTTTCCAGCCTCCTCATCCCCTCCTCAAAATATCATTTCTCTTTCCCATGACTTCTTCATCAATTTCTTGATTTCTGCCCCTTCATGTTAAATATACAGAACAATTTTCACTCTACGTCCTTACTTCTCTTCACAGAATCTGATTAGTTTCAGTTGTCACCCTAAATTGCCCCCCATTAACTCAGTGTTTTCTAGTTCAGTATATCAAGAGAGAGAATTTGATTGACCTCATGCATGATTTCACCATACTCATGTCATACGTAAGTCACAGATTTGCCTAAGAATTGATTGACCTTGGTTTCAAAGTACAGCCTCAGTTTACCCAGCAAACCGGGAAGTGGTGGTGAGCTCATGCAGTTCTAAATATGGCCACTTCTAAAAGAAGGGCTATGTGGAGAACATGGCTACTTAGAAGGAACTTCAAAGTGAGAGTCATTCTGAGGGTTGGTTTGTCCCATGAGTCTTTTTATTTGTTTATACCTGAATGTTAAATCTCAGAATGTCCTTCCATTTCAGATGATCTAAATCACTTTGATTTCAGGTGGTTTAATTTAATCTTAGTATCTTTACCTACTAAGGGGCTTTCTATATTCAAGATTATGTCTATTATTTACTCTTCTGAATGAATTTTACAATTATCTTACTAATTCTCATAAAACATCATCCTGTGATTTTAATTGAAGTTTTATTTAATGTTTTCAGATTAATTCAGAGAGAAGTGAAACTTTCACCAATTTTTATCTTCTCACCCAGAAACAGTTGAACATTTTATTGAAAGCTTTCTTCATTTATATGTTTATATATTTATATTTATATTATATATACTTATATATATTTATATTATATTTCACCAAAGCTTTGTATTTTTATTCATATTTGGTATAATTTGGTAGTTTATTTATATTATTATTTCTATCTCAAACATAATTTAACTATATTTAACTATAATTTTATTAACTTATTGTTTTATTATTTTATTTTATTATTTATTTTATTATTGTATTAATGTTTTATTAACTATTAATTTAACTATTTAACTATATTTTTAAATTACTTAGTAAATATATATATGAATTGCTATGTTGATTAATATATGTACATTTTCCTAGTCTTATCTCAATTGTCTAGAACTTCCAGAGTAATATGTAATAATAGTAAGGTAGCATGCTTCTTATTTTTTGTCCACTTTAATGGGAATGTTTTTGGTGTTTCTTCTTCTTTTTTTTTATTCAGCAAAAACTTTTGAGTATTTCTTATACACTCAAAAGTGTCCTAGGCTCTTAGGATATATCAGTGTACAATATAGACAAAGAGCTTTGAGATTTTGAGACTGTACTTTAGTGAGGGAAACAGTGAACAATTAGTATAATAATGAAGTAAGCAATATAGTATGTAAGAAGCTGATAAAAAATCATGGAAGAAAATAAAAAGGGTAAAGTCTAGGGGATCGAGAAAAAGGGAGTGAGAAAGTGGGCTACAATTTTAAATATGGGGGTTAGGGTAGATCTCCTGGAGAAGGAGACATTTTGTAGAAGCATAATGTACAATTTCTAACACATTTTTTATTGTTACTGGTCTATTCTGGTTTCTGAATTTGACCTAATTTTATGTCACACTTTATATGTGTCTGAAAATTTTTCATATAATATTGTATTTAAAGTTTATTGATATCAGACTATAATTAGTGATGATTTCTCAGTCTCTTCTGTATCTCAAACCTAATGTTATTTTTAAAAATAGTTGACATGGGCTGTATCTATATTTCTTTAAAGTATTGCATTTAATTTTATTTATTTTATTTTTATATTTTGTTATGTATCATTTTTGTTATTAATTCCTTTCAACATTTTTCATGGCTTTCTTGCTCTTTTTCTAGTCACTTGAATGAATTACTTAACTAACTAGCTTATTTATTTTTCTTCCTAAAATATTCATTGAAATTTAGAGTAGGAGCTCTTAATGACAAAGACTGGAACAAAATTAATCATAAGAATATCATAATATTGGATTTTATCCTGTAGGGCAAAATACATTTTCTTGAACCCATAATAACACAAATTATCAAATAAGAAATTCATTCAAGCTGGCTATTTTCCAAGATGTATCATTTGGCTACATCTCTTAGGTTTTCATATATTAAGATCTCTTATTGTTCTTCAGTTTCTTAAAGGAGTTCTTCACTTCAAGAAGTCATGTAAACTTTTTGGGAAAATTGTCTTAGATGAATATGTAATGGATTCTATCATTTAAAAAAGAGTGTGTGATAATAAATAATGAATAAAATACTGACTTTATGCTGAGAGGCACATTTGATGTCTCTATGCAAGATGCTTTATGCTGACCAAAAGGAGCATTATCTTTTAGGACTGGTCAACTCATCTACCATTCCACCTCCGACTCTCTGAAAACTTGTAAACTGGTGTCGCACTCAAACTCAGTGTTGGACTAGATTCAGATGCTGCACTTATTGATGGCTACTCTTCTTATTTCTGGCCTTCATATGAAAACTTTCCTCATCTTCCTCAAGCCCATAAAACTCCACAAACTTTCTACTGAAACATTAAGTACATGTTGCCAAAAATTTTCTGTTGTGATTTGTTTTTTCAGCTTTGCATGAAAAAGAATAAAAGAGTGGGAGCCAGGAACAGCACCTAGAGCATTCATGAGCAATGTGGAAGGATTCCAGGAAAATAACTTTCCAGTTATCCCAAGATGCCACGTTGAAATATGCTGCTCTTGATCCCTCTTGGGGGTAGAAGGGAGGGGGAGATGTGACATAAAATTACCTGGAGAATGGCATAGGTAATGTTCCCATTATCTCTAAGTATACACTGAGAATCTCTGAAAATTTTGTCATTTAATGAAGCTGGAAGTTTTTTGGGGACTATTGGTATGTTTCCATTAACAAAGCACTGTTATATTATGACACAGCATAGCGTGTGCTATCCTGATGACCTCTGACACTGGTCTTCTGTAGAGTAAGACAGAAAGCTCCTTTCATAAAGGTTTCTTTTGCCTCTGACTGCCTAGTGCTGGTAGGTAGGCTCATTTCTTTTTGTTTTGTTTTAACACCAATTCCTTAATCATGCAGCTAGGAAAAATTTCTGTATTTTGCCATTACTTTCAATCAGGAGGACTGTGTCTTTGAAAATCCAATGTACTACAATATCATCACTCTAGAAGGATGTTTTTTACATCAATTTTTAGTGTTTGCAAATCATTCATATATATTTTAAAAGGAAAATAGAAAAAGGCACAATAGGAGTTAGTGGACTAAAGCTATTTTAATGTAGTCTATTTTAAACATTATTTCAGTCTGAAGTATTCACTAGTTCTATTCTTGTTTCTATTGTTTTTAAATATTAATTACATCAGAATATTTCAAGTGCTAATAAATGCATCTGTAGCTTTGATTTATTGTTTAGATGAAGTAATTTTCTTATATGAGAATATGCATAATTTTGTATATTTTTATTGACAGACTAGAACCTCGTCATGTAAAAAAAAAATTAAACTTGACTCTTTACATTTTGTTTACACTAGTTTCAAAAGATAATTTATATAAATAAGAATGAACATAAATGTTTGGATTTATTAATGATGATTTATAATTAAAAATGTTGAGTGTTAAGATATTTTAATTTATATATTATGTACTCAACAAAAGATACTAGCTGTTTAAAATCTATTTTATTTTTTGGTGAAGAATAATAAAAATAAGATAATAATAATAATAAAATAATAATAAATAAGATAATAAATAAATAAATAAATAAAAATGAGATAATAAAAATAAGATAGGAAGAAGATGTTATATAAGCAAGTTATGTACTAAAAACCTAATTTTGAAACCAAAACTCTTAAAATATTTTATATTTATTTATATATTACATAATATATATTTATATATATTTATTTGGCTATAATATTCCTTAGCTGTTTTCATTTTAGTTTAACTGAAAGTTTGTCTTTTTAGAGTTCTTTTCCCCTACAAGTAGGCTATATTTTCAACCTCTGTAAGTCTTTGGAAAAATTCCAGATCTTTCTGGACTCACTAACTCCCCAATTCATAATCATTTTTTATAGTTCCAATCTTCTGTTGTAGTCAGAGACATAAGTTTAAACTGATGTTTCCCTAAGATTCCCCTTCTCCTTTTGGCTTTAAATACGGACAATTATTGCATAAAAGAAAAAAGGAAGGAAAACAGACGGAATCTGAGGCATGAGAATTAATTACGATATGCCTGTACCCACACAGGAAGTTGTTTTAGTCACAATAACAATTTACCTTCTTTTTCTTTGCGTTTATTGTTCACACATTCACCTGTAAACAACTAAAAGATTAGTCATTCCTGCTGTACCGCATTGAATCATAGCATAATTAAAAATAAAAATCCCATAGCGAAGTGGTTGCACCTTTAATGTAGACACACAAATACTTTAACCACCATGGATAAAATATAATTAATGTAATGTCTGAGGCATGGTGGACAGAACATATTTGTCAAAAAAAAAAAACGGAAAAAATTTATATATATTTTTATATTTATATAATTTTTATTAACAAGGTTGAGGCCAAAGTAGCCAGCAAATTCAGTACACTAAAATGAAAATCAACTAGAATTCAAATGTGTCATTAGAATATGTGTGAAAAGTAGAGAGATTAGTTAAATGGCTCTGTGAGACATACTGTAAATGTGTGAGACAACTCTAAGTTTAGTCTTGATAGTCTCACTAATCTCCAGTAAACATTTCATCATTGTTAAATTAGGGCAAATAACAAAATCAGCAAGAAAACAAAGAGGGCATTATATTAAGTGAAATAACTCAGACAGAGAAAGACAAATACTGTATGATCTCACTTAAATGTGGTATCTGAAAAAACAAAACTCATAAAGAGATATAAATTCATGGTTGCCAGAGGCAGGGGTAAGAGATGGGGAAAATGGGTAAAGATTCTCAAACTTCCAGTTATAAGATGCATAAGTTCTGAAAATGTGATGCATAGCACGGTAACTATATTTAACAATACTGTTTTGTATTTTTGAATGTTTCTATGAGAGTAAATCTTAAAAGTTCTCAATATAAGAGCCAAAAATTTGTAAATATGTTTAGTTGACAGATGTTAATTAAATTTATTGTGGTAATCATTTCACTATATATAGATATAGACAGATGTAGATATAGATATTACATATTTTATATATATATTATATCAAATCATTTTGTTGTATACTTTAAACTTGCAGAATGTTATATGTCATATCTCAATAAAACTAGAAACAAATTGTCATATGATTTCATGTGTGGAATATAAGGGATAGCACTGAGGACCATAATGGAAGGGAAAGAAAACTGAACGGGAAGAGATCAGAGACAGAGAAAAACCATGAAAGACTCTGGACTCCAGGAAACAAACTGAAGGGTACAGAAGGGGGGTGCAGGGCTATGGAGTAACCAGATGATATTAAGAAGGGCATGTATTGTCATGAGCACTAGGCATGTATGTGGCTGATGAGCCACTGAACACTACATCAAAAACTAATGATGTACTGTAGGTTGGCTAATTGAACATAATAATAAAAAAATAAATTAAAAAAATTTTTTAAAGTAGCAAAAATACAAGTCATCATACCATCCCCCCAAAATTAATGATAAGATCAAAGAAGAATAAAAATACTTAATCTTTCCATTCTCTTTCTGCATCTTTTTTCTTTAAATTATATGCAGGAAAGGTAAGAAAAGGTAAGATTCCCCTTGAGAGAGTTGTGTGTGAAACAGAAGATGACCCTTCTTCAAGGGATGGATGTTAACTATGTCTAAGAACAATGCAAAATCTCAGGTCAAAAAAAAAAAAAAAAAACTTCTCACGATCAATTTTCTTTCAAAAATACTTAAACCTAATTTGTTAGAATTTGCATTGTTAGGGACAGTAACAATTTTACATTTGAACAATCTGAGGGGCAAATTCATGCATTTTAATTGTTAAGACAAATAAAATCCATATTTTTCATACACCCATTTCAAAGTAGAAATTAACAATAACGATTTACTAAAAACTATTTTAAGCAGACTGTTGACTTAAATTAACTAGAGAAATGCAATTATTTTTAAACAATAACAGAATTAATGCGAAAATAGTACTAAAGAAGAGTCCTTGCCACTGCTTTAGGTAGTTTTACTCCAACACTGAAACAATGTATGTCCAAGTGTGCCTTTGGGGCACTTCTAGAGTGTAGACTTCCATCAGTGCAGGTTTACTTCCAACCTTTTTTTTTTTTTTAAAGATTTATTTATTTACTTGAGAGAAAAAGAGAGCGAGAGAGAGTATGCATGAGTAAGCAGGTGCAGAGGCAGAGGGAGAGGGAAAGAATCTCAGGAAGACTCCCCACTGAGCACAGAGTCCAGCCACGCAGGGCTTGATCCCACAACCCTGAGATCATGACCTGAGCAGAAATCAAGAGTCAAGTTTAACCGGCTGAGCCACCCAGATGCCCCACTTCCATTCTTATCGGTGCAAATATCTGAGCTCTTTCTACAAATACAGGATAGATTTCAAAGATGTTGGAGAAACAGAAGATACCATGGGAAACCTCTACTTCCAATTTTTAATTTAATAAAGTGGTAGAAGCAACAGTTCACAAATTTATATGTAACTCAATAGAAATGGAGAGCATGAAGTGAAAAGAAAAACAAATTTAATATGTGGAAATGTAGTACTTGAACGTTTTCAAGGAGAATGTAGAATACCATGGTACATTTTTAGATGAAAAACAGTCTGAGTATAAGTCCATCTTTCGGTTCTTTGCTCCCTGTTTCAGGATCCTCTGTTGGTGCTTCACCCCACCATTGTCTCTCTTTCAGGGGCTTCTCCACACCCCTATGGTTCTCCCAGGAGCACCCTGACATCTCAGAGCTGTCCTGTGTTGAGGAACTGAAACCTGACCTATTCCATGTGCAGCCAACTGAAGAAGGTGACAGCATTCATCTCCTCGCTGGTGAGAACAGAAAGCCAACAGCTAAGAACACTCTAGGTTTGCCTAAGTTTGTGGCCTGATTTGTCTGATGAAGCAAAAAACAGTCTGATTGGTTCATCACTAATTGTCCAATTTGCATATTCATAATAAAGCAAGCTTAAAAATCAATCACCACTGCTAAAACCTCTTGCATAATAAATATTCACCACCACTTGACAGTGCTTGGCAGTTTCAAAGACACATTTCCTTATTATACGGGTCATAGTTATTAACCTACTTAAAGATGCTGCTAAAGTTCAAGTCGGAGCAGTGGATCACAATTTACCTTGAGAAATAGGCATCTAACACTTATGCCCTCACTCCTCATCAGATTTGTTACCTGTTGACCACATGACAGCTTGGTGGCACATGTAAGGAATTCAGGACAGTTAAAAGACAGCCCCTTTCTTTGAAGAGTTTACAGTCCACTCCCCCACACACACACAAAAAGACACTGACATTGCTTGTGAAGGCTATGTCTTATGAAACCTCCCCTGACAGAGGCATACCATAGGCACTGTCAGAGGACAGACGCTGTGTATGGGGAGGTATGTGTGCCTTTGGGGGGCAGAGTCTTTCATGAGGGAGATGTTTGATTTGAATCTTAAAAAATGATGAAGAATTAAGACGTGAGTGGGAAGAGGATAACAGGACAAGAAGATGGTGAATCTATACAGAAAGAGGAAGAAAGAAAGAAAAAAAAGAAAGAAAGAAAGAAAGAGAGAGAGAGAGAGAGAGAGAGAAGGAAGGAAGGAAGGAAGGAAGGAAGGAAGGAAGGAAGGAAGGAGAGAGAGAGAGAAAGGAAGGAAGGAAGGAAGGAAGGAAGGAAGGAAGGAAGGAAGGAAGAAAAGAAAAGAGAAGAGGACAAGATGAGACAAAATGTGTGTTCTAAGATACACAATCCCTTACCACAAGAGCATAAAAACAATGGTAGGTTCAGGATGAAGTTGGAGAGAAAAGAGGTAAGATCATGGAGGTCCTATCCTTGCTAACAAGGATTTGGGGTTTTAATCAACATAAACTGATTACTTATTTTAGATAGCCTCCTTATAATTCAAAAAGGTTGAATTCTAGTGAGAGAAACTCCTCATTATCCTACAACAAAAGTTAGTATTAAAGGTATTATGGGGGATAAAGGAAGACACATCCCTGAGTCTCAAGCAGTTTATATATGATTTTTTTAAAGTATGTATTTATCCACGCAAACACACAATCTAGTCAAGATCAAAAGTAGTGATTTATCTATTAAGTGCTATTACACTTGTCTGAAATGATTAAAGAAAGCTTCCTAAAGGAGTTCAGATATAAAACACTGCTAGGATTGTCAATGAAGGAAAGAGAAGGAAGAGTGCAGAGTGGAATATAAAAAAGCAGAGAGTGGGAAATAGAAAATAGATTGTTGTGTTTGGAACAATGAGAAAATCAGAATGGCTGGAAAGCAAGACGATAAACAGTTGCATACCCTGCTTGGTTGTTATTGCCAACAGGACTCAAATTTCTTACTAATGGGAAGTAGGATGTTAGCGCCTCTGTGAGAAAGGCATAGGTTTCTTTAATGTTTCTTGCAAACATTATTGATGATATTTTCCCCAATGATCATTATAGTCAAAATTAAATTCAAAGAGAAAGAAAAATCAGGAAACAGATTAAAAGCAATGAACCATTTTTACTTTAGAATGGATGGGAACTGCAAATGGGAACTATAGGAGTTAACTGATATTGTAAACTCTGAGTCGGTGCAGGATGTATGGGGAATTGTGGGAAATAGAAATAGGCAACTGTTTGACAAAGATCTTTCTTCACATTCTCCTTGCCTGCAAACTGATGATTTCTCCACTGTGAAGACATAGTCTATGTGCAAAGACAGACGCCATGACAAAGGTCTATTGTGTGTCCTGCAGTCATTCAGACGTTATATTCCTTCTCATTCAGAATGAGTCAGTATCAATATTGCTGGCTGAATATAAGAAGAGAAATGTGACTGATGCTTTGATTGAGAGGTTTTGAGCTTCATTTCCCTTGAGGAATTCTCCTCCTATAAGTCTTTGTTTTCCTGGCATTTTACTCATTATACCATAACGCTCATCAGAGAATTCGTATCAGATCTAAACATTGGCATTTGATTGTATAGTTTTATATTTAAAGGATGCTGTTTGGCTGTTTATAACATATAAGTGCCAGTTTATTTCTCTGGAAAGGGTCACAGAGAATAAGCCAGTAATTTTCCCTCACTGACATCAGTGGAAACTGCTTCCAGTTAGATCACTGCATAAAAATTCGGTTTTAATGCCTTTTCAGTACCTTAGCATTGACATCTGTATATTTAGAAATGAGTGTTGAAAACCTTCAGCATTTTATAAACGAAAAGAAAAAAAATTGTTTAATTATAAATAGTGTATACAATAGTATGATTATTATTGCTAGTGATAATAACACCAAGAGATGATCTAGGGACAAATAAATATATATTTTTCCAATTTGTATGTTGATAAAGTCACTTAAGTAAATTAAAACCCAGTATTCTCTGCAGAGCAGTACATTATTCTCTGTACACACAAATAATTATGAAAGAATAAAGCATTTGTAGGAATTTATCATGCATAATATTCTACTTTGCATCTATCACGCAATATACCATTAAAAGGCAACTTATGGAGAAGGGAATATTTTAAATTACTGACTTATAAATACTTTGCCAACCATTCCTTCTGATAAACTTATTTCCTGATCAGAGCAATGTTGTATAAATTTTGATCGTTCTATATTTTTTCCATCTGTACTTCTTTCAAGCTCAAGTCTGGATATCTTGAGTGTATTGCTTGTCCCCCATTAAATTGCCTGAACCCTATCTCAAAGCCTAAACCATGCTTATGTTACATAACACCCAGGGGGGAATTTGTTTCCTGCAGGGACTCAGTTAAAAAGATGCCTTTTCCACATAAAGATCTTTAATATTTCTGAAATCACATTTTCCCTGAATGTTAAAATCTGCTTTCCATTACACTGTAATGGTAAATGTTTTTGCTTAGGCATCTGTGATCCAAAGGTTTCCTCAGCAGGGTCACTTAACAGTCTCTTAAAGTCAACCTGAGGAGCACCCCTCGGGAAGCATGGTCCACCAAGCTCAGCCCAGCAGCAGCAGGCCTTGCTGCTCACGGGGGAACCAGATCAATCGACCAGCACGGGAGCTCTCATTGGGCTGGGCCACTTCTTAGTTAATTGTTCGTAATCAAGTCCACATTTCCAAAAGCAACAAAGTTAAGAATTTATATTTTTAGGAGGTGAAGAGTGAAGAAAGAAAGCAAATATATGAGGCACCTAGAGTAGTCGAACTTATGGAGACAGAAAGTGTACAGTGGCCACCAGGGGTTGGAATCGGGTGGGGGGAACAAGGAATTACTGCTTAATGGGTACAGGATGGGACAATGAAAGCATCCTAGAGATAGATAGTGGTAACTATTGCATAACAATGTTAACATACTTAATGCCACTGAACTATATACTTAAACATGGTAAATTTTATGCACATTTTGCCACAATAAAAGAGTTCTTATTTTTAGGGGCACCTGGGTGGCTCAGTAGTTAAGCATCTACTTGTGGCTCAGGTCATGATTCCAGGGTCTTGGGATCAAGCCCCGCATCAGGCTCTGCTCAGTGGGAAGCCTGCTTCTCCCTCTCACTCTGCAGCTCCCCCTGCTTGTGCTCTCCCTCTCTCACTTTCTCTCAAATTAATAAAT
This sequence comes from Lontra canadensis, assembly GCF_010015895.1. Taxonomy (NCBI): domain Eukaryota; kingdom Metazoa; phylum Chordata; class Mammalia; order Carnivora; family Mustelidae; genus Lontra; species Lontra canadensis. The sequence goes on along the minus strand of NW_022631031.1, from coordinate 11,489,816 downwards.
AAGATATTAAAAAAAAAAAAAAAAAGCTCAGGAAACTGGTGGCTTGGAGAAATAACCACCATGACAGCTTTCTCTGGGTGAGTGGTTGGCTCCTTAATTTCCTATGATAATGGTTTCCAATGATGAGAACCACCAAGGTGTCAGCACCTACATTTTATAAAAGCTAACTGACTGGAGTATGGCATATGAGGGGAAAATGTTGTTCTACAGTGCAGAGAGGTAGAGTCATTCCTTTCTGAGTAACTTTTGAACTGTATAACACAGATGGGACCATTAAAAAAATTTAGATATTATTTGAACTCATTAATATTGTGCTAAGAATTTTGTTGCTAGGCAATTATGATTAAAATAGGTGAATCTTCAGCCCTATGAAAACTGCTTAATGACACTTCAAAGTAGAAATTTGGTTTTTCTATTTATCACCAAATATCAAAATCAGACCTTTTTACAGGATGCAGTAACTTCAGTCCAAAGAAAAGCAGCTACAATACAATTACACATATGTAAATGCTAAGCATATACATAAACCAGAAAGACAATTCATGTTTGTTTGAAGCCATAACGGATTACCAAATCTTCTGTAATCATTTTTTTTAATGATTATCCAAAGAATGAATACACAAGTTCAACTTTTAGGACCTCTTCATCACCAAGAGGAAAAGTGATTAAATATTTAGCTCTCACAGCTCTCTGGAGTAGTTACCATCATTCCCATTTTAAGATAAGGAGAAAACACAAAGAAGGATTAAATAAATTGCTTAAGGACACATAGTAGACAGCACAAACAGGATTCAAACTTGTATCTGACCAAAAACAGGTGCTTTTGGGGCACCTGGGTGGCTCAGTCGTTAAGCGTCTGCCTTCCGCGTGGATCATGATCCCGGTGTCCTGGGATCGAGCCCATATCAGGCTCCCTGCTAAGCAGGGAGCCTGCTTCTCCCTCTCCAGCTCCCCTTTGGCTTGTGTTTCCTCTCTCACTACCTCTCTCCGTCATAAGTAAATAAAAATAAATAAAAACAGGTGCTCTTACTTCCTTATATTTTCTTCCAATTAATAATTATTAAAATTGTATCTTACGAAGGGTACTAAGACCCTATATAAGCTAAAATAAACATAAATTTCCCACTTCCTGTGCATTAACAGATGCAGTGAATTTGGTGATATAATGATGTAATCTTAATACATGCAAAAGAAGGAACTGATCGTTAAGACTTGAACTTTCCAGGAGAGTCTTCAAGTGAAGCTAGGAAAGCAACAGATAAGGAATTCCTGGATGGAGGAGCAAGCTCACGACTTCGTCTTAGCCAAAGCCATGGAGAGCTGTGGTCTTCCTTTGAGTCATCACAGACCCATGAGACAAGCTCTTATACAGAGTGGATGATATATAGTTATCGAATTAATGAGTATGAGCACTAATTAATAAAATAATTTGGCTGAAAGGAAGGCTTTATGAAGAAAAATGATAAAATTGGCCAGAAACATGAAGGGAGTTTGTAGAATGATTTCACTATGAGACTATGAATATTAAACTTAATCCTCTAGAAAATGGGGAAGTGACATAAATTGAATAATAAGAGACAGAGTGGATTTGTTGTCTAGGAGGGATTGGAAGGAGAGACATTGGTGAGAGTCATTAGCCCAGGTGTGAAATAATGGGTATATCTGCTCTGAGAATGGAAGAGAGAGATGAATAGGCAGTTTTTCCTATGAAAATGTGGAAACCTATTTCAAGAATAAGTACGACAAATATATTCCAACAAAATAGATATATCCCTATTAACAAATCTTTCTTACAATTGAAGATGAAGGGAAAAAATACTGGTAATTAAATGAATTTATTTAGATTTTAATAAATTTTAAAGCAGCTTTATTATTTGATTAATGTTTATTATTCATTTAGTTACCTGTCCAGATACTTTTGCATATACACTAACATATGATCTTAGCGTCTACACTGAGAAAGGGCCCTAGACTTCACTTAAGATAACTAAGCGCTTCCTTTTCCCACTTGAAGAAAAAAAAAAAGACTAATAAAACTTTAGGCCAAGAAAATAATCTTTTACTTCAGTATTTGGTGAAATTATAAGTTAAAAAAAATAAGTAAGGTCTATTGGCTTTATCCAACTTCTTTTTGCCTTGAAGAAAACAAGTAAGAAAAGCCAGCATTTTAAGATCATCTCTTATTTGGACTGAATATAATTCAACCTTTAAGTGAATCTTTTGTTTTTAATCCTGGCTTCCTAGTAGACTCAAAATAAGGTATATTGGTTACCTGCCAGTAGTCAAGTCTCACACCAAAGGACAAGTGGCCTCTCACAGGCCACCAGGATAAGGGAACACTCAAAAGTCATCCAGAGGTGCCCTTCCAAATCACTTGCAGCTATGTGTTATTTAATCCCCACAGCAATGCTTTTGTGACATAGGTCAGGATCTCTTTGTAGGCAACCAGGTGGCTGAGTCAAGTGACACAAAAGTTAGGATTTTAGAGCTTCATTCAGCTGCTCCATTTTCATCTCTGTTTATTAGACCAAAGTAGTAAGATTTAACCCAAGTATGTTTTCAACATGCATGATCATAAAAGATAGATTCTTGGCTGCAGTAAAAATTTCAAACCAAAAATAAATAAAAAGATGTTTCATCCAGCTGTGGAGTTTGAGTTTATAGAAGGGTATTTATTAACACAATAACGACCTTAGCATTAAGAGCTTATGTTTCTTAAAAGCTCTTCAGAGCTTGAAATACTCACCAATACACTATGGCAGATGGCATATAAATGGGCTTACTTACTACTTTGTTCATCTTTTGTTTTAAATTTATTTATTAATCCACAAAGGAAGTGGAGTGTTTTCCATGGGAAAAGTATAAAGACTGAGTTTATGAATATAAAAAATGAGGAGTAGTAGAAGAACTAGCCCTGAAATACCACAGAATAAATTGCTGTCAAAAAGCAAAAAAAAAAAAAAAAAAAAAAAAAAAAAATCATGGATTTTTCCACTTCTAATGCAAAAAAAAGGAAATGTTGCTCATTTTCATCAAACCCCAGACTTACCTTTCCCCAAATAAGTCAATTTCATAAGTAATTATAAGTAATTTTATAATCAGTGAGTTTTGATATTAAAGGTCTATTGATGTAGTAGAGATAATATGATTATCTATCTGTGCATATAGGTTTACATTTACGTTCGAAATATACTATAGTTTGATGCATTCATTCTTTAAAATGTCAATGTTTTATTTTAGAGAGAGAAACACCAAAAATTAAGGGAATAAAAATAGGGGTCAGAAACAATGTGACACAATAATAGCGATACAAAGGACCTTGGGGAGCCATAGAGAACCTTTATCTATCTGTAAGAAGCCTGCAGCTTAGTTATTTAAGATAAATTCTTGTCTTTGCTTTCTTCATGCACATTCCTGAAACAACAGACCGGGAAGAAACACAACCACTATCATGTTGTGTGCGCGTGTGCATGTGCGTGTGTGTGTGTTGGCAGGGGGGTGGTGTTGTTGTCTAACACCAGTATGTTTTTGGCATAGTCCTCAAACTTGTTTGTGCCTCAGTTTAGCCATATAGAAAAACAGTGTATTGTATTATAAACTCTTAGTGTTCTTCTATCTCTAAGACTCAGAAAAAAATAGATTACCTTTAAAAAGTCTTTTAGTTTCTCAAGTTGAATTCAGAGAATTTTCTCCTAGCTAGTAAACAATCTTTCAAGAAAAAAGGCCAAATTCCAACATCATAAGTAGGACCTAACCTTGTGTGCATTGCTAAATATCTCCAAGGAGAAATGCAGATGTGTGTTGGGGTGTGTGTGTGTGTGTGTGTGTGTGTGTGCGCGCGTGCATCTGTGGTATTTGTCTACATCTACTTACACACCTGAGTACAAACTAATGGGACAGCATATTGAATGCGATATGAGTATAAAATCTATACCTTATACAAATATTAAACATTGTAATTCTATGGGACATTCTATTGAGCCAGCGAAATGTATTAAGATGTAAATCACAGAACTCAAGAGACAGCAGTTCTAATCTGAAGGTGGTTAAAGTCATACATGCAAAGTTGGCCTGGTCTTACTCTATAATAGATTGATTAAGGAAAGACATTTAGGCTTATAACTGTAGAGTGAAGCCATCCTCATTGAGAAGAGTATCTTTTTAAAGTTGATTATGCATGACTTGATGTATGTTGCATTTATTTAAAGAGATGTAAGATATAGAGGTGTCTACCCAACATCTACTATGAGTTTCACAGAGTTACAGAATTTCAAGTGGTACTGGGGCTTGGCGAGCAGAGTCACAATAATTTTAGAATTAATTACTTAGGTTTGAAAGCCCAGAAATTCTATTAAGTCAAGAGTGAGAAAGGTATGGGTCCTCTTGACCACGACAGTATTCAAGGCAATACATTGTTATTTAAGAGCCAGCTTGCCTTAGTTTCAACATCAGCCCTGACACTTTCCAAGCAAATTGGAAAAGTCATTTAATGTCTCTGTACCTTGATGTCCTCATTTTTGGAAAAGGAAAAAAAAAAAAAAAGGTTGACTGTGGTCTTTACCTCATAGGGTTTGAATACCCGATGTGCTTAGAAAAAAGATCCATAGCATAGAATCATAATGTGGTGAATCTCTGGTGCCAATTTTCACAGTTGGTGTGCCCAATAGCCACTGGACCATCCTGAGAGCACAGGGCTAAAGCTCCTCATTTTTGGTGTTTCTTCTGAACTTATCCACTTTCTAACTCCTTAACTTGTAGCTTTCTATGCCAAGTTGAGACTTGATAAGATTTCTAGTCCTTTATTTTTCTTCACTTGCCGTGAAGAAAATCACTTATCCAGTAAGATTTTATTAAATAAATACTATGTGCCTGATACTATTCTAGGCACTGTGGACATGTGAGTGTTATATCAGATGGAGATACGTGCTTTGGAGGAAAATCATGCTGGGGAGTATCAGTTCTTCAGTAAGGTGACATGTGAGCAGAGACCTATTGGAAAAGGTGAATTATCCAGGAGGATATTTGAAGCCTGAGTGTTTGAGTGGCCAATGACAGTAAGCAACAATCCCCTCCAACTGGATCATACTGGCTGGATAGTGCATCATAGAAACCAATGTATCTGAGGCAAAGTGAGGGAAGAAAGGAGATCGTGCAGCCCTGTGTAAGGAATGTGGCTTTCTCTCTCTGTACAGTATGAAACTTCTGAAGGGCTGAAGTCAAGAAGGGGCATAATCAAACATGGTTTATGGGGGTAAAAAAAGATATGCCTTTGATTGATGTGCTGCAAATAGATTGAATGAGAGCAAGAGCTAATGCAATTAGAAAGCTCCTCCAAATTTCAGGCAAGAAATGATGATGATGGAGAAAGAATTTACATTCTGGATGTCTAGGTTTGGGGATAGAGACAACAGTGTTTCCCCCACAGACTGGATGTGGATATGAGTGACAGAAGTTGTAGACAACTTCAATGTTTTGGGTGTATCTGGGAGGAAGGGGTTGATTTTTAATGAGTTGGCAAAATTATGGAATGGTTAGAGTTTGAGGAATCTGGGGTCATGTTAATTTGTTTACACAGGGGATGGCTATCAGATATTTGAGTAGTCGAAACAAGGAGACAGTGAGGTGAATTGTCAAGGTGTGGTTACTCTGGGAGTGAGAGCACAGGGGTGAACTCATCATTGCCAGGATATTTGGGATATATCCATGATTTTTATGCATTAACGACATATTGTTAGTCATTTCTCTCAGTAAGTACATCTGTGCCCATTGGTATGACAATAAATAATAAATAGACCTTCATTTCCACTCCACCCAGCAGAATATTGGTAGAGCTGTAAGAGATCATCTCCACAAGCTTGATGAACAGCTGCATGGTGTGAGGTAAAGGGACAGCCCCATCGATTCTTGGTACTATTTTTTTTTTGGCCGTCTCTCTACATTTAGGCATTATTTGCCTAAATTATATCTCCGGATCCACATCACATTGAACTCTGGTCTCATACACAACATGATGTATAGGGTGATTACTGGCTCCACGCAGAAGGAGAAAAGGGAAACAAAATAATTTACTACTTTTGACTCCCCAGCTGAATCAGAATAGTGATCCTCACAGAGGAAGGTAAACATTTCAAATCATTTTCATTCCATGAGTCTGAATGTATGTTCCTCCTATTACTAGGTCTCACTTTTTTCCTCTAACCTACCCTTGCTGTTCATGTTTTTCTGGTCTGTTCTAAGTATATTTAACTACAGGGAAATGGAATTTTATTTACTCCTGAGAATTCTGATGATTTGTTAGCTGCAATGATTTCAAATGCTGTATTAATGTGCTTGTTACTACAGATTATAGGATAAAAGCATGTTTTCTTTTTTTATTTCAAAGTTCTTTCTAAATATAGACACAGATTCCTATGCAGTGCCTGAAAGGATTACAATTGCTTGTATACTTTCCTTGTTTGGTGTATCTGTTCTTTCTCTCATTTCATTCTACGCCACTTATTTTTAATTAAGTACAATCACTTCTCACCAGCATGATTCCTTTTATTCTAGAAAGTTGCCTCTAAATTCTTCAAATGTTCAAAAGCCACTAAACATTTATTAATACAGTGGGATTCATTCTTTGGAATGTCTCTAAAACAATGCATGTTCTATGCAACAAATCCAAAATATGCATACCACTGTCCCTGTATTTCCAAAGCTGTTTCTGATTACTGATAGAAATTCCCCTGTTCTTCATTAAAGGCTGAGATTCTTTTAAAATGCTTATTTACGGCTGCCTGGTCCACAGGGGCAGACTGTGGATTTAATCGCCTACAGCACCAAATCTCTTTTAACGTTTGGCCAACTGAGCATAAGGTAACTTGTTGGCTGGGGGGGGGGGGGGTGCCACGTTCCTACTCAGTGTATAGATAAGGTAGCCGCAACCCAATATGCTTCATTTACTTCCAAGTATTATTAACACTAATGAGCATTATATCCACACGTGAAGAAAAGATACAGAATGGAGTCACTGCTTCTCGGACTTCATTAAGCTCAGCATTGTTTTATTCAGGGGACAAAGCTCTAATTTTAGAATGTTCTTTAAAGACAGATGAAAACAAATACACTGTAATTAATAGAAAAGTATCGCCTCCTTGTTTAATAGATAGCAAGTATTCAGATACAGCTGTGAGTCTTAAAAGATATTTCCTGGGGCAATAGGAGAAGATAATTAACTGTACTATAATAGAAAGTAATTCATTAAGTGACAATGAATTTTATTTTTTCCCAATATAAGTAAAACAGGCAGATGCCCACATTATATTCATATCTTCTTTTGTGACTATGACCTACTGCATAAGGTTTTCATTTAAATTTAATTTTTGTTACATGATTAATATTATTATTTACTATATGTCTTTAAATGACTTTTAGCTTTGTATCCACACTATAAAATTAAAAATAGGTCTTTTCCTCTTGAAAATGTCAGTTTCTTTTTTTTTTTTTTAACCTTAAATCTGGAGTATGTTTTCAAGGTCTCTTCTAAAATGATAACCTTCATATGAGTCACAGGAGTTTAAGAACATCTCTGGATTAGTCTGGCTTCAGTGAGGTTAAAGGCAACAACAGTATGCCCACAAAGAGATACGATAAGCAGTTTTAATGGGTATCACTCGACACAACACCAAATATAAATCAAAACTAACACATGCCCTCCCCCACAAATCCTCTCAAGTTAAGTTCCTTGAATTTAATTATTATAGCAAATGGTAATATAACAAGAGTGTCTACTGTCAGGGAACAAAAATTTTAAGACAGATGTGAACCTTACAAAGCGTATGTAAAACACGTGTGATCCAGAGCAAGGTCATAGGACCCATTGAAAGAACACATGTGGACTACGACAACCACATATGGACACATGTTGCGAAATCATGTGTTTCTGTTTATTGCCAAGACTCATATCATATTCTAAAGAAATCAGGGGCTCTTAAATAAACGTTGTACTTCTTAAAGTAAATGGATACCTTCTTGTTTAAAATCTGCTAGTGTAGGCAGACAAGGACCCTCAAATCTAATACTGGGCTTGAAAGTACTCAAAACCCTGTTTCACTCCTGTTTCCCTATCCCAGGGTGATTCAGTTGATTATTCTAAGGGAGCAAAGATTTCTTCCTCGCCCACAGCTAATTCTTTGAGGATGCCATAGCTTATCATGAAACCTAAGCAAACAGAGGCTAAGTGTGTGAATTAAGAGCAACTTTGGTTTGAATGGGCTTTTTCTTTCCTAAAACTTAAATTAGCAAGACACTGATGCCATATCTCATGTATCTGGAATAAAATTAAAATCCTCCAAACTTATAGAAAATCATTGAAATGTAAAACCCTAGTGAGAATATTTACTTTATTTTTTATCTTGGGGGAATAAGATATCTATATAATTTAAAGTGAAAAATAAAAAGACATATATATATATATATATATATACATGGAAATAGGCACAAATATGTTACATGTCTTTCACCCTTATTTTCTAGAGTATAATGACACTAACAGTGCCTTATACATAGGTATTAATTTAACTAGAACCTAAACCCTTAAAGAAATGTAGTACACCTAGAATTAAAGAAACTACATGATATTCGTAGAAAGAATCAAAGGTATAATAACAAATGAGGGGAGTCAAATTTGGCTCTCATAAGGGTGCCTGGGTGGCTCAGTCAGTTAAAGACTCTGTCTTCTGCTCAGGTCATGATCTCAGGGTCCTAAGATCAAGTCCCACATCTGGTTTCTTGCTCAGTGGGGAGCCTGCTTCCCCCTCTCCCATGAACCCTGCTTGTGTTCTCTCTCTCTTTCTCTCTCTCTTTCTCTCTCTCTCTCTCTGTCGAATAAATTAATAACATTTAAAAAAAAAAGTTCGGCTCTCATAGCTATTAAACTTCTGGCTTCAAACAAACAATACACCTTTTTGAATCTCAGATTTTGCATAAAGAAACCTTCTTTCTAATAGTTCTGTAAATTTCACAAACTATTGTATGCAAAATCCTATTGTAAACACAAATATATTACACACACACACACACATATATATATATATATATATATATATATATATATATATATATATGTTATTTCCATTCACAATATACACCAAGAGAAATACTGAGATTCAGAAAGGTAAGTCAATTGTCACATGACCACTAATTAGTAGGGCTTAATCAGAAGATCGATATATTTACTTAAGTTTCCTCCATCGTCTTCCAAAGGGCAAAATAAGCAGAGTATGTTTCTCCTTAACAGGATATTCATTCTGACCCTAACTCAACAGACATGCATTGATACCATGGATAATCATTGTTATAATAATGTCACATTCACTTTTATAGCATTTTACATTTTCCAAAGAAAAGCATGATCCAAGAAACATTTGTCTCTCCCACTTTATGGAGCAGGGAAGCAAGGAAATTGCCTCCTTTCTGTAGATTAGTAAACTAAGTTACCGAGGACATGATAAATAGACTTAAATTCATATATTTACTAAGAAGCAAAACTAAGAATCTAATTGGGCAGATGAAATTCTAAACCCAGTAATTATTTGTTACTAAATTAAAATACTTCAATATATGAATACAGGCTTCCAATATCATGTACCTGAATACAACTCATATCCAGAATAATATTTCTTTTATTGTGTTTTCTGTACTAGTATTTTTTAAATTAACACATAATGTATTTTAATGGTCTTGCCTTTCAAAATGAGAGTATGATGGAAGAAAAGCATGACATTAGGAAGAAAAACCTTAGCACTAAAAGGAATGGTAGATTTTCCTTTGTTACTGGTCTTGGCAAAGTACAATAGACCATCCAACACTTCCTAGAAAGATAAAGTCCAAGCTGCTTACTGCACTTCAAATGTATCTGCTACCTATTGTTCCTTGTTGCTTTTGAAAGTATCATTCTCCTAGATCTCAAGAAATTGAAACTATTTTTCTTAGAGATACATTTTTTTAAACTAAATTTTTTTGTTAGTATGACTTTCCCCTTTAAACCTGGCTCACTGCCATTCATACTTCAAGACAAAATTCTAATATCACTTTTGTAAATCCTTCCTGGACTGTCTTAGCAGAGTTAATTCCATCTTTCTGTTGTACTTGTCACATTGTTACAATTTATCTATTTGCAACTCTGCCTTTTATCTCTACTAGTCTGAAAATACCTATTAAGCAGAGTCACTATTTTTATAACTTTGTATCCACAGTGCTTGGTAAAGTTATCCAAAATGGTAATTACGTATGGAGTGTCTGACTGGCTTAGTCTGAAGCCAGACTCTTGATCTCGGGGTCCTGAGTTTGAGCCCCCATTAGAGGCAGAGTTTACTTAAAATAAATAAATAAAATGGTAATTATGAGAAAGCAAACAATGAAAGAATGCTCGAACAAACAATGTGGTTACTTTTCCATTTTGGTATTAGGTGACTTAGAAGCTCACAAACTCAGTTCAGGTGCTAGGTAACGGCCATCCCCATACAGTACTAAACTACTTCCAACCTAAAGGAAAATAATTCAAATAACCAAGGTGCTAGATATTTGTTCATTCTTCTTAGGTTATCTATTTATGAAACATCCCTTTAAATAAGTAGCTAGAGAAGTTGCCTGACTCTAAGATGATTATATGTTACACATAATATATTACAAATTTCATGAATCACTCCCCCTGCCATCCCTCCATGATGCTAGAAAGAATATTGATGTCAGGCTAATGTCAAGAATTATAGACAATATCCCTGCATTGGGGATATTGTCTATAATATCCAATATAAATTAAAATCCCAATATAAATATTGGGTCTGGAATTATTTTTCTGGATTTTGACAATAGATTATGTACACAATTTTATCATACCCTGCATCTCCATTGGAAATACACGAAAGAGTAATATTTTGTCGTTTCAATTTGCCACAACCCATTGACATTCCTCTATTAGAGATGTGGAGCTGGAAATGTGAGTCTCGCCCTTTTCGTCTCATCTTAATGAGCCATGAGGAATGAGAACCACTCAGCATTTTGGCTGTACGCTTCCTACCATGTGTAAGGCAGACACTGTGTCAGCCAGTCTTCCAAAGGGTATGCTGATCTTGCATGCTTTCACATTTGATCAATACAAATTTGACAGCCTGCTACTTGGTTTTTTCCAAAGTTGGGTCTTATACCTTCAAACAGGAATAAAGTTTCCAACTCAATCTGAACTGATTGTTCTATTCCTCGTTGCCCATCTAATCCTCTCCCCATAATAATCTGGGTGCCTCCATATGACCACAAATATCTTAAATATATTTTTAAAACTTCCTCTTGTACACAAGGAGAGGTACAAACTACTTGTGCACACAGGAATGGTTTGTTGAGTCTAGACTCATTACCTCCTTATGCTTACCTTTAACCACTTTGTCTCCTGCCCCCTCTAATTCACCTTTATTCTCCAACCACATGAAGCCCTTAACAGTTTTTGAAAAATGGTTTCTACTTGATTTTCCTGGATTCTCCTATCTCTACCTCTGCCTTCAATAATTAACTGAAATATCATCTATTTTATGACTCTGTTTTCATGTTTTCAGAGCACTTTGTACTACTTCCATGGAGGAAACTGTCACATTGGAACACAATTATTTGCTTATGCTTCCTACTTTGCATTAGACTGGGGAATTTATCAAGGTAAGAAATTATATCACATGCATATTTTATATAATTTTGCACTTACCCAATGATTAAATAGTATATGGTAAGAACTTGAAAGATTAAAGGAAGCAACACAGGGAAGGAACGGCCAATCCTATATAAAGAGGAAGAGTTAATGCACACATCCCAAAATATGTGTTGCATGAGAATTACCAATTTGTCATTCTTAATCTCCAGAGATTAGTTTTTAGTAAAGGATGTCCCTGAAAATAAAGGTTACATCGTGGATTCTAAATAAATCTATTTAGATTTTCATAGAGCATTGTGTCAGTTTGGGGGGCAGGGTTTGGGGTTTTAGGTACAGAATGACTCTTAACTTTTGTTTCTATTATAATATGATCACTTACCAATATTGGATCAACTATTAAAAGCAATCGACACTTCTACTTACCTTTTTTCTTTGTGTACCTCATTATCAAAGCCAATTTATCACTGAATTTTGGTTTCCAATAATAAGCACTAAATTTTGATTTCTAATAATAAGCATGTGATCATGAAACCATCTTGGGATGATATCAGCCAAACATAGCATAATTTGCATCACATCTAATAAAATACTCATTTGTATCACATATCCAATAAAATACATAAAAACAGGGTGTCTACAATTTACAAGAAGACCTGGAAAAGAGTAACTCACTGAACAACTGTTTGCTTCTAATTAGTAAGGGAAAATCCTGAAGAACATTTTTATATAGTTAAAACCTTACTTTTGTTATTGTTTTCTGATCATTTTTTTAAAAGATTTTATTTATTTATTTGACAGACAGAGATCACAAGTAGGCAGAGAGACAGGCAGAGAGAGAGGAAGGGAAGCAGGCTCCCCGCCGAGCAGAGAGCCAGATGCAGGGCTCCATCCCAGGACCCTGAGATCATGACCTGAGCCAAAGGAAGAAGCTTTAACCCACTGAGCCACCCAGGCACCCCATTTTCTGATTATCTTAATGCTAAGAAGAGTGTGAATGTTTTGAGAAGTTTTGATCTCTGAGCAACTTTCAAAGGTAGGACTCTTTTCCAAAATAGATAGGATATAATCTCCATACACTGTGTTATACCTCAAGAGAATTCCCACTGTGCCCCTAGTACACACACACACACACACACACACACACACACACTGGTTAGGACATCCCCTTTATTTCTCAAAGTCACTCAGGTTTTAGTTTAAGCCAAATAGTCTAACCGCATTTCTTAAAATCTCAAAGACCCAAGCAAGAAATGATATTTAGTCTCTGAAAGAATGATGAATTTATGTTCCAGAGACAATTTTGTTAGAGAGCAGGGCTGAGAAAATGCGTTCCAGAGATGGGAGAAGAGCAAGTGAGAAGTAACTGCTTGTACTTCTATGTAGATCGAGTAACACTTCACCTTTTTCAGTTTTGCCATTGGCAGAAGGAAGACTCTCCCTCTCAAACTATCCATCCTGAGAATTATTAAGAGCATGGACACATCACAGTCAAAAGGCTTTTTTCTTAAATCTTCCCAGCAAGAAGCTGGGGATGATAATTTTAATACCGGTCCCACAAGTGTCACAGAATTGAAGCTTCCTTCAATGTGTGATCCTTTCTCCTCTGGTGACTAACTACCCCTTTCCCTGACTAACAACAAACACTGTCCAGCCCTTCCATGACTAACAAACTGAGGCATTTTTTAATGATAAAAAAAATCTCCTATAAATATTTGCCTGTTGAAACCCATACCAAGTCCCAATATGATAGCATTTCCATTTTAAGTCAAGCAAGTCTTGCTTGCATGAGACAAAAGTTGTATTTCTCATGATGACCTATAAAACAATTTACTATGAGTCACTGTAGGATACAGCGCAAAGATCATGGAAGAAGAATTATATATTATAGGGGTAATAATTGGTTTCCATTTTTTGTTCTTATTGTGGTTTTTGATGGGGCACTTTACTGAAGACATTCTAAGCATGCCTGTGTTAATGTCTATGTTTTCATTTAATATCGTTTCATCGGGAGAGTAGTACTCTTATTTACTTACTAACAATTTTACAAAGATAAGTGAACATGGGAACACACTGTTTTAAAGCAATTTGTGACAGAAAAAGCTGTGCTTACACTATTCGAGGAGCTTAACCCATTTTGTCTATCTCAAAAGGAAATTCTGTTTTGGGATATTTGGAAACTGTGTCCAGACATTCCCTTGTGTAAATTTTTTGTAGTTTCTTTCAAAATTATCTATAAAAATCATTGTGTGCTTTAATTTCTTTGGAATTTATTGGTAACAAAATACCAAAAACTTTTAAAACAAATCTGAATTCCTTTTCCTTTCACACAGACACACAATTGATAATATAAACTTATTTATTTTGAAATCCAGTCTATTATAAATCAAAGCGCAGAGTTGCACAGAGAAAGCTACACGTGTGCCTAGTCATGCCTCAAATATGAGACGTTCTTTTTCCCAAAGCCTTCTGTATTATACTGAGAGATAAATCAACAAAACTTTTAGATCACTTAGACCATAACTTGCCTTGTATCTGTATTTTGCATATATTCTTTCAACACTTATTCCTAAAACCAAGAAGCACAAGACTAGGAAGGTACTGTTTAATTTAGTCGTATTGCCTTTGAATAACCTATAGTCTTTTCAAAAGGATTTTCATTGGGTCAAAAAGTAAAATTGATTCACTTGGCTAAGTGGAACACACTGGGGAGTCCCTGATGCTAGTGTACATACCTAAACCTTTATGATGTTAAGAGGCTGTACACATAAGCAGCAGGAAGAAGCTTTATCTTGATGCTACCATGGCTTGTTTGAAAGCATTTCCATATAAGAGTTTGCAAGAGTTATTTCCAGCACCATGTCTGGGAATTAGGCACATAATTCTGACTACAATAGTGGGAGTGGTGAGTTTAATTCCACCCACACATCCTTATTAACTGAAAGCATCATTTCCAAGCTGTAAGAGTTCAGAATCCTGGTTCCAGCAGCAATGGTGTCTGCCAGTATCCCATAAAGCTTTATTTCCCCAAGGTTTCCACAATATGACATATTTGGATCATGTTCAGTTCCTACCTTCCCCTGTGTACATTCATTTTGTATATTTTTATTGTTCTCTTAATTATCTTCACATAGATATTAATTCCAGAATGTACAAATAGGCTCCATTGTGATTTCTCCACCACACTTTATATGATAACATCACTTATGAATGCTATTTACAAGTTTCCAGGCAGACGTGTGGTTGATCTAAATTTGTGGGACAGCAGCATTCAGATATCTGCTTTCAATTTATGTGCATGTTTTCCCCTGTTATTTTCCCTTTTTTTATGGTTGTATTAATTGTTACCAGAAGTCTCTATGAAATGAATGAGTAAACCAAAAATGGAATGTAGCAGATTAGAAATTATTGTTTTGCCCCATCTGAGAAACGTGTCAATGCAGCCTAATCCTTATGTCTTCGGAACATTCATGGAATGTTACACCACTTGATTCTCAGCATGTGGGCACTAGCTGACCAACAGGACATGAACTGTCTGAAAGTTGATGCTTTTATCGACCCATTTGACACTTAAGATACTTGCAGAAATGATGAAGCGAAAACGAATCCATCACTAAGGGAAACGGGACATGTGGGAATCGGTGTGTTGCGGCTCACTAAGTCTTAAGGCATTAAGGCTAAGGATTAATCCAAAGAGTCTGTGGCTGGCATCAAAGCCATAGACCAGCAGCAGCAGCAGCAGAATGGGGAGCAAAGGGCCCTCTGGTCTAATCCCCAAGTATCGACTTACTATTTGTTCAGGTTTATTTCTGTAAATATCTTTTGATACAATACACTTTTTTTCTTTTAAAAAGGACTTTTAAAAAGTATAAATAAAATTACTAATTACTTGAAAACATTGCTTAAAAGGATATGAATAAAACCATAATTTGCAAAACATGGAACTCTTGGGGCTCTAGGCTGGAAGACCCTTGCCAAGCTACAGTGGGATCAACACAGAGGACCAGAAGAATCAAGTAAAGAATATATCATGGGTCTTTTAGATTGAGATTAAGGTATAATGTGATCGAGTCAATCAAGAAATAACACGACGAGGAAATGCCTCCAACCCCTTCGGGGTGCAATATAATTGTTACTGTCACCTCTGCAAACAAACAGTTCCAGGGGACACAGAACTTCCATTGATCTAGTCCTCCTTTCTTTCTCTCTCTCTCTTTTGTTTTGTTTTTACATTTCACCATTTTTTCTCATTGACCACATTCAGTCCAATTTAATCAGAGTCTTCAGAGGTGTGGTCCAGCCATGGGTATTTTTAAAAACACCCTAAGTGACCCAAATGAGTACCCAACATTGAGAGCATTTTAGAAGTGCTAATCAACAGCTTACTCAGTGTAAATTGCAGCAGGAGGTATGTGTGTGAGTTTGTGTGTCTATGACCAATTCCCAGAGTAGATTACTAGCTCCCAAATAATAATTTGTTCCATTGTAATGTTAAACAGCCACTGCCAACTGCTTCATAAGAATGTTGTGTTTTGTTTTTTTTGCCTTCTTTCCTTCTTTTTCCTTTTCTTTCTAGACCAGATCAGAGATAGAATCCCTTATCCTTTCTTAAAAAAAAAAAAAAAAAAAAAGGCAGCTTGATTGACAATGCTACACTGACATGTACATTTATTTGACAGGGAAATGTTTCTGCATCATGTTACTAAGTGACAAAGGGTTGTAAACATAGACAACTTCCTTTTGTCCCTTCATGGGATACAATTCTCACTACCTGTCTATACAGTCAACTGCTATTTTCATTCACTCTTAAGATGAAGAGTCCTTTCTTTCCTGCCTCTGTCCATATAGGCTAATGGAAGGCTACATTCACTTAGTACAAAAGATAAAAATATGTAACTTGGCAAGCAGCAATACATGATGGTTACTGTTCTTTGTCCTCATCCACATTCCAACAGAAGTTCACTCAGGAAATATTTAAGAAATGTTTCCAGAGTGCACATTAGGTACATAAGAGAAGATCATGCTGAATCCCCTCAAGTGGCTCCATACCTTTATGCTTGGTTATTCTGGGTCCATGGAAAATAGATGGCAAGACAGGATCAGACTTTCAAGATATTTATTAGTAGAAGGAGCGTGAAAAGGTAAGGAAAACCTTCAGAGCATGGTGCAAATCTGATTCCCATAGAAAGAGAGAGAAATGGAAGGAAGATTAAATAAGAAAAAGATTAAATAAGAAAAACCACAGACTACATCACAGTTCCAGGAACTGTGGCGCAAGGCCAACGCGCCAATCTTCAGCCCAAGCACCTGTTGGGGCAATCTTGCATTTCACAGCAGTAGTTTGCTCTGCTGTCCCCAGCAGTCTCTGTTCTGCGTTGGGAGCAACCTGCAGAAGATGTGGCAGTAACTGGAGCCATCAGTAAATTCTCTTTATAATAGCAAATCTGAGGATCATGTTTATAAAGCTACCCAGTCTGTCCTTTGTGATACACATATCCAATTCTCCATGATATTTAGAGGAACAGCTCTTCCACAGCCTAACTCCTATGGGCTTATATTCCTGAAGAGAACCTCAAAATTGGAAGGCTAGAGGCACCTGGGTAGCTCAGTCAGTTAAGCATCCAATTCTTGGTTTCAGTTAAGGTCATGATCTCAAGGTCCTGAGATTAAGCCCCATGTTGGGCTTGGGCTCTCATTGCAGAGTCTGCTTGTTCTTCTCCCCCAACTCCTCCCCCCATTTTCTCTCTCTCTCTCTTGCATAAATAAATAAAAATAAATAAATAATTTTAAATAGTGGACATTAGTGAGATAAACAACAGCCCCTCTCTCTACAAATGGTCTCAGAACCACAGCTGGTACTCATCCTTGCCCATCTCCAGTAACAGTTCTGAGTATCCCTGACCTGATAAGATGGGCCAGATATTACCTGAATGTGCTAAAGTTGTAATACAGGAAAGGATCTTTGAAATTATGAAACTTGGTGCTAACACAGGGAGGCTGACATATTTGTTGGTTCACCCCTCTGGGGATGGGGGATGAGAGGGCCAGAGGGAGAGAGATAAGAGACTTGAACTTTGCTGTGTAAATAATCCTCTCTATGCTATTCTGAATTGTCATCAAATGGCTCTGGGAGAGATAAGAAAGGGGTCTCCAGATTTTTTACATTAGAATGCAAGCAAATGGCATTTGAAAAATGCACAATCTCTAATTTCCAAGGCATGTTTGTCATCCAATTGTCTTTTACATAGATTTTTAGTAATCTTTACTCAGAACGCTGTGACTTTGCAAAAACATGAAAATATTCATGGAGGCTTGTTTCCCACTATGACTTCAAAGGTCTTGGCAGTGTGACTCAAGCACTCATTCCCGAGGTTCTGAGTTCTTGTCAATTAGGTCAAGCCAGGTCTCCTAAACATGTCTGTTCACAGTTACAGTGGGGACAGCAAGGACCAAAAGGTGCTCAAGTGTATCATCTAGGTTTCACACTGATTCTTCCTCGACTGCATTTTGTAAAAGCAGCCCTAATTTCTCCTGCTGATCAAGACTGATTATCCCTACCACGGTGGTGACTTTTCTTCATATCTGTTGATCATCCCAAGCATCCTGGCACTACTGGGGACATGCCCCATACAAAGTATACACTCTGATTTAATGATTTATGATGATTATGATGATTAATGATTTAATTTAACTACATCATGGTTAGTATCCTAACTTTTCAGAGATTGCCTCCAAGTTTGTGATTTATTTGTGCTTTTAAAATCCACCAGTGGGATGCCTGGGTGGCTCAGTCTTTAACATCTACCTTTGGCTCAGGTCATGATCTCAGGGTCCTGGGATCGAGCCCCACATCGGGCTCCCTGGTCAGCGGGAAGCCTTCTTCTCACTCTCCCACTCCTCCTACTTGTGTTCCCTCTCTCGCTGTGTCTCTATCCATCAAATAAAGAAAAAAAATCTAAAAAAAAAAAAAAAAGAAGAAGAAGAAGAAGAAAAGAAAAAAAGCTACTCAGCTACTCTATGAAGCCAGATACTTCTCTGATGTGTTCTACTGTACTAAGTGATGTGACCAGTGGACTCCAGAGTCATGGGTCCAATCCTGTACCTCCTTCACTTAAAGTGGGTCTTCTGGTCAGATGGTCTATTGTATGGCATTCTGTGCCTATGGATCAGACACTGAATAATTATGCTGGGTAGGTGTGCTGGGACTCTGAGGGCAGGAAAGTAAAATTCATACTTTAAGTATCTGTCCCTATGGGAATGGAAAGTAGGCCTCTGGGGATGTAAGGGATTATTTGCAATCAACAAGGGACCTTTTGCCTTTTTATAGGAATAGAGCCATATCAAAGGTTCAGCATTGGCCTTCACTCTTTCCATGCTTCTAGAAGCTTCTCCAACAGTAAATATCACGTATCATTAAAGTCCAGTTCTAGAGTTTTTTCCTTGACTCTTCCTGGTAACTGCTAGCTAATTTTTGAAATTTCTCCAATGTATACCTCTTTTCTTTTTTATCACACTCCGCATATCTTTAACCAAGTTAACCTTGGTTGGCACCTTGTGAGTCAACAAAGGTGGCAGAGAGAGGTACTGAAACGTCACATGTTAGATTGTGGAGGAGAGGCTTTTGCAGCATCTTCCAAAGCAGTACAAGTCCTAGTTCTTGAGGGGAAAAAAAAAAAAAAAAGGCGCGGGGCACATCTGTATAAACTTACAAGGTTCAGGAGTCTGCAGAGCCACTTTCTCAGAGGCATACTTCCAGAAGTTACCATCCCTACTTTCAGGTTCACAGGTGTTCAGATCTTTCCTGGGAGAGCATTCAAACATCTCCTGATCTCCACTGTATCAGAACTTTGGTCTGTTGCCAGCTTTTGCTGTGGGAGTTAAAGGGACTTTTGTAAATTGCTGAAGAGGCCTTTAACTGCTCGCTAATTGCCCTTGGTTTCTCCTTATCCCTCTGTAAGGAGTCAATATAGATTAGCAGCAACCAGCAACTCTGCTCTATTTATAGGTAGAGTTCCCATTATATATTACAAATTTCTGAAACCACCACAACTTTAAGAATATTTCCCTCCAACAGGGTATTTTCCCAGGTATTAAATAGGAAAATCTTTAGTTAACTGGGTGACCATCTCGTGTTAAAAACTATCTATGTCCCAATTTCCACTAGGCATGATGTACTTTTCACCAGCCTGGTGGAGAGTGAATCAATTCCAAATTTTCATTTTGCCACTAGTTGTCTTAAACTACTCTAGTTACCATTCATGTTAATTTGGGCTCTCTAAGACACAAAAGCCAAAATAGGATTAGTGATGAAAATGAGATTGGAGGGCTACAGCAGTAGAAAGGAAAGAGAATCTTTAGTTCGTGATATAAATATGAATCTTGTATAAGAAAAGAATAATGGAATGAAGATTATTACAGAGGAATGATGTAAATATAGTGTGGAGGGGAGAGAAAGAGAGAAAAGGGCACTGTTTAGCATCACTAATTTAATCTCATGAATTCTAATAAATTAAAAGTAGAGATGCAGAGAGTAGCTGGAAAATACAAAAATGACACTATAGTTTGTTTAAGGTTATGTTTTGGTTCCATGAATTGTTCATGTAGAGAACGTCAGAATAAATTGTCTTTTCAAGATACCCTTGGCTGCAGGAATCAGACTATATCTTTCAAGCAATATATTTTCAAAGAAAAAAAGATATGGAAGCATTACCTTTAAATTTCCAATCTTGATAACATTTTGAGCAAACATAGGTAGAATTTACCCCATATTTCTGCTTTAAGGCAGAAAATGTGCCATTACTTTCATCACTCTAAACACCAGAGATAAGTTTAGATCACCACAATGTAATGTGAATCAATTACCTGTGATCCAGAGGAGTATGGAAGTCTTTGTAATACTTGTAATACTAGAAAATTCTCTTTATAAAACCACACATACATATATATATCATGTTGTTAAGTAAAAATTTCTGTTCAAATTAGAGCAGTGATTCATGAAAACCTTGCAAAATATATATAATGCAAAGTTTTTATGATAGAAAAGCCACAAAACCTTTTCAGTCCTAGAAATAGACAGCACAGATGCAAAATTCAAAAGTTTCAGGTATGTAAATGAAAACAGCCAAGCTAAAAGGGGGGAAAAAAGGAAACCAGTTAAAAGTGTCTTCTCAAACATTCTAGGGTGCCCTGGGATGAACCATTTAGAAATCCTAGATCAGAGCAGATCTCTGAATGTAGATCAAGTTTTATCAAAGCTGACTACTTGGTCTGCAAGTGGAACAAAAGACATAGTTTAACAAATGCAGAAATAATGAGGGTTTCAGATTTCTAACCCAGGCACCAAAAGATATATTTGAGTCTAAAATTTCAAAGCATGGGAGTTCACAACTGAAACTGTACCATTGCCACAGAGAATCTCTGCATACCACAGGCAGGAACTGTAAAGGCAAAAGTATCAGTCACATCCTCTTTGCATTTCTATAATAAGAGAGAATGTATGCTGGATCTAACCTGTGAGAAATTTGCAAATTTCAGTCTTTCTGTTGGCTGTCCAAAGAAGCATGTTTATTCTGTAGAAAATTAAGCACCTTACTCTTCTGCAGAATCTCAAGATGCTGAAGTTCAAAATCCTGGCACCCATCTTCCAAAGACCGTATTTCAATGTTGCAGATTTGACGTTG
The DNA here is from genome assembly GCF_010015895.1 of Lontra canadensis. Lineage (NCBI taxonomy): Eukaryota > Metazoa > Chordata > Mammalia > Carnivora > Mustelidae > Lontra > Lontra canadensis. Next base: position 11,468,462 of record NW_022631031.1, on the reverse strand, counting down.
TGTCTTGGGTGATGCTAACATGTCACAAAATACAAAAATATAAAGAATGAAATAAGAAAAAAATATGCAAATCTCTTTTTTTTCCTTATGAGATTCTAAAAGTAACTTCATTCTCTTCCATGTTTATTCTCGTTGAGGGCATAGGGACTGGAATGGTATCTAGATCCTCATGAATTCATGTGCTTGATCTTCCCCTTGCTCACTAGGTGACTTGGTCCATGTAAATGTCAGTGTACACACATTAAAACTGAGAGTACTTTTATTACCTCCCTCGTAGTGCTACTGTGAAATTCAAATGTGATAATAGCACTAAACTGTAGTGGCTTACTGGATGCTTCAAAAAACATAGTCATTGTTATATTGTTGTTAATTTCTTTACACCAAGAATGTAGCATTTTTTATACACCTGAAACTAGCTTACAGTGTATGTCAACTACACTTCAGTATTAAAAGGGAGAAAAATGAATGTAGCAATATGAAAATTCAGAGGATCACAGAATAATTTGTGCATTAAAGGAATATGCAATGTCAAAAGTATTCTTTTTATGCTCTTGTCTCTTAATTTCTGAAATGGCTGGCTTTTTTTTGATTTAAAGCAACAATTGTTCAATATTAATGCAAAGAAGAATATTAAAGCAGTAAAATATAAATATATAATATTTTAATATATAAAATATAAATATAAAGAAGTAAAATATAGATTTGATATCTGACTGGATGGAGAAGGTGAGTGTTAAAGGGAGTTGGAATAGCTAATATAGAGTAGGAAGGTCTCTTCAGACAGGGGATGAAAACTTGGTTTTCCTGGCAAGAGATGTTCATTGGCATATAGAAGGGAGAGAATCAAGATATTCAGATTAATTAAAATTCACTAAAAACTTAATTACAAAACTGTAGATGTTGATCTTTAACACTCAATGTCTCAAACTGCACTGTCATTCAAAATACACAGGATCAAACTTTGCATCTGTGTTTTGAATGTATTTGTGCTGTGCCTAGAAAACTTCAAAAAATTTTATGGGGCCAAACATAAAAGTTCTCTACTTCCTTAAACATTCCTTAAACTGAGCAATCATAGGCTTGGGTTTATTCACAGTTTTCTTCCTATAAACTCCTTAGCGTGGTCAGCAGCTGCTCACCTGTGCCACAGTTCTCTTTTCCACCTGTAATATTTTTATTACCTGTAATAATATTTCCACCTGCTCCTTGGCCTACCAGACAATATTCAATAGGCACTTCACAACACCTAACAGCACCAGATAATTTAACTGTATGGTCACTGCATCAGTGTAGCCTTCTTTTCCACTGGCAGTGATGTCATCCCTGTTTTTAAATATAAACACATCAGATAATAAATCCCAAAATATTATCTTTATAATTGACTTCATGGAAACACTTATGTTAATAAAATTCTCAGTTTGTGTTCAGTGAGGATGACAGTAACCAATCTAGATATTTCAAGAGGGAAAAGATTGAATACAGTAGAACAGTTTTTGTTTTTTTTTTTTAAACAAAACTGATGACACTTCAAGACTCAAGAAAACTGCTGATAGTTCTCAGATTTGCCACTAACACTTGCAGAGTCATGAGGTTGCATGAACCACGAGAAACTTTTGGCAATGAACACATCTGGCTGTAGACATGAGGCAGAAGTTCTGCAAGAAAACTTCTGGAGATTGCAACAGCAATTTTGTGCCTGATAAAGCTCATGTTTTTGTCACTGCTACTGGAGGAATTATAATAAGTCTTCTGTCACCTTCCTTCCTCCAATTCTTCCATTAGTATCTCTAATTTTCAGACTCTAAACCTGTCTCTATTTGTACAGATTGTAGGAAAAAAAATCCTGCACTTCCAGCTGGGAGAGCATAGAAATTGGGAAAGTGAGAAGCCTCTGACAATCTCATATGAAATTGTAGTGTATAATTTCTACCGTGTTGTATTTACTCATGGGGAAGATTAAGACTTGCTTATGATAAATCTGTATGACATTATGAAAAACTAGGATCTTCTCCCAGCCTTAGGTTTCAAAGTAGCACTTAATGTATCTAAACTTAAAAAAAAAAGTCAGATATTTTTAAGAAGATACCTTGAATTACAGAATAAAAATATACTAGAAAGGTAAGCTAGTGAAAGCACACAGATTGCTGAATAAACTATTGCTATACTCTGGGGTGGGGGGGAAATGATGAAGATTAAATTAAATGAAGTGACAACAGAGTTCAAAAGAAGGGATAAATAGAAGAAACATTTTAATATAAAATTAACTTGAATTGGTTAATAAAATTAACATAAAAATAACTGAATTAAGGGAACTCTTGGTTCCTTTTCTGTACCACCCTCTACTTTTCCAAACCTATATTCTGTTTAACTGATCACTGTTTGGTTAAATTATCTTCCTTTTTCTCAAATATATTAGATAGATAGAAAGATAGATAGACAGACAGATAGATAGATAGATAGTTGATAGACAGGTAGAGAGATGATAGATAGGTAGCTACTGTCAATGTAGAAACCCTCTTCATTTCCCACGAGGATGACTGAGACAGGTTCTAACAACACAACAAACAAATTACTCTTCTGGAAAAAGCCCTTCAACAATTCCACATGATCTAAAGGAAAAATTCTAAACCCCTTCATGGAATCAGATGCACACCTGCTATATTTATCAAAGCAGGAGTCTGGTCTCTTCAACTCATGGATATCTTTTTTTTTTTTCTCACTTTTTTAGAGCAAACTTCCCCTAAATTCCATATAATCCTGGTAAATATGGCCAGCTGGTTTGTGGTAGGAAAGGTTTGCTATGTAAGAAAAATGGAGCCTATCATATTCCTTCTCTGCTTGGCCTCAGGGATATAACTAGATATTGGCATGGTCCAAGTAGAGCCAATCAATGTCCCCTACCTAAAGTTTTTCTAGCTGGAACTTCTGGGGAACACTCAGAGATTCAGAGATGGAATAGAGTGAACATCTGTGGTCTTGATCTTGACTATATGATAAAGCCGTTCTGCATTTTGGGAAGATAAAGCAAAAATACAGGAAACAGTAGACAAGAAAGAAGAAAATACTGTCCTTGGTTCATGCTGAACAATGCGTCCTTGTGTTTTTGAGGGTTTGGATGAGAGCAAATTCTCTTTTTATTTAAGATTGAATTAAAATTCTGCATCAGACTACCAGAAAGAATGAACAAGTGAAAGAAAGAAGGAAGGAAAGAAGGAAAGACAGAGAAAGAAAACACATGCTAATACCAGTATCCAAAAGAAACTTAGTGATCTGGATATGCATTTTCATGTTTTCCTGACTTCATGTATGTTGCCCCTTTTTCTGGGCTCTTCTTTCTGTTTCCCCTTAACCCTTTATCTAGATTCCTTCTACATTCCTTTTAAGACTGGTTCCAGTCTCACCCTCCCACTAATCCTTCCCTGACCTTTTTTTCTAAACAGATTTCCTATGTATATATCTTTAACAATCCTTACCATGTATATTAAAACTTATGCACATTAATATATGGGTTCTCCATACCACTGGGAACCCTTTAAACAGAAGACTCATCTCTAATTTTGTTTGTTTGTTTGTTTCTTCTAAGAGACTATTTTACAAAGGTATTGCTCAAGACATGTTTGTTGAATAAATAAATGAATGACAGGAAGCAGGGTACTCCATATCCATGGAAAAAATATTATTCTTTCTCATTTTTTTCTAAGACAAAATGTTATTATTTTCATCTATAGGTAGATATCTATTACATGATTCTTAATTTAGCTCCACATTAAATACTGACTCAAAAATATATAAATAAACTAACATGAATACATATGACAGTGCATTTGCCCAGGTATCTGGACCACACTATTTTTCACTTTTGCCTCAATTTTTTTTTTACATATTAATATTTGTTGAAAAAATCCTATAAGTAACTGACAATAAGAAATATTTACCAATGTGAATGGCAAAATCAAAGACCAAAAGCTAATTCATAGTGCCAGCTGATAAGATTCAATTCAATTCCATTCAGTTCAATTAAATGTTGGTCTCATCAACTCCACAGCAAGTACTGAACATCCACTATAAGAAATACAGTTTGTTAGGCCCTATAGGAGATACAAATATAAGAAGTTATCCATAAACAAGTATTAATTTTAGTGAAGCATGTAGAAATAGAGAGTGCACTTTTGAATCTGTACCTCAAAGTTCAGTTTCGGTCAAGAAACACTTGACTCTCTTAGATTAGCATTACGTCAAATAGATCATTAAAAAACCCAACCAATAGTTGATCAAGTCTTTATGAGCTTTGAAATTATGGCTTCAATACTGCAATGCAGCCTATAAACAATTACAGTCTATACATATAAACATAGTGTTACAATTAATCTACAGACAAAGTCATTTTATAGCAGATTTGTGACGAAGCAAATTGAGCAGTGACTTTTACACCAGTGTGTACTCATTTTGTAGCTGCCTCCCACTATTTTGGCAGGACTTCCAAAAGTTTTCTTGTTCCATCGTGTTCCAGCAAGAAAGCCAACAGCTGTGGCCAAGGCAACAATTTTGGCAGTGGTAGTGCCCAGATGACAACCTCTGGAGTATTTCTCTCCAGCAGTAGCAATGACATCTGGACCACTTTCCACACTTGAGCGAATCTGGGCTCCATTCCATTTTCTGTACACAGCTGTAGAGCCATGTCTAGTGCTATCTTCAAGTAGGGAAACAGTACTGTGAGAAAAATTATCTTCTTATCCTCTGATTATAAGATTATTCCCACATTATGTACATATGGTTGTGTAGTTGCTGTGTGGATGCGTATTTTGTGAGTAGGGTTAAAGTCAGTTTGTTTAAAAAGAGAGAGTGTCAAATACACTCCCTGTCTTCAATGCACTATAATCAGTTATGTCTACATATTTGGGGTTATGTATGGACATGTACATACACACAAGCACAATCTGAATCAGTTATTCAGACAAATCAGCATTTAAAAGACTTGGCCTACCGTAGGATGTGACTACTTCCTTTATGAATTCATTTGGTGCACAGAGAGTGTGTTCACCGCTAAACCTTACATGCTTTGAGGAAGTGATATGTAAAGATGCAGATTACTTATGCCTAGTGTAATCACAAATGAGGAATTTATAATCTTACCACTGGGGAAAGGCATAAGAAATTCAAGAAAACCAATAAATAAGGAAGAACTTTAACATACCCATTATTTGAAAGCCTTGAAATGCATCCTCTATACTTCATTATGATGTCAATTCCTACTTATGTATTAAGAATTGTGCTATTTGCTATGCACACATTATGTATTTAATTATCACAACCCTCTGAAATAGACATTATTTCCATTTTATGGATAAGATAGATCAGGCTTAGGCAAACCAAAGGTCACATAACTCATAAATGGTGAAGCTGGATTTCAAATCCTCATCTCTCTGCTTTCAAAAGTCACTATCCTTACCTCTGTTCTTCCCCTACAGCACCTAGTACAGTAGCTTACCAGTCACTGCATTTCCTGAAATATATCCTATCATAAACAATCTGCTGTATGGAAACATAAAAGCAAGAGTTACAGAAAGAATCCCAAAGGGAATGGAGTAAAAAATATGAGAAAAAGAATGGAGATAGGACATCTCAGATAAGAAAAATTACCATTAATAGACAGATAAGTGGACATCGAGAAGGCTAGTTAGCAAGCTGATTGTCTTGTCTGCAACCACAGGGCCAAAAGTAGACATTTTGACACCTGCAGAGGTAGAGTGACACACTCTGGATTTCTCTCTTCTGGTAGCAATATTTTACTATAAAGTTTGACATTTCTATTTGTTTTGACAACAACACAGGACATGGCATTGCCAGCATTCTTCTCCAAATGAAGTTAGCACCATCTCATTACCTTAGTCTTGCTTCTGTGCTATAGAGATGAGGAGCAATCCCTGACCAAAACACCACAGGCTTCCACTATTCTTACTGAGATTCAGTATAACGTCTTGAAGAAATACTTCATAGTTTTTACATGACTTTGGTCCATTTTAGATGCTTTAAATGGATGAGTTTTTTATAAATTTATCTGATTTACCATTTCATTTTAAATAAAGGATTTGTTGAGGTCCTTAGTCTGCCATTCTGAAAGTCCTACTCTCTCTCTTTCCTTCATTTTTCATCCCTTCATTATTCCTTCCTACCTACTTTTGGGTTATTTGAACCTTTTTAGTGTACTTAATGGGTTCTTGACTATATGCGTATATTTGTGTTAATAGTTGTTCTTGGGATCACAATATAATTTTAGCTTTTTAATCTGTTTGGAATCCTTTTTTGACACTCAACTGAGATATAGAACACTTACCACAATAGAGATCCTACCAATTACAGTTTATCCTACAAATTACAGTTTACTTACATTACATATTACATTTATTTATGTACCTTGAATTCCATGACAATTTTAGGAGTTTTGTTCTCAGCCATAACACATATAATAAAGAACCATAAAAAGAAAGAATAATCCATTATATTAATCTGTATGTTTACCATTTCAGTTGCTCTTTTCATTTCTGATGTTCCAAACTTACTTTGGTTGCTTTCCTTCCTATTTGTAAAATTTACTTTCACAATTATTTGAAAGCTTCTAACAACAAATTCTCCAAGATTTTCTTCATTTGGGAACACCTTTACTTTGTTTTTTAATTCCTGAAAGATATTGCCTCCAGATATAGAATTCTGAGTTGATAGTTATCTTTCAGCACTTTACAAATGTTAGTCCATTTACTCCTGGCTTCCATAGTTTCCAATGAGAAACCACAGCCTTGCTTATCATTTTTCCTTATAAATAATGTGCCGTTTTTCTCTGGCTGCTTTCAAATATTTTTCTTGTCTTCAATTTTCAGCAATTTACCAATGCCTGGTTAATACCAGAGCATTGGTGTTTATCTTTTTTGGACTCACTGAACTTCTTGAATCTGTGGATATATACCTTTAACTAAATTTTGGAAGTTCCCAGCTTTTTTTTTTTTTTTTAATTCACTACATAATTCTTTCTTTCTGAAATTGTGATGACATGTTCTTAGAACTTTTGGTACGGTCTTAAAGGTCTCTGAGGCCCTTCTGATTTTTAATATTTCTTTCCTCTTTTTTTTTTTTTCAGATTAGATAATTTCTAAATACACTTTCAGTTCACTGACTCTTTCTTTGGACATTTCCATTCAGCTATTGAGCCCAACCAGGGATTTTTATTCTGGTTACCATATAGTTCAATTCAAATATTTCTTTGATGGTATTTCTACCTTTCCATTTATTCCATGAGGTTCCCTGTACTCATTAGGATATTTTTATAATAGTTGCTCTAATGTCTGTGCCAAATAATTTCAATATCTTTGTCATCTAAGTTTTGGCCTCTGTTGAATGTCTTTTCTCAAGTGAGATGAGGTTTTCCTTGTTCATATTTTGCTGAGTAAATTGCACTAAATCCCCAGATATTTTGAATATTATGCTATGAGACACTGGATCTTCTCTAAATTCTATGGATAATGTTGATATATTTGTTTTAGCAGGCAATTGGCCCAGTTAGGTTCAGACCACAATTTCAACTACTTTCTGTAGGATGAAATCTGTGTCCACAATGTTTTTCAGATCAGTCTCACATATGTATTACCAAGTATATAGTCTGTGACCTAGGCAATGGTCTTTTATTAAGTTCAGTTCTCAACATCTATGATGTGTTGTTTAAGATCAGGTCCATGAATACACAAAACAGGAGTAAGTACAAGAGCTCATAAACAAATCAAGGGGGTTACTTTCCCAAACTACTCCCTCTCCACAATCTCCCTGATATTTTCTGCTACCCTGGGCTCCTCTTTTGGTTCCTCTTTTCTCTGGGCAGAAAGATGGGATTTTTTTTTTTTTTTAACCTTGCACTTTTGTGTCCTTCCCACAACTATGGGATAAGCAGCAAGTGGCAGGGGGTGGGGTGGAGACGGACCAAAAAACAAAACATGGCTATGCACCACACTTTTAGCATCACAGCTCTTTCAATGAGGAGGAAATTTTCTCTCTTTTACAGTTAAAGGCTCTCACAGTTCCCCATGATACCAACACCATGGGAATGTTTGGTGGGTGAGGCAAAAAGAAGAGAAAATGTAAAAATAATAATAATAATAATGATGGACTTCCCATACTCTTTTTGAATGTTAGGAGACCCCCTTCCAAATCCTCACATCAGAACTATAGGAGGTCTGTTGGAGCTTTCTCCCTCAGCATCAGTTCTCATTTTTGGGTTTCCAGTCATGTTCAATCTAGTCCTCAGAATATGGGAAGGAAAGAAATAGTTAAATCCACCAACAGTGTGATATGATTTTGAATTTTACTCTCCTCCAATCTACTGTCTATTATTTGCTTTTCAGAGTTCTCAAATAGTTTTTCCAAGCATTTTCCCAGGTTTTATACCTTCATTCAGTGGGAAAGGCAGAGTTTTCTTACTTATCTTACCCAATATATTTTTGCTACACTGCTCATGTCTTCACCCATAACTCTAGTTGAGAATCATATCTGGTGCTGCTTCTATTTCAACAAGTCATCACGATTGGTGTTCAAAACTCTTGTCTCTCTCTCTCTCTCTCTCTCTCTCTCTCACACACACACACACCCTCCACACACCATCCCCAGAAATACATTAATATTGTTTAACAAGGATTCACACAGGTCTCCCTTATTCTTTTTTGCTAGAGTTTAATCTGAAGGCCATTCTGTTAATCCACTGGGGAAAAATTCTAAACCCAAGTAAGTTCCTTTGGTTATGTGAAAGTCTGGCAAGTGATTTTTTTCACTCTTTTTTGTAAGCATGCATGCTGATTGTTTTCCTGGAATTGGTACCAATTTACTCATCAAAGGATAGCCATAGGGATCCCTCCCCATTCCCTGTAGTAGAATGCATTGGCTTTAAGTCACAACATTTCTGCCAGGAAATGTACTTTTATGAGCTGTGGTTGTTTGCAAAATATACGATTATAGCCTACAACATGAAGACCTCCACATCACTTCATTCTGTCTAGATATTTAACAAATTAATCACTGTAGTTTGAGTGACTAAATAGCCAGAATGATGAGTCTTCTGGGGGTTAGACATCTCAAAAGATCTTGGAACATTCTTCAGAAATGAAAATTCCTGAAATAGCTGATCCCATTATTTTAAAAAGATTTAAAGGCAATGACATTACCAACAAGAAAATACCTTAAAAACAGAAATCCTTTGGATAAAAAATATTTATTTTTAACAATTTGGTCTCAAAGAATACGACATATACAAAATCTCTTTCTTATTGGTATCTTCAAATTTCATTTCCAAGTTGGTATTTGCAAGATATTTGGAAAGGTTTATAAGCAGAATTTTTTTGTGTCTCTGAAAGGACACAAAAGTCATAGCTAAAACAAAAACATATTTGTTGGCATAAAATACAGTCAATGTTTCATGTAGGCTTTTTTTCTTAATTGGAAGAGAAAAATATAGAAATTGCAGGGTGGTTTGTATCCATCTTCATAAAAGGCGTTGAATGAATAATATTAAAAAATCAAGTTTATCTATAGCTTTCTTGATGTTTTGCTTTGCTTGCACACATACACATGTTCATGATCATGGTCTACTGACAATTTGCCAATAGTAGAAAATGTTGATTTTATTTACTTAATCTAAGAAGCAGAAGACGTATGGGCTTGGGAGAAGCTCAGACTATGACATATTTTAGAATAATAAAAATTCTGGATTTATAGCGTAATATGTGGCTTATTTCAAACAAATTTAAATTTTACTTGTAATGCATTTCTTACTTCTTGAGATATTTATGATTTAAGGCCTATGCTGACTCTTGTCAGAGAAATTGAGATGGGGCAGATATTGCTAGTTGCTCACCCAATATCCACTCTTATGTTGTTCCTTTTCTTAGGGATTTCTGAAATTTTCAGGAGATGGCAATTGGCCCAGAAAAAAAAAAAAAAAAAAAAAAAAAGAAAGAAAAAAAAATTCTAGAATTGTATTAGACTTCTGTGAGCTCTTAAATGTGTCTCTAATAGAAAATTCCTTCTTATGCCTGGTAATTTCTCCTTTCATCCTCTATGGATTGAATACATAGCTATTGGAGCTCCAGCAATCATCTTGTGAGCCCAGAGAGCTTGCATATGCAAACCACAGAATAAAGATGACAGAGAAGAAAGACAAAGGAGCCTAAGTCCATGAGGTCACTGCAAAATGACAATGTGATGTTAGGGTATAATTTTGTAATAAAGGAGAGGCAGGAAATCCTAGTTTTTGAAGTTATTGTTATTTTATGTCTTTGTTGTTAAAAGCCAAAGTAAATTCCTAGCAGATGCAAAATACATGGTGTGTACCACTGATTGTCTTTCATTAATAGCATTCATTTTTTTAATTAATTAATTTATTTTTTTATTTTATTTTTTTTAATTTTATTTTTTATAAACATATAATATATTTTTATCCCCAGGGGTACAGGTCTGTGAATCGCCAGATTTACACACTTCAGAGCACTCACCATAGCACATACCCTCCCCAATGTCCATAACCCCACCTCCCCTCTCCCAACCCACCTCCCCCCATCAACCCTCCTCCCCCCATAAACCCTCAGTTTGTTTTGTGAGATTAAGAGTCACTTATGGTTTGTCTCCCTCCCAATCCCATCTTGTTTCATTTACTCTTCTCCTACCCCCTTAACCCACCATGTTGCATCTCCTCTCCCTCATATCAGGGAGATCATATGATAGTTGTCTTTCTCCGATTGACTTATTTCGCTAAGCATGATACCCTCTAGTTCCATCCACGTCGTTGCAAATGGCAAGATTTCATTTCTTTTGATGGCTGCATAGTATTCCATTGTGTGTATATACCACCTCTTCTTTATCCATTCATCTGTTGATGGACATCTAGGTTGTTTCCATAGTTTGGCTATTGTAGACATTGCTACTATAAACATTCGGGTGCACGTGCCCCTTCGGATCACTACGTTTGTATCTTTAGGGTAAATACCCAGTAGTGCAATTGCTGGGTCATAGGGTAGTTCTATTTTCAACATTTTGAGGAACCTCCATGCTGTTTTCCAGAGTGGTTGCACCAGCTTGCATTCCCACCAAAAATGTAGGAGGGTTCCCCTTTCTCCGCATCTTCGCCAGCATCAGTCATTTCCTGACTTGTTAATTTCAGCCATTCTGACTGGTGTGAGATGATAGCTCATTGTGGTTTTGATTTGTATTTCCCTGATGCCGAGTGATATGGAGCACTTTTTCATGTGTCTGTTGGCCATCTGGATGTCTTCTTTGCAGAAATGTCTGTTCATGTCCTCTGCCCATTTCTTGATTGGATTATTTGTTCTTTGGGTGTTGAGTTTGCTAAGTTCTTTATAGATTTTGGACACTAGCCCTTTATCTGATATGTTATTTGCAAATATCTTCTCCCATTCTGTCAGTTGTCTTTTGGTTTTGTTAACTGTTTCCTTTGCTGTGCAAAAGCTTTTGATCTGGATAAAATCCCAATAGTTCATTTTTGCCCTTGCTTCCGTTGCCTTTGGCGATGTTCCTAGGAAGATGTTGCTGTGGATGAGGTCGAAGAGGATGCTGCCTGTGTTCTCCTCAAGGATTTTGATGGATTCCTTACTCACATTGAGGTCCTTCATCCATTTTGAGTCTATTTTCATGTGTGGTGTAAGGAAATGATCCAATTTCATTTTTCTGCATATGGCTGTCCAATTTTCCCAACACCATTTATTGAAGAGGCTGTCTTTTTTCCATTGGACATTCTTTCCTGCTTTGTCGAAGATTAGTTGACCATAGAGTTGAGGGTCTATTTCTGAGCTCTCTATTCTGTTCCACTGATATATGTGTCTGTGTTTGTGCCAGTACCATGCTGTCTTGATGATGACAGCTTTGTAATAGAGCTTGAAGTCCGGAATTGTGATGCCACCAACTTTGGCTTTCTTTTTCAATATTCCTTTGGCTATTCGAGGTCTTTTCTGGTTCCATATAAATTTTAGGATTATTTGTTCCATTTTTTTGAAAAAAATGGATGGTACTTTGATAGGAATTGCATTAAATGTGTAGATTGCTTTAGGTAGCATAGACGTTTTCACAATATTTATTCTTCCAATCCATGAGCATGGAACATTTTTCCATTTCTTTGTGTCTTCCTCAATTTCTTTCAAGAGTACTTTATAGTTTTCTGTGTATAGATTCTTAGGCTCTTTGGTTAGGTTTATTCCTAGGTATCTTATAATTTTGGGTGCAATTGTAAATGGGATGGACTCCTTAATTTCTCTTTCTTCTGTCTTGTTGTTGGTGTAGAGAAATGCAACTGATTTCTGTGCATTGATTTTATATCCTGACACTTTACTGAATTCCTGCACAAGTTCTAACAGTTTTGGAGTGGAGTCTTTTGGGTTTTCCACATATAGTATCATATCATCTGCGAAGAGTGATAGTTTGACTTCTTTGCCGATTTGGATGCCTTTAATTTCCTTTTGTTGTCTGATTGCTGAGGCTAGGACTTCTAGTACTATGTTGAATAGCAGTGGTGATAACGGACATCCCTGCCGTGTTCCTGACCTTAGCGGAAATGCTTTCAGTTTTTCTCCATTGAGAATGATATTTGCGATGGGTTTTTCATAGACGGCTTTGATAATATTGAGGTATGTGCCCTCTATCCCTACACTTTGAAGAGTTTTGATCAGGAAGGGATGCTGTACTTTGTCAAATGCTTTTTCAGCATCTATTGAGAGTATCATATGGTTCTTGTTCTTTCTTTTATTAATGTGTTGTATCACATTGATTGATGTGAGGATGTTGAACCAACCTTGCAGCCCTGGAATAAATCCCACTTGGTCGTGGTGAATAATCCTTTTAATGTACTGTTGAATCCTATTGGCTAGTATTTTGGTGAGAATTTTTGCATCTGTGTTCATCAAGGATATTGGTCTGTAGTTCTCTTTTTTGATGGGATCCCTGTCTGGTTTGGGGATCAAGGTGATGCTGGCCTCATAAAATGAGTTTGGAAGTTTTCCTTCCATTTCTATTTTTTGGAACAGTTTCAGGAGAATAGGAATTAGTTTTTCTTTAAATGTTCTTTAAATGTTTGGTAGAATTCCCCTGGGAAGCCGTCTGGCCCCGGGCTTTTGTTTGTTTGGAGATTTTTGATGACTGTTTCAATCTCCTTACTGGTTATGGGTCTGTTCAGGCTTTCTATTTCTTCCTGGTTCAGTTGTGGTAGTTTATATGTCTCTAGGAATGCATCCATTTCTTCCAGATTGTCAAATTTGTTGGCGTAGAGTTGCTCATAGTATGTTCTTATAATTGTCTGTATTTCTTTGGTGTTAGCTGTGATCTCTCCTCTTTCATTCATGATTTTATTTATTTGGGTCCTTTCTATTTTCTTTTTGATAAGTCTGGCCAGGGGCTTATCAATCTTATTAATTCTTTAAGAGAACCAGCTCCTAGTTTCATTGATTTGTTCTAATGGTTTTTTGGTTTATATTTCATTGATTTCTGCTCTGATCTTTATGATTTCTCTTCTCCTGCTGGGTTGAGGGTTTCTTTCTTGTTCTTTCTCCAGCTCCTTTAGGTGTAGGGTTAGGTTGTGTCCCTGAGACCTTTCTTGTTTCTTGAGAAAGGCTTGTACCGCTATATATTTTCCTCTCAGGACTGCCTTTGTTGTGTCCCACAGATTTTGAACCGCTCTGTTTTCATTATCATTTGTTTCCATTTATTTTTTCAATTCTTCTTTAATTTCCTGGTTGACCCATTCATTCTGTAGAAGGATGCTGTTTAGTCTCCATGTATTTGGGTTATTTCCAAATTTCCTCTTGTGATTGAGTTCTAGCTTCAGAGCATTGTGGTCTGAAAATATGCAGGGAATGATCCCAATCTTCTGATACCGGTTGAGACCTGATTTAGGACCGAGGATGTGATCTATTCTGGAGAACGTTCCATGTGAACTAGAGAAGAATGTGTATTCTGTTGCTTTGGGATGAAATGTTCTGAATATATCTGTGATGTCCATCTGGTCCAGTGTGTCATTTAAGGCCTTTATTTCCTTGTTGATCTTTTGCTTGGATGATCTGTCCATTTCAGTGAGGGGAGTGTTAAAGTCCTCTACTATTATTGTATTATTGTTGATGTGTTTCTTTGATTTTGTTATTAATTGGTTTATATAGTTGGCTGCTCCCACGTTAGGGGCGTATATATTTACAATTGTTAGATCTTCTTGTTGGACAGATCCTTTGAGTATGATATAGTGTCCTTCCTCATCTCTTATTATAGTCTTTGGCTTAAAATCTAATTGATCTGATATAAGGATTGCCACTCCTGCTTTCTTCTGATGTCCATTAGCATGGTAAATTCTTTTCCACCCCCTCACTTTAAATCTGGAGGTGTCTTCGGGTATAAAATGAGTTTCTTGTAGGCAACATATAGATGGATTTTGTTTTTTTATCCATTCTGATACCCTGTGTCTTTTGATTGGGGCATTTAGCCCATTAACATTCAGGGTAACTATTGAGAGATATGAATTTAGTGCCATTGTATTTTCTGTAAGGTGACTGTTATTGTATGTTGTTTCTGTTCCTTTCTGATCTACTACTTTTAGGGTCTTTCTTTGCTTAGAGGACCCCTTTCAATATTTCCTGTATTGCTGGTTTGGTGTTTGCAAATTCTTTCAGTTTTTATTTGTCCTGGAAGCTTTTTATCTCTCCTTCTATTTTCAATGATAGCCTAGCTGGATATAGTATTCTTGGCTGCATGTTTTTGTCATTTAATGCTCTGAATATATCATGCCAGTTCTTTCTGGCCTGCCAGGTCTCTGTGGATAAGTCTGCTGCCAATCTAATATTTTTACCATTGTATGTTACAGACTTCTTTTCCCGGGCTGCTTTCAGGATTTTCTCTTTGTCACTAAGACTTGTAAATTTTACTATTAGGTGATGGGGTGTGGACCTATTCTTATTGATATTGAGGGGGGTTCTCTGAACCTCCTGGATTTTGATGTTTATTCCCTTTGCCATATTGGGGAAATTCTCTCCAATAATTCTCTGCAATATACCTTCTGCTCCCCTCTCTCTTTCTTCTTCTTCTGGAATCCCAATTATTCTAATGTTGTTTCATCTTATGGGGTTACTTATCTCTCGAATTCTCCTATCGTGGTCCAGTACCTGTTTGTCCCTCTTTTGCTCAGCTTCTTTATTCTCTGTCATTTGGTCTTCTATATCGCTAATTCTTTCTTCTGCCTCATTTATCCTAGCAGTGAGAGCCTCCATTTTTTATTGCACCTCATTAATAGCTTTTTTTATTTCAAATTTGTTAGGTTTTAGTTCTTTTATTTCTCCGGACAGGGCTTTTATATCTCCTGAGAGGGTTTCTCTAATATCTTCCATGCCTTTTTCGAGCCCGGCTAGAACCTTGAGAATCGTCATTCTGAACTCTAGATCTGACATATTACCAATGTCTGTATTGGTTAGGTCCCTAGCCTTTGGTACTGCCTCTTGTTCTTTTTTTTTGTGGTGAATTTTTCTGCCTTGTCATTTTGTCCAGATAAGAGTATATGAAGGAGCAAGTAAAATACTAAAAGGGTGGCAACAACCCCAGGAAAATATGCTTTAGCCAAATCAGAAGAGACCCCAAATCATGATGGGGTAGAAAGGGGATAAAAAGGTTCAGAGAGAAAGAAAAAAAAAGAAAAAAGAAACAATTAAAAAAAGAAAACCAATATAGAAAAAATATAAAAAGGAAAAAATGTATAGATATATATATATATTAGATAAACTAGTTAAAAAACGTTAAAAAACAAAAGGGAAAAGTTAAAAAATTTAGCAGAAGAAGAGAAAAAAAAATTGAAAAAAAAAATTAAATTAACTGCAAAGCTAAAGAATCATGGGGAGAAAGCCATGAGTTCTATGCTTTGCTTTCTCTTCCTCTGGAATTCTCCTGCTCTCCTTGGTATTGAAACTGCACTCCTTGTTAGGTGAACTTGGTCCTGGCTGGGTTTCTTGTTGATCTTCTGGGGGAGGGGCCTGTTGTAGTGATTCTCAAGTGTCTTTGCCCCAGGCGGAGTTGCACCGCCCTTACCAGTGGCCGGGCTGAGTAATCCACTCGGGTTTGCTTTCGGGAGCTTTTGTTCCCTGAGCGCTTTCCGTAGAGTTCCGGAGGATGGGAATGAAGATGGCGGCCTCCCAGTCTCTGGCCCGGAGGAGCCGAGAGCCCGGGGCCCCACTCCTCAGTGCGCCCTCAGAGAACAGCGCCCAATCACTCCCGTCACCCTGGCCTCCGGCCGCTCTCCGAACTGACCGAGCCTGCGACTGGTTCAAGGTAACCCCAAGCTTAGATCTCACTCCTCAGCTCTGTCTCTGTAGCTGGCTTCCCTGTTCTAATACCTTTAAGCTCTGCGACACTCAGACACCCCCAATCCTTCTGTGACCCTGTGGGACCTGAGGCCACGCTGACCCTGCTTGGGCTTCACCCCAGTTAAGCTTCTGGAGCGATGTCCCTCAGAGGAACAGACTTTTAAAAGTCCTGATTTTGTGCTCCGTTGCTCCGCCGCTTGCCGGGAGCCGGCCCCTCCCCCCGCGGTCTATCTTCCTGTCGCTTTGGATTCACTTCTCCGCCAGTCCTACCTTTCAGAAAGTGGTTGATTTTCTGTTTCTAGAATTGCTGTTCTTCTTCTCTTCAATCTCCCATTGGATTTGTAGGTGTTTGCAATCTTTAGATAAGCTAGCTAGCTGATCTCCCGCTACCTGAAGTAGTCTCAGCCTGCTACTTCTCCGCCATCTTGACTCCTCCTCAATAGCATTAATTTTTGTGGAAAATTTTTCTTCCCTTATTTCAGCTACATAATTCCAATGATAACTATCATCTTTCTATAGAGCTTTGTTTTTCTTTCCATTATTAATTGGCTCAAAGTCACCACCTTAACTAAGCTGGACAGAACAGCACACTTAATCCTTATTCACACCCCCAAATTACTATTTTTTTAATTTAATTTTTTCAGTGCTCCAAGATTCATTGTTTATGGACCACACCCAGTGCTCCATGCAATACTATTGACTAATCTTGCAAATCTCATGTGTCTTAAGTTGTATCTGTTTAAAGGTTTCAAGGATCTTTGAATTTAGCATTGGTGAGAAAGAAAAAAAAAAGAAACTCTATTATCTCTTAGGTGATGATATAATCGGGTGAAACCTGGGATCTTGTGGTGGTGTTATTTCCTACCTGACAGAGAAGGTGGCCAGAGAAAATGAGACAACCTGCAAAGATTCAGAAGAAAGAAAAGAACCTGGTCATTTTCAGGTTCTTGGTTCCAGTCATCCTTGAAGCTGTGTTACACTTTTTGTTCATTCCAGAGATATACTGAACAATTCACTTCACCTTTTACCTAAACTTCTTAGAATGGAAGTGCTTGACATGTGCTACCAAAATGTAATGAGTAGTTAGATTCACTTGGGTCATTTTATTGTTTACAAAGAATACAAAGACACATTCATCTGTATCTGCATAACTGGAATTATGTTAGTAACTCAAGTAGAGCAAAAGGTGATTCATTAAAATTAGTTCTTGCCGGAGAAAATCATTCACTAAGACATTTAAGATACTATTCATTCTCACATTCTGAAATCAATATTTTAGCCCAAGTCTTATACTTTATCTTGAAATTTTCATTGTCTTTTGTGTGTGTATTATTATTTATCCCTTTTTCTCCTTCACTTATGTTTGCTTCCTGAAAATCTGCTTGACTCAGCTTAAAGGGGGGAAATATTTGGTCATTATTCTTTACATATTTATTTAATTAATAATTCTTAGGCATCAACAAAGGAACCTCTACTGAGGCAGGATTGTAAATATGACTAAAACATAGTAACATAGCAAACCCTTTCAATGATCATAAAGATTATTATACTTATATAAGGATAAATGCAAAGACATTATGATGCTAGAAATATTTACAATGAACAACAAGGTACAAACAAAGGAGTAATCATACTTACCTTAAAATTGGGAGTTTTTAGTAAAGGCTTCATACAAGAGTCAAACTAGAACAAAATTTTAGAAGGTGAATATAAATAAGAAGTTAAAGAAAATTATTGTCCTCCTAAAATTCTAAATAATTTTTTTTTTCCTGGTCTATAGGTTAAGTAAATGTTTAGGGTAGATGGCAAGTCAAGAGAAAGCAAAACTATGTAACTAAGGAGTGGAGCAGAAGCAAGATCATAGAAGGAGTGGTATGATTTGCTAAAAATTAGGATATTTCTCTATTAGTAATGAACAACTATTGGATAGATGCAGCAAGATCATTCTGAATACAATTACTTAACTGATATGTCATAGAAGTCTAAATAAGAATGAAGTGGTAATGATAAGTGGAGTAAATAAATTTGAGAGACCAGGGATATAGAATTTCTAATATTCAGTAAACAAACATGTATAGCTGATGAAAGGTGAGCACAAATTCTTCACTTCCTTTGATATATGGAGTTTCCTTTCCTTGAATCTGGGCTGGTTTGTATAACTAGTTTGACTAAAAGAATGGGGCAGAAGTGGTACTGTGCCATTTTCATGCACAGGTCTTAAGAGACAGGTAGTTTCCACTGCCTGACCCTTGGAACACTCTCTCTGGAAACCCTGAGCTCAATGTAAGAAGTCCAACTACTCTAACATCACCACATGTAAATGTTTTGATACACAAATTCACCTGAGGCCAGCTTTCCAATCATCCGCTCTGAAGTACCAGCCACATCCTCTAGATGACCCATTTCACAGCTGGATACTTTAGTCTATGCTACATAGTAGACATCTTAGTCTGTTGGGCTGCTTAACAATTGTTATATATGTAATTGCAACATGAAGGAAAAACTGGAATGTCTCAGGAAGATATTTCTGAACTCCTGACAGCTCAAGAATTCAGCAACATTTCTTAGAGTACAGAGAAAACTCTCAGAGAAGCACCATTGAGATACCATTTTGCATCTCAGATACTCCAGATTTGCACAGCCATATACATGACAAAGAAATGCCATCCCTACTTCCTTCCAAGGGGTCAGAGTGTGTGCACTTTCCTTGTGCATCATCTTTCCCAGACTGCGCAGACTAAGTGTCATTCTTCTTCATGTTATGCTTACTCTGTCTTTCCTTCATCCTCCCTCCTTCCCTCTAGGCTGCAGGTGTTTTGGCCTCATGGATAAGATTTAAGCATTTAAAATATATGAGGCATAATGCCCCACCAAAATACTATGTGCATATGTGTGTGTCTGTGTGTATATATAAGTACACATTATGGATGTGTTTCTATTTATGTGTGTGTATAATGAATGTATATTTATATATTATATACTTATAATAATATATATTATTATATGTATCATATTTTTTTCAGAACCATCTGAAGTAAGTTGCTTATATAATGACCCCTTACTTCTAAACACTTCAATTTATATTTCTTTAGAATAAGAATTTTTTTAAAGACTTCATCTTTTTATTTGACAGAGAGAGATCACAAGTAACAAAGAGCCAGGCAAAGAGAGGGGGAAGCAGGCTCCCCACTGAGCAGAGAGCCCAATGAAGGGCTCAATCCCAGAACCCCGAGATCATGACCTGAGCCAAAGGCAGAGGCTTAACCCACTGAGCCATCCAGGCACCCCAGAATGAAGCTTTTTTTTTTTTTTTTTTTTTACAAGTATAGTAGTACATAGTAGATCTATCACCTTCAGTAAACAATACTGGCACAATAATTTTATATGTTATTCTAATTTCATGAATTGACCCAAAGATTTATTTATAGTATTTCTTTCCTTCTATACTATATACACAAGGTTTCAATACAATACCTATTGAATTTAGTTTTTACATTCTTTTGTCTCCTTTATTTTGAATATTTTCAAAGCCTTTCTTTATGTTTTATGGCATTGATATTTTCATAAGAAAATTGTTCATTTATACTTAGCAGAATGGTGCTTATTTTGAGTTTATCTGATGTATCCTGATGATTGGATTCAGATTATGTATTCCTGACTAGAATGCTTCATAATTAATATTATATTCTTTGCTGGGTTCCATGTTTGACAGCGCACAATGTGTATATCTGCTCTTCATTAGTGATATTTATTTGGGCACTTGGTCAAAGTGTTGTCCAGTTTCTCCAAAGTATAGTTATTTACTTTCCCTTTACAGTGAAGTGTTGTCCAGTTTCTCCAAAGGATAGGTATTTACTTTCCCCTTACAGTGAGTAACCAATCGATAGGAAGACACCCTAAGACACATATAATCTGTCCCTTATCTGAATATCCCACAACATTAGCATGAATTGTTGATTATTGCTTGCGATAATCTCTACTATGATTGTTGCAAAATTGATAATTTTGCCAACTACAGTACTTTCTCCATAAATCATGTCACTTGGCAATTTACTGTAAGGCAAGAACTCTCCCTTTTTCCTATTTATTTATGTATTTATTTAACTGTATCTATTCATTATTAGTATTCTTTTGTATTTTCCACAATTTATACTTCATCAGTTAATTACTCTAACTTTGAAATCAATTACTTTCTGAGGATTACTTTAGTATAAAATGATATTAAACACCATGATCTGGGCACTACATTCACTAGATATGCTTTTTACTACTGGGTATTTGTGCTTCTAGTCACTTTCAAGATCAGAGCTAGGAAATATATGCATATATTTGAACATATCCATACAAACATGTGCACAGTATATATGTACATATGTGTGTGCATATATGTGTCTACATGGGTAGACACATATATGTACACAAATATGCATACATTAGAAATCATGTCCACACACCAATATGTCTGACACCAGCCCATTTTCACTGGGTGCTATTTTCACCCATACCATATGTGTTTCTTCTTCCACGGTGAGCACCCTGCTTCTCAAGAACATGAACATAATTTTTCATTTGTTCAATCTATAATCTAAAATAGTTTCAAAATACCTTTTCCCATACAACCACAAAATAACCTATTTTTAGAAGGCCAGGATTCATTTGTATTTCTATTGTTATAAATCCCACTCAAGACTGAAGCTATATAGTAAAATACTGTGTTTATAGATTAATTTGATCAGTTTTTGTTCTTAATTCTCCAATTCATTGTGATATTCTTTAAGAAAAAAAAGAGAAGGATTTTTTTTTAATATTTATGCAGTCCAATAAGTCAATCTTGTCTTATTACAGTTTAGTCATAGAAAGTTTTTCTTTATATTCAGTTTATGGAGGAATTAACTTTTTAACATTTAAATTTAATGCTCTTGGAGTTTATTCCTAGTTATGATGTGAGCAATGGATAAACTATTTCCTTTTCCAAAAGCTGTACTGACTCACCAAAAATATTTGTTTAAAAAAGCATCTTTGTCCTTATGATTCGATATAATACCTTTATCATGCCCTAGACTTCTATGGGTAATTGAGTCCTATTCTGGACTTTTTTTTTTTGTTTTATTGACCTTACTATTAATGTGCCAGTATCATACAATTTTAATTTTAGAGGCATAGTATTATATTTTGTTATCTGATAAAATCAGCCTCTTTTAAAAGTTTATTTTTCAAAGTTTTCCAAGTTATGCTTGCATTTTGGATATTATTCCATATAAACTTTAGAATCAAATAATCTAAGTCATGATATTATTATGATCTTATTAATTAAGTTAATATGTTAATTTAAGACACACTTGTATTTTCATGTTGAGATATTTTTATTATGAAATAAGAAATGTCTTTCCATTTCTTCAAATCTATTTTTGTGTCTTGAATTTCAAAAGATAGGTTTCAAATATTTCTCATTAAGTTTATGCATATATATTTTATATTTCTGTTCATGAAAATCAGGTTTTTTCATCCTTTATAACTTCCAAATGGTGATTAATTATGTTTATAAATGCTATTTATTTATATTAATTTGAGAGAGAGAGCAAGAAAGAGTGTGAGTGGAGAGAAGAACAGGAGAGGGAGAGAACCTCAAGCTGACTCCCTGTTGCCTGAAGAGCCATATGCAGAGCTCACGGCTCAATCCCACAACCCGTAAGATCATGACCTGAATCAAAAACCAAGAGTCAAGGGCACCTGGGTGGCTCACTTGGTTAAACGGCTGCCTCCGGCTCAGGCCATGATCCTGGAGTCCCGGGATCAAGTCCCACGTGGAGCTCCCTGCTTGGCAGGGAGTGTGCTTCTCCCTCTGACCTCTCCCTTCTCAAACTCTCTCTTCCTCTCTCTCTCTCTCAAATAAATAAATCTTTAAAACCAAGAGTCAGATTCCTAACCAACTGAGCCACCCAGGCATCCCAATGCTAGCAACTTGTGACTGAATTTTATATTTTGACATATTGTTGAATTATTTTATTAAGATAAGCATTGTCACTGATTCTCTAGGTTTTATTTTTTTCCAGTTAAACTCTCATAGCATCTGCAAATAGAGAAAGCTTTGGTTTGTCTTATTTTTGTGCTTTTAATAGTTTTATCTCATCTAATTGCATTGGCTAATACCGTCGATATAATGTTAAGTAGTACTTAAGATAACGGGAATCTTTGCCTATTTTCCTAGACTTTGTGGGAGGTCTCCAAGGGCTTACCCGCTGATTAGCCACTAATTAACATACTGGCTTTAGGATTGAGGTACATCTACACAGGAACACAGTCAAAATTTCAAGCCAGTAATGATGGGCCAAATCCTTCTCAGGTTTCAACACTGTTTTACTGCCTATTGTGGCCTAGCTCCCTGCCTTCTGCTACTATTCTCTTTTGCTTGTAACTGCTCATGTCATTACATTGGTCCCACTTGGATAATCCAAGATAATTTCCCTAATTTAAGCTCAGGTAATAAGTAACCATAATTACAAATGCACGTCTCTTTTGTCATATAAGGTAAACCCAGAAAATGACAGTGATGAGGGCAGAAATTCCACCTAATACAGGAAGCCCTTACCCTTGTTTTTTCAAAGTTTGAGAGTTTCTATTAGAAATGACTAATAAATATTGTCAGTTTTGCTCAGTATCTATGGAAAAAATCATAGTGATCTTTCTCTTTAGACTTATTAATAAAATTAAATTAATAGATTTCCAAATATTGCCTTATTCTTGCATGCCTGTTGTAAAATCCACCTGAATGCAGTCTATTGTTTTCATTATGTGCTGTTAAAGTCACCTATTAGTTCCTCAAAGATTTTTTTTCACTGATATTCATAAGAGAGACTCATATGTAATATTCCTTTGGTGAAATCTCAACTTAAGGTGCCAATGGTAAACTTGCTCTAAAAAAATTATTTGGAGGGATGCCTGGCTGGCTCAGTTGGTTAAGCCGCTGCCTTCGGCTCAGGTCATGATCCCAGCATCCTGGGATCGAGTCCCACATCGGGCTCCTTGCTCAGTGGGAGCCTGCTTCTCCATCTGCCTCTGCCTGCCACTCTGTCTGCCTGTGCTCATTCTGACAAATAAATAAATAAAATCTTTAAAAAGAAAAATTATTTGGAAATTGACCTTCATTTTCTGTATTTGGAAAGAATATTTATTTATTTATTTTTAAAGATTTAATTTACTTATTTGACGGAAAGAGTGAGAAAGCACAAGCAAGGGGAGTGGCAGGCAGAGGGAGAGGGAGAAACAGGCTCCCCACTAAGCAGAAAGCCCAACATGGGCCTCGATCCAGGACCCTGGGATCATAACCTGAGCCAAAGGCAGACACTTAACTGACTGAGCCATGCAGAGATACCCCTGAAAAGAATTTATATAGCAATAGAGTTATGTGACCTCTAATGGTTTAATGGAACGTCCCAATTAAATAATATGGACATGGTAAGTTCTCTTTCAGAACTTTCACTACATATATGGGAATTGACAAACTTAAGGTTCTTAATAATATTGGGGTGAATTTTGGTAAATTCTTTTGTTCCTAATAAATCGACCATTTAATGTATGCTTCAAATTTATTTCACATATGTATGTGCAAGTTGTCTTTTATCACTTTTCAATTTCTTCAATGGTAATTTCCTACTTATTTTATTTATTAGCTTTCTTCCTTTTAAAAAATTATTTTTCTCTTTTATAGAGTATCTTCAGAGAAATAGAATTCTACTTTTTTTTTCTGTTTTCTACCTTATTTCTGCTTTTTACAATTACCTTCTTTTACTCCATTTTTATGTATTCTGATGCTCATTCACTAGCTGTTTCTTAGGAATCATTTTAGTCAGTATTGCCCAGAGAAACAGAATCAATCAACCAACAGAACCATTTCTCATAAACAAAGAAATGTTTTATAAGGAATTGGCTTGAATAACTATGGAGGCTGAGAAATCCCAAAACTGTAGTTAGCAAACTGGAGAACCAGGAGAGCCAATGATGTAAGTTCTAGTAAAAAACAAGCAGATTCCAGACCCAGGAAGAACCAATTACTTCAAGTCTAAAGGCATGAAAAGACCAACATTCCAGATCAACAATTCAGCAGTTTTTTTCTAACCTGCAGGAATGTCACCATTTTCTTCTATTCATGCCGTCAGCTGATTGGTTGAGGGCCAGTCAAATTAGAGAGCACAATATGCTTTACTCAGTCTATCAATTCAAATGCAAATCTCATCCAAAACAATTCCCTCACAGACACCCAGAATTATGTTTGACCATATATTAGAGCACAGCATAGAATAGTCAAGTTGACATAAAATTAACCATCACAGGAATTTAAGTCATTTATTTTCACTTTTTCATTTTTTATTGATGTGGATATTTGGGGCTATAGATTTTTCTCAGATCACTATTTCAAATCTACTTAGATTTTTTGTTTTAATTTTTTTTAAAGATTTTATTTATTTTATTTATTTGACAGACAGAGATCACAAGTAGGCAGAGAGGCAGGCAGAGAGAGGAGGAAGCAGGCTCCCCACTGAGCAGAGAGCCCGATGTGGGGCTCGATCCCAGGACCCTGGGATCATGACCTGAGCCGAAGGCAGAGGCTTAACCCACTGAGCCACCCAAGCGCCCCTCTTTTAATTTTTAATTGAAGTATAGTTGATGTATATTAGTTTCAAGTGTATGAGTGTATAACATAGTGATATGACAATTATATACATTACAATAATCTCACCATAATGAGTATAGTTACCATCAGTCATGACACAAAATTACTATATCATTATTGACTATATTCCCTATGCTGTACTTTTCACCACCATGACTTATTTTAATAATAAATCTATTTTTAATTAAAGATTCTGAAATGTTGTATTTTTATGAATTTTTTCAGAAATTTTCTAATCTCTTTCTATTTAATCTTTCACTGAAAGGTTGATTAATAGAATTTTTCACATTTCTAAGTGGAATGGCTCTTAGAGTGGCAAATGTCTCTTGCACTTTTTATTTATGTCATTGTCATTCTCATTGGTTTCCTGATTTTCTTCAATAGCATTTAAATAAATTTTCATTTGAATCTATCAGTTATATGATTCAAATATTAAAGATTATTATTTTATTGTTTTTATAATAGCTCAGCATATGTAAAACAAAAATTAAAGCATATTTTCTATATGAAATATGTAAATATTAAGTATTATTGCAAATAAATCATGCCAGAGTGGGTTTTTTTTTTTTTTTCAGTGTACTGCTAGTCTTTTGTATGTGTATATATACCTATATTAATTCCTATTCATCTTTGAAGTATATTCAGGCTGGTGTTGATCAGTCTATTTTGTGCATGCATATTTGAAAAATAAGCCATTAAAGTTAAGAAGGATTTCTCTAGTATCACTTTGAAGAGGTATTTTTGTTCAATTGGGCATAGACTGAATTTCCTTTGTATTCCCTATCATTTTAGTGGTGTTTATTCTACTTTTTGTTCCTCACTAATGTTTTCCAGCATTGTCACCACTTTATATATTTTTCTGATGTTTTCTAGCTTAATTTATATCTTGCTCTTATAATCACCTATATTAGATCTGGTTTCTTAATATACCCTATTATTATCTTCTTAGTAAGTATATATTGTTGATGAAATTATTTTAATAAAAAATTCCTCTTTTATCCTTTCTCAGCTTTTTACTTAACTTTCTTCCTCCTTCTGTTTTGCAGTATCTATAGATTATATGTGTATTTCTCAGGATTATTATTCATTTCTGAATTGGGCCACTTTTTTAAATGATAGTGTGGAAAGAAGGCTCATGTCACAAAAACTATCTAAAACTAAATATATTATTCCCTTGGG
Source organism: Lontra canadensis (assembly GCF_010015895.1). Lineage (NCBI taxonomy): Eukaryota > Metazoa > Chordata > Mammalia > Carnivora > Mustelidae > Lontra > Lontra canadensis. The sequence goes on along the minus strand of NW_022631031.1, from coordinate 11,442,242 downwards.
CTCAGGAACACAAGACTTCCCTCCTTTGGAGAGTTCTAAAGGTTCCCTGTTTGTTGCTTTCTATGTGTTTTGATAAGGTGTGTTTTGTTTCACCACATTCTTCCCCCTCAACTTCCAGAAGGGATTTTAAGCTAGGACACTGAGTTATAGATATGAAAAATAGCATGTCAGAATTTTCTTTGCCCTTCAGTAACAGATCACTTGACATTTAACAATATCAACCTTGATCATTAAAAGTGAATTTTTAAAAAAAATTATAGGACCCATCCATGCTTCTAATCTCATTGCATTAATGAAATCATCATTAGATAGACTATTTGGAGCTATGGAACCTATTTTAGGAAAAACCTATATTCAAACCTGTATTTGAGGAAAGACTGTCTTTCCATAACTTAAGTTCAAACAAATATCCAGTGATTGGAAAGAATAATTTATATAATTATAGGAATAATTGGTTAGTTTCAAAGGAGAGAATATATTTACATAATATATATATTATATATATGGTGTTTTGTTCTTTTTACTTTGCCCTTTTTGATCATAGTAATTTTTTAATTAAAGTAAGATAATCACTAAGTCTTTAAATCCATTAATTTCTCTGCATTCTTAAAATGTGGAATACATAGCTTATTAAACTTGGCTTTTCTTCAGTCACAGCTTACCTTTCTGAACTTAGCTCCTGAACTCATCTTTACTAATTTAGGTTAAACTCTTTGGAACATCATGAATAACAACAACAAAAAATAGATAGTTGTATCTATATTATCTACATATATTGTTTGCTCCCTCAGCCATTACATTCTTTTGGTCTACAATGCCCCACTTTTCCCTTACGTATTTCCTTTCTAATTATTAAACCCAGCTATTTAGGTACATAAAACCAAAATAATTTCTTCTGTCATTTAAAAATAGATTGATCAAAAATGTTTGATCTAAAAAATCTTCCTCCTTCAATTTTAACACTGCCAGAACATTGCTTAGTCACATTAAGAAGCTATAAACTTAAGACTTAATTGTGAAAAAAGAAATGTTTGATAGAGTAATAATTCTACACAGCACTGCAAATAACCTTTATTAATGAAACGTATTAGAATATTTGTAGTGCAATTCCTAAGTGGGAGTGTGCAGCATTCTACTTCAGTCATAAATGTGTAGAAGCTGTGGCTTTGTGAAATGAGTTGGTATCTTCCATAGTGTAAAATATAGAACAATACAGATGACTAATTTAAAGTAACATGGTTTCACATGGCATGTCACAATGGGAATCTTATTGTATCTTCTACCTGGATTATTTGTGTAAGACTCCCATTTTCTGTTCTGTTATGCATGGATGTGAACTATGCTAAAGATAATTTGCAACAAATTACTTTCCATGTCAATGGCAATTCTCCTACAATGATAAGCCATATTTTCTTTAAAAAAAAAAAACTTTTCTTGGATAATGACAATGAAAACAAGGAGATTTCAGACTGTTTCCTGGTTTCTTTGTTCCCAAGAGTGTTGATCTTCTCCCTGAAATACTAAGAATTACTTAATTATAAATAAAAATTAAGTTTGTATTTGCCCTGAAAATACATGGTGAGGACAAAAACAGAAGGCTAATGTGGCAACTGGCACAAGGGTAGTACCCAGGCTTAATTATTATTCTATTTTATTGAAGAAATTTAAAGCAGTTCAGAGGCAAATTTAGTGGGCACTAAATGATGTATCTAGATAAATATTTATTATGTTATCTTGCTTTTTCTTACAGCAGTTGCAGCCATCTTGAAAAGTAACGTGCTCAATAACCTTGTAAGTGTAAGTTTTAAACTTTGTTATTTATTTGAGAGAGATTTCTGAAAGTAATGTCTTTCCAGTCAAAATAAAAATAAAACAAAGTGGAATTAACTAATTCACAGAAGATGAAAGATTTTCACTGAATTTAATAATTCTCATTATGAAATCACTGATATTTATACTGTATTTATACTTTATAGAAATACCAATGTTCTCAGTTAAAATAGCCTTCTTAAATTTTAACATCCATTTGACAAATGGTTTCCAAAACACAGTATTATATTAAATATGTATAACCATTAAAATTAGTCTGGACGTCCTTGAGGAGACCAACTCTCTTTCTGTGATATATTTTGAAGATCTGACTACATGATGGCCTGGAGAGAAAGTGTGGTTCAGATAAGTAAGTTTATTCTAATAAAATAGGGACTCTATACATACCACAAATTATGGTATATTATGATCTTTTATGAAATTGATAGCCACTGGTACATAAATATTGGATTTAATAACTAGAAAAATCACCCTCTTTGATATATTATTGAGATAAAACAGCTTATTCCACAATCAATGGCCTTGTTACTGAAATGAGTTTAATAAAGGAAGAATACAGATAGAACAACTGAAGCAAATGTACTTAAACTTTATGGAATACAAGAATATGACATTTAGCTCATCAGCAAAATATAAAAATGCTCTTGGTTAGAAAAATTATAGACCAGAACCCAAAGAGAATGTCCAGAATCCTATATAAACTAATAAATTAAAAATGCTATAGTAGTTTTTCTTTTATTTCTTTTATCAAATTTAGTCACTAAAACATGCTTTCTACAAACTCACCCCATGGCATGCAAAAGTATAGGATTAAAAAAAATCATTTTATCAACTATTTTTTTTAAGGTGCTGTATTCTATTCTTCTTATTACAAAAGGCATAAACTCCATCTAAAACTACTATGGTCTTGTCAAAAACATTGAAGAAACAAATTTGGATAGGTTATTAAGGTACACAGTTGGGGTATTTTAATACTCCTCAAAAATGAATGCAGTGGATCAAAACATCAAATATATTTAAATTCATGAGTTTACTATTGGTATTATGAAACAACAGTGACAAAAGCTTGATTGGTCATCTTTGGAAGAAAAAGATAACCAAATCATTACTTTGAAAATTAGTTTTTTTACAAAAAGTAGGAAGAGGACAAGGAGGAAAAAGGGAGATCAAACATTTTCTAGATTTTTGTGAAAAGCTCCATATTTCAGATTAAATTTAAAGTTGATAATAGAAGTCATGAAAATATCTATAAATTTAGTGTTTTACCTATCAAGTGTATCAAACCTAAATCTGATTAGGTCTCTATATCTAATGGACAATTTACATGAAATATAGTGGCAGAAAATGTATCAAATGATATTATGGGGATGCAATTGTCAAAATCTAGAGTATGGGAAACAGGACAAATATTCTGGTTTTTTTCCAAGCACATCAGCAATATACGAGCAAGAGGCAGGAAGAGATGACTAAGATTTAAACAAGAGATACCAACAAATAAAGCAATTACAAAATATAGAACTTAATTTGTACTCTGAATAAAACTCTATTTAAGAAATATAACACAATTGATACAATGTGAATACAACATGGGTATTTGAAGAAGTTAAAAATTATTATGAGGGCACCTGGGTGGCTCAGTTGGTTAAGCATCTGCCTTCCGCTCAGGTCGTAAGCCTGGGAGAGGTCAGCACAGGGATCCAGGCCAAGCGGGGAGCCTGCCTAGCCCTCTCCCTCTGCCCCTCCTCCCTGCTTGTGCACTTGCTTGCTCTCTCTCACTATCTCATATAGATAAAAATCTTTTTAAAAAATCATTATGAATTTTTAGGTGTAAGATGATCTTTAGATATGTTTTGAACAATTTTTAAGTTCTTATCTTTTAGTTATGTAATGAAAGATTTACAGATAAAATGCAGTATTTGGGATTTGATTCAACATTATTTTGGAGGGGAAGGTGGGTCTATAGGTCAAAATGACATCAGTTGGAAAATTGATTTTTTTTTAATCTTGATGTGTATATAGGAATTCATCAGATTATAGATTATTCTTTATTTTTGTATAGGTTTGAAATAGTCTATAATAAAATTTTTAAACATAAAGAAAAAATTTGGATCTTTAGACAAAGAGAGAGCTAAGAATATGGGATCTGTAGAGAATGAAGCCACTTTGAATTCTTCAGAATCCTGGAGCCTCAGGATGGGACAAAGACAAGGTCTCAAGTAACATTAGTAAAGAGTTGAAAAGAGAACCCCACAAAAACTATACCCTCAACAAAAAAAGATACACTAGAAAAAGTACATTTACTAAGCAAAAGCAACAGCAACAAAGTGAAATTTCTGTTTTGCCCTAAATATGCATGGAAATAGAGGGACAAGCTAAAAGACTCAAAAAAAAAAAAAAATGGCTACAGACAAGTTGTGCTATATTCTACAGGATGACTTCCATTAGTATATTAAAAAAAATAATAATAATGAAAGGCCATTACATACTGAACAAAATTTCAAGAGGCAAGATAAATTGTGCACTGAGTTTTCAAGCTTGGTTTGTATAGATCAAGTATAAACATAAATTATCAAGATAATTGGGGAAACATGATAATGGGCTAGAAATTAGATGATGCTAATGATTATTGTTAATTTTTAAGTGGGCCAACACATGTTTTTATAAAAAAAAAAAAATCATGTTTTTGGAAATGCATATTGAAGTGGGTACTGCTGTACATTACAGAATATGGTCCCTAGATCAGATGCATTGGCCTCACCTGGGACATATGAGAAATGAAGAATCTCGGTCACCACCACAGACTTGCCAAATCAGGGTTCCCATTTGAGGAAGATCTCCAAGTGATTTTTATGAACATTAATATTAAAGAAACTCTGATTTTAAAAATTCCAACAATAAAAAATAGACAAGATAAATGAAGACAAAGTAGCAGAATTTTCATAAACACTAAATTTAGAATAGACACACAAGATTCATTATATCATTATCCTTACATTTGTATGCTTTGGATATTTTCATAATTAAATCTAAAAATAAAAAAAAAGATAATATAAAAGTCAAAGTCCAAGAGCAAATTTACATAATTTCTTCTATCTCTATTCTTGCTCTATTTCTGTAACTACATAATTTTAAAATTCAATTCTTCTATATTGATGTTAAAAAGAAATATGTTGCTATGCTACTTAAACTAAAGAGGGTACTGGAAGGCAGAAAATTCTGATAAATATGGTTAATTTTCCCTGAAACCTCATACACTGGAAAACCATGTCATGAAATTACTAGAATATTCAGCATTGATGTATGAACACAAGTTGTGGTTTATGATAATATAAGTATTTTAAACATCACTATAAAAATGGAATTTTTATTCTATATCTTTCCAAGAATCCATAGTATTTAATGATTATAGAATCAAAGAAGTAGTAATCATTGAAACAGGAATAGCTAACATTGAATTAGATGATTTTTAAAATGGTCAAAAACTCCTGATCAAATTATGTTTTTGTGTACACAAATAACTGTGAGGGAGATTATTTTTTATATTATTACTAAAATAGAAACTACATATATGTGTAGTTTCACACATAAAAGCTCAAAAGCTATAGAGATATAGCACAAAGTTAATTTGAAAGCCAAAAATAAAATGACAATTTCCAATCACATAGTATATAAATCAGACATTCTGAAACAAAAGGAATATAAAAGAATTTCAGCATCTTCAGTCCAGTTCATAGGCAAATTATTATGAATAATATCATTATTATGCATATTCAAATTCTCAAGAAAACTAGAAAAAACGGAGGAAACAATCATTTTGCATTATACATCTGTAACTGCACTTTCTGGTTCATATTCTAAACTTATTCTCACGTTTCTTTTTACATTAAAGTACTATTTTTCTTTTGTTATTTTTTTTAATGATTATGATAAAGTAAATATTTCTGCAGGAATATTTCAGCCTTTCCTTTCAAGTAACATGATGGATATATTTACAGAAAGTTATCACTAATCTCTAAATTTATGGAATTAATGGACCAAGTCAGAGCCAACAATATTAATCAATCTTCTAGATTAATACTTTGCTTTCATTTTTTTTAAATTCCAGTATAGTTAACATACAGTGCTACACTAGTTCCAGGTGTACAATATAATGATTCAACAATCCCATATGGTACTCAGTGATCATCATAACAAGTGTACTTTTAATCTTCATCACCTATTTCACCCACCCCCCGAATACCTTTCCTCTAGCAACCATCAGTTTGTTCTCTATAGCTAAGGGTCTGTTTTTTGGTTTGTCTCTTTTTTTCATTGTTCTTTGGTTTCTTTCTTAAGTTTCACATACAAGGGAAACCAAATGTTATTTGTCTTTCTCTGACTGACTTATTTCACTTAGCATTCTATTCTCCAGCTCCATCCATGTTATTGTAAATGGCAAGATTTCATTCTTTTTTATGGCTATTATACCATTATATATACCACATCTTCTTTATCCTTCATCTGTTGATGGACATTAGGGTTGCTTCTATAATTTGACTATTGTAAATAATGCTGCAATAACTTTGGAGTGACTATATCTTTTCAAATTAGTGCTTTTGTATTCTTTGAGTAAATACAAAATAGTGAAATTACTGGATCATACAGTAGTCCTACTTTTAATTTTCAAGGAACCTCTATGCTATTTTCCACAGTGGCTGCACCAGTTTGCATTCCCTCTAATGGTACATAAGAATTCCTTTTTCTCCACATCTTTGCCAACACTTGTTTCACGTATTTTTTAGCCATTCTGACAGGTGTGCGATGATATCTCATTGTGGTTTTGATTTGCATTTCCCTGATTATGAGTGACGTTGAGCTTCTTTTCCTGTGTCTGTTGGCCATCTGTATGTCTTTCTTGAAGACTAATTGACCATATAATCATGGGTTTATTTCTGGGTTCTTGATTCTGTTCCATTGATTTATGTGTTTATTTTTGTGCCAGTACCATACTGTTTTGATTACTACAGCTTTGTATTTTATCTTGAAATCTAGGATTGTGATAAATCTAATTTCATTCTTTTTCAAAATTGCTTTGGCTATTTGGGGTCTTTTGTGTGCCATACAAATGTTAGAATCATTTGTTGTAGTTCTGTGAAAAAAACTCTTGGTATTTTGGCAGGGATTGCATTAAATCTCTAGATTTTTTAGTAATATGGAAATTTTAACAATATTTGTTCTCCCAATCCATGATCATGGAATATCTTTCTGTTTGTGTCATCTTCAATTTCTTTCATCAGTGTTTTACAGTTTTCCGAGTACAGGTCTTTTCACCTCCTTGGTTAAGATCATTCATTGGTATTTTATTATTTTGGGTTCTATTGTAACAGGGTTGTTTTCTTATTTTTTTCTGTTACTATTAATCTATAGATATGCAACAGATTTGTGGGTATTAATTTTGTATTCTGCAACTTTACTGAATTCATTCTTCAGTTCTAAGATTTTTGGTGTGTCTTTAGGGTTTTCTACATACAGTATCATGTCATCTGCAAATAGTCAAAGTTTTAGTTCTTTACCAGTTTAGATACCTTCTATTCCTTATTCTTGTCTGATTGCTGTGGCTAGGGCTTCTAGTACTTTGTTGAATGAAAGCGGTGAGAGTAGACATCCTTGTCTTATTTTTGACCTTAGGGGAAAAGTTCTTAGTTTACCATCATTGATTATGATGTTAGCTATTGGTTTTTCATATATGGCATTTATTATGTTGAGGCATGTTCCCTCTAAATCTACTTTGTTGAGGGTTTTTTATCATGAATGGACATTGTACTTCATCAAATACTTTTTCTCCATCTATTAAAATGATTTTATAGTTTTTATCCTTTTTTTGTTGATATGATGTATCACACTGATTGACTTGTGAATTTTGAACCACAATTGCATACTGGAAAGAAATCCCATTTGAGGATGGTGAATGATTTTTTTAATGTATTTTTGGATTTGGTTTGCTAATATGATGTTGAGGATTTTTGCATCTAAGTTCATCAGAGATATTGGCCTGTAGATCTCTTTTTTTGTAGTGTCTTTATCTGATTTTGGTCAGGGTAATTCTTGCCTCATAGAATAAATTTGGAAACTTTCCTTCCTTTTCTATTTTTTTTGGAATAGTTTGAGAAGAATAGGTATTTACTCTCCTAAAAATACATAGTAGAATTCACCTATAAAACCATCTGATCTTGCACTCTTGTTTGTTGGGAGTTTTTTGATTACTGATTCAATTTCATTGCTGGTAATTGGTCTCTTCAAATTTTCTATTTCTTCCTGCTTCATTTTTGGAAAGTTATATGTTTCTAGGAATTTATCCATTTTCTGTAGGTTGTCCAATTTGTTGGCCTATAATTTTTCATAATATTCTCTTAGAATCCTTCATATATCTGTGGTGTCAGTTGTTATTTCTCCTCTTTGACTTCTGATTTTATTTGAATTCTTTCTTTATTCCTTTCTTTCTTTCTGATGAATCTCACTAAAGGTTTTTGTTGATTTTTTTTTCAAAGAAAAAAAAATTCATTGATATGTTCTATTTTTTTTTTTAGTTTCTATTTTATTTATTTCTGCTCTAATCTTTATTACTTCTTTCCTTCTATTGGTTTATAAGGTTTTCTTTTTCTTTTTCTCTAACTCCTTCAGATTTAAGGTTAGGTTGTTTATTTGAGATTTTTCTTGCGTTTTGAGGTAAACCTGTATTACCCTAAACTTCCCTCATAACAGCTTTTGCTGCATCCCAAAGATTTTGGACCATTTTATTTTCATATTCATTTGTCTCTTTGTATTTTTTTATTGCTTCTTTGATTTCTTGACCGATTCTTTGTTTAGTAGCATGTTATTTAACCTCCATGTATTTGTGCTACTACCAGATTTTTTTCTTTTGTTTGAATTCTAGTTTCATGATGCTGTGATCAGAAAAGATGCATGGTAGGACTTTGATCTTTTTTAATTTGTTGAGACTTGTTTTGTGGCCTAATGTGATCTATTCTGGAGTATGTTTCATATGCACTTGAGAAGACCATATATTCTGCTATTTTAGAATGAAATGTTCCCAATATTTCTGTTAGATACATCTGGTTCAATGCATCATTTTTAAATTTATTATCTATGTATCTTATTCTTAAAGATTTTATTTGTTTATTAGAGAGAGAAAAAGCATGAGCAGGGGGAGGAACAAAAGGAGAGGAAGAAACAGACTTTTCCACTGAGCAGGGAGCCTGACATGGGGCTTGATCCCAGGACCCTGAAATCATGACCTGAGCCAAAGTTAGATGCTTACCGACAGAGCCACGTAGGAGCCCCTCAATGTGTCATTTAAAGCCACTGTTTCCTTGTTGATTTTCTGTTTGAATGATCCACCCTTTGATGTAACTGGGATGTTGAAGCCCCTACTATTGTGCTATTATTGATTATTTCCTTTATGTTTGTTATTATCTGCTTTATGTATTTGGGTACGCCTATGTTGGGTGCATAAATACTTAGAGTTATTATATATTCTTGTTCAATTTTCTCCTTTATTATTATACAGTATCCTTCTTTGTCTTTTGTTATAATCTTTGTTTTAAAGTCTATTTTTTCCAATGTAAGTATTGCTACTCCAGCTTTCTTTTCACTGCCATTTACACGAAAAATCCTTTTCTATCCCTGCACTTTCAATCTGAATATGTCTCTAGATCTGAAATGATGAGTTTCTTGTAGGCAGCATATGTATGGGTCTTGCTTTTTATATCCATTCTGTCATCTCATGTCTTTTAATTGGACTATTTAGTCCATTTACATTCAAAGTTACTATTGGTAGGTGTGTATTTATTGCTATTTTGTTATTTGTTTTATGGTTGTTTTTGTAGTTCTTCTCTGCTTCTTTCTTCTATTGCTTTCTTCTCCAATGGTTTCCTGGCTTCCTTTAATACTATACTTGGATTTCTTTCTCTTTATTTTTTGCATATCTATTACTGGTTTTGATTTGTGGTTACCATTAGGTTTATATATAACCTCTTCTGCATACTGCAGTGTATATTAAGTTGATGGTCACTTAAGTATGAACCCATTCTTTTCTCCCCCACATTTTAGGTATGTGGTGTCATACTTTACATCCTTTTATTTTGTGAATACCCTTAACTGATTTTTATAGATATACTTATTTTTACTGCTTTTGTTCTGCCTACTTTTCTTACTCCTACTTATGGTCTTTCCTTTCCATTCAAAGAGCCCCATTAATACTTCTTGTGGGGCTGGTTTAGTGGCCATGAGTTTCTTTAACTTTTGTTTGTCTCAGAAAGTCTTCCTTTCTCCTTCTATTCTAAAAGATAGCCTTATTAAAGTGTTATTGGATGTAGGGTATGTTTGTTTGTCTGTTTCAGCACTTTGAATATGTCATGCCACTTCCTATTGGCCTGCTAAGTTTCTGCTTAAAAATCAGCTGATAGCCTATGGGGGTTTCCCTTGTTTCCAACTATTTTCTTTTCTCTTGCTGCTTTTAAAATTCTCACTTTATCACTGCTTTTTTCCATTTTAATTACTATGTGCCTTGGTGCGGACCTCCTTGAATTTACTTTGTTGGAGACTCTCTGTGGTTCCTGGATTTCTCTTTCCTTACCCAGATTAGGGAAGTTTTCAACTATTATTTGTCCCAGTAAATTTTCTAGGTCTTTCTCTCTCTTCTTCTGGGATATTTATAGTGCAAATGTTATTACACTTGATGATATCATTGAGTTCCCTGAGCTTATTTTCACTTATTATTTTTTCTCTCTCTGTTCAGCTTGATTACTTCCCATTATTCTGTTTTCCAGGTCATTGCTTCATTCTTCTACTTCTTGTAGCATACTATTTATCCCATCTTGATCATTTTTAAATTCATTTATTGAGTTCATCATCTCTGATTAGTACTTTTTTATGTTTTCTATCTTCTCTTAAGGTCTCACAAAGGTCCTTTACTCTTTCCTCAAGTCCAGTAAATATCGTTATGGTCATTTCTTTAAATTCACTATTAGGTACTACTTATCTCCCTTCCATTTAGGTCTGTTGCTGTGATTTTTGTCCAATTCTTTCATTTGGGACATATTCTTCCATCTTCTCATTTTGCCAAACTCTGTGTCTGTTAAGGAAGTCAGCTATGCATCCTGCTCTTGGAAGTAATACTTTTATGAATAAGAGGTCCTACTCGCCCTGCAATGTAATACCCCCTGTTCACCAGAATGTGGAGCTTCAGGGATGTCTCCTATGTATGTTGCATGTGCCCTGCTATTGTGGCTGAGCCTCTTTTGCCTTTAGTCTAGTTGTTGGCAATGGCTCTCTTTGCCTATGGTGGGCAGGCTTTTGTCCCTGTTTGGTTAGTGGGCCAGTCTGGATCTGCCTTGGGCTTAAATTGAATCAGACCAGGTGTTTGCCAGACATGCAGTAGCACCAAACTGCAGAAAAATGTGGAGGTGGGGCAATAGGTGCCAGTAAGTTCTGTGCAGGTGAGAGGGGACCTGAAGATGCCAGGACCTAAGCAGGCTGGGTTAAAACAAGCAGATCTACAGAACCACACAGGGTTTGGACTTGATGTTAACAAGGTTTGCCAGGGTCTTTTGTAGGGGGTGGGCGGGACATGGAGCCTAAGCCTGGCTGGAGGAGGAATATCCACAGGAGAATGTGGGAGAAAAGTGTGGTGTGAACAAATTAGGTATCCAGCGTTGGTGCTTGCATGTTTCCATGGGTGTTCCTGAATTTATTCTGGGGAGCAGCGAGGGAAATGATGTCTACCAGCTCCTTCGTTTCTGGAGAAATTTCCCAATGATCCCCACCCCTCCACAACATGCTCTGAGTTTAGTAAACAAATCTCCCTCCTATATACACCCCCAGCATTTTTCAAACTGCTGCTTCTATCTGTATCTCCACAAGGCTGTTTGTTGTACTATCTCTTTAAGGGTGGTAACTCAGTTTCCTCCTGCCCTCCACAAGCCTCCTGATTTTTAAAGTTCCAGATTTTAAGCCCTACTGATTTTAAGAACTTTCAAGATTTTAACAACTTGCAAGATTTGCCCCTTCTGGTTTTCAAAGCCAAATGTTATGAGGATTCATCTTCCCTGTGTAAGTTCCCTGGTTTGGGGAGTCTGTTTCATTCTCCACCTCATCTCCAAGAATTCCTCACTCCAATGAACTGTCCTGTGGGTCTGTTTAGCTCCCAACCATGTCTCTACCTTTCCTACCCTCTTCAACGCAGTTTCCTTTCTATAGTTGGCTGTGGAGAGACTGTTCTGCCAGTCTTCAGTCTTCAAAACTTAGCAATTTTACACTTATATGGCTGTTATCTAGTTGTATCCCTGTGACAAAATGAACTTAGGCTTCTCCTGCTCCACCACATTCCCCAGAAGTCTCAGCTTGTTTTTATTTTTTATTGTAAGGATACTTTACATTTTATCGAAAACCTCAAAGATCTTTAGTTTTTGTGGGTTATATTTATTGATATTTCCCATGTTAGAAGTTTAAAACTGAGAATTTTTTAATTACTTGATTCTGAAATAACAATAACAAGCCTATTACATATGATTCTAAATTGCACATTTTTATGAATTATAGCTATATTTTCAGGAAGAAAATATCAACAAGAAAAGAGACATTGTTTTATGTTTTTACATATATCTTTAATCTCTGGCTCATTAGAAGACATCTAGAATCTCATAGTTATTTCTACATCCAAGTGGTTGTGATACTACAGAATGTGCACAATCTGGAAGACTCCACTTATGAAACAATGATGAAAAAAAAAACAACAATGTCTTAGTGTTATTAGGAAAAATTTTCTTGACCTTACAGACTCCCAGGAGTCCCTGAATCACACATTGAAAATGTTGCTGTAATTATATTCTGGACCATATATTGTTCTGAGCTAAAAGATGAGGTTCATACATTTCCTAGATGAAATAGAAGCTATGCATGTTGAAACAGCCAATTCTACTTGTTCATTAGGGGAAATCTCTTAATAATTCACTTGATCATTGAGCAAATACCTATTTTGTAATTACTTTCTAACAAACTTTGGACAATGGATTGATGGATCAAAAATAAGTGAATGTGCCCATAAGTCCTTTCCTCAACATCCCTCAATGGATTTATAATGTCATAAGGAATAAACACAAGTAGTATGATATCCAGTCATGGCCAGTGTTGTCATATTTATGTGCAGAAAGTGAAAAGGTTATATCTAAGAAGAGCACACACTCTTTTTGGTGTGGAGCAGTACAGAAGAATGTGAAGGAAGTCTCAGAGAAGTGAGAGCCAAGCTATTAAGAACAATAAGTGTTTTTGAAGAATAGTTTAAAAAAATGAGGAAGGGTAGAGGTGTAAAGAGTAAAAGGAAAAGCTGAGCCTACAAATGTACCTTAGTGAATACTGTAGCTTAGTGCATTTGGGAAAACACGAGAAATTCAACATGGCCAGAACACACTGTTTTAGGAACATGGAATGATGAGATAGAAAAGGGAAACAATAAGAGATACTCTAAAGGGTTAAGAGAAGGCCAGAACAGAGTAGTTCATACAAGTTGTATTCACAAGTTAGAACATCCTAGTGTTTCACTAGGGAATTTTCTCTATTTATTAAAGAATAAGATAAAAACAGAAATGTATATAGCCCTATGAACTGGGCTTCTATGTACATTTTGATACATGTCTTCTAAAGAGTGGACATTTGAACATATCCTGTTGGAACTACACCTTCAAGGATAAATTTTGAGCCATGGGCTCTGTACATGTTCAATTGTAGCAGAGGCTGACAGTTTTCCAAAGTAATTTTATCAGTTGTTCTGCATCTTCAAGAATGCATACATTCCTTATTTTTTAGTCTAGTATTTCTAAGTGATTTTCAGTGGTAATCCATTATAACCTTAATTTACATTTCTTTAACAATTAACAGGTTGAGCAACCATTTTGTATGTTAAAACAGACATTTGAAAACTTACTTTGTTTATTGAAGTGTGGTAATTTTTCTGTTTGGTTGTCTTGTGTGTGTGTGTGTGTATCTTTTTCTTACAAATTTTCAGGAGTAGTCTGTGTACTCCTTTCCAAGGTACATGATGTTGGAATAACTTCTACCACTGTTCATTCTCACTTAATGGGCATTTCATGAATAAGAGTTGTTAATTCTAATATAAATTCATTTATTAATTGTTTTTCTTCATATTTAGCACCTATGTCCATTTTTATAAATGTTTGCCTACTTGGAAGTCATTAAGATATGTTTCTGGTTGTCTACTAAATCCTTCATTGTTCAAAATTCATATTGAAATATGTAATCTATCTGCAATTCATTTGGAATTGGAGTTTTTTACATTATTTTTCATATGGAAAACCATTGATATAGGCTCATTTATTGAAATAACCACTTTTCCCCACTGCATTGTAGAATCATTTTTTCATAAAATATGTTCATATATGTGTGATGTTTGTTTCTTGCCTCAGTATTCTCTCCACTATTCTATTGGTGTCTGCAACAGTATCACACTCTGTTAATTACAATAGCTATATAATAAAACTTGATATCAGGTAGTGTAGGTCTCAGCTTTCTTCTTTTCTGGATTGCCTTAACTGTTTTCACCCATTTACATTTCTGTATATTTTAATATGTTTTCACTGTGATAAAATATACATAACAAAATTCACCATCTTAATCATTCTTAAGTATATAGTTCAGTGATAATTAGTACAACCATATTGTTGCCTAAGATTTTAACTACTTTAGGTACACCATTGAAATGAAATCATACAAGCTTTGCCCTTTTGTCTTAGGTTGATTTAACTTAGCATAATGTCTTCAAGTTTCATCCATGTAGCATATGTCAGAATTTCCTTCCTTTGTAAGGCTGGGTAATATTCCATCGTATGTATATGCTATATTTTGCTGGTCCATTCATCTATCAGTGGACATTTGGGTTGCTTTCACATTTTAGCTATTGTGAATCAGGTTGCTGTTAACATGGCTGTACAAATATCTCATAGCGAATCTGCTTTCAATTCTTTGAGGCATATATCCAGAAGAATAATTACTGGATTACATGGTAATTCTATATTTGATTTTTTGAAGTACTACTGTACTGTTTTCCACAAAACTGAGCATTCCCACCAACCGTGCACAAGGATTTCAATTTCTCCATATCCTCATCAACACTTCTTTCTGTTTTGTTTTGGTTTTGGTTTGTTTTATAGTAGCCATCCTAATAAGTATTACAATGTTTTGCTTTGCATTCCCAAGTAATTAGTTCTATTGTGCATCTTTTCATGTGTTTATTGGCCATTCATATATCTTCTTTGGAAAAAATATCTATTTAAGTCATATGCCCATTTTTAAATTGGGTTATTTGTTCTGTTGGCTCCCACAGATGTGCGCAAGTTGCTCTCAGGATGCGTGCATGAGCCTTGTAAGACTCTGAGGTGGGAAATGGGTAACTTGTTGCTGAGCAAAGAGCTTAAATTGATCAAAATTAACCACAATTTACAGTCCAAATCTTCCCCTGGAATTTGCAAGCCTTCATAGATTCCGGAGTTTCAAAATAGTTATATTAGATCCTGCCACTGTGATTGTTGTCTAGGTGGGGAGATAGATTCCTGATGCTTTGTACTCTGCTGTCTTTCTCTTCTTTGTATTTAAATGCTATTTTTACCTTTTATAGATTACCAATGTTTTTCTTTCTCTTAAGATTTTATATTGTTGATGAGTCTATAATTTTCCTTTCTTATAGTCTCATCAGCTTTTAGAATTTCTTGGTCTTTATAGAAAGTTTGGATACATTCCTAATTTTTCTACTCTTGGAAGCACTTGCAAAACATTTTTAAATACTGGGGCGCCTGGGTGGCTCAGTGGGTTAAGCCGCTGCCTTCGGCTCAGGTCATGATCTCAGGGTCCTGGGATCGAGTCCCGCATAGGGCTCTCTGCTCAACAGGGAGCCTGCTTCCCTTCCTCTCTCTCTGCCTGCCTCTCTGCCTACTTGTGATCTCTGTCTGTCAAATAAATAAATAAAATCTTTAAAAAAAAAAAAAAAACATTTTTAAATACTTAGAACAATCCACAAATAAAGACACCTGGACTTGGAATATCTTTGTACAAAAAGTTGTGTTTGTGCATTCCATTACTTTACTAAATATCTGCTTATAAGATTTTCTATTCATTTTCTCTGAGCTTTCTTAAGTTGTGGTTTGTTTGTTTTTTTTTTTTTACAGTTTTGTCCATTTCATTCAAAATGTCAAAATCAATGCTTCCAAAATCGTTCACAATAATTTCTTGTCATGTTTGATGTTCATAACATCTGTACTGAAGTCCTTTTTATTCCTGATATTGGTAACTTAAATGGATGTCCCCACACACACACCTTTTGCCCCACTCTCTCTCTACTTTTGTTTTTTTTTTTTCCCCTGTCTCTTTCTCACTTCTCCAACTAATACACTTGTGTGTGAAACTAACCCACTCTGGTCTTCAACAGCTCTTGAGAAATGTAGCTGCTTTGTCTTTTCCACTTCGGTTGAAACTGGCCAAGGATCCTCCTCCTCCCATGCTTCCTCAAAAGTAAGATTAGTCCTGTGTCTCATTTCTCCTTGCAAATGCTTGCCCCTTTTTGAACTATGTATTACTTGGTTGCCTTGAAGTTTCAGCTCTTTGGTTCAAGAAGAGTTACTATTTTGTATTTTATGGGTTTTTTTTTTCCCACTATTTAGTCTGGGAGAAACATTTTTAAAACTTTCTCTACCTAAGCAGAAGAACTCTAACAATGTAAATTTTAAATCTCTATTTTTTTTAGAATAAATTTGAGAAAAACTGAAGACCTCATTGGAGAAGAAAAAACAGAATGTGAGAGTCATTGATCTAGAAATATGCAGCTACAAAAATTTTCATGCACTTGTCTAACTTTTCTTCCTCACTTCCAAATATTTTCAATCAGAAAGGCACATTAAAAAATATTAAGTTTTTTAATACACAGAAGTTGCTGTTTTACTGGCTTTCTATATGTTTCTAGTGAATAATTTGTATGTGACAAAGGGTCAGATTAATTGTGAATCAACAGATCAATCCTGTTTCAATAGTACATTAATTTATTCAAGAACAAATAACTTATGAGTGTGTCTTTCATGTGTGGCAATGTTCTAGGCCCTAGAGAGAAATAAAATCTCTACTTTTACAGAGTTTATATTTTTGCTCTGGGAGTTAGGGAATAAAGAATTATACACATAGAAGATCAAGATAATTTCAAGCAGAAATGAGTACTATAAAAAAATACTACTCAGTGACATAACAGAGAAGATTGGAGAGAAGTTCTAATTTGGATGTGGTGAGTGATAACAGAATATCTTATTAAAAGTTGTGTATTTAGAAGGAAACTCAGAGACCTGAGGGAACCATCATTATAAGAATCTGTGGGAGAAAGACAACTAAGAAAGCTCAGAATAGAAGTCACAGTGGCTAGAAAGTGATGATTTAGATACTCCCTTTGGTCTATATTAGAAACTATTGTTCAAGTGGGCTATTTTAGTAGACTACTTTCCCTTTGTAAAATTTTACCAAGTGGCAGCCTAATATGGGTAGAAGAAAGCATTATAAAGGAAGAAGAAAACTTGTGTTCAGCAATGTTACAGCTGAGAACATTCAAATCAGTTGGAATATCTGGATCTCATCACTGTGTTTTTAGTGATCTTACTACAAAATTTCTTTGTAGCAAGACAGTGGTGACAATGTAATCAGTGTAATCAAAGGATGAACAATGTCTGTTCTCATGCATACCTGTTCATGCACCCAGTTGCCTCAATTTTTGCAAACTTAATTTGATGGAGGTTGTCAGGCAATCACAATGTTAGATAAAACATGTATAATTTACACCCTCTTCAAAAGTTTAATGAAAACCAGTGCATTTCTTGCCTGAATCTTCTTTTAAAAAACCCAGACATATCACTTCAACAGCCCACTTAGAGGATTACACCAGATGGAATCCACTTCCATATTTTCTATATAAGAATATAGGAAGTGATGAGAGAATGCCATTTTCTTCCCTTTGGAGAAAAACATCAATAATACTTACTTATAATTTTATACTTCAATCACATTTCAAACTGATTATTCAGTTAATCAAATTATTTCTCTAACATTTGTTTATAAAAGCATTAAAAATAACCTATTTTAATAATGTATTCACTTGTCTGATTATTTGCAAGTGATATATGTCTTAGCATAAGGTGAGAACCACAGGTATTATCTTCTGATACAAATCCATCCAACCCTAACAACAGATTCAGTTTGGTATTTCTATCTAATAAAGGGAATAAAATAATTTATGGTAAATTAGTTATTTCTTTTTCTAAAATTGCTGATAAGCCAAATCCAGTCAGAAGATGGTTCAAGCCTTTAGCACATTTTTCTCATCTCACATATTTTTGATAGATGGAATAATAATTAATAACAATCTTTCAATGACTAGAACAGCTATATGGAAAATATGACTTCATTATATGTGAAATAGTATTTTAGGAGATATATATATTTAGATGTAGCTATAGATATAGAGCTTATATACACAATATGTAGGAAACAGGACATGTAAAAAAGCACCAGAATGGTGCACCTTATTATTCTTGAGGGGCTCCTTAAGGTAGGTATTTAATGAGTCCACTTGGCACAAAGGGCTTTATTTTCTGAACCGAGTTTCAAAGAAAGGATTTGCTAATACTTTCTCTTATAACCATTAAAAATCTTGACATCTCACTCTTCAACAAGTATTTTGAAAGTCTTACAATTTTCTACATAGGTTGTTGTCATTGACAAAAAAAATTGGAGACTGATAATGTGTTAAAATTAATCATTCTTTATATTCATTTGCCTTTTAAATTGATTCCTGTTTCTCAGAAAAGGAAATAAATATCCTTATATCATTTTTTGTTCTGTGTAGACCAACCATATTTATAATATTAAATTTGTATTATTTATTAATTTAGTTTATTTATATATAAAATAAAATTATTTTATTTTCCTTTACTATTTTCCTTTATAACTAGTGTTGTACTTTCACATTTTCTTTTTATTAATACATTTTATTTGAGTATTTAAATTTTAGATATTTTCATTATGCAAGACAATCCATACCATAGAGAGGAGCTTAATTTTGGTAACACCAAAGAAATTTTTCATAATTTCAGAAGCCTTCTTTTATAACAGCAAAAATTTGCTCTTCCAGGTAGGCTAATCTTGCATCTGCATTGTCTCATCTCTTTTAATCCCATTCGGTTTATTTTTCATCTCAGAAACTCCATATTTTCATCTCTAGAAATGCAATTTGTGTTATATTTATATCCGCCATATCTCTTTAAAATGTTGATGCTTTCCTGTACCTTTGCGAACCCATGGAAATTAGTTGTAATAATTGTTTGAATGTCTTTGTTTATTAACTATACCATCCACGACATTTTTCGAGCTGTTTCTATTGACTGATTTTTCTCCTTATTATGGTTATATTTTCCTTCTTTGCATCCCTGGTGATTATAGATTGCATGTCAGATATTGTGAATTTTACTTTATTGGTTGTTGGTGATTTTTGTATTATTTTAAAGATTCTTGAACTCTACTCTAGAATGTAATTAAGAAATAGTTTGATCATTTTGAGGTTTGCTTATAAGCTTCATTAGGATGCAACTAATATAGAATTTAGTTTAGGGCTAATTTGGCCCCATTATTAAGTCTGTATCCAGTGAACACTCCATGGGTATTGATTACTCTCATCAATGCTGCATGTATTAAATTATTCCAAAATACGTTTGTATAATTCTTAAAGCAATAAATGTAAAATTTATAAAAGTATTTTTCTCCTAGTAGTTTTAGTATTTTAACATATTTAAATATTTTGTTCTAATATGAAACTAATTTTGTTAGCAAATGTGAAAAAATCCAGCTTTAATTTGTACAGATGAACAGAGACTTGTTCAGACATGAACATTTTAGTTTATTATACAAAATATTATGCCACCGGTTTTTAGAAATTACCACTATAATTAATAGCCTTATACATCCATTGCCCTGTGCTGCTTGTTGTTCAATGTCTAAAAATAGTTGTTAAGTATATTGTGTTCTTTTTTGATTGTTTATACCAGCACAGTAAATCCAGTTCCTATTACTCCATTTTGGCTAGAAATACAGTGTTTTTTTGTTTTTGTTTTTGTTTTTGTTTATTGACAGAGAGCACAAGTAGGTGGAGGAGAGGCAGGAAGAGAGAGGAGAAGCAGACTCCCCACTAAGCAGAGAGCTCGATGTGGGGCTTGATCCCAGGACCCTGGGATCATGACCTGAGCTGAAGGCAGACACTTAACCAACTGAGCCATCCAGGTACCCCAACTAGAAACACAGTCTTAAGTGAAATTTGATATCAAAGAACGAGTTCCAAATTTTGCTAGCAGATCCAACACTAGTTTTAACATATCATCTCACACCTGAGTCACCTAGATAACTCTTACTCATTACTAAAGCTTTAGAATAAGCAAAACATCCACCACCATGATTTCCTTAGCATGTGAGCATATTTCTAATTTACAGATTATAAATATTCTCTAATTATCCATTGTCTTGTCCTTTTTTATTAGATCTTGATTTCCACATTATTTTCTAATAGTTGACAGAAATTTCTATCAGTAACAACAATAATAGAAATGACAATAAATTTGAGAAACCAAATTTATGTCACATTATTTTTGGGCGGCTTGCAAAATGGTTAATGTCACATATTAACTATTTATTTTGCTTCATGAAAACTACAAGATAAAACCACTATCATCAGCATCATTAGAATGAAAATAGGACAAACTAAGATAAAAAGATGTTTTGTTTCACTTAGTAAATTTAACATTATGACAGAATTTCTCACAGCACCTTCTTAATTTCCTCATCATAGACTAATATTTGGAGATTCTTGCTTGTAGCTTTTTGAAACTAAGGACAGTGTATAAACGGTATATGGACAATGGTATATGTAGAATGATTGGCAAAAGGTAGATTTTCAAAAAAAATGCTGAATAAGTGATAGAATTTATGTTATCAGTTCTTCAATTTTTAAAGCTTTAAATTATTCTTTAATTCTAAGAGAAATCATATCATTTTTAGAGATTTCCAAATCATTCTAAGGTACCTGCCTTCATTTCCCCCTTTGAGAGAAATAGTATAGAAATAGATGACTCTAAATTCCTTCTAAGCTCTCTAAGCTTCTGTGTCTTTTGTATGTACATAATTTTAATCCTTGTCATTTTCAAGATTTGCTAAACTATTTGAGGTCATCTTATTTAAATGACAGATTTTATGTTGTATACTGAATGTATTAACAAACAACTTGTGATAGATGATAATATTCATAACATTAATTTATTTATTTTTTAATATTTTTATTTATTTATTTGACAGAGAGAGATCATAAGTAGGCAGAGAGGCAGAGAGAGAGGGGAAAGCAGGCTCCCTGCTGAGCAGAGAGCCCAATGAGGAGGCTGATCAGGACCCTGAGATCATGACCTGAGCCAAAGGCAGAGGCTTAACCCTCTGAGCTACCCAGGCACCCCTCATAACATCAATTTAATCTTACTTCCTTGAAATGAGCATGAGTTATTTCTTTGAGAATGTTAATTCATCTAGTAAGGATTAGGGTATTTAGAAAATATTGCCTGAAACATTTTTTTTTAATGTTTTAAGACAGTTTTCCTAGAAGATAGTATTTTGGAAGATGATAAAAAAAAGAGAATTTTTAGACAGAATCTTTAATTCAAAATTAAAGAAAGACTCCTTATATAAGGTATTGGGAAAACCAATTCACCATATATTTATTCAGATAAATGGGCGTATACATGAGATATCTTTAATGTAACCCAAATTATAAGAAATAGGGTGTTTTTTTTTTATAGAAACAACTCCTCTACATTTTGCCTATAGAAAAATGTAAAATCTGAGTTCACTGAAAATTTGTCTCATTGTCCTCTGATAGTTTGCACCTGCCCAATCCATAGGGCCCCAGTTAAGAACTATTCTATCAACTATACATCAGAGAGGAAGGTGCCTGTGTGCTATGTTGATAGTCACTCTAAACAAATATTTATACTGTTGAGATCAGAGATATAAAATGTCAGTTCCAAATCCACCCATGATGGCACATATACCAGGGAGATGACAAAGTCTGGCTCAGGTTATAAAGGCTTGTGAAATACTTGAATCATATTTTGCAACCCTTGAAAGAATTCAAGTTGGAGATTAGCAGAAACCAGGCTCAGTTCTGTTCGTAATCCCCTTTATCTGTCTTCTAGCCAACAAAATGAAAACCTTAAAGCCAAAATGACAAATCGAGTATGAAGGACCTTCTACTGCATTTAAAAAAATATAAGAGTCAGACTGGTATAGGTAGAAATTATCTTGTATGTTACTATTATTGTTGTTGTTATTCATAGAAATAATGGGGGGAACCTCTAAATAACACTATTCTGCTAGATTCTTTGTTAAATCTAACATTCAATAAATTAATTCCCTTTGTATTACACTGGACATATAACATGAAAATATGTGCAAAAAATATAAATCAGTCTCTGTAAAAACAAAAGCCTCTGTAATGAAGAAATCTATTATTTTAAGTCCAGACGATTGGAACCATTAAGGTGTAAAAGTGTTTCAGGACAATCCTTCTGCTAGAGATAAAAACTTAGAAGTAAATTTTTAAAAGGGAGAGATGATCCTAATTAGAAAATGTTTAAGATTATTCTGTGCTGATGTGACAGGCTGGAACTCTGCATGAAGTTACAAACAGGAAAAGTAATCTTAGCAACAAATAAAGCTACATTCTCATCAAACATAGATATTTTAAGGTAAAGAGTATATTGAATGTAAGACTTATAATATCCAAGTTAATTGTATAAAAGAAGAAAAAGAAAAGAAAGGAAGAGATGCTTTCAATCAATCAGATAGGCTACACTGATATTGGAAATCCTTCCTGCCAAACTAAACACAGTCACACGTGTGTTTGTTTATATGTGTTCTTTTATATATAGCAACTGATAAAACATAAATAAACAGTAAATGAACAATCTTACAAAAAATGGTGTGGGGACAGAAATCCCCAGTGTTAAGATCTAACGGGCAAAAATATTCAACATTAGAGTAATGGGTAGGAGGTAAAGCCAAGAAATTCAAGGGGGGACTGGAAACAATACACCTTGCTTGTGAGGGCTAGGTTTAAATATTTGTTGTCTTCTCAAAAAAGAAATAAATGTTGAAAGATAATAGAATATCTTCATAGTCCTGAGAACCTATAATTATCCAAATTAAAATTGTATACCTAGTTTAAATCACCCAAGAACAGGGAGTAAGTAAAGCTACCTCACTCATCAAGAGACAAAGGAGAATTATCACACACAAAGTTAAGCTCCCCAAAAAGGACTCAAGCAATCATGGCAGCTTTTGAAATCATCTGGGGAGCGACAAAAAATATTCTGATACCTGAATGAGTATCTCAAGATTTGTGCACTTAATTGATCCAAGGAGGTGCCTGAATACTAAGAATTTTAAAAACTTCTCACATGATTTTCCTGTGTTTTAGCCAAGATTGGAGCCTACTGTACATGAAATGTTCTTCAGCAAGAAAGAAAATAAACACAAACAGAAGGAGTAGGGTATATTGAATAGTGACAAGTAAAAAATTAGTAACTTGAAGATAAATTTGAATAGCGATTGAGTGTAAAAAATAATAGTAAAAAGGGTGAAGGTACAAAGTAGGACTAAAACACTAGATAATATACTGAAAGATTGGAAACCAGAAGTAAACTTGGGGGGACCCATGAACTGTTTAGGAAGAAGTTGAGATAATGATTAGTCTCAGGCTATATAAAGTTAGGAATGCATTTGAATTTTTTTAGAAACCATCAAAAATGAGTACTGCATATATAATTAATAAAAAGGTATACCATAAAAAGAGAATAAAAGAAATCTGACTACACAAAGATAATATAGGAAAGGATGAAACACAGAAAAATAAAGGAGAAATAAGCAAACATATTCTCAATAATCACAGTACATTTGATTACAGAAACAATAAAAATAGATTTAAAACTATCCAGTTCATGTCTATGAAATATCCAATTTCATGCTGCTTATAGAAGATATGCATAAACCATTTTAAAGAGGCAAGGCTATACTTCAGACAAAGAATTATGGGTATGATAAATATTTTTCAGAATTACAATTTTGGCATTATGACGTGTATAAAATTTTCCAAAAACAAAGCAATCATATATTGCTGATGGATTCACTTGAATATAGTAAAAATATTACAGCATGTATTGTGAGTATTCATAACCAATTGAGAGTGAAATGGGAGTAGGCAGGAGAAAAACGAAGTCTTCAAACTCATCTATGTTGCTTTATCTTGTGTGTGTGCATATGTGTTCACACATACAGCATTCCAAGTTGTGGCCCTCTCACAGCATCATTCACTAGACTCCATCATCATATTACTAAAGATCTCAAACAATATGGGTATTTGTGCAGAAATTATAATTGTCTCTTGGTTATGTGTATGTACAATGAGCTCACCTATTTCCATTCATTCCTCAATTAGAATCTAGAAATGAGAATGGGCTGTTATAGTTTAGTTAATGAGCCAATTATTTTTTCAGATCATGCTAGCTAGTTGTGCACAGCTTCTCGTTTGCTTAATTATGTTTTAAAATAATAGGCATTCGTCTTATGTCTTTAATTGATGGTTATTGCACAAATTAGTTTGAAAATTCTTATCAATATTCTTGAAATATAAATTTGTTTGAATCATTAGAATAATCTTTTTAAACTTTTCCTGAAGTATAATATATTTTATAATTTTCCACTGAAAACAGTCTGTTTAGCCTTCCTAAAGATAATGGCATATTTCCAAAGCACAAAGTAATTGTATTAAAATTATTCCTAATATGAAGACATTCAATATTTGTAGAAATAAAGTTTCACGTAGAAATTTAGCTTTCAGGGATGCCGGGGTGGCTCAGTCAGTTAAGCGTCTGCCTTCAGCCCAGGTCATGATCCCAGGGTCCTGGGATCTAGTCCTACATCGAGCTCCCTGCTCAGCAAGGAGCCTGCTTCTCCCTCTACCTGCTCTGCCTGCTGCTCCCCCTACTTGTGTTCTCTCTCTCTGACAAATAAATAAATAAAATCTTTTTCAAAAAATTCAGCTTTCAGAGTAGAAGAAAAATAAGAGTAGAAATTTAATTAGAGGCAAATTTGAAGATTGAAAATCAAAATCTGAATTTTGTAGTAAAAGATAAAGTTTAGTCATTATAGAAAGAAAAGCAAATAAAATTCAAACTATGTTAGAACATACTTTGCTCAAGTACAAATAATGTATAGTAAGTTGTAGCACCCATTATTGCACTATTTTTTAGCCTATTTTAAGTAGGCTAAATATTTAAACAAGTCATCTGCTGCTCGTTGGAAAGCATCTACACTAGCTCAGGTGAAATAATGTTCAGAGAATGTATTAATATGGGTTTTCAAAAACTTGTAGAAAAGCATAAGCTTAGTTCTTAATATATTAACAATTTCCAAATCAGTTATGGGACTACACATTATTTTGAAATTTTAAGTGAATGATAGTTTTATACACATATATATGTATCTTATCGTGTTGATTATTTAATGATTTTTTTTCTTCAGTAAGACAAGTAAAATCCCATGAAATCTAAGTTTGATTGAAAACATTTAATTAAACATATTTTTGCATATTTTCCAAGCATTCAAAAATGAAAACAATTTCTATTATTTCTCATTTTTCTTTGGAGTTTCTTGGATTCCTGAAAATATTTGTGTTTAGATGTTAGAGAAATATCCTTAGGAAACAACAAAGGTCAGGAGAATGGAGACCCACATGGTCTCCTCATCAGCCAAAAGAAAGAAAGAAAGAATGAAAGAAAGAAAGAAAGAAAGAAAGAAAGAAAGAAAGAAAGAAAGAAAAGAAAGAGATTTTCTATCTATCCATTTCAAAGTGCATTCAAAGATGCTTAGAATATAGAATTTTTAAATTGAAGACATGCTAGCTGCCCCTTGGATTACTCACTCATTCCATCTTAAGTATATTGTTCTTAAAATTCAGAGGGGTCCTTGTATTCCCCCTCCGCTGATGCCTCACAACTCCAGATTTTCCTACTTCATGGCATAGCAATGTACAATTACTGTGTGTGCAAGGCACTGGGGATCAAAGAAGAATGAATATTCATTTGTCCTAAGGAGTCACAGTGTATTGGAGAGAGGCAGAACTGTGAGCATATGACTGCATAAAAAGAATGAAATAAGGTCTTGTTTATTCAGAGGTAGAAGTCCTCATCATCAAGCAACAAGTGAAATCATTTCATTGTCCAAGAGATGAATATGAGATTGAAAATGAGTACATTTATCTCATTATCCATCAAAGATGATCACCTCTCATAATCACAAAGACTTCATGGCACAGCAGCTAAAGAAGGACATCCTTTATGAAGCAGTCATATTCAGAAAACGAGAGTGTCACAAGGGGAGCAGCACAGGAAAGGAAGTAAACATAGGAGCAAATTTAAGATTTACTCTAACTGTTCTTACTATTATTAATCTACTTTGGCTAGTAGTTTTCGTTAATGTTAGCTTTTTTCACCCAAAATTTGAAATGGGTCTTCAATACTACTCTTATAAAAATACTAATTTTTGACTTATTCACAAATAGATCAAAATGGATCAGCACTACAGACCTATAGATTGAAAACAAAGTAGAACAAACTCATTGATAGTTCTTTGCTAACCAAGGTAAACAGAAGTTTTATTACATAGAGATTAATTTTGTGCCAGAAACTATTTAATATTTTCATCAATGATTTAGATGATGAAGAAGTATGCACACTTAGTAATTTACAGTTTTCTATAGTTGTAAAGACTGATTAATGCTTTAAATCTCAAGATCAAAATTCATCCATCATGACCATAATATGACCTTGGCAAACTGGAGAAGTGGTTTAAAACAAGGCATTTCAATAAGACTACAGGTTAGATATAGACTTCAAAATAATTGGGAAGGAAATGGAAATTATAATAGTGTAGGTGATACCATGCTAGTGAGAATGTATATGTGTAAACAGTATATAATAAATAAGATTATGATGTTCTTGAGTGAAGAACATAACAATGGCTTTTAAATTTTTTCTTGCTTTTGATACATATTATCACAGTTTACTCAAGTTAAATCCTATATGCCTGTTGATTAAATTAAATGTGATTCTAAAATATATAAATGAGAAGGGTATAAAAGTATATATAAATGAGTGAATATTAATGAAATGACTTTGTAAGTGTATCATGCATTACAAACACTATCTACCCATTTATCTAGTTACTAACACACTTATTCATTCATTTAGTTATTAATCATTAAATATGCAGAAAGCTTCTACTATGCTCCAGGCATTAGATGCTGGTAATACAAAGCTGAGAAAAACAAGTGTTGTCCCACTTCTTGAGTCTACAGTCTAATGAATACTTACTAATATTAGCAAATATTGTCAGAGTACTATGAGCCATGTATCAGGGAGTCTTGTTGTCATCTAAAAAGATGAGAAAAGGCATCCCTGGTGAAATGTCTTCTTAACAGACGTATATGACATAGATAGGCTAAGGGAACTAGGGAATTAATGGAGTGAATGTTTCTTGCAGAGGACAGGAATATTAAGGATCTGAGCTTCAAAAAGGGAATGCCTGCTGTTGATATAAAAGTAACAATAAGCGGAATTAAATTTCTGTTTGTTAATGTGTTGCACAAAAGTGGAGGAGTGGATTTCTGCCAAAATTAGAAGGTATAGTTAGTACTAAAAATGTGCTGTGTGATATCAGGGACTTTAACACTCTGTTGGGACTGGGATAAAATGTGAATAATCAGAGATGTCCTTTGGACAAAGAACACTGCTGTATATCTAGGTCCCTGCTGAACTGTTCATCCTGCTATCAATATCAAGATGGCATTGAATGAGAAATAGTGACTTCAAATAGGAGTTCCAAGCTAAAACTCAGGAAGACAATTGCTCTCACATGAATTAAATTTGAGCTGCTTTTCATATGCAATTTACACTTCAGGATAAATGGAATCTGGGATTGCTGTCTTTAGTGATGTCGATAATCCATTTTACTGTTAAATTCGGCTTAATATTTTCATTTTACAAATATCTGACCTCAAAAACTCTGTAAGGGAGAATAAGGAGAAAGGGAGATAACTATCTTGTTTAGTTTCATTAGGTTGATTTTAACTTCAAACTGAGCCATACTATCTCCGCCAACGCTTAATTAGAAGCACATGCAGTGAGTAGTGGTAATGGAGGAGACCGGTTCATTTTAATTGATATATCTAATGATATATCTAATGACTCTCAAAGAAATTCAGGTAAACAAGTTTTGCATAGTTTACAGTCAATTATTTATAGTTAAGGAAAAATGGACGCCAAAGCCTAGAAAATTTTAAATGGAGAATAATCTGGAACATTCACATTTTTCCATGGGTTATACAACTATGGGTTATACAACTGGGTTATACAACTATGCTGAACATGTTTGGGTTTTCAAAGACATGTTTTGGAAGTTACTGGAGGTACTCTAAGAAATACCTTCATGTTAAAATAAACTCCAAATACTTTAGGAATAACTGGTATCTTTATAAATAATTCATGCCTTAATTATTATAATTGTTCCTAAGTAATACTTAAATATTTCAAGAAGAGATAACATATTAAGAATGTGACATTGCTTCTATGACATATAAGAGCTTTAGGGATATCTCTGTATGCAATGCATTGCATTTCGCTACACACTTTTGTCTTCTCTTCCAGATTACATCTTAAAAAAATAGATTGTGCAGAGATCTTAAGTTGTTGCCTACGTATGCAGCACTGGAGACTACAACTGAAATAGTAATAAGAGCTATTTTAGAAAGCATTACAAGCAGAACTCTACCATAGGTTCTAGTATTATTTAATCATCTGAAAGATTGGCTAATACAAACTTTAATCTCTAAGGTACTTCTTCAATGTATCTTAAAAATGATCATTAGCTGGTACTTGAATATCTTCACTGAGAAGGAAATTGTCATCTCAAAAGCAAGCTTATTGCATTTTTAGGAAGCTGTAATTGTGGGGGAGAAAACCCTCACTATCAAAATAAATTAAAATCTCTATGCTAAAACTTATGTGCGTTTTCCTGGTTTTCAGTTAAGAGCAACTTGATATACACGTATATATACACATACATATATACATATGTGTATATATGTATACATATACATATATATGTCATTACATACAGATATGTATATACATGTGTATATATGTGTGTGTATATATGTATATACATATGTGTGTATATATATATTTATTTATTTATTTATATTACAGCTTTCACAAAGCTAAAGTTGACTTTAACAGCACTTGCCCCTTACCCACCTGTTCATGATACTTTTTTATTAAAGGAAATGCATTGTGGCATAACACATACAAAATTATACCAACTTAAGTGTGCACACTAATGCATTTTCAGAAATGTGAACATTTATATAAGTTTTATTACCATCAACATAGACAATTAGACACCCATAAAAGTTTTCTCTTTTCTCGTTGCAGTCACTTTCCACTTTCATACATGGTATAGGCAACCACTGATATGCTGTACTTTTACCTTTCCTAGAAATTCATAAAAACAGAAACAAAGTGGATCTTCTTTTGTGTTTGGCTTCTTTTTCTCAACATCATGTTTTGGAGATTCATTCTTGTTGCGTTCATCATAATTTTCAATCCTTTTACTGCTGTGTGATATTTCATTGTATGGCTATACCACGCAACTTGTTCATCCATAATCATCTTGGACATTTAGATTGTATAAACTTTTAACTATTCTAAATAACGGTGCTACAAAACTTTGTGTACAAATTTGTGTGGCATAAGTTTGCACTTCTCTTGGGTAATTACCTAAGCATTTAATTGCTGGGTTATGTATATTATATATTTAACTCTATAAGGAACTATCAAAATGTTTTGTAAAATGATTTTGCATTCTCCAAACCCAATAACAATGTGTAAGAATTCATGTTTCTCTAGGTCTGTGTCAAGACTTGGCATTATCAGTCTTTTATATTTTAGACTGTAGAATGCTATGCAGTGGTATTGCATTATAATTGTAATTCATATATTTTGATGACTGCTTATTTAGAGTAATTTCACATATGCTTATTAGCTATTTTTATATCTTCTCTATTTTTAAATGCCTGTTTGTATTTTTTGCTATTTTCTCTCATTAGGTTGTCTTTTTGTTTTTAAACCATAAGAATTCTTTATTCTGTATACAAATTCTTTGCTAGATATTGATATCACAAACACCTAAGTATATATCTTGCCTATCCATTTTCTTAATTTTGATTTTCACAGAATGGAGGTTTTAATTTTGATAAATTCTTAATTATCAATATTTTCCTTTATGTCTCAAGCTTTTTATAGTATCTAAAATTATTTCCTGTCTTAAGATCACATACTTCCCTTTGCTTTCTTCTAAATGGGTTATAGGTTGGGTATTTATTCTTAGATCTATGATCTAATTAGAGTTATTTCTATGACGATTTTAGATACAAGTCACAGTGATTTTTTTTTCCATACAAGTATTTATTTGTTCTGTTGTTTCTCTAAAGCATGCTTTTCTATAGAAATATAATATGAAACATATATAATTTTTTAATCTATAATAGCCACATTGAACTATAAGAATAAAGATAACTTTACCATGTAATTTATGTAACAACATATATTCAAAATAATATTATTCCAATGTGCAATCAATATAAAAATATTAGATTAAGAAAAAATCAATAAAACAAATCTGCACTGCCTGTAAATGGTATCCCACACTGTGAAAGTGTAAACTGTTAATTATGAGAGATAGCAGCCAAGAGTAAAGCAAAAAGGCAAAGCTGCCTATGAGATTCAGGGTCTAAACCACTAGGGAAATAATAATGGTTATTATTATTAAGAATAAGAAAAAGAACACAGTATAAAGTACAGTCATAAGTTTTATGAATAGAAGCATATCAACTGGAAGAAGGGAAAGGTACATAGATTAGACAACACCTAGACTTCTGAATTCTCTGGTGGGTTTGTTATGTTTTAGAGATGTGTGCAAATTCTGTTTCACTTTCCCTAGGGATCACTGTCCTTAGATGCATCTTGTTAAATTCTGGAAACACATAATCAATATATTTTGCTCAGTTTTCTAGCTGCTAAAGAAGGACAGAAGTCTTCTAGCAGTTATTATTTCATAGAATCAGAGTGTGGAATTCAAGGTTAAGAGTTTCTTTTCATTTCTCTAAAGGTGCCATTTTATATCATTTTGGCTTACATTGCTTCTGACAAGTCTGCCATAATTCACATCTTTACTTTGAGTACGTAATGCTTCATTTTTCTCAGGCTGCTCTTAAAGATTTTCCTTGTTGCTGTTTTCAACAATTTGATTATGACGTGGCGGTGGTGGTATGTGTTTCCTGAAATTGCTTGAGGTTGATTTATTGGTTTAATAGTTTTTATCAAATTTGACATTTTTCCTCACCAAAGAAGATACACAGATGGCAAGTTAGCATATGAAATGATGCTTAACATTATATGTCATTAGGGATTTGCAAATTAAAATAACTAAATATTACCACGCACCTATTAGAATGGCCAAAATCCAGAACACTCACAACAAATGCTGATGAGAACAAGAAGCAATAGGAACTCTCATTCATTTCTGGTCATAACACAAAATGGTGCAGTCACTTTGGAAGACCATTTGACAGTTTATTACAAAACTAAATTTGGTTGTACCTGAAAAATCCAGCAATCATGCTCTTTGATATTTATTCTAATGAATTGAAAAGGACACACAGAAACCTACACATTAATATTTAGAACAGCTGTATGATAATTGCCAAAACCTGGAAACAACCAAGATACCCTTCAGTAGGTGAGTTGGTAAAATATATGGTACATCCAGACTGCAGAATATTTTTTGGTACTAATGAGAAATAAGCTATAAGCCATGAAAAAACATGGAGGAATCTTAGACATTTTACCAAATCTTAGACATAGTACCAAGGAAAAAAAAAAAGAAAAGAAAGAAAAGAAACCAGTCTAGAATGGTTACATACAATATGATTTCAACTTTTTGACATTCTGGAAAAGGCAAAACTATGGAAACAGCAAAAAG
Source organism: Lontra canadensis (assembly GCF_010015895.1). Lineage (NCBI taxonomy): Eukaryota > Metazoa > Chordata > Mammalia > Carnivora > Mustelidae > Lontra > Lontra canadensis. The sequence continues at coordinate 11,410,148 of NW_022631031.1, read as the reverse complement.
ATTAGCAGTTATCAGAGGAATGGATCGATCGGCAGGACACAGGATTTTAGGGGAGTGAAACTGTTTTGTGTGATACTATAATGGTGGGTATATGTCATTATGGATTTGTCAAAACTTATAGAATGTATAACACCAAGAGTGAACCCTAATGTAAACTGACTGGGTGATTATAATGTGTCAGTGTGGGTTCATCATTTGTAACAAGTGTATCACTCTGGTGTGGGATAGTACTAGTGAAGGAGGTTGTGGGAACAGGGAGTAAATAGGAGACTTCTGTTCTTTTCACTCAGTATCACTGTGAACAGAAAACTCTAAGAAATAAAGTTCATTATTTCAATATTTTTGACACTTTTTTTACCCATTGTATTTTCAAATTCCTTTTCTGTCCTTCCATTTCTCCTTTCTGTCTGAGACTCCAAAACATGCATGATTTATCTCTTGATATTATCCCATAAGTAAGTAAATCTCAGTTTATTATTTTTAGACTTTTCTCTCTATTTCAATGATTTGGCATGAAAAAGAGTTGTAAAATATCTCACTAATAAGCTTTAGAAGTCAGAACAATTATGGTGATTCTCATAGCAGAGTAACTTATACATCTTTGTATAGTTGCATATTGAATAGCACCCTTAAACAAAGAAAAAATATATTTTTAAAAGCTTCTTACTCACTATTGCTTATGCTGAAAACCAGAATGTTAACTGGAGTTGTCAGTTGGGGATTCTTATATTTGAAAGGAATTTTTAACCACAGGGCTTGATGGAAAATATAAAATATCTATTGAGAATGATTTAATGAATATCATAAAAAGAGCACTATATTCTACACTAGAAGTTTTATTGAATGGGACTGACTATAAATTATATACAGTGGCATTTGATAACAATTACTAATACTTCCCTTATAAGAACTAGAGAAGCATCTTTGCCATATGTGTCATCTTTCTACTAGTCGCATCTTGATTTTTCTCTTCTTTATCCTCAGCCCATGTTCTCTTTTATGTTTATTGAAATTTGTTCTATAGGAAAAGAGAGATTATTCTGCCTTATATGAAAAAAAATATTTGAAGTTAAGATCACAAATGACAGTCCCCAAAAACTGATCTCTAGAAAGTTATTTTCTCCCATAACTTCACAATGCCTATTAATATTACCTCTTTAGCTTTAATTTTTTTTCTTAATTTAATGTTTTCTATCTCTCATTGAAATCTTGCTAACCACCATTTATCAATGCTCTTTCCAGCTGTTTATATATTCACTATGACAATCCCTGAGCTCTTTTGGGAAAATTTAATTTTAATGACCCTTATACTTTTATAAAAAAGCAACATTTAGGTTCTTTGCAAGCTGTGATGAAAATATGAATACCATTCTTCTTATGCAAAAGTTTTAACATTTAAACCATTGTATGTAATATTTATGGAGACTCTAACAGTGTGAGGTTATTCTTCCGTCAAATATTGCCTGAGATTCTTGAAAATACATTACTGGTAATAAATTACTTCTTATCTTGATGCAACTTCAACATTTCTGTTCCCAAACATGGAGAATATATTCCCACATAAGGGACAAGAATTCTTGCCTGTTGAAAGATTTTATCTCATCTCATGTATGTGCATGCACGCGCGTAGACCAAGAAAGCTTGATGTTCCTCTCAGGCTGAGTAAAGTTTAGAGAGACTTCTTTCTGCCTGTAGGCCCCCTTTTTTAGGGCATTTACTTTTTAAAACTTGTAATTGTGAATTTTTTCTCTTTCAGATATAAGTCTTCTCTCAGCCTCTTGCTAGTTCTATACTCCAGGAATATCTGTCTCAAGGACCTGGGCATCAGAGTCATCAGGAAAGATAAAGGCCCTGTCTCCTCCTGTCTCCTACTTTCTGTGGGATGGTAGGAAACTAATTTAGATACGTGACAGCAAACACAAATGGCCTAATCATGCTGACCAGCCTCTTTCCTAACATCCTCCTCTAATAAAAATTCCCCCGCCTTTTACTTCTGAGAGTTTGAGTTCAAACTCTCTCCCTTATTATAACAGTCTTTAACTCTACTGCAGTAGTTTCGAATAAAGACTTCCTTATCTATTTAACTTTGTCAAGAGAAATTTTCCTTTGGCAGTATGTGTGCATGTGTATATGTATGTATGTGTGTATGCATATATTCATACATTGTATAAATGTATGTATATGCATATATGTATATACATAGATTGTATGCATATATATGTTTGCTTGTGTGTGTCTATTATGTGTATATATGTATGTAGAAATATGTGTGTATTGTGTGTATACATAGATTTGTATGTGTGTATGTATATACAAGTGTGTATATATGTATTTATATGTGTATTATATATGTTCTCTGTAGATGTGTGCACGTGCATGTATGTGTGTGTATATATACATGCATTTATATGTGTATATACACACATGCATACATGCACAAATCTATGTATACATACACTATATACATGCATACATACATACATATGTATACACATACTACACACACTTGCTCATGCACACACACACACACACACACATAAACATCTACCATATATACCAGGGCCACTGTAGTTCGATTTTGATTTATTTGTATCTTTGGTTTTCTATAAATTATTGCACTTATTTTTCCTAAAGAATATTAAAAATATTGCAGAGACAATTTTTCAGTAACACAAAATTAACAAAGAAACTTTTTTTTTTTTACCAAACATTTAAAAAACACAGTTGCCAAAAATCAGAACATGTATAAGAAACCTAAGATTGCCGATCTCTAACCTGTTTTTTTATATTTGGCCATACAAAAAGCAGATTCTTCATTTAGTACTCCAGTCTCTGAACCAACAAAGAAAAGAACTACTTAAATTGAAAATGCATGTTGATTTATTTCTGTGACCTTCATAACATTTCTACAGTGATCCATGGTGAAATATATTTTACACAGTAAGCTAATATACACACACATACACACACATATCTGTGTATAAACAGACACATGTATATGTAATTGAAAGAAAATTTCTTGATGAACCTATTTTTACTTTGAGCAATGAATGTTAATATTTATCAGTTTAATGCTTATTGGTACCAACCTATAAAGCTCACCCGTACTATATGCAATGCATTCTTATATTGCCTTCTCAATACTCACCACTACAAACTAAATTGTTGATCTAACTAATTAAATAATGGTCCACCTATAATTTGAAAATCACCGACATAGTAGAATTTAGAACTTATTTTTGGCATGGCCATAAAATATTATTAACAAAATATAAATACAAATATATAATTTATGCATAGACCAAACATTAGAAGGTTACTTTTCCCAGAGATGTAGTTTTATAGTGATTTCCTGGGGCTTTTGCCAATGGAGGTGGTTCTTTAAAAGTCCTGTAGCTCAAGTGCAGCTATACCCTTAAATTAAATGATAAGAGCAGTATGAATTCTAATTTGCTAAAACACTTAAAGTTGATTCTTGAAAACAAAAGGTTCATTTACAAAGTGGCAGCTGATGAACTCAGAGGGAAACTATTTTGGCTTAAAAACAAAACCACATATGCCTGAGGAATTATTGTTTTCACTAAGTTCTCTCTTCATGTGTTAATTGTAGGATAGGAAATGATTCATATATCTCTTATTCTTTCTCTACTTTTTCTTGCCAAATTCCCTTAAGGTAGTTACAGAAATAAAAGAGATGGTTGTAGGGAAAGATATAGAAAGTGAAAGCAGAACGGGCTTTGAATAATGTAGTATTAAATGCAAACAAAAAAATAGTTTAAAAAGTCTTTGCAAACTTTAAGTCATAGGATCATGACAAACAGTAATATCCATAAGACTGATAGGAGTATCTTGATTACACCTTTTTTTTTTTTTCTTTTCAATAGTGCTTTGAAAAATAGGAGAAATCACACTGGGTTAAAAATGGACAATTTAACATAACTTTAAATAACTTGAATTTCAGGAAAAAAGTTATGTTAATGTTGATAACTGATTCACATTCTCACGTATTATAGCTGAGAAAAATAACACCAACAAGTCCATTATGTGAGCAAGAAATTTTTCCACAAAGAATTTTATCATTATTATTACAGAAGATAACTTTAAACGAAGGTCATCTTCTTTCTAACCAGTGTATTGATGAAACTGTTAGAAAATTGTTAATAGACGAAGATTTTGCAGTGATTTTGTCAGACCATTTTCCCCTGTTAATCCAACTTTTTTTTTCCTCTTTATGGAGTTAGAATGGAAGAAGAGGTATATTCTCTCCAGTAACTCTCTGGTCACAAATAATTTTGCAAAGAAAATTAAAAAGAACAAAAAAGGAAGACCTGCTTTCTCAAGTATATAGAATTTCTACTTACAATGTAGAGGAATGCAGCAGAAAAAGCAGGAGTTGCAGTAATAGAGAGACCTCAACTCAAATTACACTGCTACCCATTACTAGCTGCTCGATTGTAATCAAAGTAACCTGCTGTTTCTGTGCCTGCTTAATCAAATGTAAAATGAAGATGAATAATACCTTCTTCAGTGGCTTCAAGTGAGTATTAAGGGAGATGCAAATTCTGGAATATATTATATGATCAATAAATATAGTTCCTTTCTCTATGAAGAAAGTAAAAGATTACTACTTAATTACCTTACTGTTACACCTCTGGGATATGAAAGCCACCAGGACAGTAATAGAATAAGGAAGAGAGAAAAGGAAATCAAGTTGTAGGGTTAAAACAGACAGAAAGACCAGGAACCCTGTCTGTCTACCACCTGCTCCCATCTGAGGTAATCATCTCTATACCTTCAATGCCATTTCTTGGGCAAAACTGCCCTTTAGCCAGAGATCATTAGATCAGGGTGTGTACTGGGCACTTGATTCATATGCAGTCAATTTCCAGACTGATAAGCCCCATGGAAGAAGATCTGGACAACCTTACTTCTTGGTTCTTTGGAACTAGGCCACTGAGAGATTAGGTAACACAGAACCTCCCCAGGTAGTCCAGGAGCAGCCCCAGGCCAAAGAGGAAAGTTAGACCGGTGAGGCTAGTAACTAAGGGAAGGCAGGGGTAAAGTCAATCTACTCTCTTTTTTTTTTAATAGTTGGCTTAAGCCAAAACTTGAGTTTGTTAAAGAAGAGGAAGAGAAAGAAAGAGGAGAAGGAGGAAGAGGAGGAGAAGAAGGAAGGAAAAAAAAGGAAGAAGAAAAAGAGGAGGAAGAAGAAGATGAAGACAAAGAAGAGGAAGAACAAGAGGAAGAAGAGGAGGAAGAAAGAAGAGGAGGGGGAGGAGAAAGAACAAAGAAAACTGCCCCCCATAAATAAATTAACAGTTCATGGGGGTAGAGCACTATTTTTCTCAATGTGTGACTCATAAAGGAAAATATTCCGAACTGCACACATAGTAAAATGTGGTGAGCATTTTAGAAAAGCCCGTACTTTGTGTGGAAATTAAATATAGGCACTGGGAAAGCCCTAACTGTGACACAAAGACTGCCTGCATGGTGAACATATGGAACTTATTCTATCTTCTGTAAACTACAGATGACTTTCTTTCTGCTACATCCCTCATGCAGCCAGTCAGCAAAAGAGATGTGTTGCTGTCACCCTGCCTTTCAGCATATCTTCCAGTTTTCCTGTGAAAATTGACAAAAGGCAACAACATGTCAATGGGCATGATGCAGCTAAAAGACCTCAAGGACTGCCAGGAAATCTAGAAAGAACGGTTTTCTAGGAAAGGACTCAATGACTACTGATGGAATCCATCTGAAGGCTTCCATCAGTCCCACCTCCAAGAGCCCCTGTGACTAGGAACCTCCCTGCCACCATGTCTCATCTGTAGCCTGCAGTGCTCCCTATTATAGTCTCTTCATGAGAATGCCAGCTGAGATATTTTAGGGATCTATTGGAAATATTTCAGGCACCTTATGTATAAAAAGTAAGTGTATTAGTGTTTATAAACCTGAGTGATCTGGTTAAATAATTCTACTTAAAAAATCCTAGTAGAATAATAAACAAATACTCCTGAAAAAATTCCTATTATAAACAGAATTAAGATAAATGTTTAAAAGACTTGTCGGCCACGGAGTTAACTACCTCACAAACATTATCTTTTATGTTCTTGTTAAAGAAAGAAATGTAAGTAACTTGGAAGGAATAATGACACTAGATAAAACTTTGACTCCTCAAATTAACATGAAACCAGTAAATACTAAAAGCTCTCCACCGAAGTAAACCCCACTTTCCTTCTACAAATTAGTTCCCTTTTTTGTCGATTCAGTAGCAGGGCCAAGAACTGCATAGATAAAATCCCTTTAGGCATTGCCAAGGTACATCATTTCAAAAGAACAGCATGTACTTATACAACCTAAATCCATTTTTATAATAACAGTCTGACCATGAAAACATTTTAGTCCATAGATATGTCAATTCAGCATTCTTTACCAAATTCACACAAGCAATAAAAAGAGAAAAAAGGATACCTAACCCTGGGTTTATCAAAGATTTAGCCAGATATTAATAATAGTTGAGTAAAGCATAGAAGTAGGAGCATCACGTTGAGATCAAAAACTCTCCAGTCACAATGAGCTAAATTCAATTTCTGGCCTTCAATGAATGAATAGCTTTAAACTTAATTAACTTCTTTGTGTTTCCTTTTCCTTATCTGCCAATGGAATTAATAATCAGACCACTGTTAGAATTATATGAGATAAAATATGCAACATTCACAGGTGCTTGGAATTGTGTTGGGCTATAAAGTAGACACTAGACATGAGTAGCTATGACTCACTATAAATGTGGCAGGTGTGAGTTAAGACTGGCAATGTTAAATACACAGTAGATTTCAAAGACAATACAAAAAGTGGACATCAAATATCTCACTACTATTTTATAGTGAGAATGATAAAATGATAAAATTTCAGATATATTGAATTAAAATGTTAATAAAATTAATTTACCTGTTTTTCCTTTTTTAACATAGATACTACAAACTTAAAAATTGCATAGCTGTTTCTCATTAGAATTCTATTTGACAGTGCCAGCAAGGAACTAGAAAGTGCTTAATAAATCATAAATAAATCAAAATATGTTAGTACTATAAATTTGACTTGTGTTTTTCAAAAGTCAGACAAAATTAAACTGTGTGGAAAGGAAAAGTAAAGATCATCTGTTCTTTTTGTCTTAAATACTTAGGCATAATCAGGCAAAAAAAATAAGAAATATTAGTTTAAAAGCTGTCTTCAGCGTATCGGAGTTCACAGAAGAGAAAAGGCACATTCCATTTTGAGACAGAAGTTTCCTATCTTTCTGGCAAAAATGAAAAGCATTCACTGGCCTGCTCGGTTTTGAAAAGCAAATGTTTTCTGTGTAGAGTCTAGCTGAATAGGCTTACACAAGAATGTATTCATTTTACAGAGTAATTTAACAAGTATAGCGCTTCTTTCCCAGGAGGGCCAGAAGAAGAGGATGGACAGGAGTTGTGGGCAGAAAAAGAGTCTTTATGGAAAGAGGGACCAGAGAAGGCAAGCAGCGGGCACTTAAAGAAGACACAAATAGCACCAACTTTATCAGGGTATAAAGGGCCAATGACTGCTTTTTTAAGAACAGTGATGATTGATATTCAATTATAGGTTTCCAGCTAATGACCACCCTAAAATTTTACTCCAAATCATCATCAGAAATCTGTTTAACAGAAGATCCTTGACTATTACTGCTTTATGAGATGAAGCTATGGGGGCAGGGGAGGGGGAGATACCTTGAGGGTGAAGATGTTTACAAAGATGCCTAGAAATATAGGAAACAAGGAAATATCAAAGATCATGAGTTCATCAGAAGCAGGCAATCAGAGTGAGAAATGAAAAGGATAAGTATAATCTCTTAGAGAATATGTGGTACTTAATGGTCCACACCATATTAGGAATTAAATCGCAATCAGTTTAGTGAGATACTTAAAGGAAAATTGACCTCAGGTTAGCAAAGGAGATGAAGTTTCCCTAGAACCAGCAATTAAATTACATTTACTAATGCATTTGGACCAGGAATTATAGGAATAAAGTTAGCTAGCATTTTTATACTGAATACTTTACAGTTAGAAGCTCTTTCAAAAAAGTAAGAATCATTATTTCCTCCATTTTAAAGATAATAAAACTAAAACTTAAAATGACCTTGTGACAGAGCCAAGATCACTCCTCTACTAAATATTAGAAAAAAACATCTGGAAAAAAAAGAAATAAAAAAAAGAAACAAGCATCCCGATCTTAAGAAAGTAAATTTCATGTTCCTTCACCTCAATGTATATAGGATTCTCTTGTAATGATAATCTGCTATTATTCATGTTGCTGTATTCTGACTCCTCAGTGTGAATCAGTAGTAGTCATCTTATTAGATAGGGTATGGTGATGATGAAATGATTGACAATGGTTATAACATCATCATCACCACCAAAATTATCCAAAAAAGCTTAGTTTAAATAATCAGCAATTTTGAGGTTCTAATACCCCTGTTAAAATAGATATTGATATTCTCAATAACAGAAATATTAAGTGTAGGTAGACAAAGAGGCACTAATGCAGCTTCAAGTATTATCCTTACATTGTTGAATTTAAAAACAATCATTCAAGCAAGAATCTTTGTGCAAATTTGAAGGGTTACAAAGTCTATGTAGCAGGAATACTTTCATGTGCCTAGCAGAGAGGACAGAAATAGGAATCTGAAAAAGTCTCAAGTTACTCACAGTCTAGTTGGGGAAAGAGGTATGAAAAATAATAGGTAATTGAAAAATGCATGCAAATATGAAAAGGTACTAGGAAAGTATAGAGAATCATGGTCACAATTGTCAGAGCTGAATAAAGGTTATTCTGGGTTGTTAACCCTTGTCAAGATTTATCTTAGGAATAATGTCTTCTTTCACAAGAGGTAAGATGTAGTGGCTGCTATTTTTAAGTTAAAGGCAAATACTGTCCAAATGTGGAGATTCTGGCTTTCCTTCCCTCCCTCCCTTCCTTCTTTCCTTCCTTCCTTTCTTCCTTCTTTCCTTCCTTCCCTTCTTTCTCTCCGTCCTTCTGTTTCTCCTTTAAAGAAGCAGTCATCAGCTCATCAGACACCAAACTAATCAATGTTGTGTTTACATTTGACATTTTACTTTAGTTCTGTGGGCTGGATTTATTATTTCATTCCTTGAATTATCTAAATAGAAAATTCATCAAGCTACTTGTAAAAGTAGGAGTAACAAGGAGTTCCCAACCTGACAACATAAATATATTGGAGTAATTGTTAGGGAGATCATAGAACAGAGTGAAGGGAGAAAAGAATTTGGAGTCAATCAGAACTAAATTTAAATTCTGGCTTTGCTACTAGGCACACAAACTTTGTCAAATTAGTGAAGTTCTAGCGGCTTGGTTTCCTTCTCAATAAAAATAACAATTTTCAACATGCTTTATTGAGACCTAAACGAAACCATGTTTGCAAATACCACCAGCACACATTACAGAGCATATAATATGTAGCATACAATAACAATATGGCATTAACATTATTCTTATTTATCACAGAGCAGATTAAGCTTATATTCTCCCTGAAACTGCTAAGGATCTCAAAACAACATTAAATATACTTAAAATCATTTAAAATATGGAAATATTCTAATACTTAGAATAAGCACTCTAGAACAGTATTTCTTTGTTCCTTCTTGACTCCATCATTTTTCTTTATTTGATAGTGAGACATGATCCTATTTCATTGGGTTTTTTACTCAATCAAGTACTGTGTGTGCCTCTTCTCCATGTATGGATAAAAACAACCTTTCTGCAACATGTGTAATTTGTAAGAATGCAATAAATGCCTCCAAAAAACACAATCTGAACCATCACCACAAAATAAAATCATTGTAACTATGCACAGAACCCACTAAACTAAAAGCAGCTTTTGCAAAACAAACCATTCTTTTCTTAAGCAATCAGTGCAAATTACAAAAGCAACAAACATTTTAGCCACAGATGAAGGAGCCACAGACAGTCCCGCAGAAGCCTCATGTGAAATTTGCCACATATTACAGAACTAGAAGAAACCATTTGGTGGTGGTAAGAGCTGACTGCACCAAGATATTCTAAGAGATACTTAGAACTCTCAAATGCATGAATACCCAAGAGTCAACATCTTACTGGCACAATAATGCATTCCCATAGAGTAGGGGCATGAAAACATCTTCACTTAATTTTCAAATATGATATTGAGAAGCTGTGAATTTTAAGAAGATAAGAGAAGGCATATTATAAAATAAATGTAAAAGGTATTGCTAAGAAATTGATCACAAATATGTATTTAAGATACATTTGAAAATATGTGTTCCAGAATCTGATGTGACAATAAATACAGGGGACTCTAAGCAGTGACATTATCAATCCTTTACAATAATGCTAGGGAATCAAATACAGATTCTCAGGAAATTATATTAAAATTTCAGACACCCTGCAAAACATCTGAAGAAATGTGGATAAAGAGGCTATGAAAAATTGATATTTAAATTTAAAGCTACTCTATTTTCTTTGAAAGACAACAAAATAAGACAAATCTATGAAAAGGTTCAGATTAGTATAATTTAATAAATAGCCTATATTCATGTAGTGTTAACATTCTGAAAAATAACATGAGGTTAAATTCTGACTCACCCTCAGTTTTTCAATCCTTACTATATATGGAATTTTATTTTAATATGAAACACAAGACCTGGTTTTCTTTGGTACTCATACATTGTCCCCATAGAATTGAGAATTTTTCATATTCATCTAGTTACTGTTCTATTCCCACCCCAGCTTCCTGAGGATGATAGTCATATCAAACCGGTATCTTTTTTTATTAACATATAATGTAATATTTGTTTTAGGGGTACAGGTCTGTGAATCATGAGTCTTACACAATTCCCAGCACTTACCATAGCACACACTCTCCCCAATACCTAGCTTTCTTGAAAAAGAAAGACTGAGACATTTATCTAAGTGTTACCTGAAATTTAGGGACAACAAAGTAAGAAACAAGAAATACTATTGAGGACCACATTGACGGTGAGATGAATAAAGCCCCCCAATCTGTATATTCTACTCTTCTGTTAGATGTTAAATGAGCAAGTACTGTAGCTCAAGTTAAGAGAGACATGGCCACACACACACACACACACACACCCCTTCCTTATACAACACTGATCTTAAAGATGTCAAGACGATTAGTATTATAATGTTTTGTTTCCCTTCAAATGTGTTCTATTTTTTTTTATAAGATTTTATTTGTCAGACAGTGAGCATGAGAGAGAGCACAAGCAGAGGGAGCAGCAGGCAGAGAAGCAGGCTCCACCCTAAGCAGGGACCCTGATGTGGGGCTTGAAATCAGGACCCTGGGATCATGACCTGAGCCAAAGGCAGAAGCTTAAGCCACTAAACAACTCAGTCATTCCTCAAATGTGTTCTTTTAAATGTATTCTCACTGTGGTTGCTATAGTTTGTGGGGAAATGTTTTCTGTGGATTATATTTCTAGGGTAATGAACCACAATCATCTTATGGTATCTTCACATTAAAGGGCATGGCACATTTTACATGATGAATATTATTGATATATTGTTGTTTTATTATTAAGTTGCTTAATTGAAGAATATAAGTATCAAGATTTCTGACTTTCCCTCATGACTATACCTAGTAAAATTTTCAGAAGTTCTTCAAGTGTCCCTATTTAAAAATAACCCTTACCTGGACTGACTAATATATGCTAAGTAATGAGAGTTCTAAGAAATGTTAGTTTTTAGCCAGCAGTAGTTTGTTTGTTTGTGTTTTAATATTTTATTTATTCATTTGACAGACAGAGATCACAAGTAGGCAGAGAGACAGGCAGAGAGAGAGGAAGGGAAGCAGGCTCCCCTCTGAGCAGAGAGCCAGGTGCAGGGCTCCATCCCAGGACCCAGAGATCATGACCTGAGCCTAAGACAGAGGCTTTAACCCACTGAGCCACCCAGGCGCCCCAGCCAGCAGTAGTTTTATAAACTCCCATTGTATTAGTAAATTTGTTTAGTGGTGGAAACAAGTGGAGGTTTTTCTTAGACCTGCCTATGTTACATGATGGATAGGGATGTAAAGACGGAATTCTCCCACTTAACTGATCAGCCAGGAGAATTCCAGGCTAGCCTCCTGTATGCCCATGTCTCAAGTGCCTAATATGATGACTTCTTGTAACTGACTCTTACACAAATGCAAAACTTACTGTCCAGTAGAGAAGTATTTATTGTCATGAGCACACACACGTTTTATTACTGAATACTCTGAATTATAGAAAAGGCCTTTGTCATGCAATGAAGCCTCAACTTTCCCATTTTCTAAGCTTTTAGAAAGACAAAGCAAAGAAAAGGAGGATTTTGTTAGTTTCACATCCCTCTGGTAAAATGTTTGTTGCTTGCATAAGCCCTAAAATGACCAGGAGAAAAGCAGGGATTCCCAGATTATTTTATTATACCTAAGTACCCATTATCAACTTCATCCCAGTTTCTCTAAAAGTTTTCAGCATGAACAAAATAACAAGCTGTGACAAGGAACAGTACTTGTGTTAACATTTTACTACAGCAACACCTTCATAACCTGTATAGCAGCCTGGCCCAGCTATCAATACTGAAAAAGGAGGAGAACAAGGACAAGGGAAGGGGAAGAAGGGGAGGGAGATGAAAAGAAGCAGCAGCAACAGCTCTGGAAGTCAAGATGTCCCAAACGCAAGAATGAGGAAGACTGACAAGGACACACAGGAGTGAAGCACTGTAGTGTTCAGAGCGTAGCTGACAAACTGAAGAAGAAAGCACACAAAGAACGAGCACCGCCTTTCTTGCAGGAGGCAGTCTACTTGGGTTTGATGGAGCCAACTGAATTAAATGAAAAATTCCCAATATGTAACAATGTCATTTAAGAACATTCATTGTTGGAGACACCTGGGTGGCTCAGTTGGTTAAGTGTCTGCCTCTGGCTCAGGTCCTGATCCCAGGAATCTGGGATCTAGCCCCAGGTCAGGTTCTCTGCTCAGCGGGGAGTCTGCTTCCCCTCTCCCTCTGCTTGCCTCTCCCGCTGCTTATGCTCGCACGCGCTCTCTCTCTCTCTCTCTCTCTCTCTTTTCTCTCTCTCCCACTCTCTCTGTGTCAAATAAATAAATAAAATCTTTTTTAAAATATGAAAAGGAAGAAAGAATATTCATTGTTGGATCTGAGAGTTTATGATAACGGTTGTTTTCTTTTGCATAATACTTAGTGATTACAGACTTAATCTGCTTTTAATAGATTTTCTATGATGTATTCAGTATTTATCAGTATGCTGATGTTATTTATCTGGGCTGTTCCTTGCAGAGAACCTAAAGATATTTTCAATCCCTAAAATGTGCAATGAACCATTCTAAAATAGACGCATCAAGGTAAAAACAAATTTTGGTCATTACTTATGCGAGTGATCTTGTTTTGTAATCAATTATGTTTTATTTGGCTGTTTTGATATTTCTGTCTCTGTCTCTTTTTGTCTCTCTTTCTTTCCCATGAGCTGTGCTATAAATCAGGAATATAAGTGTTAGGGACAAATTCCAGAGGTAATTCAACTATTAAATCAGAAATCTCAGTTTGGAAGGGATTATTCCAACCTTCATTTTTAAATGGCAATGTTCCCCGAAAGGAATCCTAAACCAGTTATAAAGACAACAGGGATGTGAAAGAGAATCTCTGCAACACATAACAAAAATAAATCTTAAATATTCACCTAATATAAAGCGATAAAGAAAAAAAAAACAAAAATACACTAAACTGGGCAAAAGAAATAGGTATTTAGAGAAAATACACAATAATAATAATAAATATGTGAAAATAGATATCCTTTTGCTAAGGATCAAAACCAGAAGATCAGAAACGAAAGCCAAAATCCTACTTGACTTGATTAAGGTTGGCAAAACTAGAATGATGGTGATCACACACATTATATTAACAGAGATATAAGGATAATATTTTGGAAGGGAAATTAGTATGACTATTTGAGTCAACAATTTTAATTTAGGAATTTATCATGTAGGAATACTCCCATGGTGGAAAAAGAGATCTTCAAAGATGTCTTGCCGCTGCAGTATTGGTTAAAGGAGAAAAAACATTAGGAGTAATCTAACTGCCCATCAGCTGAGGATTGATTAGATAAATTATGGCACATCTGCTTAGTTCAGGATTAGAAAAATGAAGTTCATACAGTTTTTCTTAGAAATATAAGCATAAAAATAACTTATTAAGTGAAAATAATGTGCAAAATATTTTGTAGGGTATAAGCCAATTTGTTATTAAAATACCAATGGACATATTAAAATGTATGCATGTACAAATGAAGAGTTATATGATCATAAAAAGTATTTAAATGATGCAAACCACACACACACACATATATATGAAAGTTATAGAATTATATATATTATACATATTTATAATTATATATACATGTATGTTCATAAGTCATTAACTATTGCATTTTTTTTATTCAATGGACTGTATAAAGAAACATTTGAGTAAGAACCTTGTATACATAGCATTTTGTATTTTGATGTTCTGGAGAATATAAAAAGGATAAAAAAAGGATGAAACAGCACCTTTCATCCATGGTCCTTGTCTCAATTAATTTTTACCTTATATTAAGAATTTGAATAAAGAACATAACTCAAGAAAAACTCAAAACAAGGAGAAAGGAGAAATTGCTTCAAGACTTCTAGTTACTTGTGGCCAGACAGGGCTTCATGCAAATGAGGAAAGATAATAAAGTGGCCAGAATGACAAGAAGATGAAATGATGTTACATGGGGGAAAAAAAAGACATGGAAAAATAGAAAAAGTGAAATTAAGACTACTTATACTTGCTATGCTATATGTTTCTGTTAAAATCACACATTTACAGAATTTATAAACTGTCCCTGATTGATGTGTCCTGTTGAAGAAATGGAGACTCTTTGAAGGAAACCTTTGAACAACAACAACAACAACAACAAAAAGTTCTAAATGTGGACCAGAAATTAAACCAAATAAAAGAAAGAGAAGGAATTTGGGAAAAGATGGGGAAACAGTGCAACAGTAGCATAATTATAGAAAGGAAAGAAAACACTGGAAATTTCTGATTAGTAATGTAAAATGAACCCAGTTAAATTTTCCCTTCTAGACTGTTTATAATATTGGCAAATGTTTCACACTGACACAGAAGCAGACATACACATAGTAGAAATGGGTCCACCAGTGGATGAAAATTAGGTTCAATGAACTTTTTAAAAATAATTTATGATTTTTAAATTAATTTCTGATTATCTGCCATGGCTTTACTTTCCTTGAAAGGGTTCCACACTGGAGTAGGAACAAGGACAGATCTTATTGGATCATAAACACTTGGAAAGCAGAAGGAGACAAGGAAGGTAGAGTGGGAAGAGAGAGGATACTTCTTAATCTGTTGTTATAGGGCTGTTTAGATTTGAGCCTATTGTCCTATAAGGATATATATCATTTCTATCAATTTGCAAATAAAATCATCCAAACCAACTATAAAATTACATCTTTTTCAAAACATAATTTTATGATTTGCATAATTTAGAACTGCAGCTTGGGAAAATTAAAAAGAACAGGGTGGTCACTCTGGAAAACGTAATTATCATGAAGTGATTATTGAAGTATTTCAATCTGTTTATGGAACTACATCATTTAAAAATAGACAGTGGTTAAGGTTTTTGATCATTAAGTATGAAAGAATAATGAAAAGGGGGTATTTAATAGAATTAGTAACACTTGCAGCCTATCAGGCTGCTCTCCTCAAGAAATGCAATTTAGCAAAATGAGTGTGGTTGGAAACTCAGACCAGAATAACAACTACTTTCTTCAGATCCACCCAAGACTTATACAGTGGCCATTCCAATTAGCATAATAGTCCAATGTTCCTTGGGAAGTGAGGTCTTTTGTTTGGGATATTTCCTAATTAAAGAAGCTTGTTTGAAGTGGGATCTAATTTTAGCTTTGTAATGCCAAAATATGACATGAAGAGTCTGTTTTTATTTCAAGAAATATTGGCATTGCATTGCCAAGTTGAGATAGTTGTCATCAAATATCCACAAAACTCATATTTAAGACAAGGAAATGGAAAGGCAGGGTATGAAGTAAGTGGTTTAAAAAGCTAGTTTTCTGTTCAGGTTTTTATTGAGTTGGTCAGTTATTCTGCTAGCACTCTGCCCATTTATAAATGAAGTGCTTTTTCTAATAGGAATTCCCAAAGTCATTGTAAAATTACATGATAATCAGGAAGAAGGAATCAAGAATTTATTGCCAGGATATTGTTATTACACAACTTAGAACATATCCGTGAACTTCAAGTGAAATAGTTGTTTTTGCTGGCTTTTGTTGTTTTTGTTGTTTAAAATTTACTGGTAATAAGACCATTTAAATGATTTCAAATAACTACTATATGGTACTCTTAAAAAAATGATTTTATAGTCTCACCATTTGTATGCTAAAATTGTTGCCTCCTTTTTATAGATGAAAAAGAGACAGTTATTTAGCGACTCTATAAGTGAGAGTCAACAGTAAGTACATGCTGCATCCAGGATAAAAATAAACAAGTCCTTTCATTTCCAGTCTACATTATGAATCACAATGCCCTAGACAATCTTTAAAATGCTGAAAGTTTGACTCAATTTATATAAATGAGGAAGGCTTTCAGGAAATAATTATAATAAACATCATAAAAAATAGGTCATTAAAAAGTTTAACTATTTAGGGGCACCTGGGTGGCTCAGTGGGTTTAAGCCTCTGCCTTCGGCTCAGGACATGATCTCAGGGTCCTGGGATGGAGCCACACATCGGGCTCTCTGCTCAGTGGGGAGCCTGTTTCCCCCTCTCTCTGCCTGCCTCTCTGCCTACTTGTGATCTCTGTCTGTCAAATAAATAAATACAATCTTTAAAAAAAAAGAAAGAAAATTTAACCATTTATAAAAAAGCAGCATCCTACTTACCATAAGTACAGCATGGTATACAAAGTGTTTCTCAATTATGACTGGTGTGGGAAGCAACCTCTTCAGTGACCCAAATAATCCCTGCATTCTGGTGTTCATGCCCTTCTGTAATTTCCTACCTTAAGTGAAGCTGGATTTTGTGACTTGCTTCTGTTGAGAAGAAGGCTGCAGAGGTGATGGAATGTCACATCGGTCATGTCGTGAACTGCTCTTGGATGGAGACATCCACCTGACAAGAGAGGCCTTCAGCCAACATTGAGAAAGCATCTGAGACCCTCAGTGTAAGAACCCAAAAGCAACTGAATTCTGACAACAACTATGCTAGTTAGTTTGGAAGGGGATTTCCCTCAGTAAAGTCTTTAGATGAGATCTCCAACAACCTGACTACAACATTCCTAAGAAACTCTTACCCAGTGGTACCCGGCTAAGCCAATGCCCAGATAGCTGACCAAGGGAAACTATGAGACAGTAAATGTTTGCTGTTTTAAGCTGCTGAATTTGTGGTGATTTCTAACACAGCAATAGGAAACAGAGTGGATCTCCTTTAGCTCTTTCTCCAGCCTCACTTGGGAAGGAAAAGTTAAAGCCTGGAGGATAGAGAGATGAGACATCTTGGTTCAAGGTTAGTGTAAAACACATTGAAGTTGAAACATGATTTTTTAGGGGAGTTCATAGCACATCATAAATAATGGCAAAATGAAGTCAAATAGGCACAGTCAGATGGTGAAGACTCAGCATAACCAAATGGGGGAAAAACACATTTTACTTCTTTTGATTAGAATGTCCTAGATAATGAAGCTCTGGAAGGAAGGTTCCCATGACCCCATTATCACATCAATCCTGTCCCTAAAAATATTTCATTCTTTGAAGGACTCAAGTTATTTAAAATTAGAACACAAATTTAAAAATAGAAAGATACTTAATTTTTAATGTCATTTTAATACAATACTATACACCTATCTTTGTAACAGTGAATCCAACACTATGTTCTAATATTATTTTTAAATAATTAATAAGCATTCAATAATAAATGCAGTAAGAGCATTGTATTTATTAAATGAACCAACAAAATTTCCAGGAACTCTGGGAGATAAGAACTCTTACCACCCTAAATTTAATCAAGGGGAAATTAAAGTTTAAGGATAATGAGTGATTTGACAAAGTCACCAGCTGGAATCTTGTGGTCCTGAAATTTGAACTCAAGTTTGTTGTTGAAGTCCCCATTCTTAACGACAACCCTATAATTCCTTTCTATAGAGTAGAAGCTTATAATTAGTACAACTTATGGCTTAGTTTTTTACCGATTAACTGCGTGTCACAGTTATAACATTAATTATTGTTAAGTTTTGTAACTGCTGTGCTAGATACCCTAATGAATGCAAGAGTAACATAAAAATGTCTAAAAATTCTTCAATCTAATTTGGGAGATAGGAAAATAGTAAAGGAAATTAAGTCCATATATTAGCAGTTGCTGAGTCATAATGATTTAATCAACTACCAGAATTTCATCTGAGGGCAGTCATGAAGAGAATGGTCTTGTCAGAAAAGGTTTCTGGTATATCGTGGAATTTGAGCTAGTATTTAATAAAGGTTGTAAGTCTGTTACAATTCAGAAAAGGAAATAAATATCACTAATATTGTTTTCAGTTGCTAATATTGTTAGCAGTACTCATAAGAATATAACTCCTATCTTTTGAATGATGTAAATCAGACATTAAAGGCAAATTTTCCATAAGTAACTTAATCAGATATTGACCTCAAATCTGCAGAAACAATTAGAAACTCCAAGACGAATCTTGGGGTTGATGTTCTTCTGGAACATCATCAAAGTTTAAGAAAATACTCAAAAGATAATTTTTTTAAATTAGGTTCAGCCTAGAAATTATGAACATTTATCTGAAGAAAAATGTTCTTTTGTAGAAATTATTCTGAGGGATTCATAAACTCCTCCAAGCTTGAAGATTATAGTTCTAATCTAGAAAAGACCACCCTGTGATGACTGAATGACTGAGGGCGGAGAATGAATGTAATTGATTCTGTATATCGAACCCTTAAGTTTAGAGGAATAAACTTATTTGCTCATGTTTTGAGAAGCAACCAAAATCAAGCACAACCACCTATACCATCACTGAAGCTATCAGAACACCTGTCAGAGATTGGGTTCCTGAGAAACAGACTCAGAGAGAAAGTTATATATATTTGGAAGGTTTATTGAGGAGTGCTATTGGCGATGCACTGGTTAGGAAATGAGGAATACAGGAATAGAGGGAGGAAGAATACTGAGCTGGAGGACTCAGCCAGTATTATGAAGAACTGGGATGGCTCTTCAGAATTATCCCGCCTTTAGGCGGTGGGTTTGTATATTCCATCATCAGCCACTCGAGGGGCATAACCTTGAGCAATACAGTTCTCTGCCTCCTTCGGCAAAGTCCAGTGAAGGATGCAGCTGTGAGACTTCAGCAGTTAATTTACCTAACCTCTGGTGGAAGCCTGAGTCAGCCCTTAAAGAAGGTATTTCAGCCCTTAAAGAGGGTAGTTAGGCAGAGTCTTACAAGACCTTCTACATTCCTTCTAAGAACTGATGGCAAATTCCTGGTAAAGGCAGAATTAAAGAGGGGGTTAAAAAAAAGAAAAAAAAAATAGAAATGGAAGAAGTAAAGTGAGAAAGAATTCTGTTTTCTCAGCCCCACCCTTCAGTTCTATGGGTACCCATACAGTACTGATCTGTCCAAGGCTATAGAAACACTATTACCTACTGCAACTTCTAGTCTTTTTTAACCTTTCTCCCACCACCAGTAAAAATAATAGAAAGCATAAGTTCTTTTTTCCCCTTCTTTTCTGGCCTACTCTAAGAAATGAGTCTTTATCCAAACTGCCTCTGGTCTCGGGATACAGGAAGAAATCTTTCCTTCAGTGCAGTGGAGATCTACCTTAGACAATGCATTAGAGCCCACTTTTACTCATTGCAATTATGACCTTATATTTATTTGGCCTAGTCCACCTTAAATCAAGCAAAATTCTGCTATACTTCAAGCACAAGATTTGATAAGAGGTTTTATATTTGGATCTGGCCTGTTCCTATAATGTACTATGTTACATTAGGGATGAAACCAATACCAATAAGAAAATAAAGGAGAGCTGCACCCATATCTGCCTCTGTATTTGTCTAGGATTATCATTTGTCCTCTTTGCCAGAATGATTGAGTGGATAAGCTCATGTGTGTTTGGGTAAATGGCAAGAAGGAGTCCATGTTTTCCAACAAAATGGATACACAAAATAATGGAAAACATTTCTAGATTGGATTTTTTTGTTGTTTATGGGAAAACTCTAGATGTTTCTTAGATTGATTTTTCTAACATAGTAACAGCAAAAGTAAACTGCATCCATTTTAACATGTATTATATAATCTGAGTTTCAAAACAATCCTATAAAGCACTTCTAATTCCATTTTACCAAACCAAGGCTTAGGGAAATATATTATTTTTATAAAATCATACACTATAAAATATAGATCATAGATTTAATTCCAAACCCTGTCTTTCATAGAAAGCATACTGCCTTACAGAGTCCTTCCTTTGCTTATATTGAAAGTCACAAACACTATGAATGTTGTGAAAAAAAGTTTAACAAGTAAATATTAGAGTACAATAAGCAATAAATACAAATAAATTTCACTTCACTTAATTTTTTGAACAGTTTTATATTTATTTTTTTAAATGGAATGTAAAAAGGTCCACAGTGCAAATTTCTCACTCTATCCTTCTTCCTTGTTCATATCCCCTTTAAAATAATCATTTTTATTAATCTCTGGTATGTCCTTCCACTATTTTGTTGTACCAGTACAATGCATACTATATCCCCCATGTATTGACACCAAAAATAACACATAATGCCACTCTTTATGGTTTGCTCCTTATTCCTTAATATTTTATGGAAAATTTTCCATATTGGTACATAAGAAGTTTACACATGCTTTAATTTTTTTTTAGTAGTATAGTTTTCCATTGAATAAGTTTATTATAATTTATTCAACCACCCCCATTGATGGACTTTTTCTCCTAATCTTTTTTAATTATGAATCATGCTTGTGCATATATCATATTACTTTGTATTCAAGGAAATCAAATTAATAAATTTGCTAATTTCTGCATTAATGAGTAAATCATTAAGACCAATATCTGTTGGATGGATAAAAGAAAGAATTTTTTCAGTCTAACTCTTTTCTAAACTTTTCACTTTCATTAATCTGGAAAAAGTCTCCTACCAGGTCTAATCTAATCTAATCTATCCAAGGAATGCTTTAGGATCTGATGTTCAATGGTTTAGGTGGGAATAAAGTGCTAGTTTACCTTGTTTAACTAAGGCTAGAGATCTAGATTCAGGACAGAATCTGTGCAGTTCTGTGTCCTGACCAAATCTCATTACTAAATATAACTTTTACAGAAAGGTTGTTTGTTTGTTTGTCTGTTTTTTCCTTAACAGCAAAGTGACTTCTGCTTGGAAATAGACCCAACTGTTAGTAATTTGTATCCTTTTTAACTGTCAGCATGTTCATTGGCACTCATGAATTATTTCAGTTGCATAGATCTATAAGGAAGTGTGATTGGAACATAAGAAATAAACTATGTTCTGATCCACTGACAGTTGGATATTCTTCTTGAAATTCCCAAAATCTGCTTGTTGTAATTCAACCCAAATTGCAGCCTCCCTTGTGATAGATCCTTTAGTGTCACCCTTCATTTTGCTGTCTGGTTATTTAGATAACTAGAACAGAGCCGAGTAAGAACTTTGTCACCCAGGAACCTCGAAATCCATTCTTCTCTCAGGGATGTTCAGAGAGTGAATCAAGTTCAATATGACATTTTCCAGGAGGTAAAATGCTGCTTAGCTTTCCTGAAATAAGCATTGAAATGTATATATTTAGAAGGTGTTCACTCAATCCATCCAATTAATAAGGGATTTCAGTAGTTCAAGTGAAAATAGGTTATCAGAAAGTAATACTTCCAAATATTAAATAGATATTATTTACTTTATCCCCGCTGTATTTTTCAAAGGAAAATATGACAGTTTAATATTTATATTTACACGATTCATAAATGACAGAGTCGAGTCGAGCATAAAACCAAGGTCTTCCCCTCTGGGACCAGTGTTATGAGTGAATTGCCAACTTTCAAGGTGATGGAAGAGTGTTGATCAACCTAGGGATAAGATCCAATCAAAAGGAATTCTGTCTTATCTGGATTCAATTTTAGAAAACTTTTGGCGATTTCCCCACAGTAAGCCAGCCAGCCAAATAAACAGATCCACTGAAAAGAACTTGTATAATATTTCTTGAAGTGGAGCAAATGATCTGCATGTCATCTACGTGTTACAGCTGAGCAGAGTGTGTCTTCCAGAGCTGTGTGAGTGTTAATGTATAAATCTCTAAAGCATTCAGATGTAACCCGTCAGGCGCTCTATTATGCAAGAGCCATAATCTGTGGATGAGTCCCGCCTGAAGGAAACTGGAATTAAATAAGAAACAAAACCAACAAACAAGTCCAGATAGATCTTTGTACGACTGAAACACATTTCCATACATTTCCTGGTGGAAGGCAGCAGCTGCCCAGCCAAGAGGCCGAGGAGCAGTAACTCTATAAAAAACCTTGAGAGTGTCAGTGAGACAGTCAGACCATTTTTAACGTTAAGAAGTGCAATTTATGCACTAGGAAAGGACAAAAATCCTGACTGAAATTCATTCGAGATCTGATGACAGTTAAGATACTCTAGAGCTGATCGGCAGCAACTTCCTTCCACTGGTTTTAGTTAAGTAAAAAAAATAAAGTGATATACGTTAGTCATATAGTCCTTTGTGTGCAGGATTTTTTTTTTTTAAGGAAAAGAGTTACAATTGCAGATTTTAAACATGATGGCAATTTACCAGAAGTCAGAGATTAACTAGGAGGGTTAACTGAACCAAGAAAACTGAGAACGGCCTTTCACCAGTGAGGAAGGCCAAGGATTAGGGCCTGCAAGTGGTCGGCTAAAGCTTCAGGATAATATCATTTAAATCCTCAACAGAAAGCAAATTAAACTGAGAGAAATCTTGATTGCCCGATTTATATGGACTAAAGGATACAAAGTAAATTCAAAACTGCTAAAATTCCTGTGTGCTGAGAATCAAAAATGTCATCAGAGTACATATTGAAATCTCTTAGAATAAGCAATTTCAGAGACTTTAGGGTGACAGATCCAAAACTAATTGAAAGAATTCCAGAAAAGAGGATCAGACAATCTTAGAAGCCAGGGAGACAAGCAAAGCCACAAAGGATAGAACATTTAAAGGGACAATATCACATTCAACTTAATAACATATGGGGTTTTTTTCTTATAATTTACAGTAAATTTTACATTCAGATGGAAATGGTTCTCAGTCTGCTCTATTTTTTTTTGTCTCTGGATTAAAATAGGTTGATACACTGTCCTATATTTTTCACCTCCATTTCTTTAGAGGAAACACAGTTTTATTTACCTTTCATTTGTTCTTTTTCTTCCCACAGAGGATTTCTGACATTACATATCTCAACCAGCCAACCTTTTGTCATAGTTCAGCCCAAGCAGACTATAAATATCATAAGTGTTGCAAATAATGGTCATTATTTTAAAGGTATTGAATTATTAGAGACAGAAACTTTTTTTTTTTTTTAAGGATGTCTCATACATAGGATCTAATCAACACCATCTGACATTTGTAGGTAGGATATATTTGGTGACCAAAATACTTGACAGATTTTCTTTTGAGTGTGAAATAAAAGCCTGGTGTTCAAAAGAGCCATGAGGACTAATGGAAATCTGACTGATTTTTTTAGACTGGAACAAAAGAGATCTGTGAGGCTGTCACCTTTACCAGCACTTCAAGGAACACAGAAAAAGCCAGAACACTCTTAGGACAAGCTTCAGGACAAACTAAACACACCACCTCAGGTTATCTGAATTTCAGTCAGTACTAAAAGTCCCCTTTAAGTTAGAGTGGAATGTGGTGTTGCCATTCTAAGCAGGAATTGAGAGAGCTCTAGCTAACAGGGCAGTATACAGCTGGTTATAATGAATTGGGCCACAGTGGTTGAGATAGGCACATCCATTACTTAGCATTTACAGAAAAGATGTGAAAACAAAGATTAAAACATATAAATGGTTTGAGGTTACTCCTGCCTTGATCTATTTGATTTCATTACCAAAAAAAAAACAAAAAACAAAAACATTTGAGGGGGTCTGCAAATGCGTTGAAGGGAAGGGTATGGTGTTGACCAGAAGGTAGAAAAATGATCTCATAAACTCTTCTAATTGGAGATCTTCTCTGAAACTACACAATTTAACACAGGGCAAATTGATGTAGAACTACGACTACACACGTGAGCCCCTTTGACGTTCATGGCTAAGAAGAAATGTGCTTTTTTGTGGTACTTAAATTTCAAGCTAAAGCTTCTCACAAGAGGCTGATCTATTATATATGATCTGTAAAAATCCCCAAATGGAGCAAAACATCAGAACATGAGCAAACACATACACACTCATAATATTGCTCAGATATTGCACTTGAGATAAGCAAAAGACACAAGAATATTTTTAAAATCACCAGTTTCTTTCACTCTGTGTAAGAGAACAGGAAGGAGAAGTAAGAGAAAGTATCAACAACTGGCACCCCCCGGCCACTTAGAGCTCCTCAATAGTAGCAACAGGAACGGTGCACAACTCCTCCCACAAAATCCATTTCATGTTTGGTTTGAACCCAGATCACAGAGTGATCGAAAGTCCAGAAAAGGGTTCAGGGCAATCCCAACTACTTGCCAAGGGATCACCAGGTCCAGAGAATCCCCTAGAGGACATAAAGAACAGGGTTGCTGGTCCCAAGAGCCATGTTCTCTGGGAAGGACCTCATTAAACACTCCCTCCATAATGGCAAAGACATATCAGATTAAATTAAAACCCAAATCGTATAGAGCTTTTGTCATTTCATACAGAATTTACCACTGAAAATGTTCCATTTTACTCTGTGTACTTCAGGGTTAAATCATCCTGATATCAGCTCTCATTGCCCCTGGGGTATTTCTGTTGATTGCGGTGACATCTACTGGTAGAAACAGAGACATTCCCAAGCAGGTTTCCCTGGCAAGAATCAAACTGAACAAGTTTGATGTGGACATAAGGAAATCTCCCTCTGCCTCCTTTTTTATCCCTTAGCTAATATAATACATAGTATCACATTAGGGGAGACTCATAAGACTTCTTTATAAAGATCCAAGAATTGTTTAATTTTGCACCATTTTTTCTTGTCATTCTAATCTTTGCCACAAGAATGGCTACATTCTGAGAAATGTTCTGTCCTCAGAGCAGTCATTGTCATATGAATGAGCTATCATTCACTCCTAATGCCGGAGATGTTTTATTCTTACTTCCATGACATTTGTATTACGGTGACAAAGGCTAAAGCAAGAAAAGGAAATGATACAAATCCCACTCAGGCTTTATCATTTTAAATTCTCATTTTGTGCTCTTTTCATGCCTAGGTACTAAAAACTATAGTTTTCTCTCTGGGAAGGAAGGAAGGAAGGAAGGAAGGAAGGAAGGAAGGGGAGAGAGAGAATGGGGGAAGGAAGGAAAAGGAAAGGGAAAATAATGAGTTCATGAAACCAAATCTCTGGTGTGCACTTCTTTTAATGGTTTACCTTCACATTTAACACACCAGGATAAATTGCTACAGAAGGCATCAAAGACAAGAAAAAGAGTCAGTCATTTCCTCTCACAAACCTATAGCGGGAACAATGCTTTGTTAAAGTTACAGTGTAATAGAGGGCTTGAGTAACACACCACTCCAGAATGCATTGCTGAATACGTAGCAAGCCTGTATCAAACACAATGCTAAAACCATGAATGACTCCTATTTTAACTATCTCAGACCCACCTCGTGTCTATTTCTTCAGTATTCTTCAACACACAACACTATATTTTAAAACATTGAAAATTCCAAATTTTCCATTATATTGTCTTTTATTGTTCTTCCCAACAGCAATTTTTATAGTTCTAGGAGAATGGAATGAGAGAAGTTAAGATAGCAAGACCTGAACATTTAGGACTTTTTTTTTTAGATGAAACATACCTTAAAAGAACTTTAAATAAAACTAAAGCTAAGTGATAAAATATATGTTCCATATGTATCACCTCTATTTGCTTATTTAAATAAATGTGTTATAAGTAGACACTTTTTCTCAAAAATGAAATATTTCAATAAAAATTCACAAGTATTTTATCTTTAGAAATATACTCTCATAGATACTTGCATTATCATCATGCATCTATAGTATTTAATTTCTGTGAATTTTTCTAATTTTTCCCTTGAATATAGAGAAATACTAAATGAATTAATATGTAACACAAATGAAGTGTTCCTTAAAGGAGAAAAATCCATCTACAGGACTATTATTTAAGAAAATAAACTTCTAAGGGTAGAGATATGTGAGAATTAAGTTACAAAGGAAAAATAAGAACAGAAAGGATTTATTAATCATTAAGCCTCTTATTCAGCATTTCTCTTAATAATAACTATTCCATGTACAAATGAACTTATATTTCCTAAAGTTATAGTTAAGAATCAAAATTCCCACTATACAATCCTTCAGAAAAGAAAAGGGGTCTCTACATTTTTAGTCACATGATAATTCCTAATTGGTAGTTGAAAGATTTTCTAGCTTCAATAATTACTTGAACAGTGACAGAACAGTTCATTTAATTGTAAAAGTTAGTTTTCTTAAAACAGTATTCTCAGAAATTGAACCATGATACTGAGTGTGAAATTAGATTGAATACAATATTGGTAACTATGATGACAATGAAACAGGACAAAAATATCTAAGTCAAAATTGTAGGAAACAAAATAAAACACATGTATTTTACTGTATCTTTAGTGTTAGTACACAGTGTGGGGTTGGATCATATAATGAATTACTGCCCAGACATCTCCATAAAGTTGTCTATCCCCACCTCGATGAACTTTGAGCTTACCTTGCAGTTTCTTTGGCCATAGAAAACAGAACATTTCGTAGACAATTTTGTGGGGTTTTGCAGTACACACACCAAGGGGTAAATTACCATAACATCTCAAACAAAACATTCCTATTTTCAATGTTGTATTTTGATGACTTTTCACTGCTTTTTCTTCCAGAACTATGGTTAGAAAATAATTGCTCTTCAATAATCAATCATTCTACTCAGTAGCTGTCAAATGTTATTCAGCTAGCCAAATGTAAAACAAGTGTTAAAAGAATAATACTAGGAGATTTGGGTATATTTAGAGAGATGAAAAAATTAAAGTAAGTGTCTTACTCTACATTTCTCAACGAAGAAACTTCATTTTGTTTTCTGTACCATCGAAGAAGAGAACTGATTTTGGGTGGGGGGGAGTGGGTGAATGGAAAGACAGAATTTTTATAACTGTAGATTTTACTTGTAAAAGTGATAATTCTCATTTTTTTTTTAAATTTCAGAAGTTATAAAACTTCAATATCAACATGCAGTCTCTGAAAATAACAGTCATTTACCTATCTATCTACTTTGGTAGAATAAGCAGTAATTTTTAATTTGTAAAATTCTATTTTGTTCAAGATGCAGGCCTTTTTTACTCTATGTTCTTCATCCTTAATCTTCTCTGTGTGTGCATGTGTGTGTGTGTGTATGTGTGTGTGTGTGTGTTGTGTTTCCTAATGTCAAAATAGACTGCTTTTAGTCCCACAAAATACATAGACAGCTAGGTAGATAAATCTAGATACAGATAAAGTAAACTTTAAAGGATATCTATATATTTTAAATTATCACTAAAAGTGTCCTAGTAGTTGATTTCAATTTTTCACAATTGAAAATTAAAAGCAAAAAAATGTCACAGAAAGTGCAACTAATATGTTTTTTTTTATTTAATCCTTTTTCAGCCACATGGTTTTTCTTTTCTTGAGAGAGGAAATCTTTCCGTTCATGTATGTCATGTTAATTTATCCATTTATCTATTCATCTGTTTATGTATGTGTATATTTACTCCAATAAGTTACTTTAACATAAAAGCAAGATAGAACAAGACCAGTAATCAGTATAGCACAACATATAGATGTGCTTCGTGATTCAGGGTAGCATTAAAAATGGAAAATTTGCCTATCCCAAGTACTAATAACAATCCGAAAGCCCAAAAGTCAGTATTTCTGTCACAAGACTATTAAAGTAGTGTCCATACTTTCCAAACTGTTGCATGGCACATCAGCCATAGAGTACTTTCAATATTGTTAACCTCAACTATATGATAGCAAGTGAAGCTATAGCAAACATACCACGATGTATTTGGGACATCACACAACACAAAATGCCTGACTTGTTAATGGAGAGAGGATTAATGTACTGCTCTAATTTACAGGACTTGTCCCTTTTTCACAAGAAACTGTTCTTTAGGTAATAGTTCTCTGACAGGCATAAAGTAACATCACATGCTGGGACAAGCTTAACAAATGTTCTTTCATGAGGAGGGAATCAGCATTATCGTTTCCCCTCACCCTTCCTGAGAAATTCAAAGCACCCACAAATAGAGAGTGAGTGGCTTCTGGTATGCATATACAAAACATGTGGATTGGGTTAAGATTTCCCTGAAACACATAGACAAAAGCAAAAAAAAAAAAAGTTAATCAATTCCATCAAAGAACAGTTTGAATTCAGTTTCTGAACTTTGTCACTAATATCATGTCTGTCTTCCAAGTAAAGAGTTAACTTTCTCAAGGTAGTTATGGAAAGATGAACAGCATATCCATAGCCACACAAAACATACATATGTTTTATAATTTTAAAACAATGGAATAAATTGTTCATTTCTAAGGAAAACTAAAAAAGAATACTTCTAATACACCCATGGACATTCAACAGATTAAAAACTACAATGAAAAATGCTATTTTCAGTGAAATGATACTTGAAGCTATTTTATTATTGCATTGTCACTAACTGGATGATAAGATGTGGACCCAAAAAAATGAGAAAAAAAAGTTGAAGAATCAGAATGGCAAATGTGGAAGGCACCAGTGGAATCAGAAAAAGAATTAAAAACCTAAAATAGAGGAAGGCAGAGCAAGACCTAAAAGTCAGGGAAAAAATATAGATCCATAAGAGAAAATACACAAAGGAAGAATTCAGAGACAGAAAAGCAACCGAGGACTAAGAGAATAAAATTTAATTCCAGTGATAAAAGACCCATGTAAAAAGACAAGAACTGAGAAGCAAATATTAAAACCAAAAGAAAGTAGGCAAATGAAGCATACTGCTGGGGAAAGAAGAGACCAGACTCCATATTGGCAAGGGCATAGGGGTGCATAGAGATAAAAAGAAGCAAGAAGGTATATTAGGGAGAAAACGTGGAGAGAAACACAAAGAAAAGACGAAAAGCAGAAGACAGGGAGATGGTTAAGAATAAATGAGAGGTAGAAACAAAACAACGGTTAAGAAGAAAAAATCTTACCGACTGTATTTATATAGTCTTATTACATTATACTCATTTGTATATTCGCGCTTTTTTGTATCACAGCAGCAAACGTTCTGATTTCTGTAAAACTATTTGGTAGTCTGTTCTGAGTTCAGGTTTGGAATATAAAAATATGTCTTCTAAGGTTTTACTACATTGGTTTTATATAGCACAGTTGAAAAGATTTATTCTTATTGAAACCACAGGCTTTGTAATACTATTTAAAATCACCAAAGTGCCATTAAATAATTTTTGAAGCATAATTTGGAGGCAAATGTACATGATATTTTGATTGTAGTTTTATTTGATGCAATTGTCTATAAGGAATTGTCCCTTTCACATGTTAAAATAAATTCAGAACTACGATTTTAATGATACATCAGTAAGTGAACAAATCCTGTATTTTGGTTTTGATAAGCCTCTCCAAGGATTAAACAAACTAAAAGTATACTGTAGAAAACAATTTTCCTTTGAAAGTTTAAGTAAAAGTTGAATCATTTTAATAGGTATGGAAGATATATAATGCATGTGATATATAACGTATATGTATGTACATGTATACACATATACAGACTTACTGTAAATAAATTTTTCATGTAAGAAATGTCTAAAGCATACTGTTTTCTATATAGACATTCAAATGTTGTTTTTCCAATGGAAATTAAAGTTTCCTTTTATGGACTTATAAAGAAATTAATATTTGAAAGAGGGACAGTTTTACTGTCCTATTATATCTTTAAAGATAAAATGGAGAAAAATGAATAGAATAATAATGATCTGGGTGGATGTCTAGCTTCATCAAACAAAAGGTACTGACAGGCAGTATTAAGTCTAGAATGATTTTGTGTTTCCAGCAGGGAAGTATTACAGGGGAGTGACAAATGAAATCTTTTAATCAGTAATGCTCAATGTATAATGTGCAGAGAAGATTTAATTAAATATAACCAATATTTTACTTCAGGGGCCTTCATCATCTCTTATCCAAATCATTACTATAGTCTTTTAAATAGTTTCTCAATCATTAGTTTCCCCCCACTTTATTACGTACTCCAGAAATATCCTGAAAGTCCAAATATCCTGAAAGTCTAAATAATGTCTCCATAACCTAAAATCCTTTTCAACTTCTTACCTTTCACGGGTAAATATGAACTATTTCTTTACTTATTTAGATAGTTCTTGAAGTCCCTTCAACTCTAGACTCATCTATTCTTCAGTCTCATTTCTTCTAGAGTACTAACCGTGTACCCTAAGCCCCACTGTTCAAAGACCTCACTCGTTTCTCCAAGCGCCAGCCCTCCGACTAGCTTGCTCCTAACTTTATCACACTTCACTTCACCCTGCTCCTTTGCTGACAAATGTATACACTTTACTCAGGGTTCAGTTCCAGTTTTCTCAGATTCTCAGGGGTCAGATCACTTGTTGCAGGCTTTGAGATGTACAGCAAATATCTATTCCACTGGCTTTCGCTTTTTATATATCTATCTCCTTACTTGCCTGTGAGTTCCACACAGATGTGACTATGTGTTGGTTTCCATTGCAACTTGTATTGCCCACGGTTGACACATAGTAAGTGTACAGTTAAAAGACAACTGAAATAGAATACATAAAGACATTCTTTATTTTAATAGCTAATTGTACATATAAAGGATAGGAAAGAACAGTCTTCAGAGGAACTCATAATAATAATAATAATTTTAAAATAAGGATCACTCATTGACCATCAGTTCAAAAGGTGCCCACAGAGTGGTTTAGCATATTAAAAAGTGGCTTCATTTAAAGTGACCCTTATAGACATCCAATGGTCAGAATATGATAAATGATGGTAACTTTGCTTTACTTTGTGCAAATCAGATCTCTCTAGAATATGATGTTCAATGATCAACACTATGTTGACACGGAAAACTAAAATCCCATCAGATACCAGTTATCTGTGAGTGGTGAGGAAATGCGTTACTATAGCAGTTAAAGAATGTTTGAGGGATTTATGGAAGTTTAGTGTGAGGAAGAGGCTCTTAAAATATGTGAATAGTTTGGATATGGATTAAAAAAAAACTTAAATATGGATAAAAGAAAACTGTGTGACTCCAGGGAGCAGAACTAGGACAAGTGAATAGTAGCTATAGGTAAAATCTGGTAGGAAAATTAAAGAGAGAAAGGTCCAGGAATATTCACCTGCTTGTTATCATTTAATCTTTAAACAGCCCTGAGAGCAAATCATTATCTTTACTTTTGAGAAAAATACAGTTTGATGAGATTATCTTAAAAGGGAGTATTCATTTGTTTGTATTATCTGGTATAAGGAATTTCAAACTGAAAGCGATGGAGGATCTATCATGGGAAAATAAAAAGCTTTTCTACAGAAAATAGAAAAGAAAAAAACAGCTGATTCTTTAAAAAAAATTTAATGTAAGAAGGATTGTTCAATAACTATGGCTATGTCATTTGATAGTCATCAAACATAAATTTAAAAACAGACAAGTATACAAATAACTAAAACTAAAAATGGAAATTTAAATGTACTCTTTGTTGTATTCAAATGTTAAAAGCTAGATTCTAAGGATCCAAGAGAAAGAGATGGAGAGATGAGAGATAAGTAAGCGCTAGGAGTGCAGTGAGCTGATCTGTTTGTTCACTGCTGTGGACCCAGAAGCTACGAGAGTTCTCACACATTTTAGAAATTTTATCAGTATTTGTCAAATGGATATTGAAAAAGAGGCTGGATAACTACTTGTTAAAGAAATAATAAAGGAAAATCAAGTACTATTTGGAGCATTAGAAAAAAAAAAAAAAGTCACTCAAGGTCCTAAATTCTTAAAGTATCCAGCCCTTTCATTTGAAAAATAGAATTTATCAAATATGGTAACCGATTAAACCTATAGAACAAATTGTTGCAAAATTACAGTGTGTGTATGTATATGTATTTCAAACCAGCTATCACAGGATCTATCAAACAAACCTGCAGAAGAAATAATGGAATATACTTTCAAAGGGCACCATATAGGAGAACAAAGGTGTTAGTTTTCTTATAACATATGTGAATTTAACCATATTTGGATCCCGAGCCAAGTTGATTTAGCAGGCATTAGTGTTTTCCATTTTGTTTCCAATAATCCTCACAACATAGAATAAAAGGAAGACAAAAAGTAATGTGAGTATTGAGAGTTGTGAAGTTTCTTGAATAATTTGGCACTCTTAAACAGAAATATCAAAGAAAATGGCTCCAATGAAATGTATGTGTGTTTACATAAAGTTACTTCTTATAAACTCATACTTTCTTGTCAAATGAATACCATTCCAAAGAAGCAGAGTGATCATAATCATAACCATAACACCATGATTCATTTTAGCTATGAAAACATTAATACTATAGCTTCTTAATATACAAAAAAATAAGTTTGAAAGACTATAGAAATGGTCAATTTGAAATAGTAGCCATAATAAAATTCTAATTTGCTGAATATGACAATACATAGATCAGTACACCTCTAATTTCACAGCGCTGACCAGTATTTCCTCTCAATTCAGGGTACAGATCTTAAAGAAAGATAAAGAAGGCAAGAAAGAATCAGAAAAAACTCATGGCCCAATATAACATGTTTGTAGAATTTTAGACCACTAAAAACAATAGTTTATATGCAATATTTCAACTGTATAGGGGATAAAGTCTTTCCAGTTAAAGGTTAATATATAGGAAGGCAAATGGAGGTTACTGAAGTTTATAGTAGAAAAAGTCATTATCGGTCATCAACGTCTGATTCCTTGTACTATGTAGAAACCTATTCTTTCTCATGTCTGTGATATAAATGAATTGAAATTAACTTTCAAACATGTTCAGGTACAGAAAAGGCTTCTACTAGTGAGGTATGTGTGGCACATGCCTTGAATAAACAAAGACAAAGAAATATCCTACAAGGATAATATAATTCAAGGTTCATTTCGGAACTACGTGAATTTGCTACAATTTGAATCACAGCCTGGGTAATTTCTACTGTCAGGTTAGAAGAATCGAAGCACACTGAACATTAGCATCATTGCTGAGTTCGTACAAAAGAATAGATATGGTCCATTGGAGGGAACAATAGTTAGTCTAGCATTATAATTGGGCAGGAAACAGCTTTGATTTCTGAAACTATAGTCACTGTCTCTGAAAACTTCTACTACAGTCATATTTGAGCACTAACAAGAAAAATCTTAAAGAAAAGAACATAAAACTTTAAACTACCGACCTTCGTATCAAGTTATCCAAACTATCTCTATCGGTAGCACATACAAAACAAGAAAAACTGGTTCCTGTTAATTTCTAACTGTGTTTGAGCTAATGCGAGTCTCCTGTGGGTAAAGAAAATTAATTTCATGTGAAATTATTTTGACCTAAATTTTTTAAGCAGAAACAGACCTGAAATGCTTTAAAGTAAGTGGAAAGGAATTCAAAATGGCACCTCAAAGATAAGTATTGAAATTTCATGTGTCTTCTGAAATAGTTAGTCCCTCCAGGCTATATCTGCATTACATTAAAATCTAATAAGCCTTAGTTTTCTTACCTCTTTGTCTGAATCAACATCTTTTTATTAGAAATAGCGAGACTAGTTGAAAGTGAGCCCTTTCACCCATTTGCTAGTAAGGTACACCTACTTTGAAATATCCTAATTAATTTTCTGCCTTATGCAAACACAAACATGTCTGCTATAGAAGAAATCAAATATACAAGATCATGAAATAAGATTTTCAGATATTCATATGAAATAAAAACTATAGGATTCTCTTCAAGGGCTCTAAAAAATGGTGCCCAATAGTAGTACAAAGGAAATAAAGAATCATTTCTGACATTACCTATAGAGTACCTCTATTGAGCAATTATTCTTTTTCAATCTCTATGACAAGTAAATCCACAGTGCAATTCTGTCTTCTGTTCTTTTGGAATCAAAATATTCACATTTGCTTGTTCATTGCGATGCTCTGGCCCATGGATTAGAAACTGCAGTTTACATAGAGATGAATAATTAAGCCTTCTGTGTATTAAGATACACTAAGCAGTTGTCTTGTTTTGCAAGGTTTCCCTTTTATAACTCAAAAAAAAAAAATAGCCTTGAGTATTAGATCAATTGAAATAATACAATTTTAATGTTAGAAGGAATTTTCAGGACCTGGAATCCTGCTTTTTCAGCTTAACTGCATAAGGGCAAACAGAAGAAATATCTTATATTTTGGTGGTGATCACTGCCGTATCCCCACAAATAATTCAATGTGTAATTATTTGCTGTAATAATAAGAATAATCCATCTTGAGGCGTGTGGGTGGCTCAGTCATTAGGCATCTATCCCAGAGTCCTGGGATCAAGCCCCGCATTGGTCTCCCTGCTCAGTGGGAAGCCTCCTTCTCCCTCTCCCTCTGCTTGTGTGTTCCCTCACTCAATACCTCTCTTTCTGTGTCAAATAAATAAATAAAATCTTTAAAAAAAAGAATAATCCATGTTTACCAATAGTTTGAGATATAGGCAAATCTCCCTCTATTTTCATGATTCATAATTTTATATCAGAAACCAAGGACATCATAAAAGAAGCTCTCTCTTCTGTGATAACGTCACCCAGTTTTAATGTTTTCCTCTAGATGAAAAGTAAATTCAGGAATTTCTGTTAAACACCAAGAATTCGTTATCACTATCCATCATTAACTGTCTCCTATTCATATTGGAAACCATCCCAAATTCCCATACTGCAATATTTTCTTATGGAGGAATTCTTGATCTTCCTACAGTTGATTGATTTTATATTGCCACATGCCCAACTTATTTTTAACTTAGTTTTATTCATTCATTTAACATACGTTTATTGTCTACTGCACAAGGGGCCAAAGATAGAAAAATGTACAAATCCTAGTCCCATCCCAGAAGAACTGACAGTCTAGAGTTATGCAACAGTAGCCACAAGCCATGTGTGGCTGTTTGAATTTAAATTATTTAAAATAAACAACATTAAGGGACGCCTGGGTGGCTCAATAGGTTAAACGGCTGACTTCAGCTCAGGTCATGGTTCCAGGGTCAAGGGATGGAGCCTCATATTGGGCTCCCTGCTCAACGGGGAGCTTACTTCTCCCTCTACCTGATGCTCCCCCTGCTTGTGCTCTTTCTCTCTCTTTCTCTGACAAATAAATAAATAAATAAAATTTTAAAAATAATAAAATAAAATTTTAAATAAAATAAAATAAACAACATTAAGAATTTAGTTCTTCAGTCATACTAGCCACATTTCAAGTGCTCACTATAACAAGAGGTGTCACTATTTTAGTGCACATTATGGAAACTTTCATCATTGCAAAAAAATTTATTGGATTCACTTGGCCAAAAGAAACAGTCATGTAAGCAAATAAAAGTGCACTTTGATAATCATTGTCCTAGAGAAATGTTCAAAGGGTTAGGGCAGATAATGGAGATCCCAAACATTTCACTACATGGTCTCTGACTAAAACCGTTTGGGCAGTACTGAACATAACAATGCCTATATCGTAACAGAGCACAACATCATATTAAGTTAGTACATGCATTTGGCGAATGATTCCTAGCTACCTTACAGAGAATCTTTTTATAACACCAGAAATTAAGAGAGGTGAGGATGATCTGTAATGTTTAGCCACTCCATCAAGATGTGTTAAAGGTACACAGAAACAGGATCTTGAAATCTTGAAATCATAATTTTAAAATCTGACTTAACAGTAACTCAAAAGTTTTATTTGATATGGGAATATGGTGAATAAATAAGAGTGACTAGATGAGAATTTACAAAAGTTAGTGTGGCAGTAGATAAATTTTAGACACACGAGCTATTGAATTTCAATGCAAGTTTAACCATTTATTACCTGCATCTTCCATTTCTCTTATATAAAAAGCCTCAACAATTCATCTTCTTCTCTTCAACTGATCACATCAGTTCTAAGCTAGCTGATGTAGACAAACACCTACACAAGTCAAGCAGATGACCCAAGAATGAAGTGGGTCCAGTAAAAGATAAGCAGAAGTGCAGTTGTGATCATGATAAACAGCAACCAACCCTGGAATGCAATGTTGGGGGCACTGGGCATGGGCACTGTGGGGAGAACATGTTCCTTGTAAAAAGCAATCATCTTTTACTTCTAGCCAGTTGTTACTTTGTTGGGGAAGCATATTCTACATTGCAGGAGATTTGCTTGAAGAAGAAGGAGGAGGAGGAGGAGGAGAAGAAGAAGACGACGACGACAAAGGAGGAGGAAAAGAAGGAGGAGGAGGAAGAAAAGAGGAAGGAGCTGGGAATCTGGTTTTCCATGTAAATCTTTTAATTTTGTATGTTGACAACTATTTCAATATTTTAAATAATCTAAGACAACACTGTGAAGACCGATAATAACCTGTTTCTTTCTATTTGGAAGCTCATATTTAGAGTTTCAGGTTATTTACCAGAGAAACCTCTACAGGGTTGGGACTATTTTTTGCTAAAAACAAAACAATGGGGGAAAAAAAGTGATTTAAGTATTAAGATCCTCTTCTAAAACCTACCCAATTCCCAATTCTAGAAAAATGCTTAATTTCCCTGAGAGAAGGGCTGGTGGTATGCAAAATCTGCCTGGGCTTTCTCTTGGGAAAGGAAGGCTCAGGAGCAAACCATGATGGAACGCTGTCGGAGGGACTGCCCAGTATGGCAGTGCTTTTCTATGCAGAGTATAAAGCAGCCACAGATGCCCTTCCTCAGATCTGGTTTGGTTCCAACACCAGTGGCACATTATGTATTAAGGCTAAGGTTGTTTCTTCTACTGTAGATAATAGTATACAATAAGCTACATTAGATAAAAATACCCCAAATTTAGACAGATTTAATTCTTTCATCCTTAAATGATACTTAATTTTTATATTAACTTAGGATGTTCAATAAGTATATGGATTATACCAACTTGTCATTTAACAGCTATGTCCAACCCTTTCAAGAAATGTAGAGAATCTCAGTTAAAACATTTGATTGAAAATGTGAAGCCAAAAAGGAGAGAGAGAAAAAGAAAAAAGAAAATGCGAAGCCAAATTATGTATTGGATTACAAAATTTCACTAAGTAAAATCATGGTTTCTCCATATTGCTTATTGCCTTGAAGATTATAGCATCTGAACTTATAAACAATGAGCATGTTATTTGTAACATGCAGCTTAACATTTTAGCCATGATTTATTTCTGTGTGGTTTTGGGGTATGACCAATATAGCATTTCATGCTTAAAAATTCTATTTCTATTTTCTGTTGCCATTACTTGTCTCCTGTTGTTAGTATTTATCATTTTTATAGTTGTGATTTCCTTAATAAAAAGGACCGTATTTACTTGATGCCACTGCTATTTCCCCCCTCAGGAAACACAAGAAGGGAGAAGTTAAAATGATTTAATTCTCTCAGAATCCCAGGAAAGGTAACTTAAACATGTTTTTTCTGTTTAGAGCTGGGAGGGGTTACAGAAAACGAGATAACCGAAATATTTTGACTAGTGACTTTGTATGCATAATATGCACAAGACTTTATACACAAACTCTCACCCCTGGAATTCTAATGAGAAACCTCAGTCACATCCTATAGACGTGTTAGAGTAGAAATAGCCTAAAATGTGCTGGCCTAATGATAAGCATGTGATAGAGTCACAGGTTAAATGTGTTCACTACTCTAACAAGGTAAGTGAGGAAAGAGTATGTGTGAAGAGAGAGAAAAAAAGAGAGTTTCCTGAGCTAATTTTCTAGCCATCAGCCAGCTTATTGTTCCTACTATAAGAGATTGAAAGAGAGAGTGAGAGTGAGAGTTATTATAATAAATATAAAGTAGCTTTAGCCATGGGAAATTACACTTGGAAGGTCAAGGGGGAGAATCAGGGAGAAGGATGATGGAGGGGGAAGGGTGAGCAGAAAGATGCAGGGTCAGGATTTTGAAGGAAGAAGGAACATCACCTTTGTCAATAAGTGCAATAAATGTGTTACATGGTACATTTAAATATGCAGTTTTCTGAAGGATAATTTGATTTATATTTTACTTTTGATTTCACGTTCCAAATAGACATGTGTGTTGAATGTGTATGTGTGTGCTAGATCTAGTGCCAATCGATTAACAGTAGCTATGTTTTTCATGAGGGAAGTTTTCCTTTTTAAAATATATTTCCTCTGGATATGTACTAAATTGATATGGAGGAGCAGAATCCGCACTACCAGACTAGTTCGCTACGTCCATGCTGTCACAGTCCCATGATGTGTCTGTCGAACAAGTACATAATAGTGAATTGTATTTGCCAAAGTCATTGTTTTTACACTTTATATTGATTGTCTACAGAGCATGTAACATCTTTGAATGAGAGCGCAAGGACCCTTCCGTTAATGTACTTCGCGTGATCATCAAGTATTTAAGACTAGGTCTCAGCAGCAAGAATACCCTGGCAGAATCTGCCATTAAGTTAGAAAATTAAAAAAGAAATAAAACATTTCCTGAATAAGTGGGAGCTTTGTGATGTTAGCTGAGGAAGATGAATATGTAGGGATTCAGAAAGAGCAATTGTCTCCACACAAAGATAAAATGTGAAAAAAAAAAAAAGTTCTTACACAAAGAAGAACCTGAAAAAATAATGACTTATTTAAAGCCTCATTCAACTTACCTAACCACCATCTTTCTCCTTTGTCACCTTTTTAAATTTCTAGAGCTCTATAAGGGTGGAGAAACATCTGAAATTTAACCAAACTTCTATATTTATTTAAAAATCAATCTTTCTTATGAATTTTGCAAAAAGCAATTAAATCAATAACAATAGTTCAGGTGGAGTCATTAACCAACTTTAAAAAGGAAGAAAACACTATGAATTGTGTATTCTCTAAATTTTGTTTCTTGGATTTGTCCACTCTGCTTTTATTTCAACTGGACAAGTTGACTCACCTCTCCCTTCAATAGGAGATGGCCCTTAATATGGGTTATCTTCCCATATTATATTGGAAGAAATAAAAATATGATTTCAAGTCCATGCTGAATAAGAAACAATTATCAGAAATTTATACTGACTCTAACAGATTTACATTTCATATTTGCCAACACACATGCTCATTTGTAAATGTAGTTGGCATTCCTGTCGTGCACCATCTTCTGAGATTGATGCAAAATTCATACTTGTATTTTCAGATTTTGTCTTTCTCTATCCAAATGCCTAAATCTAATATATTTACCATATTTTATACAGCTGGTATTTATATCCACTATGTATTTGGTAGATGTTTAAATTAAAACACTATGTTAAATCCCACAAAAATTAGCAGTCCTTCTATTTCATAAAAAAATAAAATTCACACATTTATACACAAAAGTATAGGTTGTATATATCATATGTATATGTCTGTCAATACTACATATATGTATTTCTGCAAATACATGTTTTTACCACAAATTTTACTCAATTGAGTAATATGGATCAAATTAGTAACACAAAGCATCAATATTTCAGATAAAGAAAAGGCATACTGATCAGGAAACATTTGTTTCATGTTGATAAATTTGGATTCACTTGACAATTTTAAAGTATGTGAGAAACCCAAGTTAACTTCAATCACACAAGTGTTTAGTGAGCATGAATTATGTTCCAGAAACTGTGTGAGGTATAATATAATGGTGATTAATAGCATTCTGTCTTATGAAAGAATGATCCTACATAATCAGAGATGATTCTAAAGTATATTAGTAATAATTCATGAATACCCAAGAAGCATTCTATGTTTTCAAAAAACTAAAGAACCAGTTGATCTTACGCCCATGTTCAACCTCAGGAATCCATCCCATACAGCAACAAATATTTCTAAAAGCAACCCTTAAATTTTCCTTCCTAGGAATCTTCAGTATGACTTACCTACTGATTGGATAGATTTTAACTCTTCATCCCAGCTTTCTGTCAAAGACCTTAACAGGCGAAACAAAAATTTTTTTTTTCATGCTTCAGATTACAGTCACCACTTCCTTAGAAGCAATGCCTCAGTTTAATGCTTCCTTTCTTTATTCTTCTTTATTCTCTTTGGCCTCACTCCAGAATCTTTATTTCTATCTGCTTTAAATGCTTTGTACCTGAATTTAAAGCTCTTTACTATAATACCTCACCAGTATTTGGCAGATGGATTCTAGATACTTGCTGAATGAATGGTTTGTATCCCGAAATCATTGTTAATAAATTGCTGTCCAACAATGATTGTCTTTTCTCTGAATGTCAAAAAGACTTGAGCATACCATATGATATAGTACCTAATTTCTTATTGCTTTCAGATCCTCTCTGTCTGTACAGTTATCTCTCTTTCCAACTCCATCAAATATGTCTCAAGGTTAGCAATTTGCTTTCTAGTTTTTGTAATCTCATTAGGATTAGGTATATATTCAATAAATACATGTTTATTGGTTTATTGAGCTGGGGTTCATAGAAAAATTAAATAGAAAGTATTGTTTTTCCAGAATAGTAGAAGCAGACACACCAGAGTTGAATTCAAATCCTAAATATATTTTTCACTAATTTGGAAAGTGTCTTAAGTCTTGTAAGCCAAATTTTTTATATGAAACACTGGGAAGAGTGCAAAATTCATCTGATTGATGCTCTGGGTCAGGTGATATAATACATATAAAATACTGACAAGAGCAACTAACATATAGTAAGGGCTCAGTAAATAGGAGTAGCTACCTAGTAAATACATATATTTTTTCTATTCAATATTTATTGAATGCCAATCACATTTCAGTTACATGCTGATATTTTTCAAATGTATTAAGTGTTGAACTCCAGCACCTTCAAAGACAGGCTAAATAAATTGGCTTATTGAAAGAGGGGGGAAAAAAAAGACTAAAAAGAAATGCAAACAATTTTCAGACACATAGGAAATTTTAACTCCCATTTCTCTGGATCACAGTTGGAAAAAGAGCAGTTCAACTATAGTATGTAAAACATAGTTTGACTATGAAGGGAAATGCTGACATTGAAATAAAGCTGTAAAGTTTCATTTCCTGAAGTCGTTAAGTACTGAATACAATCTGTGTGTCTGCAACAGAGACAGGTGAAGCCTTATCTGAGGGCAGTAGCCTAGAGAAAATAGCCTCTTGGAGAACTTTTCAAACATGCAGATCCCAAAAGACTTTTATTCTAACAAATGAGATACCTTATTTTTCATAAACATAATTCCTTCTCTAAAATGTGTGCCATCTAAGAATTAATACACATCAATATATGTTTGTATAACTCATGGGATTTAATTGTCCCTCCTATCCTTTGGACCAAAAGTTTCTCAGATCTTCATTGTCAAATTCATAACTCACTAAGAAATCAATTAGATAGACTAGAAGTTGTTAGTGAAATAGTCAAAACCTTGAAGTAGGACAATTACCAAATATGAATCTTCTATCAATCCAACTGAAATAACCAGTTCCAGACTTGGGTCTTTTTGATGACCTATTCCCCCTGAAAGTGTTGTGGTGGTGGTAGCCAATAGCTCTGGTCTTCATTAGGATTGTCTCAGCTTACTGCCCTGAAGAAATGAAGGATACAAGAGGTGCTAATCCATGAAGCAAAAATTCCCAATGATTTACACCAGAACTAAAGGAATAGCTTTTCTAACCTCCCCCTATTTGATTCTCTGTAAGTAATTTCCTTGATAAAGTACAGCCTATATGTAGACAGGAAAATATGCTAGCAGATACAAGGGTAATCCTACAAATGTTCTCTTAGTATGGTTTGGGTAATACCAATAAAGGAAAGGGAAAGCTGCTTCTATTTATTTATTTGTTCATCATATAAAGAGATGAGTAGTTTGGATGATGCTGTGGAGGAAAAACAATCAAGTGATACAGCCATACTTAGTTACTCAAACAAAATCATTAACTATCACGCTGTGACACCAACAGAAAAGCATATAGTTTAACTTCATGGAATTTTATATTTAAACAATGGCTGCAGAGGAAAAGTCATGAGAAATAGTTTTGCCACTTCCTAGAAGGGTGAAAGTCTACTGAAATATTTAATAGGCCCTTACATCTTAATCTGAGAAGTGGTGACCAATGTCCTTTCCCAGCCACCCAATCTTTCATTCACACCCTTTCCCTTCCTACCAAAAATAAAAACTTAGTATCTTTTGTTTATCTTCAGAGAAGCCCCACACAAAATCCAGGACACTGACTGTGGCTTTGAGGAAAAAGAAAACATGTTCAAATGCCAGTCTCTCTGCCTGGATCTCTTTCTGTAGTTAGTGAAAACAGAGTAACAGTATTTACGAGCTCCTCACAGCGTGCAGCTCCCTATTCTGTGCAGCGGGACACGCAAACACTTTGTTTTTCTGTACAACAGTGCAACCTAGTGGATGAAGAAAAGAGCCCTGTCCTTAAGAGCTGATGAAGGTGGGCATTAAGAGCACATATGACAGATTTTTCCAAACTCACCTGATGCATTCTATTTCCTACTATGGCATAAAGAGAGAAAACAAGTCCCCCTATTTTTTGTGTGTTTAAGATGAAAATACAGCTGATTCCATGAATTATTTAGAAAAAAAAAATACCTACTCCTTTAAAGTTAATATCAATGGGAGGTATATTTTCTGAGAGCTTAATTTAAAAATATGGGATAAACTATACGCAATAAGAAATAAGCACAACTCATATATCATTTACTTAACTTTATGTTAACTTATGCCTGTTCTAGTGGAGTAGTAGCTGTATATGTGTGTGTGTGTGTAGTATATTCTATGTCCCCAAAACACAGTGTGTGACTCTATATAGAGAGACTCTTTAATTCTCTCTCTTTCTCTCTCTCTATATATATATTCAATGCACACCAGTGCTAAAAGCCATGCATATATACAATGCACACCAGTGCTAAAAGTCATGCATATATTCAAGAGAGAGAAATAGACATCACGTGTACATATGCACATATTACACAAATATACAACAGTAATATAATTTGTTCATTAAGTGGCAATTTAGAACAGAAAGCTTACTTTAGTGCCTACATATATTAAAATCAGTCTCCCTGAATGAGAAGATGGGATCTTCATGTAGCTTACTTTTTTTTTTTTTTTTTAAACAACTCAGTATTCTATCTCAGGATAATTCTTTTAAAAAGCTAAATACTTAATAGTTCTTTCATGTTGATTTGCTTGCTTTTATTGCTTCTGTTAAACCATTAAACAAGCTCATTTAATCACTAAGTTTTTTTAATCAACTAAGTTTTAAGCGGGTTTTAAAATTAAAACATATAAATGTGGAAGTCTGAGCTATACAGAGAAAGGGAAAATGACCTTCTGAGAAGCCGTGCATAAAAATTTAACAATTTTCTTTTGGTAGAACATGGTAGAAGAAACATCATTCACTTTTCTTGTTTATAGGATATGCTAGGGTAAGAATTAAATGTAATTTAGTGAGACAATAAAATCTTCTCAACTACTGTGCTGTTGTGTTAGGGATGGATTTGGGGATGATTACATGAGTAAATCACACAGATCTGAAACATTTTTTTCTTCTTTCTTTTTTCCCTTTTTTTTTTTTTTACACCTCCTTAGATGGCATCTTGATCGTGCATGCACTGTGAACACAAAAGGCCTATAGGTCAGACCTGAAATTATAGCTAAACCTCAACTCCTGAGGTACACAGCCTGTTTATATCGATGAAAATTTATGATCTCTATACCCTAAATCCCTGGCCTCTCTTTTACATTGACTTCTTTACTATTTGCTGCTTTATTTTATGGTGATCCCTTGCCCTCTATAAATATATCACGGTTACTTAACCCCAGATCCCACCCCCCAGCCTTCAGGACTTCAGAAAGGATCTATTTGTTACTTATTCTGCTACTGGGTGTTTCATAATCCTCCGCATTAGCAGCTATTATTTTACAGCAGTTAACATTTTCCAAATTTTCATCCTCTGACTGTTAGCCCTCTAACTGCTTAATAACTCATTTTAGAACTGCTGTTTAGAGATCAGGCTGAAGTAAGAATTTTTTCTTAGCTTGTACAATGATTGAAGTATTTTCTATTAATTATTTATCTGTAGAAAAATGAATAAATTTAGCTGTAAAAAATTACATTTAGGCAAGCTTAATTGCTTTGTGTTACTTTATATAAAATTTATAAAAAACCTGACCTAATCTTAAAAACATGCCACTGAGTAATTA
Organism: Lontra canadensis; assembly: GCF_010015895.1. Taxonomy (NCBI): domain Eukaryota; kingdom Metazoa; phylum Chordata; class Mammalia; order Carnivora; family Mustelidae; genus Lontra; species Lontra canadensis. The sequence continues at coordinate 11,365,460 of NW_022631031.1, read as the reverse complement.
AAGTTTTCTATGGTTAGATTCTAATAATTATCTTGTTTTGACTGAATTCTTTATTAGACTCCAAAACATAAAGCTGGAAAATAATAAGAGATTATAGATTTGCAAAAGCTATTGTCTGATGTTAAAATTGTTAAGAAAATATGAGTCAGTATTATGCAAATTCTGACCTAATCCCAGCAGCATTCTGGTAGGTAATTGTATTTTTTCTTAAAGGAGGACAGACCCTACAATAATTATGCCTTGTTAGTGTCCACATTGCTACGTTTTTGATTTATGTATTTTTCTGGGAGTTGACAGATAAGCAAGAAAAATTGACATATTATAAACTAATAAAAATAAATAATATCAGAATCTGCCTAGCAGCAGTCTGCATTGGGAAGTTAAATCAATGCATTAATCACACAAATTTTTTGAGCACAACATAGTTTGTACAAAATTTTTTTAATGACATATATCAAATAGAATATAGTATTTAAATTGCTGTGTGTATGTGTGTGTGTGATTTCTAAGGTAAATCTTATATAAAGTGTATCAAAGCCATTTTTGTTTTATTTCCCTCTGTAATTTTCTTAGGAAGTCAAGACATTTGTAATCTCTCCATACAGATTGCTTTATGTAATATTCCTGCAAGACAGCATTTCCAGTTTTACTCCAAAGGATATTCTTTAATGGAAAATCTGATTAGTACACTCTTTGGGGTCTCGTTTAAATTCTTATCACTTAAAACACTTTTGTTTGAATACTTTATATCATTTCCTATTAAATGTTTGGAAAAAAATTCAGGGTATGACAACAGCTCGTACTGAGTTGTGATCTACTGCACGACAGGCTGGATAAATTGACAAAAAAATACGGCTTCCATGAGCTCAGGATTTGATAAAATTTAGAAATTGACACTGTATAGTACAAATGGCAAAAGCAAATGAATTGTAAATGTTGTTCTTTTCTTCAAGTTCATGTACATTATAACCTCATGTTTCATTGGTATATCTGTAGTTTCCTTTAAATATAATCTGAGCTTGCAAAGAAATGCTTCAGGAGCAATCAATCTAACAGCATTGATTGATTGCATGATTGTTGCTATTTCTCTGTTCTTTTGACCAAAACTAAGCACATTTTGTTTGATGTTAAAATTTCAATATTTTTCTACTGCTAAATTCAACTAAATTTCATAATTAAGTAGATAATATAGTGAAAGAGAGATAAATTTTTTTTTAGAAATATAGTGAAAAAGAGATAATTTTTTTTTTTGCCACAATTTGTCTGAATATGACCAACATAACCTCAGAAGACATTAGTGCCTTCAGCCAGGGTTGAAAAATATCCATGTGATATTCCCTAATGCTGTGCTTTTCAAACTGGAAAACGAATCTTTTCAAACATGCATAAATCCTAAAATTTAACAAGCCCAACCTGTGGTTTACAGATTCCATAAACAATTAAGACTAGTTGATGATGGCCTATAGATTCCTTTCCTCTTAACAAACAATTTTACGCAGTCATGCTTGAAGCAACAGCTCAAGATCTAGCAACCCATGCTAGTCCACAATAAAAACCTTCTAAAATAACCTCTAATTAGACACTGTACATACATATAATTGAAGTCCTCAAAAAATTACCTTCTTTACATTTTTTCTGTGTGTACTAAAATCTTTCTGAAATATGTAACTAAGAAATGGTCTACAAAACCAGCCAAGTACACTAGATCATTAAAACACTAATTATGATAAAAATCATATACTAATTAACACTGGGTTTAGCAGCCAAGATACAAATAATTTAATTGGAGCCTTAGGAGAAGTCTACTACTCATCTCCTACCTCAAGAAAATAGTATCCAGTATACTGAGCCAAGTGAAATACATGGCCTAGAAAGTCTATTATGAACATTTAGAGCCTCCAAAATATGCCACTTTTGCAACAACTCCAGAAAATTCTGAAATTGACAAAGTGATGGGAAATCTACTTACTAAACACACACATGCATATATAAATATACATTTTTATATACATACACACATATATTAAGTTATACATAAGTGTATGCATCTATATGTGTATGCATATATGTGTATATGCACATGTGTATGCATCTATATGGTGGATTTGGGGGTGTGCGTGTGTGTGTGCGTGTGTGTATACATATATAGTAAGCTATGCAAATATGTGGGTATATGTATAATAGGTCTGAATATATAAATATATATTTAAGGCCCTGTGGTAGGCTTGAATATAGGAAAAATATTGCAAAATATATGTAACATATATTGTTTATATCTACTATAGGGTCTTAAATACTGCTTTATTATCAATGACTAGCTCTGGCTGAATGATTTTTGTTTTGTTCATATACACATTCACCACTAGACAATTTCTAAACCCAAGCATATAATTCTAGTATTTGATAAAAAGAACAGGTATGTTTGTTCCCTAAGCTTGGAACTATCTTCCTTCAGTGATAGAAAAAGAATTGTATGTATTACGGTTTTGAAAGTAAAGGTGTTTGTGTGTTCATGTGCATAATGAAGTAGAGAGTACACACACAGTAACTTGCATTGAGTAACAAATTTTATATGTACATCAAGCACCACTTCTGAGCACCTGCTCCGAATCAAGTACTTTTTTTTTTTTTTGATATTTTGTTTATTTATTTGACAGAGAGAGATCACAAGTAGGCAGAGAGACAGGCAGGGAGAGAGAGGGAAGCAGGGTCCCCGCTGAGCAGAGAGCCCGATGCAGGGCTCAATCCCAGGACCCTGAGATCATGACCTGAACTGAAGGCAGAGGCTTAACCCACTGAGCCACCCAGGTGCTCCCCAAGTCAAGCATTTTATATCATTATTTCATTTAATAACCCCAAATAACTTTCAAGTAGGTATTAATATCCCCATTTTATAGAAGATAAAAACTTTTCCATGACTCAAGGCAAGAATTTCAACCACTTATTATTAACTTGATTAGTACATCAATTAGGGTCCTTTGGATTGAAAGCACTAGATATTATCTTCAACTAAATTAAGCAAAAGTGATTTTATTTTATTTTATTTTATTTTATTTTATTTTATTATTATTTGGGAGAAGGGGCAGGAAGAGAAGGAGAAAGAGAAAACTTTACATGGAGACTGATGTGAGCTCCATCTCATAATCCTGAGCAGAAATCAAGAGTCAGATGCTTAACTGATTGAGCCACCTAGGTACCCCAAAAGCGATTTTTTAAAAGATTTTATTTATTTATTTGACACAGAGAGGCAAGGAGAGAAGGAACACAGCGGGGGTGGGGGGTGGGTAGGCAGGTGGAGAGGAAGAAGCAGGCTTCCCACTGAGCATGGAGCCTGCTGTGGGGCTTAATTCCAGGTCCTTGGGATCATGACCTGAGCTAACACAGACACTTAACAACTGAGCCACCCAGGCGCCCCAAAAAGTGATTTTATAAAAAGAAAATCAAGTGATCACATAATCGACTAAAACTTGGAGCACTGGGAAAAAAGTTCTTGGAAGCAGGACCTGGCATAGTGGTCTCATGGAACAGTAGAAACCATGTGCCACTACATGAAGAGTCAAACTTCAAACATGTTCAGTTTCTCACTGTCTCCGATCAAGTTTTGAGTTTAAGGAGGGAGATCTAAATGATCTGCTTTGTCTTTCATGCCCTCTCCTTAACAATGCCCCTAATTACAAACTGACCAAAAGACACCAAAGGAGAAGAGGTAGTTCCAATAATAGGAAAACTGACAAAGGAATAGAAATGGAGCATGGGCAGCCAAAAAGACAAAAGAAAAAATAAAAATATGAACCAAAACAACAAAAAGACAAGGAAAATAAGTATCTGTAGTCTATGAGGTCAGACTTGTATTCAGGAAGATGGCTTTACTTCATGCAATTCAACTGTTCTGAGTGCTGATTGTAAGCAACTTCCTCACTAAACGCAGAAGGAATTTCATTCAAAATAAAACAAAGATATAAGAATTTCCACCATTTTCTTGTTTTTGTTTGTTTGTTTTAAATATTTGTTAAATGAATGAGGAATAGGAGCAGCAACATTAATAACCCAAAAGAGGCTATGAAAATAATATGTAATAGAGTTAAAAAGGAAGATTTAAGGTTTCAAAGAGTTTACCTCCCCTACCTGAGGACCACTGAATTAAGGAGACTTGGTCATTTAAATATTTGGCAAATATTATGTATTTTAAGAGAGGTGACTTAACTTGTTACCTGCATAGGATATCTCACATTTGCCTTTCCAGATCCACTCTCCACCACCTCCAACTTGCTCCCTGGCTCCCAAATTCATCTCATCAGAATTCATTTGCATCTTCTTTATATTCCTAAAATGCTCCATTTAAAATTTACAACTTCAGTCTTCTACTAGGGTTTATTTTCCCTAATGAACCACTTGTATCTATCATCCACATTCTACACTAAGTTCTTAGAAAACAGATTCTAAATATATTCTTCTTCTAAACATTCTTGTGTTTGGTGCAAGTATAGTATAGAATAAACCTTTAAGAAATGTTCAAACTTTTTGTTTAAATGGAATATCAAAAGACAATCCACAATGTCATAAAGACTTCCTGGGGTTAGACACTTGTTTTTGGCAATGAAATTCTCTTAACAAACCTGCCCAAGTCTCTGTGCTGAATGTTAGTCCATTTTCTCTTATTAGATTTTTATTATGGAGTGAAAATGAATTTTCACCGTATTTTATAATCAGCTTTTGAGTCTTTACTTAAAGATAAAAAGAAGCACATAAATAAGAAATTTCAAACAACCACCAAAATACTGGAAACAACTAAATCAAGCAGAGCCTTAGTGAACAAAGAAGTCTCACATTGTAATATGAAAAATCACAAATCACAGAAAAATGAATATAATAGTAAACAAGCTCATGTCTTTAATAGAGCCCCAGGAAAGGTTACATAGTCGAAGGAGTAATTTCAATTATATGCTATTTATGCTTTGAAATGGAACAAATCAGAAGTCAATAAAGGCTATGAAATAGAGGTTTTCAGTTTTGTCTACATTTGAAAGGTATTTTGTGAGTGTAACTTTTAAAAGTCCTCTATCTTCTAGAAAAATTCTAGGAAAAGTACAGTTTAGCTTAAGAACTATTAGCTGGAAATTCAAATTCCCAAATACCTTACTTCATTTAAAAATCTCTATAACAGAAGTTATGGAAAGGATTGTAATAGAATGGAATTCAAGTTTCATTCTTATCACTTAACCGATTGTATGAAGTCACACTTTCCGAATTAGTCTTCTCATTTGCAAAAGGGGATTAATGATAGTGACTTCACAAGATGGTTGTGAATGTAAATAACATAATTGAAAATACTAGAGCAATACTGCTCAGAAGGGTAACCATTAGCGTCATGACTCTATTGGGTACTCAAAATGTGGCTAGTCAGGGGGACCTGGTTGGTTTGGTCTCAGGTCCTGATCTCAGGGTCTTGAGATCGGGCCCCATATTGGGCTCCATGCTCAGCACAGAGTCTCTTAAAACTCTCTCTCCCTCTCCTTCTGCCCCCACCCCACACCCTCTGTCTCTCTAAAATAAATAAATAAATCTCTAAAAAAAAATGTGACTAGCCAGAATTGAGAGGTGCTCTAAGTATAAAGTATATATCAGATTTCAAGGACCTCGTGTGAAAAAAAGAATATAAAGTAGCTTATTAATAAATACATACTGAAATGATAATATATTAGAATGTTATTAAAATCAGTTTTGCCTTTTTTCTTTTTTATTGTTTTAATGTGACTACTAGAGGACTTAAAAATATATACATGAATCACATTATAGTTCAAATGGACAGCGCCAACCTAAATGAATGTGTAGCACATATTAAGTACTTAAAAAATAACTTAATATCAATAATTTGGGGAATTGTTCCAGATTTTGCTCTCTTTAATGTCGTGTCCTTATTCTGAGTTCTGCAAATTCTTCTGGAGATCAATAAAGATGTATTACAGAGAAATTTTGGTCTGTTAAAGATCTTTAGAAACAAAGGTGCTTTGACAGGCAGAATCATCTGCGTATCAGCAAAAGAACTCTATTTGGACATTTTTAGGGAATAAAGGGAGAAAAAAAGATTAAAATTAAGACATAAGGTATCTGCTAAAATTAAAATCAGTGGTTTGTTTTTGAAATTTAAGCATGTCATTTATTTTGCAGATTTATTAGAGTAAGCTTAACTAGAAAACCCTGATTGTCTCTGAAATAATCTGAAGCATAACAACAATTATGGAGTATATCCTTGCATGTTCTCAAACAAACAAAACAACTGAGTAAACATTAAAGAAATGTATGTAATATTGGGTAAGAATATAGGTAAAAGTGACTGAGTCCAAGTGATAATTATCGACGAAATGCAACTCAAACATGAAAGACTTCTAGCTATCTTTATTGTAGATATACCACATTGTTCTTTGTATTTATTATTTCCTGTAAGACTTTGGAAGCACTTTATCTATATGCTTTTTATATCCCTACTGATTTTAGCCTGGTGTTTTAGTAAGATATATCATGTTATAGCTTCCTTCCTGTCTCCTAGTTTTTCAAGGTAAGGACTGATATTTATTGCATTTTGTATCTTCTGCTCAACTTAGTACAGAACCATAGGAATTAGAGTTACTCACACAAAGTGTGTTAGATGAGTGCCTGATTTTCTTCTAACTCAAAATAATCTTTCCCTCATTGAATCTTCTAATTCATTAATAATCTTGAGTGTGATCATGGCCTGCAATTTTACAAATGTGATATAATTCAGAAACACTCATGATTTATCAATATCAACCAAATATAAAATTCCAAGTAGCTCTAGCTAGCTTAATGTCAAAATCAAGAACTAAAAATATAATTTCATTCAAGATTTAGTTATGTTTGCTTTGTTTTCCTTTCCTAGTCCCTCACCTCCCAAAGAAGTTGACCTGTGTATCACTTAAGGTTGTAAGGTCTTTTCCTATTTTAACTCAACTGGGTTTTCCATTTCCAGGATATCCTTATACATTGCCTAATCTTCAAAAGAGATTTCATTAGGTTATATTTTTGATGTGCATTGTGCAAGCACAGTATTTGTACTGTAGTATTCGTTCTAAAATACATATTCACGTGACAGCCCATAATATCCTTGAAACAGCCATTACAGTCTGTCAAATAAATAATGCGCATTTTAAAGATGGTCTTTATGTGGGATGACTCTCCTGCATTTTCATGAGGCAGATTTTCTTTTATTCTTTAAGAAAGAAAAGCACACAAAGGAAATGAACATGCCACAAAATATGTTAAGGTAAAAATGACACAAACCAGAAAATTCAAGCATCCTTTAGTTTCTGGTTCTTTCTACTACTCCACCATTTTCCTCATAACATTCTATTAAAAAAAAAAAAAAAAGGACGATGGAACTTACATCACCTTCTGTAATCTTCTGTATATGGACATTTGGAAATAAAAATGTCTTATTTTGTGTATTTTTGTATTGTGAATCACAGTTCTCATTTAAAAGTTGACTGTTTTTCTTCAAAATCAGAATTTACTTGACAAACGTACCTATTAAAAGAACTGACATCTCAGTAGAGTTAGTAAGTATATTCTTGTTATTTTAAAATGGCAGATTCTTCCTTCACTTGTCTATGGCAAGTATATATCTATACTGATTTTCCAAGGAAATTATCTCAGTTCACAAGGAGAAAAAAGTATTTAACCCTCTTTCATGTTTTGATTTCTTAATGGTGCCAATAATGACTCCTGGGAAAATAAGAAAAATGGAAAACAGCATTTATTTCATGCCTACTATGTGCCAGGCACTACACGACACACGTTTCATATATTTTCCAATTTAATCCTCATGACAACTCTGCAAGGTGAGTACAGTTGTTATTAACATGTGGGGAGTTAAATAAGTAACTGGAAAAAGTAATGACAGATAGTGTTTGACTCCATAGCCCAAGCTTCAATAAGACAAACAAAAATATAATGTTTACTTTAGCCCAGTTAGGGTCAATTGCATCATTATAATTTTTATATATGACGTGGAGAATTTCTTTCAGATGCATGCTTTATAGTACTGTAGAAATGACATGTTATTTTCTTATAAAATGTTTTCACTTTATTATATCATAATTATCCTTTGCTGTTCAAAAATTTTCAGTGACTTAGATAATAGTTTTTATGTAAGAAAAACATGGATAAAACCAAGATTTATTTGGGCTTCTATATGATAGTTATAGAACTTTAAGATTGATGAACAAGCTTTCTTCCTACAATTCAATATTTTCTTCCCAATCAACACAAAGGAAATCACAGTAATTATCCATTAAGTGGCTGAGTTTTCACATTACTTTTTCAAATATCACAGAATTATATCTGGGAGGAAGTTTATTGGGTATCATATCTAGCCTTTATGAGAAATGTGTAACAGTGGAATGCTAGGTACAAGCCAAATATACTATGGACCTTACCTAAAAGATTTAGATTAAAGTCTAGGTTGTTCACATTCAGAGCACTATGACAATTGGGAGCTCTGTAAATTAACACTACTCAATCTGTTAGAAATTATTATATTTCACAATCAAGAAGATAATCTCCAAAATAAAAGCCACTAGCCACATACAAGAACATATACCTGAAGATGCTAAAATTAAATAAAATTTTAAAATCGGTTTCTCAGCCACATCGGTCACCTTTAGAGTACTCAAGAGCTACATATGGTTAGTGGCTACCATTTTGGACAGCACAGATTATTGAACAGTTCCATCATCACAGAAAGTTCTATTGGGCAATATTGCCCTAGTTATTTAATGAGACCAATGATAATTTCAATAGATTTTCATAAAAGACTCCACAAGTTTTAATACACTATTTTGTTTTCTTTAAAAGCATATATTAAGTTCCTATGATGTGAAAAGAACTAAACTACACACTTGAAATTTGACAACTTATTTTTTAAACTTGAATTTTGGAATATACAAGGCAATTGCACTAATAGCAACACTCTAATTGATTCATCTAAATTATTTAGCTTTAATATCCATGATCAATGATGTTAAAGGGAAATTTTTTAGTGATATTTTCAGCTCTACATTGGCTTCATCCTTTACCAATTGCTTACCTCTTTGTGTAACTACGTGAATTACTATATTTTCATGGATACAAGCTGAATAGAAATAAAAGAATCAGGTTAAAGAATATCAACCACTAACAATTTAATAAACTACTTTTCCTTCTAACATGTTTTTTCTTAAGTTTGTATTAGTATTTGTAAGATTAGAAAACACTGATGTTCATTTAAGGCAGATAATGTTATTGCCTTATCCCAGTTTCAGTGGAAGCAATTGGAGCTGGTAATAGTTTTCAGAAGATGGAGATGGTAGCTTCAATAAATAAATGTGATATTCACAATAGATTTGGGTAATAGTAATTGACAGACTCATTAGACAGTGAGTCACTTGAAGCAAGATGCCACATATTAATTCATTGATTGATTCATTCATTCATTCAGTTATTTATTAAGTCAGAAAAATTTTGAATATCAAAAATATACCAGCCATAGATATTCCAGGCAATGCAAACAGAGCAGTAAACAAGATGCAATGACCTTACCTTATGGATTTCACATTCAAGTGGAAATGAAAGACAAGAAGCAAATAAATAAAAATTAGTCAGATATTGATAAGTGTCACAAAGATAGAGTGGGCTGGGAAGGCAATGTTAGAAACTGAGTAATCAGATAACTCTTAGCTAGGGAATTTACTAGAGAAATTTGAACAAAAACCAGACGTTGAGAGTCAGTGGCAGAAGTACAGGTCTACAAAGAGAATAACAAGTAAAAAGTCCACGAGATAGAAACTGGCTTGATAAATTAAGAAAAAAATGAGGCCAGTGTTACTAAAGCATGAGAAACAAGGAGTTGAGTGATGAGAGGTATTTTCTCATATTTTTTATTTGTAGTACCTAAAATAGTGCAAACCAAGAAACTGAACAAAGAGAACACATATAATGTTGTATTGATATTTCCAAAATATCTAAGACCTTTCTTAAAACGTAAAACATCTTTATTATAAAATAAAGTATGTAATATAAAAATTATATTAGAATGATGAGGATCTTAAGACCTTTTTTGATGTAAAGGGACCATGAAAAGCTAGAGGAAATAATGATCATTCTTAACGTAGTTAAAATAATTGTTGAATAAAGTTTGAAAATTTTAGTAATAATATAATCTAAAGGAAAATATCCCAGATTCTCTCAGGATATGCTGCTCCCCCCAAACAACTCCCATTCTCTCTCTGCATCTGATTGGGAAGTGATTAGAAGATACTTAAAGACATTAGTCCCGTAAGCAGTAGGTTCAACAAAGCCAAACAAAGGGTAAAATGTCATTCTTCTTCCTTCCTTCTAAATAGGATGTAAACATTAGCAGGGTGACACTGATGATGGAGGAAATAAATGTTCCCATAAAGCCAAAGCTTTTATTATGAGATTGGTTATGTTATCTAGGATCATTATTTTAATGGCAGAAGTAGAATAAAATTAATACATGTTTCTAATAATACATTTAATACATTCTAATAATACATTTTGCAAGGATTGATATACTGCCATTAGTGGATTTCCTATATAAACTTTTCTTGTCCTCTTGACAAAATAGAAATATTAGAAATGACTTGCTGGAACATACAAAGATCCTAGCTAAGACTATTTAAGACCCACTGTGGTCTTCTACAAGCCATTATTCATAATCCACTTCTAATATCAAAGTTACATGCAACATACACACTTATCCCATCTCTATTCTAGTGCAGTGGTAAAAACATCAAGCATCAATACTAATGCTCTATGTACATGGGCAGATATCATGTGTAATATTAAGATACATACAAGTTTAGTTCTTATTTATCTTAAACTTCATATTTTAAAATTCTTATTATTAAAATTCTGTGTAATAAAAGCTTATAATTATAAAGGATGTACAGTTTGTTTACATAAATGTGAAAACTATGATTTTATAGTCAATCTAAGTAGAAAGTTTTCAGGTGTTAGGGAAATCATATATACCATTTTTTTAGATAATATGACCTAAAAGTACTTCCTTGTACAGTTTTGAAATGTGCAAAACCAAAAGGTAGTCAAATCAATAAAATGTACTGTACTTATTATCTATAGACATCTATCAAAATAGGTACCAAAATTCAGAATCTATAGCTTCAGTTTGAGAAGACATGGTCATAAAGCTACTACATGTAAGTGCTTTCACTTAAAATTTGTTATCATGTAATTATATTAATTCAGAAAAAAAGCATCATGGTATATAAACAAGAAACCAGAAGTTGAGATGCATGTTCAAAAGAATGGTCTTTTATATAACATTGAAATGCTGGGCATCTGGTTATGGCCTGTGAATGTATTTTGTAATTCATAGTCTGGCTCCTGTTATGTTTACAGCAGCCCAAGAGGAGTTACCAATAAATTGATATAATAGAATTATGTCTGGTCAGAGATTTGTTCTGCATGTGTGTGACTGGCATCATTTTTCTCCGAATAGATTTCAATTCTAAAAAGTGATGCATTGTTTTGGTCCTAAGACTTTATTTTCTAGACAGGTAAAAAGGATAACAGTTCTTTATTCTTTATTCAACTACTATAATTGATTTTAAATTAATAGTGACTGTTTCTCAATCATCTCCAAGAGATAAGCATGGTAAGCTATTAAGTAATAATCAATTTGGTAATAAATAAAAAGTCTTTGGTATTAAATTAACTTATAACAACATTTAAATGATGTAATAAAATAAGCCATTCAATTTAATTCATCTATCATACATGACTAATATGTTTCCAATTCTGTAACTAATTATTTACATGTATAATGTATAACATGAGATTTTAATGACCAAATAGATACTATATTAGGATCAATAGTATTTATTGATGAGTAGACAAACAATATTATATTTTAGTGAATTAAACATTTACACTTCAACAAATATAGTCACTAGATTTAGATTTTGGAAGATATTTTGATGTAAAATATACCTTTAAAAAATGTTTCTTTATCTTTGGGAAGAATATTGAATGAAAATCAGGAATCCTGGATTTTAATTTTTTGGCTCTGTCATGAGTAACTCTCTGAGGTTGAAGAATTAAGTTCAATTCAATTCAATATCACTTCATTAAATATTTATGGACCAACCTCTTTTGTGCAAGGATGGGGAGACCAAAACATATTTGAAGGCAGAGGGGAGGAATCCAGTAGAGAACAAAAGATTAAAGATGCTGGCTAGGAGAATAATTGATGCAATAAGAGTCTGAGACAGAAAAGATAAGATAAAGAGCACAATTCTAAGGGTTAGTCTTGGTAAAGAAAAGGAGCAGATCTTTTTAAGAGAAAGAACTAAAAAGGAAATGCAAACTATAGATAAAGAGAGATTTTGAGATAGAGGTAAGGCAAAGTAAGGAATCTTACATTAGATTGATTTTTGTCTCAATAAAGAAAGTGCCGAAGTCATCTGCTGAGATCAATTATCACTTGGAATATTGAGAAAGTGAAGGTTTGAGATGGCTGAAGTAGAGTATGCAATAAGCAGAGAAATGAGCCATCAAAAATTGCCAAGAAGCACTAAGAGCTGAGTATTAATTAAGTAATATGGTTTTGTCTTGGTCACAATTAGTAGAGTTTCACAACCTTCTCCATAAAAGCTATAATCAGAAGCAATGTATAGAGCATAGGAAAGTTAGGAATTCAGAAGTTCCTAATTGTAGGTATTAAAGACACAAAATGAGAAAAGGTCAAAAGAATAGATCACAATTTTCAGCTAGGTTGTGAGTTGTAGGTACTTAGTTTGTTATTGAAATGAGAAATTATGACATCAAAATTAAGAAGAAAAATGAAATTTGAACTGAGAAAATAACCTGAAAGAATTAACATTTTTTATGGAAATGTGCTTCATGAGAAATAGTAGATGAGATTCAATTAATGGGAAACTTAAATACCCATGGTTCAGTCACAGTGAAATTTCAAAATTAAAAGACGTTTTATGAATGGAAATATTTGTTCTAGAGCAACATCTCTCAAACTTAACATTTGACTCAGCTCTCTAGTTTCATAGCAATATTGATTCCCAGACCCTGCCACAGACCTATTGACTTAAAATGACAGAGGTGGGAACTGAACTTTTTTTTTTTTTCAATTCATTTGACAGAGATCATAAGTAGGCAGAGAGGCAGGCAGAGAGAGAGAGAGAGAGGAGCAAACAGGCTCCCCCCTGAGCAGAGAGCCTGATGCGGAGCTCTATCCCAGGACCCTGAGATCATGACCTGAGCCAAAGGCAGAGGCTTTAACCCACTGAGCCACCCACGCGCCCTGGAACTGAACATTTTTATGACTATAAATTAACAGAAGAAATTCTGATGCATAATTAAGTTGAGTATTGCTGATCTACATACATTTCAAGTCTAGAATTCTTCAAACCTACAATTAAACAAAAAATAAGGAGAACTCACCTTGAGAAGGGAGGAAGGAAGGAAGGAACTAAGAAAGGAAAGGAGGGAAGGAGGGAGAAAGGAGGGAGGGAGGGAAGAGAGGAGAGAGGGAGGAGAGGAAGAAAAGAAAAGAGAAGGGAAGAAAACATTCTGAAGGGAACTCGGGTCAAACTAGGCAGGAATGGGGAGTCAAGAAGCTTGCATCACCGGTTGTTCCCCTTTCCAGACAGCATCCCATTAACCCTACCACTCTTAATTTACTCAAGTTATATTCAGGGCCTTTTATATACTGCTACAATTAACAAAAGCCTCTGTATCTACATTAAGCCAAAGAGAATGTTTTATTAATGGAGTTGCCTAATTGAAGTCTGGAACAAAATGTACTTTGAAAGTTGGTGCAATCAGGTAGGCCAACAGGACGCTCTAGTTCTCATACGAGCTCTACTTTATGTGTCTGTTCTATTCTTTTGTCTTTTTTGTGGCTCAACTTCACCTGCACCCCAGGCAGTGTGAGGAAACATGGTTACTTCGAGCTCCTGCTTTTCTATATTACATATTCAGCTATTTGTAAAGAATAACCAATTTTTTATATAGACTTTATTTTTTAGAGCAGTTTTAGGTTCACAGCAAAATGGAGAGCAAGCTACAGAAATTTCCCATATACCCACTGAATAAGCAATTTTTTGTGCTCCCGATTTATAAATGCCTTCCCATGCTCACTCCAGCAGCACATATATAAATGCCTTCCCAAGTTTAGCAGTTTGTACTTTGCTGGGATCATGAGAATGGTAACATGCAAAATGATGGTGAGATATCATCATCTTACCTTGTAAGAGGCTAACATGTACCTGGCAGCACTCCAGAATGGGCCTCTGTCAATAGCCAACACATAAAACTCTACAATGTGATAGAAGACTAATAAAATGATAGTTACATTGAATAACTACTCATATGATATTTATATTTTCTGACATATTGTTTACTTCTGTGCAATTTCATATGTGCTATTTATTCTAACAGAGGAGTTAACATATATTTAAATTTTTAGTTCTATTTTACTTAGTATTTGCTATGTATTTTTTGCTGTTGTTGAAGTTCTTCTCTCTCTCTCTTTATTTTTCTTTTCCCTCTCCCCAATGAAATAATCTTGAGAAGCAAAGATTTACTACTATCTAGTGAACATAAACATTCAGAATACAAAAAATAGTTAAGAGGGCAAAATACATGTCACAAAGTTTATATTCTCTCTTGTATATTAAAATAAAATGACTTCATTACTTATTTACTTCTAATTCATTTCTCTTTTAGACACATTTCTAACAGAGTTTTCTAAACTCAGAATAAAATGGGTGATTGGATTTGGTTACTGCTGCCACAGTTAGGATCATGGCAATAGTAAGATACAATAGACACTGACCCAAAGGAGACAGAAGCAATATATGATGCGGACAAAAGTCTCACTAGTAGCCTAATGCATCACTATGCTACAGCACAACACAATCATTAAGATTAATCATCATTTATTATGCCTGTTAGGTATTCTAACACACTTTAAATGCTTTATCCTATGCAATCTTGCCTTATAGTGTAGGCACTATCATTAGTTCTACTATGTATTCATTGAAAACACAGAATGTTTAAACAATCTAAAAAAGTCACAGTAAGTTAGTTCCCCCAAGATTAGAACCCAGAAAGACTGACTCCAAACACCCTTTTTAACCACTACTCTAAAAAAAAAAAAAAAACCCTATTGATTATTTAAATTGGTCAAGGAAATATATTATTAAAGACATAGACTTAAATGAAAAACTCAGGGGCACCTGGATGGCTCAGTCAGTTAAGTGTTGAACTCTTGATTTCAGCTCAGGTCATGATCTCAGGGTCATGAGATTGGCCATTGTGTGGGGCTCCACACTTGTGAAGTCTGCTTAAGATTCCCTCCTCTGCCCCTCAACCCCACTCTGTCTCTCAAAAAAAAATAAATGTAAAACAGAACACTAAAACTTGTAGATGATAACATACCAGAAAATCTAGGTAACCTTGGATTTGGCAATGGATTTTTCAATATAACAGAAAAAGCAAAATCTAAGAAAGGAAGAATTTATAACTTATCAATTAAGTTTTAACTTCATTAAAATTAAACATTTCTGCAAAAGGCCTCTTGAGAGAATGAAAACACAGGCCACACACTGGGAGAAAATCTTAACAAAGTTCACATCTGATAAAGCATAACATATAGAGTATTGCTAAAACTCCACAATAAGAAAATGAACAACTCAGTTAAAAAATAGACAAAAGATCCTAACAAACACTTCAATATCTAAAACACCTACAGCACAAATACTGATGAGGATGTGGAGCAACAGAAACCTCACTCATTGTTGGTGGGAATGCAAGAAGGTACAGACTTCTTGGAAATAGTTTGGCAAAATCTTGCAAAGTTAAACATACTCTTTCCATGCAATTTAGCAACTGCACACATTGGTATTTACCCAAATGAGCTGCTAATGAGTTGATAACTTATGTTCACACAAAACCCTGCACACAGATATTAACAGAAGCTTTATTTCTAATCGCCAAAACGTGGAAGTAACTGTGATATCTTTCAATAAGTGAATAGACTTTTTAAAAAAAAAGCAAAAACAAAATCAAAACACAAAACTTTGGTACATCTATACAATAGAATATTAATAGCAATAAAAAGACACAAGCTCTCGAGCCACAAAAAGACATGAAGAACCTTAAATGTGTATTGCTAAGTGAAAGAAGCCAATCCAAAAAGGCTATAAACTATAGGATTCCAATTACATGGCATTCTGAAAAGGCAAAACTATATTGCCAGGGGTTGGGGGGTTAGAAACACACCTTCCCCCACCCAGACACTTATACCCCAATGTTGCTATTTATTGTAACAACTGGAAAAAACAAATTGAATTTTTAGAAAAATGAAACTATTCT
Organism: Lontra canadensis; assembly: GCF_010015895.1. Taxonomy (NCBI): domain Eukaryota; kingdom Metazoa; phylum Chordata; class Mammalia; order Carnivora; family Mustelidae; genus Lontra; species Lontra canadensis. The sequence continues at coordinate 11,349,029 of NW_022631031.1, read as the reverse complement.
TCTGTGTGACACTCGAATGATAGGTACATAACACTTGTATTTGGCAAATCCCAAACAGTTATAGAACACAAAGAGTAAACCCTAATGTAACCTATGGCCTTTAGATGATAATAATAATAATTCATAATAATAATAATAATAGTAATGTATCAGTATTGGTTTAACTACAGCATATGTACAGCACCAGTGCAAGATGTTAATAATAAAGGGGGAGAGGTATAATATGGAAACTCTCTGTAGGTTCCTGTAAACCGGAACCTGTTCTAAAAACTGAAGTCTGTAATTAAAAATAAAAGGAAAAACTTATTTGGCACTCTCGTTTGTTAGTGCACTGTAGGCTTGGAAATCAACATAGTAATCTAAAGGCACTACATTCTAAAAATAAGTCTACAATTTTACAGCTGGAAAAGTTTACAGGAAGTTACATGTAAATGTCTCTGATACACATTCATAGCTATGAAATGGAAATAATAGCTTTTGTGCCTAATTAACTGACTTTTGTGAGAATCAAATATCTATGAGAATCTACTTTGAAAACTGTTACAATAAATGTATCTCATTATTTTAAGGCATGCATGTTTAAATATATTATTTATCCAAGTGCATAATATATTTTGTATTATTTACATAATTTATCTATTGTTAATACTACAAAAGGGGGCAGGCACTTGATCATTGCCTTTAAACTTGACCTCATTTATATGGTGGGAATTGAAGAAAGGCTTTTTTTTAGAAACTAGTAACATTCTTCAGTTTAAAAGCCTGTTCAGAAAAAGCAGTTCAAAAGCTGAGCATTTTTCAGCCAACATAGACATTCACAGACAAAGGAATTATTTTCCTTTTTATCCCATGACATGTGGAAGGGATAACTTTTGAACAGAAGTCATTGTCAAACTAAATAGCTTGAATGTCATTAATGAACTTAATAAACTTTGTGTTGCATATTCTTCTGCCACAGCAGGTGGCATTGGCATCAGATAGGAGCTGTTAACAGGGCTCTGTACAAAGCCATCAAGATGGAGCAGAAGACAGGACAGGAGGAATCACTGTACCAATCAGGGCCAAGTGCAGTGTAGCTCTTGAATGACTTGAAAGAACAGAGTAAGAAGATGGTCAGAAATGTGAGATAAGGTGAGTTTGGACAAAAGGCTGAACATTTCCATCACTAACTTTTGGCCTCAGACTAAAGCCTTGCATATGAACAGCCTGATTTTCTCTAGCAATTCCATCTCCTGATAGTATCATGGATTGTAAGAGGTTAGGACCTAAAAGCAACTCACTCATTCACTCCTTCCTTCCTCCTGTCCACCCTTCCTTCCTCCCTTCCTCTCCTCTCTCTTTCTTCCTTTCTTCATTTCTTCCTTTCTTTCTCTTTCTTTCTTCTTTCTTTTTCTTTCTTTATTATTCTTTCTTCCATTCTTTCTTTTTTTTCCAAGTTATTCATTAATTGAGTCTAATTTGTGACAGACCCGCTAAGTGCTGAGTTTTAAATTGTTACAAAGGCAAATAAATACTGAGTAGTAAGTAATAAAGATACACAGAGAGGCAGAGCAATTATGAGAGTACATGAGAAAGACTTAATCTAGAGAGCAACTGAGTCTCAAAGGACAGAACGAATTATGTACCAGTGTGGAGGAGGGTTTTTTTTGTTTGTTTGTTTGTTTGTTTGTTTTTAAAGGAGAAAATAGACTTCAAGTCGGGAAATAAATGTGTGCAAAAACAGTGAAATAAAGTTTATTAAATGTCATGTATTTCCAGTATGGCTAGAGCCTGTGTATAAAGTAGTGGGAGATAAGGTTAGAGAAATGGGTCAAGAGTAACAATAAAGTAACTCTTAAGAGGAAGAAAAGGATGTCAAATCTGATTACAATTATTTCAGCAAGGTTGTAGAGAGAGTCAAAACACTGTGGAAGTTCAAAGGGGATGATAATAATAGTGATGGGTCAAGGACTTACTCTATGCAAGGCACTACATGTAGTATAATTTACCTGATACCTAATTTAACTCACAATAACTATAAACAATATTAACCTTATCATTTCTTTTAAAGAACATAAGAAATTTAAGTGTCAGATTTCTTAAGTTTCCTACAGTTAGACTATTAGTGGATTCAAACTCAGGCCTTCCTAATTTCTAAGCCATAGCCATTAACCACTACATAAGCAAGCTTTGAAAATGTATAGCTATATTCATTTTCAACTGCATACAAAATTTGCATATTTGTATCCATTTCTAAATGATTGATAAATGTGTAAATATCCAACAATTGAAAGTTTAAGAAAAAACTAAAGTGAAAACTTAAACATTTATAAAGCCTAGGTACATTGAGATTATAAATCAGCACAACTGATTTTAAAATAATTTAAACATCTATAAAGCATAGGTATGAATTATTTAATGTATGGTAAGGATTTGTATGTAAGGATTTCTTGTGTGCTTTGACTATTTTGTGGATTCTTTGATGACATTAGAGATCCTCTATCTGTATTTCCTGTGAATCCACTTCCATATGAGAAATAAATTTATCATTTGCTCAATCATTATAGACAATTTTTCTTCATATTTTCTATACTCCTGGATCCCACCTTTTTGCACCTTCATCCCTATTGAGATTTTTCTAACATCCACTAAGCTGCCTGTTTCTGTTCTCATCATTAGTCAGAGATCCACAAGTCAATGAAGCAGCCAAAATGACACATACGATGAAAAGAGCATGTTTTTTTCTCCTTTGGGTCTTGCTCTCTCTTGCTTTGAAACCCACCTATGGAACACCAATTTGTTTATTCTCAAAACGCATGTTACTTCTATCATTGTAAAATACGTAATATGCATTTAAATATATAACATTATGTGCATATATCACATAAAATGCCATATATTATCATAAAGTATATAGGATTTACCCTAGTAATCAGTACTAATTATTTCCCCACTATTAATCACAAGTGCAGTACATACATATACAAACACACATACACACATTTACAACATTTTTTATTATAATATTCCATTGTGTGAATATATGACACTGAGTTTTTTAAGAAGGTCTTTACTGACAGATGCTCAGATTGAATACAAGTTTTCTCTGCTATAAACAATACTTCAGTGAGCATATGTGTACATATACTTCTGTGGACTTGCATGATTATCTTAGGACTGCTGTAAGAAAGTATTCTAGACTGGGTGGATTATCACCAGCATAAATTTGTTTCTCACAGTTCTGGAAACTGGAGGTCTGAGATCAAGGTACCAGCATATCAGGTTCTTGTGAGATTTCTCTTCCAGGTTGTAGACTGTTGATTTCTCCTTGTAGCCTCGCAAGGCAGAGAGAGATTAAGGAAGTTTTCTGGGGTCTCCTTTAAAAGGGCACTAATCCTATTCACGAGGACTCTACCTTCACAATCTGATTACCTACCAAAAACCCTATTTAGGAGACACACAAATATTCAGCACATTGCAATGATCATTTTCTTGTATTTCTGTAAGTTGAATTTTTATCATAAAATTTGTATGCATTTTACATTTTAATGCAGTCTTATGGGTTGCTTTCTATACAAGGCATGTTTATTTATAATATCACCAAATGCAGTTTCTTTACCTTCTTTAGATAGTATCAAGAATTTTTGATAACTAATAGTATTGTAGATTAAAATATTTTATTACTGTTAAAACTTTTATTTCTTTAACTGACAAGTAGTAAGATTAACTTTTTTCATATCTTTTGGCCATTTATATTACTTTTATGTAAATTTCTTTCTGTACTTTGCCCATTTTCCACTGATGTTGGAAATACATTATTAAATATAGTAACATTTTTATGTAACATTTGTTCTATTTTAACCACAAATATTTAACCATAAATAAATATTTATTATTTAGTGTTATTTACGATTTGGAGACAACAAAATTATTTTTAAAAAAGAAAAATGTATCAATTTTTATTTTTGTTGTATTGTCTTGCTTAAAGGGATTTTAATGAACCCTAATGCTGGCAAGTCAGGTAAACTCCCTGCTCATGTTTTCAAATTATTGTTGTCTCTAGTACATTCAGTCCAGTTGTAATTTGACCATTATATCATTTCTCATGAAGCTCTAATTGTTGACATGCAGCTCTAACATTTCAACTATTTCCCATTAAAATCTCTGATAATTTTAAAAGTGTGTTTAGTTGATGATAAATGGTGCAATAGCTGGCATAAAATAATTCTATACAGTTTCCTTTGAGAGAGTGTCAGACATTTTAATATATCTTTACATTTGTTCTATTTATCAGTTCTTCAAATAATAAATATGAATGAATGAGTGAATGAGTTAGCTAATTTCTTCATACCTGCAAAAAAGAGGACATATAGGTGTAACAGCAGATTTTGGTGCCCTCTGCTACCATCCCTCAAGCTAGCTCTGATTTCACTTGGGGTTGCAGTTGACCCTTCCCATGCATTATCAGTGTATCTCAGTGAGTGCTGGAGCAATGTCCACCTCAGCCAAACTGTGGAAGGAGCCGAGATGTCCTTCAACAGATGAATGGATAAAGAAGATGTGCTCCATATACACAATGGAATATTACTCAGCTATCAGAAAAGTTGAAAACCCAACTTTTGCATCAACATGGATGGAACTAGAGGGTATTGAGCTATGTGAAGGAAGTCAAGCAGAGAAAGGCAATTATTATATGGTTTAACTCATATGTGGAATAAAGGAATAGCACAGAGGACCACAGGGGAAGGGAGAAAACTGAATGGGAAGACACCAGAGAAGGAGACAAACCATGAAAGACTCTGGACTTCGGGAACCAAACTGAGGTTTACAGAAGGCAGGTAGGGGGGAGATGGGGTAACCAGGTGATGGTCATTAAGGAGGACACATGTGGTGATGATCACTGGGTGTTATATGCTACTAATGAATCATTGAATACTACATCAAAAACTAGTGACGTACTATATACTGGCTAATTGAACATAATAATAAAAAAATTTTAAAAACTCAAAAAAATAAGTGGTTTTCTACATTTCTGCTTCAGGGCTTTCTCAGAAACTGCACTCTGAGAAACTTCTGTTTCTCAGAAACAGCATTCAATGAGTCTAAACACAGGGCAGCTCTCAAGATAATCCTTGTATGAATTTCCCATTGCTGCTTTAGCAGATTACCACAAACTTAATAGCACAAAACAACACAAATTTATTATCGTGAAGTTCTGGAGATCAAAAATCTGAAATGTGTCTCTCTACTAAAGTCAAGAACTTGGCAGTATGGTGTTCCTTCTGAAGACGCTAGGAGAGAATCTGTTTCCTGGCCTCTTCCAGCTTCTAAAGACTGCCAGCATTCCTTGGCTTCTAGCCTCCTTCCGTCATCTAAGCTAGTGATGGATGATTTAGTTTTTCTCAATACCTCACTTGACTTTTTGCTCGTTTCTTCCACTTTTAAAGATCCTTGTAATTATACTGGACCCACCCAAGTAATCTAGGATAATCTTTGTTTTAAGATCTGCTGATTTTCTATCTTTATTTCAGCTTAATGTTAAGTCCCTTTGCCATGTAACTAACATAGTCACAGATTCCAGGCATTAAAGCATGGACGTCTTCGAGGGGCCATTATTCTACCTACCACAACACTCAAACAATGGATAAGAGACATAATTAAATATTCCAGCCTCTTATCCTTCTGACAGACAATCCTGAGCCTTATATTACATAGGCCTTCACAGAGTCTCTGTTGGAGGGAAGACTCAGTTGTACCCAATTGTAATCACTTCCTATAACACATGTTTTATTGACTTTGATTTGTTTGCTGATTCCTCTCTAATTCTTTCCTTCTTCCTGTGAATTAATTCCTAAATAAATTGCTTCCAAGTCCTTGTCCCAGGCTTTACTTTAGGGGAAACACAAACTAAAATATTTTCCACCAGATGTGGTTCTAGACAACAATCTTAAAGAAGGGATTATGGAATTTAATTTCTCTCTGGTCAGAAGAAATACTGAATCCCAGGTGAAATTATAAATACTGCTACCATCTATGTAAAGTCTATGTAGATTGTGGTCCTATTATAATCCTGTTCAATTAACCAATATAGCTTCTATAAACATGGTTATAGCTGTTGGCAGTGGACTCCTAAGAACTTAACAAACTAGTGGCCCAAATGTAGCTGCTATGCTCACATGGGGTATCTTTTCTGGAACAGAGCAATATCTTTAGCATTTAGTATACAGCTACATTTATAACAAGTGTGTTTTTTTCTTCAATCTCTGGCAATAAAAAGGGTGAAATGCATTTCTCCCATCTACGTGTGAAGGTTAGCAGTTCTTCCTCAAAGCCATGTCAACTCTACTATTCTCTCTCAAAATATAGCCTGCAGAGATAATGACTTACTTGATATTCTGCAGAATATCATGCTGGTCTAATATATGGAGGTCATCAATGTAATTTTGCCTTACAAATAAGTAATGGAAAGTAACCTAAATGTCCCGGTAAGAAATATTCATACTGGTAAGTGGCAAGTAAACCCCCAAAGGATTCAGGACCTGCAACTCAGATAAACCTGTTAGGGGAACAGTGAGATGGGTTATGCCAGTACATAGTCATGCTAGTGTATCTGAGGTAAATGAGAAGCCATTGTATGTGAATACTCTGCCAGTAAGAAAGGGTGCAGTGCTTGGTGAGCTGCTTTGAATTTTCTAGGCAGAAATAGCAAACACTGAAATACTGTTTCAGCCCATTTATGAAATGATTCTGAAGCCACCAGTTTCAAGTGGTGTTTAAAACAAGATCTACGTGAGATTCAGGACCAGGCTGAGTTACAAGCTTCCCTGCCTCCTGGACTATGAAAACAGATCCAAAGTTGTTAGAAAAAGACCTGTTTTGGCATCTCTGGGAGGTTTAAATAGGGGAAACTCAAAAAAAAAGAACTTAAACAAAACATGCTTTCTGAGGCAGTATAATGCTTGTCACTTGAAAAGTAACTTCTAGAGTTTTATGGGGTCCTTGATGAATATGAGGGCCTATTCACTGGTTATCAAGTGACTGGGACTGAAGTACCTATCATGTATTGGGCACATTACAGTGATTTATAAGCAGAAATTTCCAAAGGCATACTGAGTGGCAGATTTATCTACTTGAGATTTTGTAAAGCTCTGCCTCAGAATAATAGACACATTTTTTGGCAAAAGGGGTAAGTCAATGGGCACACAACCACAGTGTTTTCTAAATCCACTCCTCATAGGGTACTGAAGCCCTAACCTCTACTGTGACTAGATTTTGAAATAGGACTTTTTAGGAGGCAATTAATGTTAAAGGAGGTAATAAAAGCAGGGTCCTAATTTCATAAGATTCATGGTCTTATAAGAAGAGAGAGATTTCTCTCTCTTTTCTCTCCTTTTCTCTCTCCTTTCCTTTCTCTTCCTCCCTTTCTCATTTCTCTCCTTTTTCACCTGCCCCCCATCTCTTTCTCTCTTTCTGTCACACACATACACACAAACACACACACACACCCACACACACACACACACACAGTCTCTGAAAAAAGCTCTCACAGCAATAAAATGGTTTTTTTTGTAAGTTAGGATGAGAGCTCACCAGTAATTGAATTAACTGACATGTTGATCTTGGACTCCCCAACCTCCAGAACTATGAGAAAATCAATTTCCATTGTTTAAGCCAAGAATCTGTAGTGTTTTGTTATGGTTTGACTACAACAAAAGGATTGAAGTTTCTTTGTAAGGTAAGAATAGTGAATGGATAATTGCAGCAGCCATGTCCTCGAAAGGGTGGGCCAATTAAAGGTTCCCTACCTATTCCCATGGGAAAAGGTCTAATTCACTCCACTAGGAAAACTATCTACACTAGATGAAGCACAGGCTAGAGGTGAGATAAAACTGGAATGGCTGGTAGAGGAATTTGATGATTACTAAATAAAGTCTATGGGTCAATTATAACAGTAAAAACTATCACTTGTAAAGTAACTCTGTGCTCTTAAGTCTTTTTTGGAGATTACCACTGGCTGTCATTTTGAAAGTTAGTAAGAAAATGGTATTAACAAGTGGAGCTGAGTAATAGCTGAAGTGGACTGGGACAGATGCTTTGATGTTCCATGTGACATCACATTGGCCCACCTCCAATTTAATTGCAGTTCCTATGTACCCTGACAAAATCCCAACTTGAGTGCCAAATTCAAATAACCAAATTCTTTCTCACGCATGTTACTTGTTGGCTGTGGATCAGCTGCAACTCTGCTCCATGTCTTCCCTACTCAGAAAACTAGGCTGAATGAGAAACCCTTATATGGGACAACCCTGTTCTCGTGGCAGAGGCTCTTGCTTCTACTTAGAAGTGGTGCACATGCTAACAATGCCAAAAAAAATCACATCATTAAGCCCGAGTCATAATGTGAACAAGATAAAATCTTTCAACAGTGAGATTCACCCCAAAGAAAATTTTGAATAATAATTAAATCTAATACAGTCTCCCTTCTTTGTCACAATATGTACTTCTCTTCCCTCTACCCACAAGTATTCTCACTCACGCCTAAAGGGAGAAAATCCCAAAGTGCCTTCCAATAATATCAACAGAATACAATCCCAGAATCTCAGAATGGTCTCTATATCAGCTCATGATGCAATTCTTACTGATCTTGAGACCTGCAATCTTTAAAAATGCTATTTACATATCACCTAAACATCTGGTAGATAAGAGTGGAAGAAGGGCAAATTAGCTACAACAAATCCTCCCATCTGAAATAAAGAAAGAAAGAAACAAAGAAACAAACAAGCACCAATAGTCACTGGTCCACTGCAATTCTGAAATTTTGCCAGACATGTATTTGTGGGGGGATTCTCACCCTATGGAGGTAGACTATGTTTCTTGATTGGTATAGTTTTTCCCCAGAAATTAGATTTCTGTGGCGTGTGGTACCTTTCTTGAGGAGTTCTTTCCTTTTCTATTTTCTTCTTTGGCTACATATGAAAGTGCGTTAGAGAATATGCCCTCTTTGGGATCCATGTAGCTTTATCTGCCTACTATTTGAGTAGACAGAAATTGGTATCATTATTAAGTCTTTCACAGTGAGTCTCTAATCCAGTCTGGTGAATCTTTTGGGTTAATGAAATAATTTAGTCATCTATTTATTTATATCCTGTATTGTTTTTTTTTTCTGTAGTGTGTGTGTGTGTGTGTGTGTGTGTGTGGTTGCACTGAAGATTACAATATTTATTCTTATTTAATCTACTTGGAGGTAATAAGTTAATATTGTATATCACTTCCCATACATTGAGAACCTTAAAAAAAATAATACCATTTACAGTCTTATTCATTTGTTATTCCCAAATATTTCACTTCCATATACTTATAATTCCCAGAATGGTCCATTATTTTTGCCTCACACAGTCATTTGTCATTAAAGTATTTTTAAAAAATTAAAACACACACACACACACAATGCTCATCATTTTCATGTAGATCCACATTTCCATTTGGCATAATTTTGCTCAGCCTTTAGTTTTTTAGAAGTTTAGTTCTATAGGCATTCTTTAGAACCTTCTTTAGCACTTCTCATATAGCAGAACTGCTGACACATTTCATTCATTTATTTTAGAATGTCCCTTTTTTCTTTTTGTTTTGGGAGGATATTTCTCTAGATATAGAATTATGGGTTAACTGTTTGCTTGCATCTTCACTTGTTTCCAGTAATTTTAAAACTGCCATTCCCTGATCATCTGGATTCAATTGCATTTTATATGAAATCAATCATCAGTTGTATTATTTGTTTACATGTGTTTCCCCCTCTGGATGTTTGAAACATTTTCTCTTTTTTTCTTTTTAATTAACATATAATGTATTATTTGCTTCAGAGGTACTGGTCTGTGAATCATCCATCTTAGACAATTCACAGCACTCATTATAGCACATACCCTCCCCAATATCCATAACGCAGCCACCCTACCCCTCTCCCACACCCCCCAGCACCCTCAGTTTGTTTCCTGAGATTGAGAGTCTCCTATGGTTTGTCTCCCTCCCCAGTCCCATCTTGTTTCATTTTTTCCCTCCCTACCCGCCACGACCCCCCACTCTGCCTCTCAAACTCCTCATATCAGAGAGATCATATGATAATTGCCTTTCTCTGACTTATTTCACTTAGCATAATACCCTCTAGTTCCATCCACATCATTGCAAATGGCAAGATTTTGGGGGTTTTGATGGCTGCATTATAGATAGATAGATAGATAGATAGATAGATATAGATATAGATATAGATATACAAAATCACATCTTCTTTATCCATTCATCTGTTGATGGACATCGAGGTTCCTTCCATAGTTTGGCTACTGTGGACATTGCTGCTATAAACTTTTGGGTGCACGTGCCCCTTCAGATCACCACATTTGTATCTTTAGTGTGAATACCCAGTAGTGTGATTGCTGGGTCATAGGGTAGCTCTATTTTCAACTATTTGAGGAACCTCCATGCTGTTTTCCAGAGTGGCTGCACCATCTTGCATTCTTACCAAAAGTATAGGAGGGTTCCCCTTTCTCTGCATCCTCGCCAACATCTGTCATTCACTGACTTGTTAATTTTACCCATTCTGACTGGTGTGAGGTGGTATCTCACCGTGGTTTTGATTTGTATTTCTCCCATGCCGAGTGATATGGAGCACTTTTTCATGTGTCTGTTGGCCATTTGGATGTCTTCTTTGCAAAAATGTCTATTCATGTCTTCTGCCCATTTCTTGATTGGATTATTTTTATTTTGGGTGTTGAGTTTGCTAAGCTCTTTATAGATTTTGGATACTAGCCCTTTATCTGATATGTAATTTGCAAATATGTTCTCCCATTAGTCAGTTGTCTTTTGGTTTTGTTGACTGTTTCCTTTGTTGTGCAAAAGCTTTTGGTATTGATGAAGTCCCAAGAGTTCATTTTTGCTTTTGCTTCCCTTGCCTGTGGTGATGTTCCTAGGAAGAAGTTGCTGCAGTTGAGGTCAAAGAGGTTGCTGCCTGTGTTCTCCTCAATGATTTTGATGCATTCGTCTCAAATTGAAGTCTTTCATCCATTTTGAGTCTATTTTTATGTGTGGTGTATGGAGACAGTCCAATTTCATTCTTTCATTCTTTCATTCAAAATTGGCTGTCCAATTTTTCCAACACCATTTGTTGAAGAGACTGTCTTTTTTCCATTGGACATTCTTTCCTGCTTTGTCGAAGATTAGTTGACCATAGAGTTGAGGGTCCATTTCTCAGCTCTCTATTCTATTCCATTGATCAATGTGTCCATTTTGTGCCAGTACCATACTGTCTTGATGATTACAGCTTTATAATAGAGCTTGAAGTCTGGAATTGTGAAGCCTCCAACTTTTGTTTTCTTTTTCAACATCCTTTTGGCTATTCAGGGTCTTTTCTGTTCCGTATAAATTTTAGGATTATTTGTTCCATTTCTTTGAAAAAAAAATTGATGGCATTTTGATGGGGATTGCATGAAACATTTCCTGTTTAACCTTGATTTTCCTCTGATAATTTTGATGTGGTTCTGTGTGGTTCTTTTTGTAGTTACCTTGCTTGGGGTTAACTGAGATTCCTGGATCTTTAGATTGATGTTTTCTACTAAATTGGGGAGATTTCTATCATGATTTTTTTCATGTGTCTTTTTGCCTCATTTCTGTCTTCTCTGAGACTCCAATCACACATGTGTTAAACCACTTCATATTATACCACAGATCACCAATAATCTGCATGGTTTCTTTTTAATTGTTTGTCTTTGTTCTTCAGATGAGATAAGTTTAATTATCTGTCTTAAATTCACAGACTCTTTTTTTCAATGAGGCCTTAATCTGATACTGGAGGCCATCCAGTGAATTTGGGGAGTACAAACAGTCCATCCATAACAATTCCTTTTTTTCCTGTCAGGTTTGCCTCTTTTCCTTAATGAAATGGATCTATATTGATTTTGTACCTAGTCCCAGGCCATGGTCTTTATTCCTAAAGCATAGTCTTCATTGGGATGCAACTGAATGCCTGAGGTACTCAGCAGTCTCCTTAGTCTGGTTGCATTAGAATTCCAATTCATTTTCTGGTATCTCTGTTCAGTGGTCACTCTTGAGATGCTGTTTTCTGGTAGACCTCAAGAGTATCACCCTGTGCACAACCAAAGAATCCCTGTGCAAAGTTCTGGATTCTTTTCTTATCTCTCTCTCTCCTTCTTAGTTGGTGCCCTGAAAATTCAGCTATTTCACCATCTCCAAAATCAAATCTCTGCCTCTTAGATTCAGTTTGATTACTTTAATCTGCTTGGACATTACAATCAGAAGAATACTCCAAGAAGAAAGCTCAGGCAAATGTGAGGTTTACCTTATTTGCTTCTCTTCTCCCAAGAGTCAAAACTTCTATGTGTCCTAGTTCCCAGTGAAGATTAAAATAGTTGCCTTGGGCACACTCTGTTTTATGGCTGGTGGCAACTGGAGGGCAAATTTAGCACAAGTTATTCTGTCATGGTGAGTACTGAAATTTACTGAACAGCTATGGCATATTAGAAAGTAAATTTTTTTCAAAACCCTAGTTGCCTTTTTATCTATTTGACCGTAGTACACTCTATGCAATAACAGCCCACAATCCTTTTTAAGAACTATATAAATCCCCAGAGTTACTTTTAGTATTTGGGGGTTTTTTGTAGTTTTGTTGACAATTCATTCCATGATGTCTTTCCCCCAGCTCAAAGATGGCTGATTCAGTACTTAGACAAGGTCAAGATTTATTACCCTTTACTGTTTTACTTCATATTTTTATTACCATTCATTTGTGGGGTTTTTCCTACTTGTAGATGAAAAATAGTTGCATCTTTTAACCCTGAATGTTTCAGAATTTCTGGGTGAACTACATTCTCTTTTATCTCTTTGCAACTTTCCCACTCCCCCTAACAACTGGTTCTTTCCTCAGATCATCTCCTTTCACAATCTCATCAAAGGCAGTCAAAAATACCTAAACATGATAATAACCCCTGATCCCAACATCTTCATATAGAACTGAAAATTCACCAGTACATTTTTCGTCTGGCTGGTTATGGTAGTTGACACTTATACCAGGTAATTTCACTACTGCATACCATGTGCTGTCATTTTCCAACCACCACTAATAGTTTTCTCACCATCTTCCTTTTGGCCTTAAAAAATCAAAGCCACATAATTTACTTTTTGTTATATTCTTATAGCAACATCCCATTTCTAGTACTAATTTATCTGTGTCAATAAGTTTATCTATCTATCTATATAGTTTCCTTAAGAAACAATCCTACACTAATAGTTTTCTCACTATCTTCCACTTGGCCTTAAAATCAAAGCCACATAATTTACTTTTTGTTATGTTCCTATAGCAGACTCTCACTTCTAGTACTAATTTCTGTCAGTAAGTTATCTGTGTATAATGTTTCCTTAAGAAAAAATCCTAAGGGGTGCTCAGTTGGTTAAGCATCTCGCTTCCGTTCAGGACATGATCTCAGGATCCTGGGATAAGCTCTGAGTTGGGCTCCTTGCTCAGCGGGGAGTCTGTTTCTCTCTCTCCTTCTGTCCCTCCCCACTGCTCATTCCCTCTCTCTCTCTCTTTGTCTCAAATAATCCCACCACTCGTCCCCTCTTTCTTTTTTTGTCTCAAATAAATAAATAAAATCTTTAAAAAAAAAAAAAGACACAATCGTAAAATCTCAGTGGATTTTTAACAATAGGGTTTTCCCCAAGCCAATATGTGCCAGCTGCCTTTCAGCTGTTGTTCTTTGTATTCTTATTAGGAACCAGGATGAAAAACCAGTGCTTAACTGTGGAAACACCATCATGATGTGGCAAAGAGGAGAGATTTGATAAAAATCATGTGATGGTTCCTTAAACTGCTGCTCAGAAGTAAGAAAAGTTACTCACACTTACATTTCATTTGCCAAATCAAATAGGACTAAGTCCGACATAAATGGGATGAAAACTGTAATCCTCACATAGCAGGGGTTCTGTGGTAAAAGGTCATGAAAAGAAGGGAACTATACAGAAAGATAATGTACATTTTGGATAGTAATGCAACGTGTCATGCCAAATTTATTTTTCAAAAGATCTCTTTGGTTGATGTGTTGAGAAAAACATTTAGAAGGTAAGGTAGAAGCAAAGAAATCTATTAAAACAATACTTAATAATTCAGGTAAGAGATAATGGTGGCCTAAATAGAGCTGTCGCAGGAGCTGAAGGATGAGTTGGTTTCTGAATGTATTTTTCAGGAAGAGTCAGTAAGATTTAATGATTAGTTACTTGCTGGGCATTAGAGAAAACTAGGACACAAGAATAACTTCAAGGTTTTGGTATAGGCTTAGATTTCATAGTACCCAGACTCAGTCAGACTTCCAGGTTTAAGAGCACAGCCATCAAGACTGCCCTGACCTATGATATAAACTGCAAGTTTACAGAGTTCCCAAAAGTAACTTCAGGTTCACTAATCTTCTAGAAGGATTCCCAAAACTCAGTGAAAATCTATTATACTCACAGTTAAACTTTACTAGAGGGACAGAAAGTAGATCTAATTTAGCTAAATGAAAAGCATCGAGCAGAATCTGGAACGGTTCCATATATACCACTTTCAGAAGGTATTACAATCCTAGCATCAGTGTGTAATAGTATATTTGGTATCTTACCAGTAAGAGAAGCTTACCCAGACCACGGTGTTCAGCGTTTTTAACTGGGGACTCCTTTATGTGGTCATAATTGATTGACTGCCCATGTGTTTGATTTCAGTCTCCAGGTCAACTGACAACACTTGAACAAAAGTCCCTAACCTAAATCCTCTGGTTTGTCTTGCTGATATAACCACTCTCCATCCTATCAGCTAATATATTCAGTTTCTTCCCTAAACAAAGATACTCCTGTTAGGAATGACATGCATTAACTCTTAGAAGCCAAGGGTACAAGGAAGTCCTTCCTTTGGGCAAAACCAAATTCTTTTCTACACACATGCCTATTTCCAAACTAATTACTATGTCCAGAGAGACTGGATTGCCCCATGTTTTTAGCAAAATCATACTCCATTCCCCAGACAAAATCAAAGTGCCATTGGTTTATAAACTACATCTTTGCAACACAAGACAACAGTGGAATAAATCTTACTGAGACAACCATATTATTAAGAACAAGTGTTATATAAAGGAAATCAAAAAGTTAATTTGAGAGAAAGCATCTTGATTAGGGGGTGGAATGTGGGTGATGCATACTTTAATAGACTTACGCTAAATGGCTTTGTGAGTAGGTGACATTTAATATGAGTCCTGTTGAATAAAAAGTGAGATAAGATGAGAAGAAACAATTTAATTATGAATTTTTTAAAAGAGAATAAAAATGAAGTTATGTCTAGAGCACAGTAAATGAGGATTGAGACATATGAGATTAGAATGAAAATGAAAATAGAAATCAGGTTATTCAGGGCTATAACAGACATATGAGTGTCCATATGTCTTGAGTCTTACCATTTTAGTGTGCCCAAACTTCCAGAGGCTCTACATTTTTGGAAACTATCTACATTTCTGTGCCTGAGGGCTTTGTGTGAAGGTTAGAGGTATGTAGAATAATACACACATCCCAACAGCCCTCAAACAGTGACTAAGAAAATAATTAAATATAAGTATTAAACAAATATTTAATATTAAGTTAAAATTTAAAGATTAAATACAATATACATATGTATATATACAAGTCTATTTTCTCTCCCTTCTGAAGGTTGGTAGGGTTGGTAATTCTATGATATATGTATTATTTATATTACTTCCTAAAGTTAGACCATGGGATAAAGTTCCAGTTTTTCTTCTGGTTTCTGGATAATTAACACACACTTTATTGTCTCCTTCTCTTTCTGATATCACATCTCCATTCATCTATAAGTGTTTCTAGTACTTCTAATAGAAAAGGGGGAAAAAAAGAAACTAAATCTTACTTGCTCTTGAATCCTTCTCTCTGGGTTTGCTACAGAGAGACCAAAAACTAACACAAAGACAGAAAAAAGAAAAATCATGAACGGATTTTAAACAACTGAATAATATCATTTAATATGTGTTTAAAAAAATTACTCTGACCTTTGTATGTGAAAAGCATTAATGGGGACAAAAGTAGAAGCAGAGACACTAAAGTCTTATTGCAATATCTGGGTAAATAATGATAGTGATTTGAATGAGAGTTAGAACAGAGGATATAAAAAGAAGTGGGAAATTCAAAATATATTTTGGAGATAGAACTGACAGGACAGTTTGTTGGGTAAGATATGCAATGGAATGGTCAATATTGACTCCCATATTGCTTGATGGAATTACTTTACAAGAGGACAAAATAAGGAGAAAAAATTTAGGTGTTTAATTTGGTTGGGGTGATCAAACACTTCATTCTGGGCATATTTCATCTGTCTAATAAGACACTCGACTGGAGTTGTCGAGAGGGAATTTGAACTTATGTTTAGCACTAAGGAAAGAGCTAGGCTGGAGATTTAAATTGGGGATCTGTCATCTTATAGATGCTATTCAAAGTCATGGGACTGAATGAGATCACCTACAATATAATC
This sequence comes from Lontra canadensis, assembly GCF_010015895.1. Taxonomy (NCBI): domain Eukaryota; kingdom Metazoa; phylum Chordata; class Mammalia; order Carnivora; family Mustelidae; genus Lontra; species Lontra canadensis. Next base: position 11,332,486 of record NW_022631031.1, on the reverse strand, counting down.
AAATAGAGAAGAGAGAAAGGAGTGAAATAATGGATTATTCTATAAATGGATTTAGATAAATAGCTGAATTTCATGTCCTTCTATAAATTAAGTTTATAAAAAATGAAATCAAAGAGCGTTAGAATAAAATATTCATATATGTTCATGGGAACTGAAGAAAGCCTTTATAAGCTTGCTGTCATAGTCAAAAACAATAAAGAGTTTAACCATAATCACTCATCTTCAAGGAAATGCAAATCAAAACCACAATGAGATATCACCTCACACCTGTCAGAATAGCTAAAAGCAAAAACTCAAGAAACAGTGTTCAAAAAGATGTGGAGGAAAAGGAACCCTCAAACACTGTTGGTAGGAATACAAACTGGTTCTTCAAAAAATTAAAAATAGAACTCCCCTATGATCCAGTAATTGCACTACTGGGTATTTACCCAAAGAATACAAAAACACTAGTTCAAAGGGATATATGTACTCTTATGTTTATTGCAACATTATTTACAATAACAAAACTATGGAAGAAGCTCATGTTCATCAATAGATGAATGGATAAAGAAGTTGTGTATATATATACAATGGAATAGTACTCAGCCATATAAAAGAATGAAATATTGCCATTTGCAGCAACACGGATGGATCTAGAAAGTATAATGCTAAGCAAAATAAGTCAGTCAGAGAAAGACAAATACTATATGATTTCACTCTATATGGAATTTTAGAAACAAAACAAATGAACAAAGGACAAAAGAGTCAAACCAAAAAACAGACTCTTAATTAGAGAGAAGAAACAGATGGTTACCAGAGAGGAGATGGGTGGGAGGATAGGTGAAATAGGTGATAGAGATTAAGAGTACACATCATGATGATCACTGAGTACTGCATAAAATTATTGAATCACTATATTGTACACCTGAAGTATGTGTATAACACTGTATATTAAGTGTATGGGAGTTAAAATTTAAAAATAAAATAAAATAAAATGAGTTTGACCATAAAAAAGAAAAATTTTTTAAAGTACATCATAAAAAACTCTCCTAATGTAATTAAAAGATAAATATAACAATGAGAAGATGGTTTTATTACCTTTCTCTGTGTGCACAGTAATTTATATAAGAGAATATGAACATACAAGAAGTCAAACTTTTTTTATAGAAAAAAGATATACAGTATGAATGAAAATTAAGGAAAAGAAGAAACTTAAATCTCCTACAACTGTATTCAAAATATAAATAAATAAATAAGTCAACTATGCTGGTAAAAAAAAGAGACATGGAAATTAATCAGCAGATATTTTTCTCTACCTAATAAAATGGAAAAGTTTTAAAATTACAATATCATATGTTGTCAAGCTTATGAAATAATAGATTGAGTTCTTACTGATGAAAATGTAATTGGTACAATTTTCTGCATGACACTTTTGGGATAGTCTTAAGCAAAAGTCTTAATGCTTTGATACAGCAATTTCTCTTCTAGTAATTTATCCCCCCAAATAATTAAAGACATGTTTAAACATTTACTTAATCAAGATAAATCCATAAATGTAATGTGGTAAACTTGGGATTTATATATGTCCTTTTGGGGATATGAAGAGAAGATTCCTAGCTATCATTTTTCTATCAATAATAGTGGACAAATCCTCCATAATTCCATGACTAACCCTCACAGAGATTGTGATAGACTTGGACTCAAATATTCAGCATAGAAGTACCTGGAAGAAGAGACAAGTTGAAGAAACAAGGACATTGGGGGAGGATACTAAACAAGGAAGTTTCTCAGAATGAATGCTGTTAATTTCCTTTTTGGGTACAGTCTTAGGTATTTTGATTTCTAATTGCAATAAAATGTCAATGAGGTCAGAAGACCAAGTGTCACAGGGACACTTTAAACAATGAATGGCTGGCTAATGCCAATAGAGCCTGGCAAAGTTTGATTAGTCCTTAATGCAAGAGATAATCCTTGTAGAAATTAATAGTCTATTAATTGTGTGAGGAAAAATAAATTTGAATTTTTCTAACTCATATTCAATTTCATGATAAAATCACCACATAGCTAGCATCTAAAAATCCACAAACTCAGAAATAGAGTTTATGTTGTGTTTTAATTATTTTATCTCAAATTAATTCTTTGCCCAAGCAAGTAATAAAAGCTTTTAATGCACAAATGTTTACCAAACTGTTAAATTCTTTGATATTCTTCATCACATTCAACATGTAATAAATATTTATTGTGTGTTGTGTACATTTCTCTGAAGAACTTGCAATTAAATTATTATTGCTAGACTAAACAAATTATTTTGACTCACAGTTAATCCTTAAATTATTAAATACTTTGTTTCTAAGCTGTATATATAATTTATAATTAAATGTATTTGAACAAATCAAAGGCATGGCAAACAGAATACTGTTAATATTTCTAATAGGCACTTTTCTTTCCTATACATATTCTTTGAAGATAAATGACTTCAGCGTAATTTGTATTCTCTGCTTTAACAATTGAGAATCTTGTTTAAATAAAAGCAGTCTTATAGGTAAATGACTACTCAAATGTTAATTAATGATTGAGGGAAATATTTAAAGTGATTTTTTAAAATTAGATTCTTTTTTAAAAATTGTTATAGATCTATTTCTGCATTTTATGTGGAATCACATAAAATATTTTTTAATTCAAAGATGACACATCTGGTTATATGGTTTATGGTTTATGAACTGCACAAAGGAACAGGACCAAATGGGCTCACTGGGGAAGGATGAAATCCACCCAAACTCTGCTAGGCTAAGCCATGTGGGAGATACTGCATCTATCAGGGGTGAAAATTCATGAAATGAGTCATAAATGTTCGAGTTGGTCCTGATTTAAAAGCATTTCTGTGCTTGACAGAATGACTATATTACATAAGCATACTACATAAAAAAAAAATTTCTGAACCATTTTGAGAATAACTTTCCAGCCAGATACTCTTCCTAAGTCTCTTTACCCTACAAACAGGGACATTCTTCTGCATAACCACCATACTAGCAGGAAATTAACACTGATACCTCATTACCAACTCATATTCACACTCCACTCAAATTTCACTGAATGTCCCCAAAACATTCAGAATTTCACTTTATCTTTAGCTGCAATGTCTCTTTTGTCTCCTCATTCTGAGACAGTTCTTCAATCTTTCCTGGACTTCAGTGATTTTGACAGTTTTGAATATTCCAACAATTTAATTGTGTATGACGTCTCCCAATTTAGGATTGGCTGATGTTCCTAACATTTAGAGTCAGATTATATCATTAGGAATATCACTGAAGAGGCACCCATTTTGACCAGCTGAAATCTCTTCACGCTGGCTCCTGTGTGCTTTTGTTATGTTCTCATTATTCTTTGAGCACTTCCATGATTTATGACACAATGAAATAATCCAGGTTAACCATACAATTTTCTTGCCTCAACCCTTGCCTAAAAGATTTGGGTACTAGATGCGCTCATATCTCTGAGAGTGTCACTGCTCCCAGACTCTCTCAGGGGAGAGAGTTAAGGAATATTTCTATATCTACTTATATAAGTTGAAATATTTACACCACTGCCTTCATGTCCAATCCAAAATTACAAGGCTAATTCTAGGGGTTTTTTTCCTGTTAATTAATTTTAATACTTTTTTTTTAATAAACTGGCTGTGTTTAATCAATTTCCCATTACTACCACCATCCGCTCCCTAGGAATAGCTCCTTTCACCGCATTACTGCTTTGACAATCTATGCTGGGGCACCACTCTCATGGGACATACCTGTTCATTGTTTTCTAGTTTTGACAACCCATACCAGACAAACCATCTCAAACTCTTGAGAGCCTTGGCCAGGCCAGCTTTCCCATAGGACGTTCACCTCACTCTCCTTGGCCCTGAGAGGCCATGCTAGGGCATCCCTTGTAGGTATATCCTTCCCATCCTAGATAAGCCCTGATGCTCCAGGCTAGTTTGTTCCTTTTCCCAAATGTCCTATTTGCACTTCTCAGATTTTAACACCCACTCTACTCCTGTATCCCCCAACCCCATCTATATACACCCACACACACTGCATGGCTACATTCCTTTCTCTGCTTCAGCTCTAACAGCTTGTGCTAGGTAAACACCTACATGAATACCCTCCCAACCCCACCAAAATCCCTTCCCATTGTTCCAGGCATGGATAATTATCTTGTCTTAGGGGTGCCTGGGTGGCTCAGTCAGCTCAGGTGATGATCTCAGAGTACTGAGATTGAGCTCCACATGGAGCTACCTGATCACTGGGGATTCTGCTTCTCCCTCTCCCTCAGCTGCTCCCCCACTTGTGCTTTCTTGCTCCTGTTTTCTCCCTCTCTCAAAGAAATAAATAAAATCTTTAAAAAAAAATTACCTTGTGGGGCTCCTGGGTGGCTCAGTTGGTTAAGCATCTGCCTTTGGCTTAGGTTATGATCCCAGGGTCCTGGGATGAGTCCTGCATCTAGCTCCCTGCTCCACGGGGAAGATTCTGCCCCGTCTGCCTGCTGCTCCCCTTGCTTGGGTACTCTCTCTCTGTCAAGTAAATAAATAAAATCTTTTTTTAAAAAATTACCTTGTTTTGTACAAACTAACAGCTTTAAAACTGAATTGTCCAGGAGGGGGAAGGGAAAGATAAAGAAAAGAGGGATCAGAAACTCGCTGGTTTAAGTTAGGTGCGGAGGGTCGTGTTAATTATACTCTTCACTTTATGATATAACATCACCATGGTCAAAGCAAAGCCCAGATCTTGTTTTACTTACTTTTTAATGTATTTCATAATTAATTTTATGTTTTAATTTGTTTATATGTTATTGTATTGAATGTTATGTTTAAATTTTATTCCAGACTAAGTAATTCCTCCATCTGTCTTTATGTTTTTATTTGTCCCAGTATTTCCTATGGCTTTTTAAAATATTGTGTTCTACTTCAGAATGCCAAATTTAAGGGGAGGGTATTATATATATAAACTAACCAATTTTTTAAAATAAAATAAATAATAAAATATTTTTAAATGAACTGATAATTTAAATTAACTGATAATTAAAATTTTAAATCTGTTTTTAATACTCAATTTTTTTGTCCCTATGGGCTTGAAAGATTATTCATTTATTCTTTTCTCATAGACATTAATCTTTAAAACATATACTATGTGTGTAGCAAAGTTACATCTTAACCTTCTTTCTAAATGATACCTTAGAAAGCTTTGATTCTTCCTCCAAATTCATTTTATTTTAACACTATTCATGTAACCTCTTAAAATACCAGTTATCATTATATTATTATCATTAATATTGCTTTTACATTATACCAAAAGCATCTATCTAGATTTATATTTGTATTTTAATAATCTTTTGTGTTGCATTTCTTCATACATCTCAAAATGGTCTTTGGGATCGTTTTCCTTTGTCCTACATATATTATTTAGAAATTCCTTTAGTTAAGGTCTGTTGCAGACTCTTTTGGGGATCACTTGCCTTTCTTCATGAAGGCCTATTTACATATACTGAATCTATGTTGCAGTTCTTAAAATATTACACATCTCTCTTCTGAACTGTTGTTTAGAATTGGGCTGTGATTTGTGTTGTCATCATTAAGTGGGCACTCCCAACTTTTCCACTCACGTTTCTTTCTGATTTTGTATTTGCCTTAATGATTTTTTTATTGTACAAATATCCCCAGATGTCGACTTAATTTTATGTTTTCTCTGCTTGGTATAAAATGTAGACAGAATGATTTTGATGATATTTAATAATCATTTGTGTTTTTTAAAAAAATCAAAAAAGGTGAGTAAAATGTAATTTCTTTATTTGATAAAGAATTTCTATCTACCCCATACACAAACATTTTTTTAAAACATCATATTAATGATGAATGACAGAAACATTACTTAGGTCAGCCAAAAGACTGGGACATCTGCTATCACTACATCTAATTCATATTATTTTGCAATTCCTCTATCACTCAATAAACCAAGACTAAAAAAATGTTAAAATTAGAAATTCAGGCAGATTGCCATATTTTCTGTCAACATACTGAAAACCAAAAAAAATCTATAGGCAGTCTGCTGCAATTAATAAATCATCTTTAATTTCATAAATTCATAACCAAAATACAAAATAATAGGTTTATTATGCATCAATAATAACCATCAGTCAAAATATAGTAATAAAATGTTTATAATTCACAATTATAACAATGACAAAAACAAGATACTTAGAAATAAATCTAATAAAATGGTGTAAAGTGGTTGGGAAGAAAATGTGAAATTTTATTCTTCTAATTCTTATGTAAGTTTAAAAAGCTAAAAAAATTTTCTAGACAATTCTTACAAAGAAAAATAAAGAGAATTTGCCTTTTCAAATATCGGGAAAGATTCTAGCCAGTAAAAAAATGGAATACAGAACCCAGAAATAACCTACTAATCAGTATTAAATTATCTATTCATATGGAAAAGTAATTAGATCCTTTCCTGGCCATACAAAAAATAAGTTACAGTTAAATTAAACAGATAAAAACATGAAAAGCAAGGCATTTTTTTTTAAATGTAAGAGAATATTTTTATGTGCTTGCATAGGAGAGACCAGGAAATAATTTTATGCATTTGTATAGGAAGTATAGGGTAGTATTTCCTTAAAAAGATATAAAAAAGACAACCAATGACATATTTAATTTTTAAGAATCTGTAATAGAAGTCACTGAAATAAAGTTAACAATAATTCTCCTTGGGAGAAAAATATTTTAATGACAATAATTGACAAAGGATTAATCTTAATAAAAAGAACCTCTTACAAATAAATGAGAAAAATTACAAATATACCAATATAATAAAGCAAAAGATGTGGGTTGGCAGATCACGCAAGAATAAACCTGAAGCTTGATAAACACAAAGCTGCTTAACCTTGTCAGTTATCAAATAAGCGAGGATCCCAGACACTGAATCCAGACTTCTTAGGACCTGAAGCTGCTCTCCCACTTACTAATTATGTAACTTTTCAGTTATTTCTGCTTCTCAGGGCTGCCTTCCTCCAAAACAAGAATGGTATACCATCTAACTTATGTATTTATTATGGGAACTAAATGGTTTAGTACATGGGAAAGACTAGAACACAACTGGCACAATGTGATGACTCAGTTAAATATGCCTATTATTACACTGCCAGGAAGGCCCTCAGGTAGAAGCAGCAGGAATGGAGTCTTTTTGAATAGGAAATATGCAGTTAACAAAAAGTTATCTTGAAAAGAATTCAGTGCTTGGGGGAGAATGGAAAACTAGTTTGAAGAAACAGTATTCCAGGTGAAAAAATTATTCAAACAATACATAAAACATTTATTTTAAATTTTAAAATATATAAAACTATATGTTGTGTTGGATATGAATATTTAATAAATATATCAAAACATAGTGGGGAGGATATATAGGGTTAGGAAATGAACTTCAATGGCATATGTAGCATTGTATTTCTTAAAAAATAATAATAAAAGACTGGCAAATAAATCAAATGTCAACATTTGTTAAATCCAGATGATGGAAATATAGCTGTCTATTATTCACTGAAATTTTCTCTGTAAATTTTAAATATTTTATAATTTTAAAATTTTTAAATGGGTTGAATGCAGAGCATTATTTTATATGCCTGTCAGAAATATTCTTGCTTTATTTTATAGTTATTCATGCACATATTTTGAGTCTGCTACTAAATATAATTCCTTGACAACACAAGCAATTTCTTTTCTAAATTTTATCCCTTAGCTCTGAACACAGTGTTTGATACCTAACAAGGATGCAATAAAAGTTTGATGAATGACTGAATGTTTTACTGGGCACTAGACATTTTAAATTTTCAGTACAGACATCTGTAAATAATTCACACAAACACCTACAAAGGACCTTATTTATTTATTCTAAATATAGAGGATAATCAAATACATATTTTAAGCGTTAAATTTCTATTTAGCATATTGGAAAGAATACAAGTGTTTGTCACAAACAGAGTTCTTATGCTTTCCCTTCACTTGCTTTTTTATTTGAAAAGAAAAACTAAAGGACTTCTTTTTCATTTATTCATTATTATTATTTTATAATATATTATACTTTGTTACATTCTGACTCTCACAAAATCACGCCTAGTATTATAAATAAATGCTCAGAAGTTCTCCAACCTTAACTGAATATCCAGGAATAATCAAAAGGAAATAAATTAGAGGCTGCCAACAATGAAAGGGTTTTTAATTCTTTAGTGAATAATTTATGTTTTCCTCTCAACAAAAGCAAAGAATGTAGCATTTTCCCCCCAGGATCAGGTAGCTAATTATTTTTGGCTCAAAAATACTTGTTCATTATTTTATTTTATTATAAGTTTGTGCAATTTCTTTGGGGTTGTGGGGGGGGGGGCTCTCATGATAGAACCATGAATAACTAATTAGAAAGAGAAAGGCCTTCCAAAATAAAACACAGCCAAAGCAAAAGCCACTCAAAAACCAGAAAAGATGTCCCAGATTGGCTACACACACACACACACACACACACACACACACACGCTTAGTTTAATGAGAGACACAAAACAGTGACCTGACTTAAAGATTTGTTTGAAAAATAGGATCTAAGATAATTAATTCTTTACTGTTTTGCTTTGTAGCATTATTCTCTTTCAAATCAAAAATGTGTGAAATAATCATTTTAGCACTGTACATTTTGAATTGTTATCTTATTTTTTTAAATTTCTTCTAAGTGCTTATATGAACTTCAGATTTCTCCCAACTTTTTGTTATTTTCCTTTCCTTCATTCATTCTGACAAAATATGTAGAAACCCTACACATTTCTATACAGTTTCTACTAATATTCTCCTCCACATACTTTAATACTAAGCTATAATATTTCTCAAAAAAAATCAGCATCACTAAAAATGTTAAATTTAACTAATTAACACACTGTTACTAATAATCCTGGGTTTTTTGTTGATTAAAAAAAAACTATAATGTATGGGCACTGCCATCAAAAAAAGCAAAATTAGATCTGAATATTTTATAATGAATCTGTAGGGAAAAATTCAAAGAAAGATTAAAAGATTAATCTTGCAAAGATTAGAGCTTACATGAAACCTTTGTGTGTTCTTTAATAATAAATTACCAACTGCCAAAGGCAAATCTGAATTCAAGAAAGTGAATGGAAAAAAAAAACTAATTCATTTTCCTTCTAATGTAATTATTGAAAATATGTTCAGCCAGTTAAAATGATCTAGAGAATTTTTTTACTTATATAATTTCATTTATGTCTTTATTTATTGATTAAAAAATATATGTACTTAGCATATACAATGTATTAGTCACTGTTAGATGCTGGAAAAAAAAGAATTTAAGCCCTGTCCCTGCTTCAAAGGAAGGACAAACACCAAGGACAAACACCAAAAGTTAAGATGATAAACTAGAATAGGACCAAGACTATGTATCTGCTTCACTATGTATCTAGTGTCCACAACAGTGCCTGACGCATAAAGAGTACTCGGTAAATATCTGGTAAATAAATGAATTAAAGAAATATTCAGGGGTGGGACGCCTGGGTGGGTCAGTCAATTAAATTGCTGCCTTCCTTTGGCTCAGGTCATGATCCCAGGGTCCTGAGATAGAGTCAGGCATAGGGCTGCCAGCTCAGCGGGAAGCCTACTTGTCCCTCTCCCCTGCCTGCAGCTCCCCTTGCTTGTGTGCTTTCTCTCCAACAAATAAATAAATAAAATTGAAAAAGAAAAGAAATATTCTGGGGCACCTGAGTGGCTCAGTCAGTTAAGCGTCTGACTCTCAATTTCCGCTCAGGTCATGATCTCAGCATTGTAAATCCATCCCAGGATGGACTCTGCATTGGGCATGGAACCTGTTTAAGATTCTCTCTCCTTCTTCCTCTGTCCCACCCCTCCCATTCCTGTGCACAAACACATGCGCCCGCCCTCTCTCTCTCTCCCTCTCTCTCCCTCCTGAGAGAAAGAAAGAAAGAAAGATCCAATAAGTTAATGCCAAAGCACTCTGAACAGAGAACAGAGAGTAACTAATTCTGCCTGTCGTCAAGAAGTGACATTTAGCCAAGAGTGAATTTGATGTCATAATTCAGTTTGAGAATATACAGATACTTCTTTGGGGAAAATGTCTGTCAACCATACCATGTGATTCAATTGGGTGTACCAATCATAGGAATTTGGGAACCCATAACACATACATCCAGCCATCCATAAAGGGGTACTTGTCCCAAGATCAGGCAAACAAACCCACTTTGACAAAATGTTGGTTTGGTTTTGATAAACTGAATCAGTAGCAGAGAAAAGATGTGACAGCATCAGCAGAAATTCTAACAACCCATTTTTATTTCCCTATTTGGTACTATCTAATAAGAACATTTAAAATGAGGACCTTGTAATAAAACCTAATGAAGCAATTTATGGGTTAAATGTCCCTTTTGCAACTATCATCTCACAGAATCTTTAAAAACCTTCATTAAGTATTTGTACCATCTCTCGGAGATACTATCTCTCTTTTTTATTCAAGTGCCCTTGGTCTTAGCTGTCAAAATAGTCCCCCTAACAAGCTGCTTTCAGAATTTCAACCCTCCCATTCCAAATTCCATCTCTTCAACACCTCCAGATTGCCAAAAACAACTTTTATCACATTATTTAATGAGTACTCATTGACAATAGTCATTAAATAAGTCCAAATGATTTAGAATGAGCATCATCTACTAAACTCCTATTATAAAATTCAAATTTCCTACATTCTAAAGTATTTGAAATCTTATAAGCATGTCACATTTTTACTCATTTAATTTTTCTGTACTTTCATAGATTCTATTTTCTCTGCCTAGAACATTTATAAATACTTGCCAGTGTAATAATACTTGCTAAGGCAGTATAATCATTTGTTTACATATTTAACTACCATTCTGGATTAGGCAGTTTAAGGGGAGCACGATGTCCTACTTACCACCTGAGCATAATGCAATGCCTAACAAATAGTACTTAAAACACGTTTACTGATTATGTTCATTCTCTATCATAATGAGATTCAGAGAGATTAAGAGACTTGTTGAAGACTTCCTAAATGAAGAGACCAACATCGGAACACAAACCATATGATTTCTAGTTTTAAACTTCTTTGAATATATACCTTATTTCCCAAATACCAGCAAGCCAGAGGGGGACCACAGAAACTAATACAAAAAGAACCAGTAACAGCTTTCTAGTGTTTTCACAGATTCAAGGCATTTGTTACTGGGGCTCCGGTAGAGGGGAGTATCAAGAACGAAAAGGACTGAAGTTTTGGTTCTTTGTATTATTCCTATTTTCTATCTAGCACTTATTTCAATAAATTTTATATTAATTATGAACAAATGAAGATAAACTGAACTTTTTTTTCTAATTAGTTGTTAGTGTTATAAATGAATACTGACCCCAAACCATGACATTAACCTTATCTCTGCCCCAACAACAACCCTCCTCTTTCTTTATTGTATCTTTTTATTCTTATAAATAGGTTCCTTTGGGTTCTAATAATTTAATTTATATGTCCTATGTGATATCTGAATGCTGACTTTTTTTTTGCTAAATTTCTTGCTTTCATTAATTGCCAGTAAAATGGCCTGGATTAAATTTACATCATAACACATTCCAATTATCTCCAGATTGTTTGGATCAGGAGATCTTGGTCTTTTGGCCTTTGTAAGATTTATTTTTGTCCTTGGCAACTTGTCGTGAACGTTTGAGTCTATACAGTTTCTCTTGGATGTTATTTACTCCATTATCATTCTGTCCTTAAAAGAAAGAAAAAAACAACTTTGCAAGGACTAACTAAAAAAAATCTTCATTTTAATTTTGTAATATCTCCTGAATTATGAAAATGAAAATATATTTATTTCACCAAAACAATTACTGATAAATGCATTTATATCACTAATTTTAACTGTAAAGATTAGATTTTATTCATTTATTTGAGAGAGAGAGAGAGAGTGAAAAAGAATGAGCACAAGCAGGGGAAGAGCAGAGGGAGAGAGAGAAGCAGGCTTCCACTGAACAGGAAGCCTGATGCTGGGCACAATTCCAGGAGCCTGGGATCATGACCTGAGCTGAAGGCAGAAGCTTAACAGAATGAGCCACCCAGGTGCCCCCTAATCTTAACTTTAAATGTTTTGAAAAGTTTCCCCATTTTATAGATACTTGATGGCACGATTTCTAACAAAACACTGTACATGTTATGACACATTCACTAGTGAAATGCACTGGATATGGGGCCGCCTTGGGAATTGTACTGGCTATATTATCTCTTTTCTGTATTTTTTATTCTCTCGCAATACAAGCCTTGATCCTGAAGAGATAGCCCCTCTCAGGACTAGGTACTTCCTAGAGATAGCAAACCAATTCCCTGCCAGCACATTTTTGATACACATATCAACCAATCCAGAGCCCATACTCCCATTATCTCCTTTATCAAACCACTACGTACATCAAGCCTGTATATCCCTGCGCCCTAAATCACACCAGGGCCAATTATAAGGCAACTAGAGACCATTTCTATGGCACAGAGACAACCAGAATTATTCAAACTATCCAATCTTAAAGTTACTCAGCATATACACCTACGTTGTCTTGTCCATTCCTTCTCACAAAAATTCCAGTGGTAGCTCTGGGTCCCTTTTCCCTTCTTGCCCTTCTGACTCCTGACTGTGCCTTGTCCTTTCTCTTGTAACTAACTCCACTTGGTGAGCCATGCCTTGTGTTTCTAGGGATCTATGAGTATAAACTCCCTTCATGACAATCATGTCTATGTCTGCGTGTTTTGCCATACCTGATTAAAACAAATCTTGGGTACATTTTTCATACAGCAAAGCTTATTAAAATAAACTCAAGTTATTTCAGCAGTATGTAGGTAACTAGTAAGGGATATTATAAAGATAATAAATACATAGGATAAGGGATAGAGAATAGATCATCTCTAAAGTTCTTTCCAGTTCTGATATGATTCTATAATAATACTCATGACTGGCTCTTATTTAATAGCTGAGTTTTTATTTTCATAGAATTGTGTATATAGAAAATACACAGCAAATATACATGTACTGAAATATTTCTAACAAGTGTACAAACAATATATTTAAGGATGAATTTGCTATGTGAGTTTGTCATATCTAAATTATGTGGCTAAGTGGTATCTCAAGGAGGAATGAGGTAGAGTGGTTATGAGTGGTATCATGAAAAATTTGTATATAAATGCAGGAACATAGAAGACATGGTGGTGGCTCACTTAGATAGCCTAGAAATCCAGGATGACAAATTTAGTATCTTCTTAGGGTAAGTTAAATAGCTTTCTGCAAAGGAGGGTACTTAAGAGCTAAGTGACTAAAATAAGTGCAAATGGTGATACATGAGCTGCACTTTGAGTTCATTAACTCTTTGGAAAGGTTTGATATTGGGTGGGTCTAAAAATTGTACCATTTAATGGATTATAGTTAGAGACATCAGTCTGAACTCACTTTTTTCTTAATATAGGTGTTTACATATAGAATTATTTATAGGTATTTGCATATGAACAGGTTAGTATACACATGTGCATTTCTTTGTTCTGCCAACTGAGAGGGCCTAAATGAAATGACATTTCAGTAGCAAAGAACCCACCTAGTTCCTAGATCTTGGTTTTCAATGCCATTCTCCAAAAAAATCGTTCTCCTCAAAATGCCATTCTTTAAGGCTATGTGGAAAACTGGCTGATTCTGAAACTTAGGCAGGAAATATACAAGATGACCTGGAGCACCTTATATTTCCAGAAATTAAGAAAATGGATTAAAAATATAAAAAGCAGAACTCACAATGCTAGGGTATATTAAAGGGACAGAGAAAGTAAGTAAAAGAACTGATGACCAAAGCTGGAAAAATTTGAGCGAGAAAATAAGGTAATATTGTATTGTAACCCAAAGTATAAAATGAATATTCATGAGTTCATACTGAAATAAAAGAATAATTGAATAAGTAAATAAATTGGGGCAAAGAAACAAATTCTAAGTATTTTATGGAGATAACTCTCCTTCAAGGAGATACTGAGTATCTCTCTGTTCCTTAAGTGTGGGCCTTGCATAATGATGCTTTCCAAAGAGTGTTGAAAAAAAAAGTAACTTTACAGTGGAGAAACCTAACAGACACTACCTCAGGTAGATGATCAAGGTTAACATCAACAGTGGTAATTCATGTTGGTAGTATGTACCTGTAATGTTGTGCTTATAACAAGATACATATTTGGTTGTTATCTCTAATTCTAGCCCAGAGTTCCTAAAACCCTTAGAATTTCTTAAGTGATAAGAGCCTTAAATGTGTCTTTTTTTATGTTAATGAGGTGACCTTTGGATGTGCAGGCCAACCACATAATGATTAGAGGGTGGAACTTTCAGACCTACTCCTAAGACCTCCAGTGAGGGAAGAGGGACTAGAGATTTTGTTTCATCACCAAGAGTCTATAATTTGATCAATCATACCTACCTAACAAAGCTTCATCTAGCATTGTGCTACCAATGATGAAGTCAAATTCGTGTCTGTACTTAAAGTTGTTGCTTGAAAGTAAAAGAGACAGAGAGAAGAGAGAGAGAGTAGTATTCTTCATTCTAGCTATTTCTCATCCAAACATGCAGTACTATAAGATCACATAGTTTTGGACACTATACTCATCCAGGATAAACATTTGATGTCCAAAGATATGTACCAAATAATTCATGAGCTGGGTTTAGCTGTTGAGTTTTGATTTCAGAGACATTATAAAATACATTCTATGAGGTTCAGGTTAACCAAAAAAGATTATCCAGTGGCTCTTGGATTCTGAAATAAACATACAATAAGCCAGACAGAAATTGTCAGCCTGTCATTATAATACTGGCTGTTAACAACCACAATTAAGGCAGACTACATATCAATTATTATTTGTCTGGGACATCAACTTCCCTAAGCATAAAAGGAAGTGAGGCAGCCTGCATTACTGTCTCCCATCTTCAGCTAATTAGTACTGTTTTTAATGGCTTCATCTGCCCAGGATCAATTGTCTAATAGGAACAGTGCTCTGTCAGTTAATAAGGTGAGGAACTGTAGAATGTGATTATGTCTGGCTCCGAAATAGTCCTTCAAACAACACTAAAACAATCATGTGACAGAAAAATAGACTAATAGACTCAGGCAGTATTTTTGGTCTAATTCTTGAAAAAAAACAGTATTCCAGGAATATTTATGGAAAAATTAAAAAGGAAAAAATTTGAGAAAGAAAAACTATAAAGGCAGATTTAAAAACAAACTCAAGACTATACATGCATGTGCATGCAGACATACACTGATAGATACATAGTCTCTAAAAACTTCAGTGAAGAGAGAAGCTGGCATTATTATAAACCGATTTTTAATGACCATTACTATTAGGGAGTGTTGATGTGATGATGAACCCTATTTTCCTAAATTGCTTTTTGTAAAAGTAAACTATTTCGTGGTTGTGCTGATGGTAACATAAACTGCATTCATTTTCTAGTCACAAAATGCAACTCACTACGGAAATGGGGATTGATGATATTCATTTGTAGTCAACTGGCTTTCATCATATATTATTAAACTTATATAACAACTTTGATTTGAGTAAATGTGCTAAACAATAGGTTGCCTAATATAGAGATACCTAAAAATATTAATTCATAATATTTGAGCTTCCTAAATTGATGTAGAATTGGGCTCATGGAATGAACCAAGACAGACTGAGTTGAAAGACAGAGAGCAGAAAGGTATGGGCTTAGAATCTGTATGACCTGGGCTTAAATCCTATCACCATTACGTACCAGCCTGCATAACTAAGACAAATTTCTTTCCTTCTCTCTATGTCAGTTTCCTTATTTATAAAATGGGAATAATAAAAATACAATTTTTATGAAGACTAAATGAGGGACTCAGGAACTTAAGGCACAATCTGTCACAATGGAAGCATTACAGAGAATTTAGCAATTATTAAGATTATTTGAAAACAGTTCATCTTAATTACTTGAGCACTCTAACAAAGGTATTTTCTGAGCCAATATCCTATCATCCTCCCTTTCTGCAGCTTATCAAAAATGCAAGAACAGTCTGATTAACTAAAAATTTAATACCTTGTAATTTGCTGTTTCTCTAAAACTGTGATTTTCTTTTTTCTTTCTTTTTTTTTTAAACTGTGGGTTTTTTTAATGTGTTATCCCCAGACCAGAAGTATCAGCTTTACCCAGTAACTCCTTTAGATGCACAAATTACCAAGTCCCACCAAGACCTTACTGCTTCAGAAGTTCAAGAGTGCAGTCCAGCAATCTGTTTGTAAAAGCACTCCAGCTGATTCTGATGTACACTAAAGTTCTAGAACTATTGGGTTAATAAACCCCAAAACTCCAGATGTGTTCCTCCTTACTAAAAGATTAATGAATTCTAAACTACTGAAAATACAGTTTTGTTATCAACTGAATAATACAGTGTTGTTCAAAATAACTGAAATCTAACCCTGAATACAAAGCTGTTAACTAAATCTTCTAGCTCTAGTTTGAAAACATTAATGCAATCATGCATAATAAAAAATCTCAAAAAAACAGAATTAAGCTATGAAGAAATAAGACATTAAAGGTGTGAATCAAATGTTTATCTTTCTACTTTGAGAACTTGCCTGAGATATGAAGTGCTACATAAATTGGTTTAAATAATTCTTATAATCCAACTTTTCATTTTATTAATTAGTTGTAATTAACTAATTACTTATTAAACTTAAGGCCCAAGTTTTCTCAGGTTTTATGAAAATATTAAAATGGCTCTTAGAATAGACAAACTAATATAAGAATGCCTGCAGCAACATGGCAACTGTTGACCATATCTGTGCCTGTATTTAACCTGAATTGCTGTATTTAACCTGAACAGTGCATCAAAAATCAGAAAATTTCTCATAAAAAATTAGAAATACCAGCTTTAGAAAATAAGATCTAGCGATACTGGGCCTGCATTACCAGAAGTCTTCTGTCCTCTAGGGTTAAAGCAGCTGTTTTCTTGGGTTCCGATGTCAATTGCCTCTAGCTCAGCTGCCTTCATGCACCTTTTCTGCCTGAGCACTACAGGCAGGCGTCTGATGTGCTCTATCCTAATACAAACCTGACACAAAAACCCTTGTAAATTCCAAGTCTTTCCAAAGCCAGCTCTCTTTCTCATTTCTCCAAAACAATCATGTTGGGGAACCCAGGTGACTCTGTCAGTTAAGCATTCTGCTGTTGATTTCCACTCAGGCCATGACCCCAGAATTGTGAGATGGAGCTCTGCACTGGGCATGGAGCCTGCTTAAGATTCCCTCTGCCCCTTCCTGCCACCAAATTAAAAGAAGAAGAAGGAGAAGGAGAAGGAGAAGGAGAAGAAGAAGAAGAATCATGCTAGTGGTTTTGGGGAGGTGAGAAATAACGTATAGACAAAATTTTAAAACGATGTACTCTTTTTCCCATTAGGTATATAGTCAACCAGTGAAGCTATTTTATCTCTGTAAATTGCTTTGAGCCTAACAGAAGAGAAAACTGATGTACAACTGAAAGTCTCTTACTGGAGTCAATATCAACTGCTAGAATTAGTGTTTTGACAGTGAAAACCTAGATTTGACCACTTCAAAGTCAGAATTCTTAAAATGAGGTCATTGTAGGAAATAAGTTAAATCCAAATGCATGAAGCATAATGTATTGAATGAATTTTTATCTATTTTTTTTTATCCAAAAAGAGAATTATTTGCTAGAAATGGCAGTTTAGATATCTCTGGAAAATTTGGTTTTAATACTAGTCCAGCTGTGACTGGCTTTGTGGATTTGAGCTAGTCATTTAACCTCTCAGGCCCTCAGACTACTCTTCTATAAAATGAGGAGGCTGGGCTCAGGTACCTTCCAGCTCTCAAAGTCTATTCTGTGATTCTAGGATGCTGGGGCAGACAATTCATTTCAGTTTTTTGTATAAATGACATCCAGTGTCATGAAATAATGTATCAAGAGCAGCAGCAGGGTCTTTCTATCCTGAATTTGGTTTGAAGCCAGCAGATGGGGTTGCTTGAATTCATTTTCTTTCTTTGGTGAGGGGATAGGTTTGATGACCTAATGGGCCTTTTCCATCTCTTGTATCTTTGATGAGGCTACTAGGCCTCTGCGTTGGGAACTGCAAAGAGTTACCGTGGTGAATTTTCTTTTGTAGTGATTTTCTCTTTTTCATCATGTTTGACATTTTTGCAATTGTGCTTTGATTCAGATTATATCCACTACATAGCTCAGTGTGCTAGTGAGCTGAGACTTTGCTAAGATATAGATGCCCAAGTATAGAAATTAAAAATGACAAGCTCGAGTATTGCTGCATGCTGTTTATATATATTATTTGAAGTAGCTGGTTGTAGTTCAGTGAAGTTCCATAATGATCATATGGGCTTCAAAAGAAATAGTTACTTTTTTTTTTTTTCCCCTGTATGGTAGCTTACTGATAAATTACAACATCTCTTTCCTTCCTTTTCTTTTTTTCTTTGAAAAAATTCCTGAGATGCATATTTCTTTATAGTCCATTCCAGGAAATAAAATGGATAGTCCATGAAAATAGACTCTATCTGTAAGGACAAATTTGCTTCCAGCAAAGAGAAAAAATATTCCAGCAAAAAGAAAAAATATTTTTAATTCAGTTCTTCCAGGAAATAAAAGTTCAGGAAAGAAGCAATCAGATTTGCTTTGCCCACTTCATCATTAGAAAGTATGTCCTACAGCTTTCTAAACAGTAGAGAATAGAAAAATACAACAAAGATGGGCAATTATACAAAAACCAAAATAAAACCATTAAATTTTTATACACAGAAAACAGTCTTGATACTGCCTATTAATTTTCAAAATGATATATAATATATAATTGTACACATTGCTTTCTAATTGTCTATTTCATAAGAACACTAAAAATTCTTCAATATTTCAGAAATATTGCCAAAACCAACTGCAATGCATAGAAGATGAAGTTGAAAGAATAAGAGGGGACAGAAAAGGAAAATCCTCAAAGAAAAAAGAGATTGAAAACTTTACAACTATTTTCTAAAATGAGTCACAATTATGAAGAAATCAAGGAATGAAATGTCAAAAGATGAAACAGTGGGTTCCAAGTTTTTCTCTTACCAACATTGTCCCTTAATACTAAAAATAATAAAAACACTAAATATCTATGAATTGAGTTTATGATGTTCAGAAAGCATGATAAATGTGTTAATAGTAAATGAATGGAACGCAAGTCTCAAATACAATTATAGTTGTAAATATCAAATTCTACTTCTACAAAAATTATTTAAAATTCAAATAGAAAAACAATAAAATATTTAAATTTTCTCTACATCATTTCAATGCTATCATGTTTCAATAAGATAAAAGCACACACACTCACACACACACACACACCCTAGGATACTATGCCAGTTAACAAGTCATTGAAATTATTGTCCACTACTCTCTAGTTTGGATTAAATATTGACTTTCATTCTCCTTGCTTTAAAATAGAGGTCTCTTTATTAAAGAAAAATATTTCCACTCTATGAAACATGAATGTTAGAATCAGATTCATTGGAAAGCAAAAGTAAAGAATATTAATTAATGTCTAAGGCAAAGAATATCTGCTTGACAAAGAAACTTTCCATTGAGCCCCTCTCTCCCTATCCACTTTTCTAAATTCAAGTAATGGTCAATTAATGGAATTTCCTATTCCAATAGATATTTTAGTTCTTATTATTAGTTTTATATCCACTGATCTCCTGAACATTCATTAACTTTTGCCAAGAGATTCCATTATTTTTTCACAGAGATGTGTGCCAGTACAAGTCTTCACACTGATAGACATAGTACATAAACATTTAGTCAGTTATCTTTATTCCACACCAAAGAAATTGCATTTGCCCCAGGACGGAGTAACAAATTTCCTCCAAAGCAACAAGGAACCAGATTATACCTAAATATTCCATTATAATTTTTTAATTCAAGCCCTTTTTGTATTTCATAGTATTAAATAAACTAAAATTATGTTTAATTAAATTAGCACTCAACACACATTTTGAGTTGCTACCTGTATAGGAAATTATAATCCAAATAATTCAGCTAATAAACCCCTTTTCTATAAGAAAGGAAGAAGAAAGAAAAAAGAAGAAAGAGAAAGAAGAAAGAAGAAAGAAGAAAGAAAGAAAGAAAGAAAGAAAGAAAGAAAGAAAGAAAGAAAGAAAGGCAAAAAAAGAAAGTTCGGTGAAGAAGGAGAAATAAATCCACAAATTGAGTCTCACGTCATCAAAGAAACACTAGGGAATATATTAAAACATCTCAAATCAAAAATTCAAGAACTAATGCTACAAATAGATAAAATGAAAAGAAGCAACAAAATTAAAGACAATTGAACTTGAGGAAAAAAGAAAAGATGACAGAAAAAAATTTCAATTCTAAGGTATCCCAAATCGATAGATTTGAAAACAAACTTATTAAGGAGCTAGAATACAAATGATAAAACAAACAATAGAATACAAATAAAACAAAGAAATAAGTAAAAATGGCCAAAGAGAAAATAGTTGAACTAAAGGCTAACCAAAGAAGATCCAATGTATGCACAATTGGAGATATTAAAGATGAAAGACAAAAAATGGAAGAGAAATAATATTTTTAAACTATGATTGAAGAAAATTTTCTGTAAATAAAATGAAAAATGAGCCAAAATAATGTAAAGCCCACATTAGTCTCTATGATGCATAATAAATTAGTAAAAATTTAGTAGCTTAAAACAACATGTATTGTCTCACAATTTCTGTGAGTCAAGATTTCAGGCATGGCTGGGTGCCTGGGTGGCTCAGTTTATTAGGCCTCTGCCTTCAGCTCAGGTCATGATCCCAGGGTCCTGGGATTCAGTCCTTCATCAGGCTCCCTTCTCAATAGGGAGTATGCTTTTTCCTCTGCCCCTCCTCCCACTTGTGCTCATTCTCTCTCTCTCTCTCTCTCTCTCTCGCTTGCTTGCAAAAATAAATAAAATCTTGAAGAAAAAAAAAGATTTCCGGTGTGTCTTAATGAGTTCTTAGGTTAAAGTGTCACAAGGCTATATAACAAAACCTGAGCTATATTTTCTTCTGGAGACTCAACTAGGGAGAAGGTGTTGGCAGAATTCATATCCTTGCAGCTATATAACTGAAGGCCCCAGCTTCTTCATTGCTATCAACCAGAAGCCACTTTGGAAACTACCCATAATTCCTACCACATGATATTTCCACAGGCATTTCATATGACAATTTCCTTCTTCAAATCCAGCAGGAGAATAAGAAGGTTGCTGGCAAGATGAAGTCTTATACACCATAACAACATCCTGAGAGTTACATATCATCAAGTTTGCAATATTCAATTAGTTAGAAAAAATTCACAGGTCCCATCCACACTCAAGAAGATAGAAGGCAGAGTCACCTTGGGGTCTGTCTGCCACAAAGGCCAACTGGGTTTGAAAGATTTAACCAGTGACAATCTGAAACAATCTAAAAATCCCTTCATCATGTTCATAATTCATAGTTTCTCCATAAGTGAAATACTATTCAGGTACTATAGCATTTAAATAAATCAAGTATCTAAAAAGGGAAGTTAAGGTGGCTCAGTCAGTTGAGCAGCTGCCTTCAGCTCAGGTCATGATCCCAGGGTTCTGGGATTGAGCCCCACATCGGGCTCCCTGCTCAGGGGAGAGCGTGCTTCTCCCTCTCCCTCTGCCTGCTGCTCTACCTACTTGTGCTCTCTATCTCTCTGTCAAATAAATAAATAAAAAATCTTGAGAAAAATAAAAATGAAAAAAAATTAAAAGTGAAGTTAAAACAAAAATAAAATAACATTGGGATGCCTGGGTGGCTCAGTTGGTTAAGCATCTGCCTTCAGCTCAGGTCATGATCCCAGGATCCTGGGATGGAGTCTCATATGGGGCTCTTTGCTCAAGAGGAAGCCTGCTTCTCCCTCTGCCTGCTTCTCCCTTTGCTTGTGCTCTCTGTCTCTTTCTCTGTCTCTCTCTCTGACAAATAAATAAAGTCTTTAAAAAATAATAACATAGAATGAAATAAAAATGAAAATATTTTGGAATCTAAACCAAATTAAATGTCACAGTATTAGAATATACTGGTAATAATTATTATCATCTTCCTTGATATAATTAGAATTCCCATCTTTTTTTCACCATATTTTCTATGTTTAATAATTTTTGTTAATTAAATAATACTTAATCAACAAATATATATTAAATATGTGTTACCAATTGTTACAGAATGGGCAATGTGCTAGGCATGTCTTCATGATGAAGTTTTAAAAATACCATAGCTCTTTAACACACTATAACTCTCAATTTTTAACTGGAAGTGCATTTCACATTCACGCTTAAGTAAAAACAGAAATTCTAAGAATGCTAACTAACACTGCCCTTTGTCTCCCTTACACTCATATTTTTGCTTAGTTTGGTAACCTTGACACCTGTTTCCAACCCACCTGCCCCACACCTCACCTGCTCAGCATTTGACTCTCTTTTTGCATGCTACCTCTATTTCTAATTCATCTTTTATCTGTTTTTTGCTCTGGATTTTCCATATATCTAGAGCTACAGGGGAGAAATTTTCCATCTGGTTAAAATTTCTCTGGTTCGTAATGCAGGGGAAAGAAAGATTAATTTTAGCCTGAACAGCAAGCCAACCTAGCTTATCACCATCTCCAATGTATTCCTTTCTACTTCAATCAAAATCACCTTCATTCTCATCTTCTCCATCATCATCGTCACCATTGAACGTTTGTCAATCAACCCCAAATAGTCACATCAAAGTGAATGCTGAGTATGTTGTGTATTTTAAATTGTTAGACAATTACCTCTTGAGATTTTATTATCACTTTAGAACACTTGGACAACCTCAGTTACAAGGAGGGTTAAATGCCTCGTCCAACATGTAGTTAATGTCAAAGCTAGGATTCAAATATTATTCTGTCTGATTTAGAAGCCAGTTAACCACTGAAATAAACTACTTCCATTATCAATGTTGACTGAGCATTTAAGTTGTGTTAGAAGCTTAAAACTTCATTCTTTCTGATTTAGTTATAACAGTCTACTGCAATTTAGGCATAGTTAAGTTCTGCCATATACATTATTGATTTAAGAACTCTCCCTCATTTGAGAACAGAGCTGAATTGTCAAAATTTTATAGTAACCATTTTATTTATAAAAGTTGAAGAGTGGAGCACCTTGATGGCTCAGTATGTTAAGCATCTGCCTTCCACTCAGGTCATGATCATAGCGTCCTCGGATCAAGCCCAGCACCTTGCTCCTTGCTCAGAGGGGAGTCTGCTTCTCCCTTTCCCTCTGCCCCTCCCCACTGCTCATGCTCTCTCCTTTCTCTCTCTTGTTCTTCTCTCTCTCAAATAAATAAATAAAATCTTTTTTTAAAAAGGTTAGAGTTTATAGGGTCGTGGATAGGAGGAAATTAAAATGTCATTGCCAACTCTATTGAAAAAAGTTTTAAATCTATGTATAAAAATCTGGAAATCCATGGTGACAGAAATGAAAACTATGATTAAAAGTAGTTGCTTTCCTAAAATGAAAGGAGGCTGTGAAAATGGACAAGATGATTAAAAAATGGATATAATTTGATGTTATACAACAAACCAAATCTCTTCAGCCTCTAAAATAATGAAAAGCAGAAGCGAAGAATTGTTGTAAAGCTCAATTAAAGATTTCAGCTTAGTGTGTAATCAAAGGAGAATAGTCAAGGGCCATACACATCCAAAGTGAGTGAGACACACCCTAATGATGGTGGATCCTTGTCCTGCTGTAAACTCTGGACAAAATAATGGGTATCCTGGAACTAGTCTTGAAACAACGTAACTGGTTCTCAAAGGAAATTTGCTACTTCTTCAGAGGAAAACAAGGAGAAAACCCAGATATTTGGAGTAAATTATATATCATTACTCAGTCTAACAATTACCAAACTGACAGTTAATAATGGATACTTTGGAAAATCCTAAAGCTATACATATCCAGCATGTATACACACATATGCACTTGCAATACATATACATCCACAGAATACACTAGATCCAATGCTTTACAATTTGTTGGTAGAGGAAGAATTGATTTGTGAATTATTTTTGTATATTATATATTATATAGGTTATATAATATAATTGTTAAATCATTAATAATTAATATGAGGCTATGAGTACAATTGTGTTCTTAGTATCAATATGCTGGTCCAAAAAACAATGATAGGTCAAAGAAGAAAAAGGTATAGATCAGAGAAGATATATATACATACATATATGTGTGTGTATGTATATATAATGGCAAACAAGCTAATGGATATTCATCAGATGTCCCTATGGCTTTGGAAAGTTATACTTAATGAAGAAGTAAGCATTCTGTAAGCCACTACATGTCAAGATAAACAATGAAGAATGAGATGGCATGGCTTTTATGTGGTCTTCTACTAGTCAAACAGCATCATAAATATGCTATGTGATATCAGGCCTTGATTAAGTTCTGTAAACAAATATAAGCCAAAACTGAAAACTGAAACACCTTAAAGACTGAGATTATGGCAAAATTTAGAGTGTAAATAGATATAGTAACAATCTATATTTTGGCCTCCTTCCCAAGCCTTCCTTCAGAGGTAGATGGCTGAATAATCTATTCATTTTTGTTTCTCTTTGTAGAGTATAACTAGGTTATAAACATACCAGTTTTTTTTTACTTTAAATCCATATTATATATTTTTAAACCTGGCAAATAATAGCCATGAAATAAATGTTTACTTATGAAAAGATTATGGCTTCACACATGATTGCTAAGCACTAATAAGGTTTTGCTACAGAGTATCAGATCTTATGCTCTAACAGACTCCATCTGAATATTTATGAGGTTGCTCACATGCAAGAGTGTAGGACAGAATGTGCCATCTCTGTGCATTCTGCCTTGGAGTATGGGGCCTGGGAGAACAGCTATGCACACCTATTTCTTCTCCCAGAATCCAATAAGTTAGGTTGTTCTTCCTTTTTTTTTTTTTTTTAAAGATTTATTTATTTATTTATTTGAGAGAGAGTTTGAGCATGAACTGGGGGAGGGAGAGGTGTGGCACAGAGAGAGAAAGAGAGTCCTCAAGCAGACCCCCCACTGGGCGTGGAGAGAGACACAGGGCTCCCTCCATCCCAGGACCCTGAGATCATGACCTGAGCCAAAACCAAGAGTCAGACACTTAACCAGCTGAGCCACCCAGGCACCCCTGGTTACTCTTTCTTCTTTAAGAAGAGTTGAGACCTGTAGAAAGTTAAGCTTAGCTTAAGTCTCTCCACCATGGGAAAATGGAGGCAGGTAGATAAAGGCTGTCATTTAATCTTCACTACTAAGTGTTGAGGCAAAGCCAGAACATGAAGTGGGATTCAGGTCTGTGTTCTTCCTTCTGTCCACCTGACTCCATTATGCATTGAATAGAATGGATCGAAGAAAACACAGGTTATAAGATGTGAACTAAGAAGAGAGATACATAAACCCATTCTAATTCCAATTAAGTAAGTTCCTGAAACTAAAACACAAAAACAAGAACCAAACAAACAGAAAACTACTGAAGCAACTATAATTATCACCAGGGGTAGTCCAATATTCGTCCACAGTAGCACCCTTTTAAAGAGCAAACAGCTCAAAGTCTTACATTTATTAGATGCACACAAAAAATATTTGTTGGATGTCTAATAAACTGATTCCACAACAACATAAGAGGCTAAGAAACTATAGTTCTTACCAGCACAAAGATAGTAGTACTTATAAATTCATGTCAAAAGTAGAAATACATCACTAAGCACTAATTACTATGACTACTACAAGATCCCTTAAAAAACCAATTTTATAGTATCTGCAAAAGTAATTCCTGCACTGTACCCCTGGGGGAAAAAATATATGTTTATAAAAAATAAAATTAAAAAAAAAGTAATTCCTGCAGATTTTAACATCAGTATAACTTAATTTTTTCCATCTATGTGCATATGTTCACCTTCATAAAAATAAGAATTATTACATATGTGGAGATAAAAACCAAAACTTTTTTAAAACAGTCTATACATTGTTAGAGACATCATACAAGGTTAAAATACACAAACACCAAAATCCACATTCAAAAAACATAAAATAATGACCTTTCACCATAAAGATATCAAACATATAGAGAAAAGATAGGAATGAAGGACAAACCCTAATATGTCTAGTCAAAATGCTATCAATGACATTCATTCCTGCTCAAGCCCAGAGAGCTCTTCTTAGACATTTCTCTTGAATACAGTAATTGGTGTCTTGCATACCTTCTTAAGAGCACACACTGGCTCTGTTAAATAAACCTGTATCATAGGTATATATCCTTAGAGTTATCAATTTCATTTTATTTCATAAGGACCTAGAGTGGTCCAGATCAGTAAACCTCCTTGCTGTTGCCTCAGAAATCTGAGTTGGTACAAAATTTTCCATATATATATATATGAAATTACACATACAATGTATATGTAATTGGTGTCTGAAGGAGAATATATGAAATACATAGTTTTCCTACAAAAGTTAAGCTGCACAGCTGTTTTTGTTATCTTTTGTCTAAGCATAAAGTCAGATTTTTTCCATTGACAATATCACAAATTCCATAAAGTTTTAAATAGATTGTTGAAGTAGTCCTCATATGAAAACATACATAAAATGAAAAATTCAACTCCCTTTCAATATACAAAAATTAATAAAAAGATTGAGACAACATGTGTTGGAGGGGATGTGGAGAAAGGGGAACCCTCTTACACAGTTGGTGTGAATGCAAGTTGGTGCAGCCTCTTTGGAGAACAGTGTGGAGATTCCTCAAGAAATTAAAAATAGAACTTCCCTATGACCCTGCAATTGCACTACTGGGTATTTACCCCAAAGATACAGATGTAGTGAAAAGAAGGGCCATCTGTACCCCACTGTTTATAGCAGCAATGGCCACGGTTGCCAAACTGTGCAAAGAACCAAGATGCCCTTCAATGGATGAATGGATAAGGAAGATGTGGTCCATATACACTATGGAGTATTATGCCTCCATCAGAAAGGATGAATACCCAACTTTTGTAGCAACATGGACAGGACTGGAAGAGATTATGCTGAGTGAAAAAAGTCAAGCAGAGAGAGTCAATTATCAAATGGTTTCACTTATTTGTGGAGCATAACAAATAGCATGGAGGACATGGGGAGTTAGGAGAAGGGAGTTGAGGGAAATTGGAAGGGGAGGTGAACAATGAGAGACTATGGACTCTGAAAAACAATCTGAAGCATTTGAAGAGGTGGGGGGGTGGGAGGTTGGGGGAACCAGGTGGTGGGTATTAGAGAGGGCACTGATTTCATGGAGCACTGGGTGTGGTACAAAAACAATGAACACTGTTATGCTGAAAAGAAATTTTAAAAAATGATTAAAAAAAAAAGATTGAGTATATGCAGAAAGGTGAAAGAATAGATTGAATGTGAAGACAGAGAAAAGAGCATGTTGTCTTCTCAATTTACACATTATAGTCATTTGAAGTGTAGCAGAGTTGAACTTTACTCTGATATTATATCCCTACTTTCCTTGCCTTGAGGGGGAAGAAAAGCATGTATATATAATTTAAGGTAGAGAACCTTAAAGTAGTTGAAAATAATGTTTGCACTTCAAATTTATTAGAGAACTTCCTACAGCATCGGTGCACCCTGAGATATATGTACTTTCTTTCCTTAAGTGAAACATTCTGTGATAAACCAGAGTTCTGTTACAAAAGTTTATGAAAAGATATTCTTTATTGTCGTTGCTGCTGCCTTTACTGTTTTTACTGAATAAAAGGAAAATTACACAGTAAGGAAAGAAGGAAGGAAAAAAGAATAGGAGAAAGGGGGAGGAGAAAGAAGATAAGGGATAAAGAGATGAAAGGAAGAAGGAAGAATAGGAAGGATAAAAAATGAAAGGAAGGAAAGAAAAGAAAATATTGTGTTCTCACTTAAGGACATCCATTCCTTTCAACATTCCCTATTTTGAATTATCACTGGAAAATAAATAATTTGGAATTCACAATAAAACATTTTGATATCAAAATTGGTAAATTCCTAGAAGTCATTATTATTTTATCAGGTTAATATTAAACCTGTTCTGTTTCCAAACACTACAAAACCATCAATGCAACCACTAAGACCAAAATGATAAAAGCCAAGAGATGCACAGTAACAATGCATGATCTTAAAAAATGTCCCCTTTTCTAAAATGAGAACTGAGTGGGTAGCTTACAACAACTAAAAAGTAGCTTCATACGTTCGTTTTTTTACTCCTGAAAAACGTAATATATATGGAAAATGTTCATCTGCAAACTACCTGTAGCAATCGCTTATCCTACATGTTCTTCTTAAAATGTGACTTTGAGCTCCTTCTATCTGAGGTGAAGTCTGTGTTTCCTCTCCTTGAGCCTGGGCAGAGTTGTGACCATGGCAGATGTGGAGCTGTGTGGCTTTGAGGCTGGATCATAAGAGGTTGATACGGTTTGCTCCTCGTCTGAGAATTCTGCCCCTGCACAGTGAGGAAGCCCGAATAGCCTGTGGAGGGCCATGTGACGAGGCACCAAAGAAGCGGAGACAAACTACTCTGAGCCCTACCCAAATTGAAGAAAATTAATCAAAATAGATTATTGGTGTTTTAAGCCACTAAGTTTTGGTATTGTTTGTTACATAGAAATAGACAGCTGGAAAATCATTGTATACAAATACTTAAGTCTTGACCCAAAATTGATTGAAATTCCTCAACCCACCTAGTGATACAAAGGAAATTATAATCCTCTCTACTTCAGAAAGAGAACCTTACAAAAGCACTTTGAAGAATGATGATCTTCTGGGGATCTAGAAGACAAGTGCATTCTAGGCAGTGGGATGAGCACGTGCAAAGCTATGATATGTGACCAAAAGATGACAGAAAGAATGACTGTTAGAATTTCAGTACTGAAACCAGTGGGGGCTGTGATGTCCGAAGTGAGAAAGGACACAGAACAGCAAGAGTCTGGATATCATACTTTCTTTTGATTTTTATTGGTAAACTATAAGAAACGACCAAAAGATTGGTCTTTATAATGGATGGATTAGAAGCAGAATGAGAACAGCAATAATAAAACATACAGAACAGTTTGAAGGCAGTTGAAATAATCCAGGCCAGAAGTAAAGAAGCAATGAGGCAGAAAAGGAGTAATAGATTGTAGTATGTTGTAAAGGAATAATTAAGGGGCACCTGGGTGGCTCAGTGGGTTAAGCTTCTGCCTTCGGCTCAGGTCATGATCTCAGGGTCCTGAGACCTCTCTGTCAAATAGATAAAATCTTTTAAAAAAGAAAAAAAAAAAGGAATAATCCAGAGTAAAGCTCGGGAGGCACAGAATAGACTCCTTTCACTACTTCTTGTGTAAGTGGTGATTTGGATTGTGACTGTAATTAAACAGAAGGAATAAGGTGGAGAAGGAGCATGTTAGGAAGGAAAACACAGTACAAGGTAGTGTTAGAAGTGGTAATTGCATACATAAGCCTAAGGTGCAGGAAAATATATATAGTTTATTTAAAACTTTCTCATTTTTTTTCTAAGTCAGAGCTATAGCTGACAAACCAGCTTCTTCTATATATTTTTGGAAACTACTTTTCTTGTCTTTACCTATAGATTTTACCCTACTTTCTTAATGTAGACTTTTAATTCAGATGGATCTGGCCTGAAATCACAACTCTGCTCATTATTAGTCATATGTCTTGGGGGCAATTTGATTGCAGAAGGGGGTGGGTAGGGAGAGGGGAATCAGTTAAAACAGCATAAGTCAAAAATAAAAGAAAAATAAGTAAGCCATGGTGAACAAAAAGGATTCTAAAATAGAAACCATTTCTGAGATATAAAAGTTTCAAATTCATAAACTAGAAGCTCATAAGTAATCAAGGTACTTCTCCTAAACTTGCTTATTTGTTTCACATGCAACAGGTGCCAAATAGCATACAGGGTAATAAGTAGCCCACTAAAGAGGGTACTAGGACAATTTAAGACAATCGTCATTGAGGTGACACAGCAAAAGTTGTTTACCACATGACTGGTCCAGTCAAAAGGAAAGTATTCTTTTTTTTTTTTTTAAAGATTTTATTTATTTATTTGACAGAGATCACAAGTAGGCAGAGAGGCAGGCAAAGAGAGAGGAGGAAGCAGGTTCCCTGCTGAGCAGAGAGCCCGATTCGGGGCTAGATCCTAGGACCCTGGGATCATGACCTGAGCCAAAGGCAGAGGCTTTAACCCACTGAGCCACCCAGGCGCCCCCAAAAAGAAAGTATTCTTAATGTAGATTATCTTCAGACAAAGTTATGATTAGGAACATAGCTCAGTATATGTGATATGGTACAAAAAAATTACTTGTTTCAGTTACCAAGATTTACGTGGACTAGGTGTTGTATTTGGAAATAGTAAGAATTAAAAAAGAAAAATGAAAATATCTACTATTAATACTTTTTATGTACTGACTACTTGCTAACTATTGTAAATATGTAATCTCATTTAATCATCACAATAACCTTCAGAGGCAAGTACTATTTTCAATTCCCAACTTACAGAAAATTTATATTTATTTATAGAGGTTGATTAACTTATCTAAGGCCATAAACCTAGTTAATATAATACACAGATTTCGAAGTTATTCTAATCCAAACCACTACTTTATAATCAAAATTAGCTAAATTATTTGAGACTCTTCAGTTTTTTTCTTCTATAAAATGGGGATATACTGACTGGCCTCCATAGAACTCCAAATTTTGCATGTGATTCACTTGATAGAGTACCTGACACATGTTTTGAACTCTAAAATATTTTTTGGCTATTCTGATGTTGACAAAAATTATAATTAGAGTCATGTGGAGATGATACAGTTCTTAAGAATTATCTATCCATGAATCAGAAAAGAAATTAATGCAGATATATTGGAGGCAGTATGATCTGGATTATATGAGTACTCTGCTTATTACATGTAATGAAAAAAATGTTTCTTTACATTTTTCTTTAAAAACTAATTGATTTGCTGTTTAATTAAAATTGGTCCAGATATTAGTTATGAAACCAGGACTAATTTAGGGGAAAAATATAAATAGAGAGGCATGGAGAGAAAATGGAATAATGTAAAATAAATCTTATTTTTTTTTTAAGATTTTATTTATTTATTTGAGAGAGAGAGCAGATGAAAGAGATCATGAGCACAGGACAGGGGTAAAAGGAGAAGCAGACTCCCCACTGAACAGGGAGCCCAATGTGGGACTCGACCCAGGACCCTGGGATCATAATCTGAGCCAAAGGCTGATGCTTAACCAACTGAGCCACCCAAGCACCCTAAAACAACCTTTACTTCAATGCCAAACTTAATCTTCGGCGAAGTAGAATATCATTTCCCAGAAACCACACACCAAATAACATTTGATGAGCTTACACTATGAAAAACACTATGGGAAAATACAAAACAAAAAAATATATAGAAAACAGGAAATATCTCACATTGATTCCTATACTTTTGGCTAACATCAAATGTAGACAATATCTTACAGAAGAAAGAGGACAAAGAAATATAAGAAGAATATGTAATAATATACTTGAAGATAAAATTTCATACCACACACACATTACATATATGTGCTGAGATGGTACAGGGCGATCGAATGATTGAAAATAGAGTTATGTCAAGGAAAAAGGATAAGCACTCCTATTGTTGAAATACTGACATTGACTTAGGTAAAACAACTTTGTGGCCATAGACAGAAAGCATACAAAATATTTTTTACATTTTTATTTGAATAATGTAATCACCAGAACATTTTGCTTAAAAAGATAAAAAACTTAAATCAATCCAATTGAAGTAAAGAGGAAATTTGTTGATTAATGTAGATGGAAAAAAGAAAAAACTAACATAGCTCAGAGAATTACGAAGTATCCCTTCTTTTTTCTCAGCTTTCTTTGTAAATTGGCCTCATTCTCCCCAGCTGCAAACAGGCACTTTACATGTTGGGGAAAGGTACCACTGTAGATTCGGTTCAGCAACATCAGTAGAAAGAGAATGTTTTATTCTTCCATCATCTGTATAATATTCCCAAAAAGATGCTGAATATGTGTTCATATATATCATTTATTCAACAACAACTTCAACAAAAAGTCTATTTGTTTGGTGACATAAATCTGCCACCGTTTCCAAAAAATAATAAAGAGGTTATTAACTTAGAGCAACGCCCACTTTCCAGCCCATGTTTTCACCCAGAAAAAATTATCAGACATTATCAGAAGTTAAAGTTACTTAGATACTACTGAAAGTTTTATATTATGCTGCCCATGTCCCCAAGAGATTAATTGGCATGTGAGTTTATTTGCAGTAAATTATTAAGATGTTATTAAGGGCAGCCTTGATAGACATTTGAATTATCCAATATTCATCTATACTATGAATATAGTAATTTGTAAATGAGTGAGCACAACATAAACAATTTTAACTAACCACATAATCCCAGGAAATTTTAAATTTGTTATCATATATAAATGTATATGGCTCCTTGATTATTTCACTGGTCATCACATGAAAGGTCAAAAAGAAGAAGTTAAGGCTGAGAATAACATTAGGAAAAGTATCAACTTGTGAGTATTTTTTGTGACAAGACTTTAGTAGATGAGGTATTGAAATAATTTCATAAAGTATTATTTTACCTTATGAAATTCAAATATAAGAGATTTCCACTTCTGATATGACAGGGTAACAGTTACCAAGCTTGCCTTTTGCTTTATCAACTCAAAAAATGGGTAAAACACATGAAACAACTGTTTTCAGACATTGTACAACAGATGTTAAGATCTCTGAGAGAAGGAAAAACAATGAGGTAACCCCCAATCATTGCACCTGTTTCCTGCCGGTAGAGCACTCCTGAGACCATTGTAGAGAAAGATAACCCAGGCAGATCCAGAATTCCTGCTGACTTACGGAGACAGAGCTAGCATTTCAGGGAGATGAGGCAAGTGGAATTTGTGAGCCAAAATTCTGCAAAGGAGAGAGCTATGTAGTAGCCCCAGAAATGTGCATCAGACCCTTTGTCTTTGCTAGTGAAATATCATGAGAGTGAGCAAAAAACTACAGGTAACCTGTAAGGTGAACAACTCCCAGAGATAACAAAAGGCATGGATAACATGGATAATTTGAATAACAATCAGTGACAGAAGAGAGAACATAGTGAACAGATGAGGTTTTCAGTAAAGAACTCAAAAAAAGTATCAATTCTTAATACAAAGGCTGCATTATACCAAAGACTACTCTAGACCCACTTTAACTAAAATTTATAAACAAGCCTAAATAACAAAATGCAAGCATTTAAAGGAAAACGATAAAAACCCAAGACACACAACAATGAAATTAATACATACAAAAATCAGCATCTAAACAAATATTACTAAAAGCAAAAAATGTAACCCTTAATGAGGAGAGAAATAAATCAATAACAGATCCAAAAATGGCAGAATTGGTGGAATGAACAGATATTACTGTTAAAAATAAAAAGCCATTAAGAAATCTCCAAATATTTAAAGAAGTATGACCATACTGAAGAGACAAATAGAAGTTACAGAAAAGAACGAAATGGAAAGATTAAAAATTTAGTATGCTATAGGACAAATTTACTAGTTGAGGTTCAGAGCAGATTAGATGTTACAGAAGACAAGATTCTTTGAAATATCACATTTCTTTTTTTTTTTAAGATTTTATTTATTTATTTGACAGACAGAGATCACAAGTGGGCAGAGAGGCAGGCAGAGAGAGAGGAGGAAGCAGGTTCCCTGCTGAGCAGAGAGCCGGATGCAGGGCTCAATTCCAGGACCCTGGGACCATGACCTGAGCCGAAGTCAGAGGCCTTACCCCACTGAGCCACCCAGGTGCCCCAAAATACCACATTTATTGATTGCTATTGTGGTTACCTGTGTATACATTTGTCAAAACTCATTAAACTGTATAATTAAATTGGGTGAATGTTTTATGTGTAAACTATTTGACTTTAGAAATAAAATTCCTTAATGGGTTTCTCTGACAAAATGGCAGATCAAATACATTCATAAAATTCCACCTTTTCTCCTGACAAAATATGAAAGAGAAATCCAAAGTAGGTAAGTCTCTTGCTCCCACCAGGGACAGTACTCAAATGGAGCTACTGAGAGGGTTGTCTCTATGTTTGAGTAGAAATAAAGGTTGAAGCTATTCATTCCATTTATGGTCTTGGCTTTGAAATGTGCTTCCTGAGCGATGCCAACTATGAGCCCACCAAGATCTAAGCTGTTAACCAGTTCTTGGCCCTTAAGAAAAGGTGATGTAAAGTCATGCTTGGTAAGCTGGGCCCAGATTGCCACTTCTAAAGAGGGGTAGAGCCAGACATTGTATGTCTGTATTCCAAAAGACTCGTAAAGTAAGTCTTGATTTGCAATTCTAAAGCCTATAGAGCCTACAACATAACCTTTAAAACATTTCACAAAGCCCTCAAAACCTAGAGTTTATACAGAAGAAAATCCTGATGAATATTTTCACAAAAATAAGAATTCCAAAGCATAAGAGAAAAGTCAGCTTAAGAAAACAGATTCAAAACATGAAAAAATTTCTTAAGGATAATAGAGAGATCTGAACACAGTATTAGCATAAATGTTTTTTATAAATCCTCAAAAGATAAAGGAAAAAATGTACATAAATGAAGGACAGAAATTTTAATAAAAATAAAGGTAAACACAAATAACCAAGCAGCAATTTTGGAAATTAAAATATACTTAGTAAAAATAAAAATTCAGTATTTTTACTACATGATGGTTTCCAAAATCCACCTGGCTCTAGAAGGAGATTATAAAGACAACGTTGTAAAAGAAATATTTGAAGAATTGATAGTTGAAAGTTCTCAGGGGGTGCCTGGGTGGCTCAGTGGGTTAAAGCCTCTGCCTTCAGCTCAGGTCATGATCCCAAGATCCTGGGATCGAGCCCCACATCGGGTTCTCTGCTCAGCAGGGAGCCTGCTTCCTCCTGTCTCTCTCTTTGCCTGCCTCTCTGCCTACTTGTGATCTGTCTGTCAAATAAAGAAATAAATAAAAATCTTAAAAATAAAATAAAAGACTGGGAAAATTAATAGAATGATCAATACTGACACATATTCTAATATCACTAGATTTCAAGTTTAGAAAATAATCCTTTGGGCATGTGGGCAAAATGATCAAATCACCTGAGAACACAAATATCAGATTAACTTCAGATTCACCTTAGCAAAACTAAATACAAGCACACAAGTAATATCTTAGAATATTTGGAATTCAACAAAACATCTTTCCATTAGAAAGATAACCAATAAAAACTTTTGAAGGCTCAGAAACCCAAAAAATACATTTCCAGGTATTTTTGGAGAGATTGCTAGAAAGCAAAATTCATACATGATAGTCTTTCAGTCTATTTAAAGGATGTCTTCATACCAATTGTACATTCAATTGTTTGCTGTTAGCATAAAGGCAACTGATTTCCATACATTAATATTACATCTAATCATCCTTAACTTTTACATTATTTCTAATCATTGTTGGTACAATTTTCTAGGGTTTTTAAAATATAAATCCTCTTTTAATTAACATGTTAGATCAATACAATGAACTCAATGGATAAAATTAACTTTAGAAAATAAACAGATATTAAAGTTCAAGAAATGGAAGACATAGATTATTTTCATAAATAAGAAGACAAATATTATGAAAATATGTTGTTTTCAAATTAATCTACAGAGCCAATGAAAATCCAATTTAAATCCCAACGAGATTTTTTATTAAATTCGACAAATTTATTTTAAAATATATGTGGAAAAATAAGGGCCAAATATAGCCAGGATATTTCTGAAGGATAGGGGACTTCCCTACCAGATAAAACGGCTTATTGTGAAGTCATAGCAATAGCAATTGAAACTGTATAATCCTGATAAGGACATATATATTAAATATGTATACATATTTAATATAAATATATAAATATGTAATAAATATAAATAATTATATATGCACATATAATTAAATATATGTATCCAAGTATTATCTAATATTTTTCATAATAATTACAAATGAAATAATATAGAGAACACAGAAAGAGATGCACATATAGATATGATTTTTATATAAAATAGCAACATATCACATCATTGAGAAAGGAGGAATAACAAACGAAGCTGGAAAAAATATATTAAGCAAAATCATTAAATTGCAAAAAAAGCCAACAAATTCATGTTATGTGGATTGGGGATTTAAATATTTAAAACAAACAAACAAAAAAAAAAACACAAACTTTTAGTGAGTGTTTCATTTAGGCTGCCATAACAAAGTACATAGACTGGGTAGTTTAAAGAGCAGATTTATTTTCTCACAATTCTGGAACTGGAAATCTGAGATTAAAGTGCTAATATGATTGGTTCTAATGAATGCTCCCTTCCTGGCTTACAGATGGCTTTCTTATTGTCCTCATATAGCAAGAGAAAGCAAGCTCTCTGGTGTCTCTTCCTATAAGGAAGGGCACCAATCCTGTCATGAGGACAGGATCTAAACTTAATTATCTCCCAATGCATTATCCCAGCTCCAAATGCAATCATATTGGAGGTTAGGATTCAACATATGGATTTCAGGGGGAAACAATTCAGTCCAAAATGTAGGAAATAAGTGAATATCTTTTAGACCTGAAACAGAGAAAGATTTCTTAAACAGGAAACAAAATAATTGACCATAAATTTATATAGGTTTAACAATATTTTTAAGAACATTTCTCTCAGCACTGGCTAAAACTCTACCTATATCCTTTTGAGGGATCTCCTATGACTTATAGGATCATTTCCTACAAGATCATCTAAAGGGGTGGTAATATAAATCCTCCACTGTTTTCCATTCTTTACAAAAGGAAGATGGCTGAGATTAGAATCCTATGATATGGGAATATACTGATGATGGACTTGGAAGAAGCACATCAGAATATTGGTGACAAAGAGGTTTTAGGGGAAAGATATGTGGTTGTACCACTCAGAATAGAATCAGAATGTGAGAACATTTGTATCAGTGGCTCTGAACAACTCTGGGGTTCTGCCAGTGCTTAGCTATCTAGTAACAGGACGATTATATTAAACATCTTCCATCATGGAAAAATTAATATTTTTTCTCCTTTTTCATTTAATCACAGTCACTATCTGCCATCAACTCTTCTAACAGCTGGGATTCAGTGACAGATTGGAAAAGGTAAATTTACTCATGAAATTTACATTCTAATAGAGAGTCATATAATATATAAGAAAATAAATGACGATTGGTGATAGATGTCAATATGGATTTGGATTTTACTTCCTTTCTATTCCTCACTCCATCAGCATGGATTTTGATGGAGTGAGGAGTTTTGAGCTACATATCTCATTGTAGCAGAACCAGAAACTCACTTCACAGAACAAGTCATAAGGCAATGGCAGAAAAGGAAAGGAAAGAAGAAAGGAAAAGAAAAGAAAAGAAAAGAAAAGAAGAAAAGAAAAGAAAAGGAAAAAGAAAAATCTCATAGCCATAATTACTGAATATTTCATAACAAAAAAACATAAGTCAACATCTATTCAAAAGCTGCTGGCCTTTTAAAAAAAAAAAAGTAAAATGTCCTATTGAAAATCCATCCTTGGAAACAGAGATTTTCCCAGATGGCTTATCATTTTATCTTCAGTATAAGGTATGCATCATGAACCAGCACCCAATGTATATTACTTTTTTACATGGAAAAAACTACTAAGTGATGGAGATGCTTTCCCTATAAAGCCTTTAAAATCTAAAATCTAAGCCTCTAGGATTCCTTTTCCTCCATATCCTTACCAACACCTGTTATTTCTTTTCTTTTTTATTCTAGCCATTCTGACAGGTGCTTTATCTCACTGTAGTTTTGATTTGCATCTTCCTGAGGTTTGGTGATGTTAAGCATCTTTTCATGTGTCTATTGGCCATCTTCTTTGGAAAAATTATGTCTCTTTTGGAAAAAAAATTCTATTCATGTTCTCTGCCTATTTTAATTGGATTACTTGGGGTTTTGGGGGGAGTGGGAAGTTGTATAAGCTCTTCATATATTGTGGATATTAATCCCTTGTCGGCTATAAAGAAAAGGATGAGATCTTGTGATTTGTGACATGACTGGGCCTACAGGGTGTTCTGCTAAGTGAAATAAGTCAAGGAAAGACAAATACCATATGATTTCAATTATATGTGGAATCTTAAAAAAAAATGAATAAAGAAAGAAAAAGCAGAATCAAACCTATAAACACAGAGAACAAACTAAGCTTTGCCAGAGAGGGATGGGCAAAAGTGGGAAAAAATTCACCATCCAGGTCTCTGGGAGCTTATCAGTTGGAGGTGGGGGGTGAAGGTAGAAATATAGACAATAAATAAACATGATATAGAAGATGTGGTAATAATACTATGAGGAAGAGATGCTCTTCCATATAGCTGGCACCTTCTCTATGTCCAATAATATGTCAGAAAAGAGTCTTGAACAAAGGTGCAGGGCTCTCCATTTGGACAATGGTGAAGACAACTGTGGTGTGTTTTGACTGACATTGAGGCAGCCCTCATAGTCACTAGAATTGAAACAAAATGCAGTGTCAAGTTTCCTATAGAAGTGGCACAGTGGCAGTAGCTTTAGAATCCAGCCTCAAGAAGGAATCGAAATGCCCACCTTACTAAAAATTGATGAGACAGATCAAATCTGATTTTCCTGAGATTTTTGCAAATATTTGAGAAAGGGGCAGTGGGGAATGGAAAAGACATCATTCAACCTCTAGGACTGCAGTTTCTAATTCCAGTTCAAATGAGATGGTATTTAATCCTACTCCCCATTCCTGTCACTATGTGAACTACTGACTTCAATTCTAGCTAAAATGTCATTTTGTCCAACTAATCAGGAAAGCCTTTTTAAAACTTCTTTAAATATTAGAACATTGACAAAAGACAGATTTAATTATTTTGGAAGTCAATCTAAAACTCAGTGAGACAATGAGTAAAACGCAATAAATAATTTCTTCAATTAAAATGACCAAGAACACAGTGAACATATTTCTCTTCAAATATAAATATATACAGCATAACATATTATTTTATTTATTCTTTCTCAAATGTCACTATATTTTTTAGCATAAACAAATATACTTTGAAGTATTGTTATAGTATTGCATACCTTTAAATGAGGGAGCATACACATTTCATTGGTTGCTTTATTTCTTTTTTCCATGTCTATTCATTCATATAAATTACCCTTCTAAATATTTCCCAATCTATTTAATTGTTTTTACATTCCAACCCCTGCTAAAATAAATTTTTTTAAAATCTGGTAAAAGGCATTACTCTGTTCTCTTTGTATCCAGAAAAGACA
Source organism: Lontra canadensis (assembly GCF_010015895.1). Taxonomy (NCBI): domain Eukaryota; kingdom Metazoa; phylum Chordata; class Mammalia; order Carnivora; family Mustelidae; genus Lontra; species Lontra canadensis. The sequence continues at coordinate 11,292,991 of NW_022631031.1, read as the reverse complement.
TTGAAACAGTTGCTGGGCAATGAAAGTTGTACAGATAATAGCAGAAAAATATATTAAGGAAATTTTAAAATAAACTATTTCAAGAACAAAATGAAAATTCTAAAATTCCTAATTCAGACATTTTAAATCCCTTGTTATTACAGTAATCCAGTACATGCATCCAGTAATGAAGAGAAGCTTTTGAAGTCATATATCTTGAGGAATGTTATATTTTTACCTTGGAAAAATTCACATATTTTTTAAAATCTTAGAAAAAGAACTTTCTCTCTCAGCTCCTGCTTCCAAGTTTTCTATCAGGAATGAATTGTTTGATAAAATAAATATTTCAAGTTTGGAAATGAATAATTAACCCCAAAACAAAGTCCTTTTTCTAATAGAACAGAATACAAGTTCTCAAAATATTATCTCCCTTGCTCTTCTCCTTACTGTGGTTCAAAAACTCATGGACCCCTTTCAGTTTTTTAATAATTAAAAGCTAGATATGGATGGGGGTTTAAGGGGGGGAAGGACTTTACTATTCTACTGGCTTTTATTTCTAATGAGGTAACATTTCATAATATGCTATTGATAAAGATTGCATTGCTGTTGTTGTTTAGAATATAAAAAGAACTCTTTGCTGTGAAGTGTGTAATCCTGGTGATTCACAGACCTGTACTCCTAGGGCTAATAATACATTATATGTTTATAAAAAAATAAAATAAATTATTTAAAAAAAAAAAAGAACTCTTTCCCTGCTAAGCAATCTGTATGAAGGAATCTTTCTGAAGCATCACACAACCAGAAGGGTGCTATCTTACTTAGCCACTTGAGTCAACCACACGAGCTCTGTCACCATCTGATTCTTTCTCCTTCTTCCTCAAGTTTTTCAAAGTCTGGGGATCAAAGAGAATCCAAATACACTAAAAATTACCATATATCTATATCTAGATATAGATATATACATACAGATAGATTTTTTTTTTAACTGAGAAATGTGCTTTTCCAAACTGCAAAGATTTCTAAAAGGCAGGGTAAAACCAGGTTACCTTCTCTGTAAGACTTCCTGCAGAGGGGAGCTCTCCTTTTTACTCTTCATACCACAATAAAAGAGGAATAAAGTAACTGAGGACATGATTTCTAGGCAGAAGATGTGACGATATCCTATTATTTTCTCTCCTACTGAGCTAGGTAACAATCTGGATTGGTTTATTGGGTTCTGTTACTCAAATAAAAATAATTAAGACAATCACCCTGGTAAAACCTTTACAAAAATGTAAGCCTCTCATAGATAACAGGAAGTGGACTAGCTTCTGTTTTTGTACTTGACTGTGAATTGAAGGGATTTTACTCATTCAGATTCCTTAGATATTGTTATCACTGGCTTACTTAAAGAATAATAAACTTACATCCTTAAATCCAGATTTATCTTGCCTAATGAATGTGAGTCATTACAATTGTTTATATCTAGAAAGGTTTTCCTTGGGAATTTTAAAGGCCACATAAAAAACGTGCTATTATAATTGTAATGCAATCCTCTTTAAGATTAGGAATGTTATAAAATACTAATAAAATCTTAATATAGAATTTGCAGGTCATTTGCATGTCAGTTCTGTGGGAAAGGTATGGCAGTGTTGTTTTGCTCATTTTGTTAAGTTATGTGCCCTGACAAGTAAGAAAGGTCAAACTTGGTCTAGAACTTGTCTTCTGTTTGTAAATCTCCCTCTTTTGCCAAAAATTGATTTTGACCCAGTTAAATATTAAAAGGTCTTATCAAGTAAAATAGAAAATTCTTCTTTGAAGGGCTCCAAAAATGGGATTATCTCATTTATCACCAAGTTAGACCTAAAGTGATGGGTCAACGAGGTGAATGGGTAGGAAAGAACAGAAGATTAGAGAAGCTCTTAGTCCAAAAGTGATTTATTATTTTGACTATTTTCAAGAGGAGCTGAAATAAAATTAAATAGAGTTGATAAAACAGTCACAACTGTCCAAAAACTAAACAACAAAAAAAATTTCCTAAATGGAAAGCAAATAGATTGCAATAGTGAATAACATTCTTGTTAAAAACAAAGACTACAGTGTTTCAGGGTTTGGAAAGAACTTAATATGGCCAACTCTATTTTTGAAACCATATGTTTATTTCAGCAGAACTGGGTGTACATTCCACAAGTATTTGTTATATTCATTTAAAATCATTGAAACGAAGAAGAAAATTTTGTCAGTACTTCTCTTTTCTTTTTACTTATTAGTTATTAACTACTGTTTAAAAAAATAAAGATGACATGTAAAAGATTTTGTCTATTAACAATAATTAAATTTAGGAAAAAGTGTGCTTTTATACATAGCTTAAGCCAAATAACACATTTGAATGACTTTGTCAGCTTCTAATAAGTTCTTTAATTCTAATGGCAACACTGCCAAAAGCTTTAACAAAGAAACGCCAATTTCTAGAACACAGTTTGAATTTATTGGAAAGTTTTTCTAAATGTTAGTGGCATCAGTATAATTACATTCAACAAAACTTAATTACATTCAACAAAACTTATTGAATGTAAACTATATACCAAACATCATGTTAAAAACTCATGACTTAAGTAGGAAGTATAACAGTTAGCAATTACCACCACTAGCCATTATTTGATACCTATACATTGCTTAGCACTGTATGTAATACCTTCTTTCCTTAATTCACTTAGCATTACAGAGTGAAAATTGACTCTGCAACTAAGGTTCAGCTAACTACTTTTTAGAATACTTCATAAGTGAAATTATTTTGTGTTCTTTTATATTTAAGATTCATTATAATCATAAAAATGGTTTGTTACATAGCCTATTCAAAACAACATTTCTTTAAGTGGAAATATATATAAAAGAACATAAATTGTCCCACTTGCATAGGATGTGCTAATTATCAAACTTCATACAAATCATGATTCCTATAGTTTCAGTTTATTCATTCATAGCATAGGTTTTTATTGTCTTTGTAAAGAGGAAGCACTTCAAGTTTTGTCCTATTTTTAAAATAAACTTTTCACCTGATAAGAAAAAATAAAGTATTTTCATACTTGAAAATAAAAAGAGACAAGATTTAGCAGGAATAAGGACTGGGAAATTGTCATATTAACAATCAATCAGCAACACGGTCATTTTTCTGAAAGCTGATAAGCAACAGCCTCACTCCTGAGCTTGTATTTCTGAAAGTCAATCAGCAACAGCCACATTCAAAAACCATGCCTTCATTGTTGACAATTAGTCAATCCCTAAACAACGTTGTTTCTGAAAGTTGTCCACTTCTAAAATTCCTTGCTTCCTAAAACCCTATATATGATCAGCATTTTCTGTGATGAGAGACAATGCTTTGAAATTACAACTGCCCCTGTTTTGGCAAGAGTAAGGAAAGAAGATTATTAATGTATTCTGGATATAATGAGTGTGTGATAATTTTGAGATATCTTTGAGAAGACTTCAAGGAGCCATTATGTAATATATGAGTCTGGAGCTTAGAGAAGACATCTGGGCTAAGAAAACAAATATAGAGTCAATTGCCTATGGGTACTGCATACATTTCCACTTAGAAGAAGGTACACATGTAAAGGGGAGAAGAGAAAGAGAAGGGATGGGCAAAGAGGAGGAGGAAAATCTAGAGAGTCAGTGTCATGGAAGCCAAATAGTCTCTCAAGAAGAAGGGAGTAGTCAACAATGTTAAATGCTGCTGAAAGGTCATGTAAAATGAAACCTGAAAAAAAAAAAAAATGACCCAAGGAATTCGAGATCTGGAAGTCATTGGTGCACTCAGCAAGAGCTATTTTGCTGCAGTGATGGGACAAGGAACCAGACTGGAGTTAATTAAAGGAAGAAGTTGAGGAAATGGACATCAAAAATGAATAGTAAAATGAGCAGAAAAAAAAAAAAAGTCGCCAGTCTTGTTAATGTATTTCATGAGGAAGAGCAAGGACTGTCTAGGGAGAGCTGAAGAGGGAAAGAAGTAATGTTTTTTAGGAGGAGAAACTGGATAAGGTGGTTGTTTTTAATGAGAAACTCCCAAGGTACTAAAAAGTATCAAACTGCATTTTCAATAAACTCTATCTTCTATTAACAATGACACTGTAGCAAATTATTACAGGAATAATATTATTTACAAATATAGGTTCCCCAAAAAGATAACATTATATACTACAACTAAAACTGAAGCAGTCCATGTCTAATTAGAATTATACTAAAGAATTGTCAGTTTCACTCTGCATTTTAGTTTATTTTAAAATTTTGTCAGCCCAGGACTACTGACTTCTAGTTCATAATTAGGTTTTGTTTCTTAATTAGGTTTTGCTTTTATTTCTTGTTAACTTTTAGAGCCTCTATTAACAATTATATTGAGAAAAGATTTTTAGAGCTTCTATTTACAATTATATTGAGAAAGGTTTCCAGATCAGGTGTCAGCTGCATTTAAACGCGTGGATTAGCATGGAGTACCAGAAAGAAAATTATTAAGTGATCTTAAAAGAAATAGACTTGTTATTTTGCTTTTCTTTTTCCTTGACGGCATTGTTCATTGGTTGGATTGCTATTCTGTGGAAAGGTAAACTAAAGTAAATAACTGTTCTTAAAGTAAAATATGACTCCACCACATTTGAATGGCTATATTACAATAATCCCAGAAAGTAGTACGTAGCAAAAACAATTGAAGAATAAATGAAATTAATTAAGACCTGAAAAGAAAACAAAGACACAGTGTTCACTTGCATACTTAGTAGGAAAGAAAAGACCACTAAAATATTACACATGAAAAAGGGTTTACCATCAAATTTGCATGACCGCAGAAATACTTACACAAGGTAAAGAATGAATGGAGGAATCAACAAATGCAGCGGACTGGCCAAGGAGTAGCATTATTGCAACTCCAGGTCATTGCAATGTGCCTCTTAAATACTTTGCCAAAGAATATCTGAAGTTCTCCTCTTGAGTAAACAAGTATTTCAACACAAGGAAAGACCAAAATGTCCCTTATCCCAGAAAGACTTTGATCCAAAGAGGTAAAAAAGAACAGAGTGCTGGAATTACTGGGAACAAAGGATTTATAATACTCTCAAGCCTCTCAGTCTTGCAGAATTTCAAGAGGTAATTGTAGTAGACCACTGAACCTTCCCAATAACCAGCCTGACAGTATAGTTAAAAGCCGGGCATCTGCCAGCAGTACCTTCTCAATGGGGAAATTAGAGCATAAAACCAGCTGGTTATCTGCTCCTGTTTCAGACCTTATACAAGTGCGTCTAACTATACATAGAAGTAAGTGTGAATACCTGAACTTTGCTGCCAATATTTATTGCTTTCTCACTTTCTAAGTTAAGTAACAATAAAAACAACAGCTATTGTTCACTGAACATGTTATTATGTGCCAATACATAGGCTATTTCCCTTCTATATATTATCTCATCATTCTCCTAAACAAATTATGATGTCAATATTACAATTATTATGTTTCCTATGAGGCTATTGAACCATAGGACAATTAAGTATATTTTAAAGTTCACATACCTAAAAATATGATAGAATAAGGATTTAAACTCAGGCAGTCTAACCATAAGATAAAGACTTTAACCCAAATTTAGAACGGTGCCTGGCTGGCTTAGATGGAAGAACATGTAACTCTTGATCTCAGAGTTGTGAGTTCAAGCCCCATGTTGGGTGTAAAGATTACTAAAAAAAAATAATCTTTCAAAAAGATAAAAAATAAACAACAAATTTAGAAGGAATTGTTAGGTGTACTTAGAGACGATTTTTTTAATATAAAACTTTATCTTGTAACAATGTTTTCTTTCTACACTGAAATTATATTGAGTATTTTTTCTTTTCAAATTGTTTAACATTTAAGACTTAATTCCATATATTTTATTACATATTTATTCTTAACCTTTCTACATTTTCTTTTGAAGAATTTGTATATTTTTTATTTCTTTACATTTTATAAATAAAAATATATCATTAGTCTTCGATTTTTCTTTCACCATTTATACTTCTAGAATTTCTGGGGATTTTCATTTTAATTTTTATGCTTAAAATGTGTTTATCAGGGTACCTGGGTGGCTCAGCCATTTGAACTTCTGCCTTTGGCTCAGGTCATGACCCTGGCGTTCTGGGATTGAGACCTGCATTAGGCTCTCTGCTCAGTGAGGAGCCTAATTTTCCCTCTCCCTCTGCCTACCATTCTGCCTCCTTGTGCTCTCTCTCTCTCTCTCTCTGTCACAGAAATAAATAAAATCTTAAAAAGTAAAATAAAATGTGTTTATCAAATTTTTGTCTCTTCTTAACATTTAAGATAACTTTTATGATTGTTTCTTCCAACATAACAGAATAAATGTCTTAAAAGTCCTCTTTATACCAACAAGAATAAAATGAAGCAAACATCCTTCAAAAGACATTGTTAAACTGGTACAAAAATAAGGAAAATCCGTTGGGGATAAAAGTTAAAAGGGAATAAAAACCAGAACATGAAACTGAAATTCTACTTATGTGTTTCTTGTGTGTCCTTGCTGATTCCTGAAGCCAAGGGGATTGAACATTACAAAGCCTAAAACGCAGAAGACAAGGACATGGACCTACTCAAAGGGTATACCCAGAATGTAGACTCCCAGAATCAAGACCTTCATAAAACAAGACTTTAAAAAACTGCTTTTGCTTTATAACAAGGCAAGATGACATACTACCAGTATGATTTAAGACCTGAAAAGTGAAAAATTTAACTTGTCCTGGGTTAGTAACTTGCTAAGTCACATGTGAAAAACAAATGTAAATCTTAACTAGGGACACACACTAGTGTAGATCTCCCAGTATGCCCACAGATTAAGGTCCCTCCCTAAAATGAGTTTATAATAAAAAAAAAATACCATACATGAAGATAACAAACCACTATAACCAAGAGACAGCAAATTAATAATTGACATAAATACAGCAACAATAACTTCAGACCTCTCTTTGTTGAGTAAGGAATATAAAATATGATATCTAAAATCTATAAAAAGTAAGCCATACAAATGAAAACAGAAGTAAAGAATAAGATGTTTCCATCCTTGACTTCCTACAGTCTATTCTGAACATAGAGTCCTAAGTGATCATTTTAATATATATGTCAGATATGATGATTCCATGGTTTAAACCCTGTGATGGCTCCCAATTCATTCAGAATAAAAACAAAGTCCTCAAAATAATCTATAAGGCCCTACATGATTTCACCACTATTACCTCTCCCCCCACACCACCCCTTGTCCTTCTTCATGAACATTTTCCAGCCAGACTGACCTCCTTGCTTTCCTTGACCCCACTTTAGTGTCTTTGCATTGGCTAACAAATCTGCCTGGAACATCTTCTCCCAAATACCTATATCCTTCAATTTTTCATATCCATTCCTTCTTAATGACACTTTCCATGAACACCCTTTTAAAAATGGTAACCAACTTTCAACCACAGCACTACTAATATCTTATATCATGCTCATGATTACTCTATGTTTTCTTTTACATAAAATTCCTTGGCTCCAATGGACTTATTATATCCATTGTTTACGGCCTCCCTTGTTCCACTATGCTTTATACGAAAAACGATCTTGCTTTTGACTCTTTTTATTTTTCATTAAAATATCCCAAGTGCCTAAGAAGTGCCTGGCATAGTAGGCAAATCTGTTGAATTAACACTTTTAAATAAAGGTCAGGCATATTTGAAAAAGAACTGAGAAAATTCACCAATACTAGACTTTAATCAATGGAGTGCCATGGTGGCTCAATCAAGTGTCTGACTCTTGATTTCAGCTCAGGTCATGATCTCAGGATTGTGAGACTGAGCCCCATGTTGGTCTCTGAGCTAGACATGGAGCCTGCTTAAGATTCTCTCTCTCAATCTCTCCTCCTGTTCCTCACCCCTGCCCACACTATCTCTCTCTCTCTCTCTCTCTCTCTCTCAGGAAGAAAAAAAAAAAAAAAAAAGATAGCTACTGAAAAATGAAATTTCTTTTTTTTTAAAGATTTTATTTATTTATTTGACAGACAGAAATCACAAGTAGGCAGAGAGGCAGGCAGAGAGAGAGAGGGGGAAGCAGGCTCCCCGCTGAGCAGAGAGCCCGATGTGGGGTGGGATCATGACCCGAGCTGAAGGCAGAGGCTTCAACCCACTGAGCCACCCAGGCGCCCCTGAAATTTCTTTTTTTTTAAGAATGTATTTATGTGGGGTGCCTGGGTGGCTCAGTGGGTTAAAGCCTCTGCCTTTGGCTTAGGTCATGATCCCAGGGTCCTGGGATCGAGCTCCGCATTGGGCTCTCTGCTGAGCAGGGAGCCTCCTTCCCTCTCTCTGCCTGCCTCTCTGCCTACTTGTGATCTCTGTCTATCAAAAAAAAGAATGTATTTATGTATTTGACAGAGTGAGAGATAGCAACAGAGATAATGAGAGAGAGCATGACAGGGAGGAGAAGGTGAAGCAGGCTCCCTAACTCAGCAGGGAAGACCCCGGATCATGACCTCAGCCAAAGGTAGATGCTTAACTGACTAAGCCACACAGGCACCCCTGAAGGATGAAATTTCAAAGGAAAAAAAAATAATAATAACTCCAGAAGGAAATTGAATTTTACATAAGTTAAAGTGAGTAAAGAATTGGTGGACATCTGTGTAAATCTAAACATACATTTACTTTAAAACATGATAACAATAATTTTAAATTTAGAGGATTCATAAAATAAGGTGAAACTAAGTACTTGAAAATGTAAAGTCAATTAAAATTAAGAAACACACAAAAAAATCCAAGAAATAATGACACACTGTCCAGAGATAAAGCAATCAAGAAAGGCAGACTCAGTAATGACCTATATGCTAAAATTATTAGACAAGGAGATTAAAATAATTATTATTACCAGAGTTTATGTTATAAATATAAGCTAACATAATAATTTTTTTCTCAAAAACAGGAAAAAGAAGCAATTAAAACTAATGCAGTAGATTATAAATATTGATCAATGGAATAGAGAATTACCAAGTAGACCCACATATAGATTTTGACAGAGATATCAAGATAATTCAATAGAGCAAGAGTAGTCTTTTCAATGAATAGTGCTGGAACAATTGGATATCCATATGCAAAATAAATGAATAAATAAAATAACTGTCAACACTTACCTTTCATCATATAAAAATATTAAGTTGAAATGGATCACAGGCCTCAATAATAACTGACAAAAGGAAAATATTGGCAAGTTAAACTTAATAAAACTTAAAACTTCTAATCTTTGAAAGACCACTGTTAAGAAAATGAAAAGATAAGACACTAAGAGGAAATATTTACAAAACTTGTATTTATCTGTCAAATAACTTTTATTCTAAATATATTAACATTTACCACTTAATTATAAGCAAATGAACAACACAATTTTAAAATGGACAAAATAGAGGCACTTGGGTGGCTCAGTCATTAAGCTTCTGCCTTCAGATTAGGTCATGATCACAGGGTCCTGCCACCAACCCCTGCTTCTCCCCCTCCCTCTGCCCCTGCTTGTGTTCCCTCTCTTATTTCTATCTATCAAATAAATAAATAAAATCTTTAAATATTATTATTTACTAATAATAATAAATAAAATGGGCAAAATATTGCAACAGATATTTCACCAAAGAAGAAATGTGAGTGGCAGATAATCACATGAAAATTTGCTTAAGAGGATTTTACTCATTAAGAAAATATCAATTAAACCACAATGAGATACCACTACACATTTGTGGAATGACTTAAAAACCATACAACAACAACAACAGCAAAACAGAAAATAACATGAAGAACTTACAAAATGCAGTGCAACTGGAACTCACATTTCTGGTGGGAATGCAAATGTTCTAGCACTTAGGAAAATAGTTTGGCAGTTTCTTCTAAGGTTAATCATACACTGGACATGGGACACATAAGAAGGAGGAGTTAAGATGGCAGAGGAGTAGGGAAACCATAGCCTTACCTCATCCCTTGAACACAGCTAGCTAAATATCAAATCATTTTGACCACCCAAGAAATTAATCTGAGGACAGAGGGCAAAATGTACAATGAGAGGTGAAAAAACTGCCACATCATGGAAGGTAAGATGTGTGGAGAGTTCATTTGGGAGAGAGAAGAGCTGAAGGTGCTGTGATGGGGAAGGAGCACTGAATGTGAGAAAGAGAGAGGAAAAAGGAGACAGAAAGAGTGAAAGTACATATGGGGAATTGCACAAGAAAAGCTCTTCCCCAAAATCATTAACTGGAAAAAGGAGAGGGGCTGAATCCATAAGTTTTTATAAAGCAGTGCAGTACAGTGTCTCAAGTTTCAGAGGTCTACAAGATCACCAGGGTGACACCTAACAGGTTGAACCGTGCTCCTGTAGGAAAGGAGGGCAGGAACCTGGGAATAGGTAGCATGATCTGAGAATCCCCTAGGTCACACAAGGAGAAGCATTTCCCCTGTTTGAAGTGCATTTGGAAGAAGTGACACAGCCTCCCTGGGGATGAAAGACCTGCCTGCCAGGCACCATAGAGCTGCCCCATTTACTAACATAAGAATGGGGGTGCTGGCTAAAGGCAGTGAGCCTTGGTGCAGGCTTTCTGCTGTGCTTTACCAGAAATTCCAAACCACTGCTTAGTCACACAATTGATTTCTGGTACAAGCTGGTACTGGCCACAGTGCAGTGAAACCCTCCCCCAGGAGATCAGCAGGGTTCCCACTGCACAGATCTCTAGAATTTGAAGTTTTGAAACAAAGCCTCACACCTGAGATAAAATACAGGAGTGATGGGCTGCCTGGCAGGCAGACAGCTCAGACACAGGCAGGGAGAAGGCAAGAATTGGGAGGAAGCAGGGGACAAAAGAGAGGTGATTATTTTCTCTTCAGTGAGGGCTTCCTAAAGAACAGTGGGACAAGCTCCCTGTCCCAGGGTGGAGAGAATGGGGTGAGACTATTTTTACCCTGCCCATTAGCACTGACAGAGGTCAGTGAGGAGCACAGTACCACCAAGTGGAGATCAGAGCCGCTTACACAAAGCCCCACCCTCCTGTACCCTGCAGTTGCATCTCCATTAGGGCAAGCCCATCTGAGAATCAGAACAGCAGCCCCTCCCCGCTACCCGAAGACCAGTGCAAACCGTTTGTATCCACCAAGTCTACTGATCATAGAGTGCTAGAAAGCTTCAGCTCTAGGAGAAATAGGATCTAGTTGTGTGTGTGTATGTGTGTGTGTGTGTGTATGTGCGTATATGTATGTTTTCCCTTGGGATATAGAAAGAGCAAATATTTTACTTAATAATTTTTACTTTTTTATTTTTTTATTTTATTTTATCCTATTATGTATATGTGTGTGTGTACATAAATACTTATATGGGTATAGATGATAGATAGATGATATAGACATAGATATAGATAGAGATAGAGATAGAGATAGAGATAGAGATAGAGATAGAGATTCTTTTAACCAGCAGACCAAAACACACCTAAGATATAGCCTCCTTTTTTTTGTTTTTACCTTGATAGTATGACGATGGAGAAATTCATCCCAAAAGAAAGAACAGGAAGAAGTAATGGCCAGGGATTTAATCAATACAGATATAAGCAAGATGTCCGAACTAGAATTTAAAACAAAAATTATAAGGATACTAGTTAGGATTAAGAAAGCATAGAAGACACCAGAGAATCCCTTATTGCACAGATAAAAGAACTAAAAGCTAGTCAGATTGAAATTAAAAATGCTATAACTGAGATACAAACCCAAATAGAAGCCATGATAATGAGGATGGATGAAGTAGAAGGATGAATTCGTGATATGGAAGATAAATTATGGAAAATAATGAAGCTGAAAAGAAGAGGGAAAGAAAGGTACTTAATCACCAGTGTAAAGTTAGAGAACTCAGCAACCCTTAAAGCATAATAACATTTATATCATAGGAGTGCCAGAAGATGAAGAGACAAAAACAGGGGCAGAAGGTTTATTTTAGCAAATTATGGCTGAAAACTTCCCTAACCTGGGGAAGGAAACAGACATCAAAATCCAAGAAGCACAGAGAACTCCCACCAAGTTGAACAAAAATTGATCATTGCCAAAGCACATCATAGTCAAATTCACAAAATACACAGGCAAGGAAAGAATCCCAAAAGCAGCAAGAGAAAAAAAACTCCTTAATCTAGAAGGGAAGACAGAATAGATTCAGAGCAGATCTGTCCACAGAAACTTGACAGGCCAGAAGAGAATGGCAGGATATATTCAGCATGCAGAATGGGAAAAATATGCATCCAATAATACTTTATCCACCAAGACTATCATTCAGGATAGAAGAAGAAATTAAGAATTTCTCAGACAAACAAAAAATAAGGAGTTTATAACTACTAAAGCAGCCCTGCATGAAATATTAGAGGGAAATCTTTGAGTGGGGAAAAAAAAGAAAAAATCAACAAACACTAGAAAGTAACAAACAACATCACCAGAAATACCAACCTACAAATAACACAAAGACACTAAATTCATATCTGTCAGTAACACTCTTAATGTACAATAGACTAAATGTTCCAATCAAAAGAAATAGGGGGCAGGAGTCAAGATAGTGGAGAAGTAGCAGGCTGAGACTACATCAGGTAGCAGGAGATCAGCTAGATAGCTTATCAAACTATTGCAAACACCTACAAATCCAACAGGAGATCGAAGAGAAGAGCAGCAATGCTAGAAACAGAAAATCAACCACTTTCTGAAAGGTAGGACTGTCGGAGAAGTGAATCCAAAGCAACGGGAAGATAGACCATGGGGGAAGGGGCTGGCTCCCGGCAAGCGGCGGAACAATGGAGCACTACATCAGGCATTTTAAAAGTCTGCTCCACTGAGGGACATCGCTCCAGAAGTTAAACTAGGGCAAAGCCCATGTGGGGTCAGTGTGGCCCCAGGTCCCGCAGGGTCACAGAAGGATCGGGGTGTCTGAGTGTCACAGAACTCGCAGGTATTAGAGCGGGGAAGCCGGCTACAGAGACAGACCCGAGGAGTGAGCTCTCAGCTCAGGGTAACCTTGAACTGGTCACAGACTGGGTGAGCTCGGAGCACAGCCGAGGACAGGGAGACAGGAGTGATTGAGCGCTATTCTCTGAAGGCTCACTGAGGAGTGCGGCTCTGAGCTCCCAGCTCCTCTGGGCCAGAGATTGGGAGGCCACCATTTTCATTCCCATCCTCCAGAACTCTACAGAAAGCACTCAGGGAACAAAAGCTCCCTAAAGCGAACCCAAGCAGATTACTTAGCCTGGCCAATGGTAAGGGCGGGGCAATTCCGCCTCGGGCAAAGACACTTGAGAATCACTGCAACAGGCCCCTCCCCCAGAAGATCAACAAGAAATCTAGCCAAGACCAAGTTCACTTACCAAGGAGAACAGCGGAATTCCAGAGAAGGAGAAAGCAAAGCATGGAACTCATGGCTTTCTCCCCATGATACTTTAGTCTTGCAGTTAATTTAATTTTTTTTTAATTTTATTTTCTTCTGCTAATTTTTTGTTAACTTTTACCCTTTCCTTTTTTAACATTTTTTAACTAATTTATCTTAATAATACCTTTCATTAAAAAATAATCTTTTTTTGAACCTTCATTATTGTCATATTTTATTCTTCATTGTATCTAACTTTATTTTTTGTATACACATAAGATTTTTTCTTCTAAAAAATCTGGGGTACAACTTCTTCTAATAGATCAAAATATACCCTAAATCTAGCTCCAACCCAAGCAAATTCTCTCCACTTTCTTTTTCTTTATTCCCCCAACCTACTTACTTTATCAACTCCTTTTTTAGAAATTAAAAAAAAAAAATTATTTCATCTTTATAGGCATATTCCATCCCTTCATTGTGTTTATCCTTATATATGTTTTTCATTCTTTAAAATTTTGGGAGGTAGTTTCTTCTAAGAGACCAAAATACTCCCAAAATTAAGTAGGTGACCATGTTCTAGTCACCAGTCTAATATACATATTTTTTTTCTTTTTTATATTTTTTCTTTATTTGTTTTCTTTATTAAATTTTTTTTTCTGAACTTTTTTTTATCCCCTTTCTTCCCCCAACCATTTGGGGTCTCTTCTGATTTGGTTAAAGTGCATTTTCCTGGGGTCTTCGCCACCCTTTTAGTATTTTATTTGCTCCTTAATATATTCTTATCTGGACAAAATGACAAGGTGGGAAAAACTCACCACAAAAAAAAGAACAAGAGGCAGTACGAAAGATAGGGAATTAATCAATATGGACATTGGTAATATGTTAGATCTAGAGTTCAGAATGAAGATTCTCAAGGTTCTAGCCAGGCTTAAAAAAGGCATGGAAAGAAAAACCCTCTCTGGAGAGATAAAAGCCCTTTCTGGAGAAATAAAGAAACTAAAATCTAACCAATTTGAAATTTTAAAAAGCTATTAATGAGGTGCAATAAAAAATGGAGGCTCTTACTGCTAGGATAAATGAGGCAGAAGAAAGAATTAGCAATATAGAAGACCAAATGACAGAGAATAAAGAAGCTGAGCAAAAGAGAGACAAACAGCTACTGGACCACGAGGGGAAAATTCGAGAGATAAGTGACACCATAAGATGAAACAACATTAGAATAATTGGGATTCCAGAAGAAGAAGAAAGAGAGAGGGGAGCAGAAGGTATACAGAGAGAGTTATTGTAGGGAATTTCCCTAATATGGCAAAGGGAATAAGCATCAAAATCCAGGAGATGCAGAGAACCCCCCTCAAAATCAACAAGAATAGGTCCACACCCCGTCACCTAATAGTAAAATTTACAAGTCTTAGTGACAAAGGGAAAATCCTGAAAGCAGCCTGGGAAAAGATGTCTGAACATACAATGGTAAAAATATTAGATTGGCATCAGACTTATCCACGGAGACCTGGCAGGCCAGAAAGAACTGGCATGATATATTCAGAGCACTAAATGAAAAAAAACATGCAGCCAAGAATACTGTATCCAGAAAGGCTATCATTGAAAATAGAAGGAGAGATAAAAAACTTCCAGGACAAACAAAAACTGAAAGAATTTGCAAACCCCAAACAAGCTCTACAGGAAATATTGAAAGGGGTCCTCTAAGCAAAGAGAGACCCTAAAAATAACAGACCAGAAAGGAACAGAGACAATATAAAGTAACAGCCACCTTACAGGCAATACAATGGCACTAAATTCATATCTCTCAATAGTTACCCTGAATGTTATTGCATTAAATGCCCCAATCAAAAGACAACAGGGTATCAGAATGGATAAAAAAACAAAACCCATCAATATGCTGCCTACAAGAAACTCATTTTAGACCCGAAGACACCTCTAGATTTAAAGTGAGGGGGTGGAAAACAATTTTCACAATTGTCCATGCTAATGGACATCAGAAGAAAGCAGGGGTGGCAATCCTTATATCAGATCAATTAGATTTTAAGCCAAAGACTATAATAAGAGATGAAGAAGGACACTATATCATACTCAAAGGATCTGTCCAACAAGAAGATCTAACAATTTTAAATATCTATGCCCCTAACGTGGGAGCAGCCAACTATATAAACCAATTAATAACAAAATAAAAGAAACCCATCAACAATAATACAATAATAGTAGAGGACTTTAACACTCCCCTCACGGAAATGGACAGATCGTCCAAGCAAAAGATCAACAGGAAAATAAAGGCCTTAAATGACACACTGGACCAGATGGACATCACAGATATATTCAGAACATTTCATCCCAAAGCAACAGAATACACATTCTTCTCTAGTGCACGTGGAACATTCTCCAGAATAGATCACATCCTCGGTCCTAAATCAGGTCTCAACCGGTATCAAAAGATTGGGATCATTCCCTGCATATTTTCAGACCACAATGCTCTGAAGCTAGAACTCAATCACAAGAGGAAATTTGGAAATAACCCAAATACATGGAGACTAAACAGCATCCTTCTAAAGAATGAATGGATCAACCAGGAAATTAAAGAAGAATTGAAAAAATTCATGGAAACAAATGATAATGAAAACACAACGGTTCAAAATCTGTGGGACACAACAAAGGCAGTCCTGAGAGAAAAATATATAGTGGTACAAGTCTTTCTCAAGAAACAAGAAAGGTCTCAGGGACATAACCTAACCCTACACCTAAAGGAGCTGGAGAAAGAACAAGAAAGAAAGCCTAAACCCAGCAGGAGAAGAGAAATCATAAAGATCAGAGCAGAAATCAATGAAATAGAAACCAAAAAAACAATAGGAGAAATCAACGAAACTAGGAGCTGGTTCTTTGAAAGAATTAATACGATTGATAAACCCCTGGCCAGACTTATCAAAAAGAAAAGAGAAAGGACCCAAATAAATAAAATCATGAATGAAAGAGGAGAGATCACAACTAACACCAAAGAAATACACACAATTATAAGACCATACTATGAGCAACTCTACGCCAACAAATTCGACAATCTGGAAGAAATGGATGCATTCCTAGAGACATATAAACTACCACAACTGAACCAGGAAGAAATAGAAAGCCTGAACAGACCCATAACCAGGAAGGAGATTGAAACAGTCATCAAAAATCTCCAAACAAACAAAAGCCCAGGGCCAGACGGCTTCCCGGGAGAATTCTACCAAACATTTAAAGAAGAACTAATTCCTATTCTCCTCAAACTGTTCCAAAAAATAGGAATGGAAGGAAAACTTCCAAACTCATTTTATGAGGCCAGCATCACCTTGATCCCCAAACCAGACAAGGATCCCATCAAAAAAGAGAACTACAGACCAATATCCTTGATGAACACAGATGCGAAAATTCTCACCAAAATACTAGCCAATAGGATCCAACAGTCCATTAAAAGGATTATTCAGCACGACCAAGCCGGATTTATTCCAGGACTGCAAGGCTGGTTCAACATCTGCAAATCAATGTGATACAACACATTAATAAAAGAAAGAACAAGAACCATATGATATTCTCAATAGATGCTGAAAAAGCATTTGACAAAGTACAGCATCCCTTCCTGATCAAAACTCTTCAAAGTGTAGGGATAGTGGGCACATACCTTAATATGATCAAAGCCATCTATGAAAAACCCACAGCAAATATCATTCTCAATGGAGAAAAACTGAAAGCTTTTCCGCTACAGTAAGGAACACGGCAGGGATGTCCGTTATCATCACTGCTATTCAACATAGTACTAGAAGTCCTAGCCTCAGCAATCAGACAACAAAAGGAAATTAAAGGCATCCAAATTGGCAAAGAAGAAGTCAAACTATCACTCTTTGCAGATGATATGATACTATATGTGGAAAACCCAAAAGACTCCACTCCAAAACTGCTAGAACTTGTACAGGAATTCAGTAAAGTGTCAGGATATAAAATCAATGCACAGAAATCAGTCGCATTTCTCTACACCAACAAGACAGAAGAAAGAGAAATTAAGGTGTCAATCCCATTTACAATTGCACCCAAAATTATAAGATACCTAGGAATAAACCTAACCAAAGAGGCTAAGAATCTATACACAGAAAACTATAAAGTACTCATGAAAGAAATTGAGGAAGACACAAAGAAATGGAAAAATGTTCCATGCTCATGGATTGGAAGAATATATATTGTGAAAACGTCTATGCTACCTAAAGCAATCTACACATTTAATGCAATCCCTATCAAAATCCAATCCATTTTTTTCAAAGAAATAGAACAAATAGTCCTAAAATTTATATGGAACCAGCAAAGACCTCGAATAGCCAAAGGAATATTGAAAAAGAAAGCCAAAGTCGGTGGCATCACAATTCTGGACTTCAAACTCTATTAGAAAGCTGTCATCATCAAGACAGTATGGTACTGTCACAAAAACAGACACATAGTTCAATGGAACAGAATAGAGAGCCCAGAAATAGACCCTCAACTCTATGGTCAACTAATCTTTGACAAAGCAGGAAAGAATATCCAATGGAAAAAACACAGCTTCTTCAAACTGGTGTTGGGAAAATTGTACAGCCACATGCAGAAAAATGAAATTGTACAATTTCCTTATACCACACATGAAAATAGATTAAAAATGGATGAAGGACCTCAATATGAGAAAGGAATCCATCAAATCCTTGAGGAGAACACAGGCAGCAACCTCTTCGACCTCAGCCACAGCAACTTCTTCCTAGGAACATCGCCAAAGGCAAGGGAAGCAAGGGCAAAAATGAACTATTGGGATTTCATCAAGATCAATAGTTTTTGCACAGCAAAAGAAACAGTTAACAAAACCAAAAGACAACTGACAGAATGGGAGAAGATATTTGCAAATGACATATCAGATAAAGGGCTAATATCCAAAATCTATAAAGAGCTTAGCAAACTCAACACCCAAAGAACAAATAATCCAATCAAGAAATGGGCAGAGGACATGCACAGATATTTCTGCAAAGAAGACATCCAGATGGCCAACAGACACATGAAAAAATGCTCCACATCACTCGGCATCAGGGAAATACAAATCAAAACCACAATGAGATACCACCTCACACCAGTCAGAATGGCTAAAATTAACAAGACAGGAAATGACAGATGCTGGCAAGGATGTGGAGAAAGGGGAATCCTCCCACACTGTTGGTGGGAATGCAAGCTGGTGCAACCACTCTGGAAAACAGCGTGGAGGTTCCTCAAAAAGTTGAAAATAGAGCTGCCCTATGACCCAGCAATTGCACTACTGGGTATTTACCCTAAGATACAAACGTAGTGATCCAAAGGGGCACGTGCACCTGAATGTTTATAGCAGAAATGTCCACAATAGCCAAACTATGGAAAGAACCTAGATGCCCATCAACAGATGAATGAATAAAGAAGAGGTGGTATGTGTGCATATATATATATATATATATATATATATATATATATATAAAATATACATATACACAATGGAATACTATGCAGCCATCATGAAATGAAATCTTTATTTTTTAATTTATATATTTCTTTTCAGCGTAACAGAATTCATTGTTTATGCACCACACCCAGTGCTCCATGCAATATGTGCACTCCATAATACCCACCACCTGGCTCACCCAACCTCCCACCCCCCACCCCTCCAAAACCCTCAGATTGTTTCTCAGAGTCCACAGTTTCTTATGGTTTGTCTCACCCTCCAATTTTCCCCAACTCCATTCTCCTCTCCATCTTCCCATGTCCTCCATGTTATTTCTTATGCTCCGCAAATAAGTGAAACCATATGATAATTGACTCTCTCTGCTTGACTTATTTCACTCAGCATAATCTCTTCCAGTCCCATCCATGTTGACACAAAAGTTGGGTATTCATCCTTTCTGATAGAGGCATAATACTCCATAGTGAATATGGACCACATCTTCCTTATCCATTCATCCATTGAAGGGCATCTTCGTTGTTTCCACAGTTTGGCGACCGTAGCCATTGTTGCTATAAACATTGGGGTACAGATGGCCCTTCTTTTCACTACATCTGTATCTTTGGGGTAAATACCCAGTAGTGTAATTGCAGGGTCATAGGGAAGCTCTGTTTTTAATTTCTTAAGGAATCTCCACACTGTTCTCCAAAGTGGCTGCACCAGCTTGCATTCCCACCAACAGTGCAAGAGGGTTCCCCTTTCTCCACATCCTCTCCAACACACTTGTTTCCTGTCTTGCTAATTTTAGCCATTCTAACTGGTGTAAGGTGGTATCTCAATGTGGTTTTAATTTGAATCTCCCTGATGGCTAGTGATGATGAACATTTTTTTCATGTGTCTGATAGCCATTTGTATGTCTTCATTGGAGAAGTGTCTGTTCATGTCTTCTGCCCATTTTTTGACATGATTATCGGTTTTGTGTGTGTTGAGTTTGAGAAGTTCTTTATAGATCCTGGATATCAACCTTTTGTCTGTACTGTCATTTGCAAATATCTTCTCCCATTCCGTGGGTTGCCTCTTTGTTTTCTTGACTGTTTCCTTTGCTGTGCAGAAGCTTTTGATCTTGATGAAGTCTCAAAAGTTTATTTTCGCTTTTGTTTCTTTTGCCTTTGGAGACATATCTTGAAAGAAGTTGCTGTGGCTGATATTGAATAGATTACTGCCTATGTTCTCCTCTAGGATTCTGATGGATTCCTGTCTCACATTGAGGTCTTTTATCCATTTTGAGTTTATCTTTGTGTACGGCATAAGAGAATGGTCGAGTTTCATTCTTCTACATATAGCTATCCAATTTTCCCAGCACCATTTATTGAAGAGACTGTAAAAGAAATGAAAGCTTGCCATTTGCGATGACATGGATGGAATTAGAGGGTATTATGCTTAGTGAAATAAGTCAATTGGAGAAAGACAACTATCATATGATCTCCCTGATAGGAGGAAGTAGAGATGTAACATGGGGTGTTTGAGGGGTAGGAAAAGAATAAATGAAACAAGATGGAATTGGGAGGGTGACAAACCATAAAAGACTCTTAATCTCACAAAACAAACTGATGGTTGCTGGGGTGAGGGTGGTCAGGAGAGGGGGGTGGGGTTATGGACATTGGGGATGGTATGTGCTATGGTGAGTTCTGTGAAGTTGTAATCCTGTTGATTCACAGACCTGTACCCCTGGGGATAAAAATACATTATATGTTTATAAAAAAAAATTTTTTAACTTTAATAAAAAAAAGAAATGGGGTATCAAAATAGACTAAAAAAAGCCCAAGATTCATGTATATGCTGCCTACAAGATTCTCATTTCAGACCTAGACACCTGAAGATTGAAAGTGAAGGTATGGAGAACCATGTAGCATGTCTATTAACATCAGAAGAAAGCCATAGTAGCCATACTTATATCAGAAAAACTAGATTTTAAAACAAAGAATGTAACAAGAGGTGAAGAGGGTCATTACATCATAATTAAAGGGTCTATCCATCAAGAAGAACTAAAAATTACAAATATTTATGCCTCCAACTTGGGAGCACCCAAATATATAAATCAATTAATGACAAACATAAAGAAACTTATTAATAATACAATAATAGTAAGGAACTTTAACACACCACTTACAGCAATAAACAGATCATCTAAGCAGAAAATCAAAAAGGAAACAATGGCTTTGAATGACACAGTAGGCTGGTGGGACTTAGCAGTTATATGAAGAATATTTTATTCTAAAGTAGCAGAATACATATTCTTCTCAAATGCACATGAAACATTCTTCAGAATAGATCACATACTGGGTCACAAATCAGCCCTCAACAATGAAATATTTTCAGATCACAGCATTATGAAACTTGAAGTCAAGCACAAGAATAAACTTGGAAAGACCATAAATGGGTTAACCGAGAGATTAAAGCAAGAAAGAAAAAATACATGGAAGCAAATGAAAATGAAAACATGACAAACAAAACCTTTAGGATGCAGCAAAGGCAGTCCTGAGAAGGAAGCATATTGTGATGCAGGTCATAATCAAGATGCAAGAAAAGTCTCGGGGCGCCTGGGTGGCTCAATCAATAAGCATCTGACTTCAGCACAGGTCATGATCTCAGGGTCCTGGGATCGAGTCCCCCATCTGGCTCCCTGCTCAGCAGGAAGCCTGCTTCTCCCTCTCCCACTTCCCCTGCTTGTGTTCCCTCTCTTGCTGTGTCTCCCTCTGTCAAATAAATAAATAAAAAATCTTAAAAAAAATAGAAAAGTCTCAAATATACAAACTAACCTTACACCTAAAGGAGCTAGAAAAGGGACAGCAAATAAAGCCTAAAGCCAGCTGAAGAGAAACAATTAAGATTAGAGCAGAAATAAAAGATATAGAAACAAACAAACAAACAAAAAAGAACAACAACAACACTAGATAATGAAATTAAGAAATAGTTCTTTCAATGAATTAATAAAATTGATAAACCCCTACCCACACTTAAAGAATCCAAATAAATAAAATCATGAATGAAAGAGAGGAGATCACAAACAACACCACAGAAATACAAATGATTATAAGGGAATATTATGAAAAATTATATGCCAACCACTGGGAAATCTGGAAGAAATGGAGAAGCTTCTAGAAACATACAAACTACCAAAACTGAAACAGGAAGAAATAGGTAATTGGAACATACCCAGAACCAACAAAGGGGTTGAATCTGTAACCAAAAATTTCCCAACAAACAAAAGCTTAGGGCCAGGTGGCCTCCCAGGGAAATTCTACCAGACATTTGAAGAAAAATTAGTACTTATCTTCTCAAACTGTTCAAAAAAAAAAAAAAAAAAAAAAAAAAAAATATATATATATATATATATATATATAAAACTCTAGAAAAAATAAAAACTCATTCTACAAGGCCACCCATGACCTTAATTCCAAAACCAGACAAAAACTCCACTAAAAAGGAGAATTATAGGCCAATATCCCTGGTGAACATGGATGCAAAAATTCTCAGCAAGATACCTAGGAATAAACCTAACCAAAGAGGTAAAAGATCTGTACTCTGAAAACCATAGAACACTTTTGTAAGAAATAAAACATAACACAAAGAAGTGGGAAAATATTCTATGCTCATGGATTAGAAGAACAAAGAAACATTAAAACGTCTACATTACCCAAAGCAATCTACACATTTAATGCAATCCCTATCAAATATCAACAGCGTTTTTCAAAGAGCTACAACAACCAATCCCAAAATTTGTATGGTACCACAAAAGATCCCAAATAGCCAAAGCATTCTTCAAAAAGAAAAGCAAAGCTGGAGGTGCATGCATGCCTCAGTTGGATAGTGTCCAACTCTTGGTCTCAGCTCAGGTCATGATCTCAGGGTTGTGAGATCAAACCCTGTGTGTCAGGCTCTACACTCAGTGCACTCTGCTTGAAATGCTCTTCCTCTCTTCCTATTTGTTTATTTATTTTTATAAATAAAGATTAAATAAAGATAATTTTTATAAATAAATAAATAAATAAATAAATAAAATATTTTAAAAAAATTAAAAGGAGAAAAGCAAAGCTGGAGCATCACAATTCTAGATTTCAAGCTATATTACAAATCTGTAGTCAACAAACCAGCATGGTACTGGCACAAATACAGACACATAGATCAATGGAACAGAGTAGAAAACCCAGAAACTGACCCTTAACTCTGTGGTCAACTAATCTTCAACAAAGCAGGAAAGAATATCTTATGGAAAAAAGACAGTCTCTTCAACAAATGGTAACTGGACAGCAAGTTGCAAAAGAATGAAACTGGACCACTTTCTTACAACATACGCAAAATAAATTCAAAATGGATGAAAGATCTAAATGTGAAACAAGAAACCATCAAAATCATAGAGGAGATCACAGGCAGCAACCTCTTTGACATTGATCATAGCAACTTACGTTGTCAGAGGCAAGGGAAACAAAAGTAAAAATGAACTATTGGGACTTCATCAGGATAAAAATCTTCTTCACAGTGAGGAAACAATCCATAAAACTAAAAGGGGACCTAATGAATGGGAGAAGATTTTTACAAATGACATATCTGATATGAGGTTAGTATCCAAAATCTATAAAGAATTTATCAAACTCAACACCCAAAAAAAACCAAATAATCCAATTAAAAACTGGGCAGAAAACATGAATAGACATTTTTCCAAAGAAGACATCTAAATGGCTAACAGTTCCATGAAAAGATGCTCAATATCACTCATCATCAGGGAAATACAAATCAAAACCATGATGAGATACCACCTCACACAAGTCAGAATGACTAAAATTAACAACAGAAGAAACAAGTGTTGGAAAGGATGCAGAGAAAGGAAAACCCTCTTGCAGTGTTGGTAGGAATGCAAACTGTACAGCCACTCAGAAAACAGTTTGAAGGTTCCTCAAAAAGTTAACAATAGAACTACCCTATAACCTAGCGATCACACTACTAAGTATTTACCCAAAGGATACAAAAATACAAATTAATAAGGGTACATGTACCCTGATGTTTATAGCAGCATTATCAACAATAACCAAACTGTGGAAAGAGCCTGAATATCCACTGAATGATGAATGGATAAAGAATATTTGGGATATATATATATATATATATATATATATTCCATCAAAAGGAATGAAATATTGCCATTGGCAAAGACATGGATGGAGCTAGAATGTATTGCACTAAGTGAAATAAGTCAGGCAGTGAAAGACAAATATCATATGACATCACTCACATGGGGAGTTTAAGAAACAAAATAGATGAACATATGGGTTGGCGGCGGGGAGGGTGGGGTAGGGAAACAAACCCTAGGAGACTCTTTACAATAGGGAGAAAACAAGGTTGATGGTGGGTGGGGGTGGGGGATGGGTTACACTGGTAATGGATATTAAGGAGAGGAATTTTTGTGTTGAGCACTGTTATATGTAAGTGATGAATCACTAAATTCTACCCCTAAAAATAATATTACACTATATGTTAACAAAATAGAATTTAAATAAAATTTTGAAAAAGAAAAAAATGTATCATAATCTTTAAAAAAGAAAATATACATATATATACATATATAATGGAATATTATTCAGCAATATAAAAGAAGGAAATCCTGCCTTTTTCATCAACATAGATGGACACTGATGGTATTATGTGATGTGAAATAAATCAGACAAAGAAAGATAAATATTGTATGATACCACTCTATGCAGAGTCTAAAAAAAGCTGAAATCAGAAAGAAATAGAGTAGAATAATGGTTGCCAGGAGATGGGAGTGGGGAAAATGGGGAGGATTGGCCAAAGAGTATAAACGTCCATATATTAGAGGAGTTAAGTTCTAGGAATCTAATTACAACATCATCACTATGAATAACAGTACTATACTATATACTTGAAAGTTTTTAAGAGAGTAGATCTTAAATATTATCTCATGCACATACAAAATGGTAATTATGTAAAGTGATGGAGGTACTAACTAACCTTATTGTGGTAATCATTTTGTAACATATACAAGCATCAAATTATCACATTACAAATGTTAATCTTCCTTGTGTCAATACTATTCAACAAAGGTGGGAGGAAAAAAAGAAAATAAAGAAAAAACAAAGAAAGTCAATCATACATTTACCATAGGATCCAACAATCCAAGTCCTGCATATTTCCTCGAGAGAATGAAAACATAGGTCCACACAAAACCTTCTACACAGATGTTTATAATGGATTAATTCATAACAGCCAAAAACTAGAAAGAAGCCAAACACCCATCAACAGGTAAATAAACAAAGTGTGGTATACCCATACAAAGAGATTCTCAGTGATGAGATAATTGAGCAATAAATAGAACTAAAGTACTGATGATGGGATAATAAGGATGAACCTCAAAGACACTATGGTGAAGGAAGCCCGCTAAAAAATACTATGTGTTTTTATTTACATGACATCTTACTAAAGGCAAAACTATAAAAGCAAAATCAAATAAGTGGTGTTCAGAAGGTGGGATTGGGAGAAGTAGATTAGCTTTTCCTGTTTTTGAACTTTAAATAAATGGAGTCACCGTTTTTTAGGTCTAGTTCCTTTTGGTCAACACTACATTTGTGGTCTTCATCTACATTTTTGTGTATAGAAAAGGTTTGTTCATTCTATTTGCTGTATAGTATTCACTTGCACAGCTATGCCACAATTACCAAATTGATTGCTGATGTCACATTCACATTTTAAAATTACAGCATAATAGCCTAATTAAGTAAAATTCTTTTAAAATTCTTTAGTTAAGCCTTACAAAAAGGGAATGGGATTTTCCTTACCACATCACTTCTTAAACACACATTGAAACTCAGTATTTATCTATAAAATGCACTGACCTTTTTTATGGGGGGGGGAAACCTTTATCATTTGGTCAGTTTGGGTTCACCCCAAGTATTAATTACCATATCTGGTTTGCCACTACCTACCCACTACCAAATTTTGGTGATTTTTTTTTTCTTTTACCTATGGAATTTCCATTTTCTCAAGTTTTAAATTTGGAACTAAGATAATTTTATACTTCCCATGACAGTAAATAATTTCAGAATATTCATCTCTGAATTTTTAATAGCTTGGCATCCTCCTCAAACAACATCAAAATAATCCCTTAAAGAAAAAAAGGGAGTGTTGGCTCTCAGCTCAAATACAGTTTAGATAATGGCTTCTGCTCCAAACAATGACCACATTAAATCAGTTATCTGGGAATATAATACAAAATTCTTGAGAGCATTACCTTCAGTTACTATGGTAAATAGAGCTATGGGTATGTGAGCTCATTTTACATGGGAGAGGTTTTGGCATGAGCATAATGAGAGACTTTAGAACCACTCTATCGTGAATGTTTCCAAGTCTCAAAAACCTGCACACATTGAGGTAACAAGGTTAGGTTTAAACTTGATTGAGTATTGAGTTTTTGCATTTTATTGTTGCAGTGAAAATCATGTCATGAATACTCCATTTATTCCTCCATATAAGGATGTTCCTAATTAATCTGTTATTCAAAAGCCACCAGTATTATATTAGTAACTGCATTATTTCATGACATTGACTAAAGCCCAGAAGCAGGTTCCTATGGCCTAATTAATTTTTTTAAAGCCTTTTACTCAGCGGGATGCTGCCTACCTGGATCTTTGAATGAAAGGATATTAATGAAGCTGCAATGCAGATGATTATATTGAAAGTGATGAAGAATTTATTAGGAAGACAGCCATCACGGGCTGTGCAGTATATGAGGCATAAAACTGCTATAAGTAATGACAGAGTGTAGTTTAGGCAAGTAATGGGCAGCAGAGCTACAAAAAGAGAGCTTGGAGATATATTATTTAGTAATAAAGTTCCCATAAAAATTGAAATATGAGGTGGAAAGATTAACATGGTCATACAAGTCATCTTTAATGTTCATAGCCAAGTTCTGCCTTTTAGAAAGAGTAAACTGAATTTATGCCTATGACAACATGTAAGTCAAACCCCTTATTTATACATTTCATGCAAATGACTGCAGACCTTTGGTTTGCAGTCACCAAAGTAATGTTTAGTAGCATTTAAATTTATTACATTAACATTGGATCAGAAGCTGTATTTCTACCTGTCAAGTGGCTAACATTTGTAGGTCATGTCATCAATAAATAGACTGCAGTTTACAGACCCATGCACTGTTAGGCCCCTATCCATAAACAAAAGATTTCACATTTTGTTTTTCCAACTTCAACTGAATATATATATATATACATGTATGTATATATATATATATTCTCATTTATTCCATAATGATATTCTAATATTATTAATAGATACATACTACTTGGTCTATGTTCACTTCTACAGAGGGGATACATAATGCTCTAAGTAAGAGCAAGGGCCTTTAACAAAGGTGAACCTAAATGAGAACCCTGACAACCGATTACCAGCTGGGTGACCTTGGTTAAATAACTTTAAACCTTTGGTCTCATTTTTCTTATCTAGAAGAGGGATATAATAATACTAACATCATGAGATTATTATAACAATTCAGTAAAGTATATTAAAAATATCCTTAGCCTATGATAAGCAACTCAATAATTATTGTCATAATTATTCTTGTCAATATATTCTCGGTACTTCCAGAGTGGAGAGTGGCATCAAAAGTCTTGAAACAGGGGCACCTGGGTGGCTCAGTGGGTTAAAGCCTCTGCCTTCGGCTCAGGTCACGATGCCAGGGTCCTGGGATCGAGCCCCGCATCGGACTCTCTGCTCAGCAGGGAGACTGCTTCCTCCTCTCTCTCTGCCTACTTCTGATTTCTGTCTGTCAAATAAATAATCTAAAAAAAAAAAAAAAAGTCTTGAAACAATGGCAAAACATACATTTTTCTTCAAATAACCACAAATCAGTTTATTTCTAAAGTTAAAACTCTGAAGGTTAACTTACATCTAATGAGATAGGTAATTAAATTGACAGCCATTTGAATTTAACATTTAATATGTTTTATGAAAAATCTCATCTTTTATGATTTCTCAAAAATGGGTATATAGTATAAAAATAAGCTGAATCTTAAGAGAGAACACTGATATTTATAAAACATTTATTCTGAATTTGAAACCCTTCCCATTTAAAAATCAATAGAGAATGGGAGTAAGACTTCAATTTTAAATATAGTAGTAACAGAGGCCTTTAATGAGAAAATGCCATCTGAGGAAAGGGCTGAAGGAGGTAAAAATACAAACCATGAGACTCATAAAAAGAATAATTAGGTAAGGGTAATAGCTATTCCAAAATCCCTAAGATGGAAACAATGGCATAGCAAGGGAGGGAGTGGTCAGTGGTAGTAGTTCACGGATCATGGATGCAAGGCAATAAAGTACATATTGTCTACAGAAAAGTTTAAAACTATAATGAAATTGGTTAAATTTTTATTGTCACCATGACAGGCAAGTGTAAACAGTATCTGTAATAAAATAGTCCTCCCTGAAAAAAAAAAAAAAGTTTTTGATCTAAGTTCTAAACAATTGTTGTGATTTCTGTTGAGCTAGGTAGATTGCTTCTACTAGCCTGTCTTTGGTGTGCCAATTTGTGGGGACATACCAGGAAGGAACAGCAGAGGGAACATGTGTCTGGATCACAATGAATGAGAATAGGAGTAGTAGGTGAGGGGGGCTGAGTGAACAATACAATAGCTAGAATATGAAGGGCTTTGTAAGCAATGTTCAGTCTGCGGTTTTTACTTTACACTAGATAAAAAGTCATTGACTTGGTTTTAGTGGAGGATTTTCAAGATATTACTTGTGTTACAGCAAACTGATTACAATTCTGACAATATACTATTGGTAGCAGAGATGCAATAGTTGTGGCAGAGAAAACACAAATAGATGGTGGTTTTTCTGGCCACCTCCTATTCACTCCATTAGTGAAGAATGAATACCCCACCCTAAATTGTATGAAATGGGTTAAACGACACTTGATCTTGGATGGATGGGTTTGATGACAGTTTCTCAGTCAGGCATACTTACAGCCTGGGAGAGGAGCATACCACACACTATACAGGGCCACACAAGAATGCTTGGGAATACAGTGAATCAGTAGGGGCTGTAGGAAGCAGGCTTTATAGTGACAAGAGGCTACCTCTTGAGGATGTGATTGATTTGTTTGAATAATCTTAGAGGATGACAGGGCAATAAGATATATCAGATTGAAATCCAGGTGAGGTGCAGCTGGCCTGGCTGATAGGGGAACTAGGTGAGTGTGGAGTCTTTTTCACTCCATGAGTATGGAGCACACCTAACAAAAATGGAGGAACTCACAGTTAAGCCTTTGAGCTCTGTGATATTCAAAGATGTCCAGGAAGCACATGATACCTCAGTCTTTGAACACAGTGGCAGCTTGGGATAGAAGTGTAAGTGGTAACATCAGTGAGAAGTAAGTGGATGCTGAATGCATTTTGAAGATACACCAACAAGATTTGTAGAGGAATTGGTTGTAGAATTTGAAAAAGAGGAGTCAAGAATGAGAGTAAGGGATCACCAAGACAGCATGGTACTGGCATAAAAACAAACACATAGACCAGTGGAACAGAGTAGAGATCCCACATATGGACCCTCAACTCTATGGTCTAATAATCTTCGACAAAGCAGGAAAAAATATACAGTGGAAAAAAGACAGTCTCTTCAATAAATGGTGCTGGGAAAATTGGATAACTATATGTAGAAGAATGAAACTCAACCATTCTCTTACACCATACACAAAGATAAACTCAAAATGGATAAAAGACCTCAATGTGAGACAGGAATCCATCAGAATCCTAGAGGAGAACATAGGCAGTAATCTATTCAATATCAGCCACAGCAACTTCTTTCAAGATATGTCTCCAAAGGCAAAGGAAACAAAAGCGAAAATAAACTTTTGGGACTTCATCAAGATCAAAAGCTTCTGCACAGCAAAGGAAACAGTCAAGAAAACAAAGAGGCAACCCACGGAATGGGAGAAGATATTTGCAAATGACAGTACAGACAAAAGGTTGATATCCAGGATCTATAAAGAACTTCTCAAACTCAACACACACAAAACCGATAATCATGTCAAAAAATGGGCAGAAGACATGAACAGACACTTCTCCAATGAAGACATACAAATGGCTATCAGACACATGAAAAAATGTTCATCATCACTAGCCATCAGGGAAATTCAAATTAAAACCACATTGAGATACCACCTTACACCAGTTAGAATGGCTAAAATTAGCAAGACAGGAAACAAGTGTGTTGGAGAGGATGTGAAGAAAGGGGAACCCTCTTGCACTGTTGGTGGGAATGCAAGCTGGTGCAGCCACTTTGGAGAACAGTGTGGAGATTCCTTAAGAAATTAAAAACAGAGCTTCCCTATGACCCTGCAATTGCACTACTGGGTATTTACCCCAAAGATACAGATGTAGTGAAAAGAAGGGCCATCTGTACCCCAATGTTTATAGCAACAATGGCCACGGTCGCCAAACTATGGGAAGAATGAAAATGCCCTTCAACGGACGGATGGAGAAGGAAGATGTGGTCCATATTCACTATGGAGTATTATGCCTCCATCAGAAAGGATGAATACCCAACTTTTGTATCAACATGGATGGGACTGGAAGAGATTATGCTGAGTGAAATAAGTCAAGTAGAGAGAGTCAATTATGATATGGTTTCACTTATTTGTGGAGCATAAGAAATAACATGGAGGACATGGGAAGATGGAGAGGAGAACGGAGTTGGGGAAAATTGGAGGGTGAGACAAACCATAAGAAACTGTGGACTCTGAGAAACAATCTGAGGGTTTTGGAGGGGTGGGGGGTGGGAGGTTGGGTGAGCCAGGTGGTGGGTATTATGGAGGGCACGTATTGCATGGAGCACTGGGTGTTGTGCAAAAACAATGAATTCTGAAATTCATTTCAAATTTCAAATTCTGAAATATGCTGAAAAGAAATTTTAAAAAATCAAAAAAAGAGAAAAGAATGAGAGTAAGGGGCTGACTATAGCAAATGGAAAGATAGAGTGTCAATTTAAAAAATAGTAGTAGTAGGTTATGGTATATATATATATACACTTGAATACTATTCAGTTGTAACAAACATAAACTCCTTATATACTTGTATGGAACTATCTCAACATGTAATAAATGGAAAGGCAAGGTGCATGGTATCCAATATAACATTTAGGATTTTTTTTGTGTTTTTTTTTTTTAAGGACAGAAAAATTAGCTATTTACATTGGTTTGTATATGCATTTAAAAAAATATAAAGTCTGTAGGAAACAAAAGTAATGACAAGAGTTACCCTTTGGAGGGAGAGAATAGAAACTAATTGAGTGAACACTGAGAACAAAAAAGGAACCTATTCACTGTATTTTTATAATTTCTGATGTTTGCATAATGTGAGTGCATTTTTTAGTTAAAATAAACACTTAAAAAGATGTAGGCAAAAATTCTGTTTTAAAAAATGAGTATAGATGAAAGTCCCAGATATAATATCTTCATACTACTGTCTCTTGAAGAAAGAAGGAGGAGGAGGAGAGGGTGGAAAACATGGAGAGGGAAGAGGAAGAAAAGGAGGAGGAAGAGGAAAAAGAAAGAAGAGGAAGGAGGAGAAAAGGGAGGTCAACAAAAGTAATAATTATAATAAAAACAATTATAATAAAAACTTAAGACTTGGGGAAAAGGCAGGAATTCATTATTAAATTATAAATATAGCAACCCATTACTTATTGCTATAATTTGGAGATGAATTCCAATTAACATGACTGATAAAAATCAGACTTAAAAGTAAAATTCATGTTTTGTTCTGAAAGGCAATCATCCTAAGAAAAAATAAGTCTTGTATTACATGAAGTGTTCATTAATGTTTAACAAACCACTTTGGTGTGAGAATTGTAGCTCTGTGGCTCTAATTTTAATGTTTGACAATTTTGTTTACATAAATATTTCCATTGTGGCTGATTTCAAGTTACTAACATGACCTTACTTATTCCTTCTCTCTTCCTTTGTTTATATAAATACAAGATTCAGATATTTATCATTTTCTTTCTTTATGAACAACTTTTTTTATTATGTTCAATTAGCCAACATATAGTACATCATTAGTTTTTAATGTAGTGGTCAATGGTTCATTAGTTGCATATAACACCCAGTGTTTATCGCATCACATGCCCTCCTTAATACCCATCTCTCAGTTACGCCCCCTCCTCACTCCCTCCCTTCTGTAACGCTGTTTGTTTCTCAGAATCCAGAGTCTCTCATGGTTTGTCTCCTTCTCTGAATTCTTCCCATTCAGTTTTCCCTCCCTTCCCCTATGGTCCTCCACACTATTTCTTATATTCCACATATGAGTGAAACCATATGATAATTGTCTTTCTCTGCTTGACTTATTTCATTTAGTGTAATACCCTTTAGTTCCATCCATGTTGATGCAAATGGTAGGTATTCATCTTTTCTGATGGCTGAGTAATCTTCAACAGATGAATGGGTAAAGAAGAGGTGGTTCATATATACAATGGAGAATTTTTTTAAAAAAGATTTATTCATTTATTTGAGTGAGAGAGAGAAAGTACAGGAGGAGGCAGGGGAGGGCAGAGGGAGATGGAGAAAATCTCAAGCAGACTCCTTGTTGAATACAGAGCCCAAGGTGGTGCTCCAACCCAGGACCCTGAGATCATGACCTGAACTGAAATCAAGAGTCAGACACTTAACCAACTGAGCCACCCAGGTGCCCCTGAAGAACTTTAAAAATTTCTTGCAAGGCAGATCTATTGGTCACAAATTCCCCAAATTTTTGTTGGTCTGAGAAAGTCATTATTTCTCCCTCACTTTTGTAGGATAACTTTTCTGGATACAGAATTTTAGGTTGGTGGGGTTTTTTTCTCTCAATGCTAAATATTCTGTTTCACTCTGTTCTTGCTTGTATGGTTTCTAAATAAATGTTCAATGTAGTTCTTACATTATCTTTCCACAGATTAGGTGTTTTTCCCTCTTGGTTCTTTTAAGATTTTCCCTGTCCTTAACTTTATGCAGTTTGAATATGATATGCCTAGGTGTACATTTTTCTATATTTACTCTTCTTGCTATTCTGAGTTTCCTGGATCTGTGGTTTGGTGTCTGTCATAAATGTTGGGGAATTCTCAGTCATTGTTGCTTCAAACATCTCTTCCATTTCTTCTTCCCTGGCCATCTGGTATTCCCATCACGTATATGTTATACCTCTTGCAATCGTCCCACAGTTCTCAGATACTCTGTTCTGTCTTTTTCATTATTTTTCCTCTTTGCATTTAAATAGTAGTTGTGCAATAGCAGTTGTGAAGCCTTTGGTTTTCAAAACTAACACAGAGTTAAGAAAAAAATGGGAGTGAGATTAGAGCAAGTTAAAGCCCTACAAGTCTTGCTGTTCTTGTCAAGATTCAACCATTGTTCTTTGATGATCATTTCCTGATTATTGAAAGATTGGAGTTAATTTCTAGAGTTCTAAAAATAAGATTTTGACAGTTTTGCCAGTGCTATCATTACTTCCAGAGAGGAGCAGATATTTGGAGGTCCTTACTCTGGCATTCCAGAAGTCAAGCTGTCCCTGCCTTTTTTTTTCCCCCTCATAGCACTTAAGAGTTAAATGTTATTCAAGCTCTCATCTGAAGTGAAATTACTGATCATTTGTTTTTTGTCACTAATCAATCCCAATTAGAGTTGTCAACTTCCAATTAGAATTTAAGCTACAGGAAGAGGGATGCCGTCTTGTTTACTCTTCTATCTATCAAGAATTGTAAAGGATCTGAGATTTTATCCCATATGCCATCTAACAAGCTAGCTTGCCACAGTTTCATGGAGGTTCTCAGAAGACACAAGATTCCTGTTCAAAGACATTGGATTCTATTACTCACTGCACAGGAAAAAGCATAAACTCAAACACACAACAATTCTCCTTGCTTCTCAAATTTCACAGCAACAATGCAGTGTGGCCCCAGTAGATAATGTGTATATGATGAATTTGTATCTCAGATGAGGAACATTAAGATTAAAAAACTTAATCTTTTATAATGGGCTATACGCAAACCTGCCCTTTGCCTGGATGGAATCATTATTTTTATTATACCACAAACCTTTCCTTTGTTCTGGATAGAGGCACTATTTTCCAAGGCTATTTGCTATACAAACGTTTTTGAAAAGAGACTCTGGAATAAAATCTGTTAGTATCTCTGCTCACAAGATATGCAGAGACAGAAGAAACCTACAAAGAATTATCTTTCAATATCATCCACAGCCTAAAATAGTATCTGACACATGGTAGACATGCAATAAATGAATTGAATAAATTTCAATATTTATTCAATAAATAATTTAATAAATTATTTTGAATAATTTTATTGAATAGATAATTCAATAAAATGAATAAATTGAATAAAATCTCCAATATTTTCATCAAAATATTCTATTTCCACAAATAAGGAAAATTATGTATTTTTTTTTTAAATCCTAGATATAAGCAAAGTCTTGAAAAAGAATTGGCTTAGTCAATTTGAACTGCCCTAACAAAGTACCATACATAGACTGGGTGGTTTCTAAACAATAGAATTTTATTTGTCACTCTTCTAAAGGCTAGAAGTCCAAGGTCATGGTGTTAGCATAGCAGGGTTCCTGATGAGACCCCTGTACTGGGCTGTAGACTGTCAACTCCCTCTGTGTCCTTACATGGCAAAAGAGATCCAGGTAGCTCTCTGGTCTCTTCTTAAAAAGGCACTAATTCTATTCATAAGGGCTCCATCTCCATGACCTAATTAGCTCACAAAGGCCCCATCTCCAAATATATTTGGGGATTAGATTCCAATGTACAAATTCTGGGGGAGACACAAACATTCAGTCCTTAACAAAAACCTAAGAATAAAAACTTGTGTGGAAATTTGCTACAGTCTTCTCTCCTATTGCTACAGATTTGCTCAGTCTTCTCTCCTATTCCTTTCTTGCCTCATTCTAAAAAAGAACTGCTATGTTTGATCAAGGCAGAAACATTTAGTTAAACCATGAAGTTAAGGTCTTTCTATGCCTGTATTTTGCAATTCCCAAGTCCTAGAAAAGTAGAGAACTAAGGAAACCTGGAATATACATCTTTGTAGGAAAATGGATAAATATTCAGCTTGCTTGCTGCTTCTCTTTCTCCCTCTTCCATCCTCTCTCCCCTCTCTTCTTTTCCCACCCTTGTCTCTCTCCTCCAACCTCTCTATTTCTTACTTTCTCCTTACCCCCATGTACATATATGTCTGTACACACACACACACATAAACATACACAAATACACTGTTCTTTCACTGTGT
Organism: Lontra canadensis; assembly: GCF_010015895.1. Lineage (NCBI taxonomy): Eukaryota > Metazoa > Chordata > Mammalia > Carnivora > Mustelidae > Lontra > Lontra canadensis. Next base: position 11,257,811 of record NW_022631031.1, on the reverse strand, counting down.
TTTTCTTATAACTAGGAACATGTTGACATTTCCTCAACTTGAAAAGAGTAATATTCAATATTAAGTTTTGGCCTTGGGGTAGAAGTGGGCAGAGTGGACCTTTTGGCTAGCCTTTTTCTAAGCCCTGTATACCAAAAGCTTCTAGGCAAAAGAAGTCCATATACCACACCAGTTATTTTTCACTGGCATTCTATCCTGAGACCTTGAGCCATACTCTTACATTAAGTGTAAAATCTACTTTGGTCTTGATTTGTCTTCTGGAAGGCAAGGTAAGGCAAGGTCTTCTAGGTAAACACAGAATCTATTTTTCAGGAACCCCAGTTCTTTGCAATACCCAGCACATACTGATTTCTTTTTAAATAGAACAACTATAGAAGAGATTGCATCTCAGCCATTTTATATTATATCTCATGATTTTTAAACAAATAGAAAATGCTAAGTTATTTGCATGATTTAGTCACATACCAAATATTTATGGTATCCTTTTTCTCTGTCTACATAGTTTTATCTTCAAGGTTATCATAACATTTTCAGTTACAAATTACTTTATATGTATGTATTATACTGCTTTTCCTTGGTATGTTTAGAATTTGTAAAATTTTAGTTGTTTACTTTGTTTTATCATTGAAATGGATTCATTTTGTGTTATTCTGAGAAATATACTTAATCTGTGGACCATTTATATGACTCCAGTATAGCTAGCTTCTCTAATGTGTGAACAGTTTATCTCACTTAGTAGGGGTTTTTTTGTCATAAAAGTTTAAATTACTTTATTTAACTCTTATTGGGACTGCTTCTTTTCCCTTGTGAATAGATTTCCCAGCTTAGTAATGTACTTTGGGCCAATTCTAACCTCATAGCTGAAAATATTATTTCTTCACTATTGCACACACTTTCCGTATTTCACACAAACCAATTATTTATTATATATATTCATGTTTATAATTAATTTTAAAGTATCTGCCTCTTGTCTTAAAAGTGCCCAAAATATCGAGAGAAACACTCATTGTAGTCTATTACAACATGCTTTATATTTTGTAGTTTTATTCCTCCTGTCCTTGACCTTTTATTCAACCATAAGTATATTTCAAACTCCTTAACCAAATCTTTCACTGTAAGAAATTATTAATAATAAAGTAAATAATTAAAAAAGCAAATTTAAAAAGAGCTTTTGCTTCTGCTCTTCTTTTGTGGCAGGTTTTCTTTTTCTGTTCTTCCAGAGAAAATTAAAATATTCTAACAAATGCATGCTTGCCTCTACATAGAAAAGCATTGTTTTGCATGTACTAGAATAACATTCAGTAATTCTAAATTGAATTTCTGATCATAGTAACTCACTCCACCACAGTTCCCAGATAATAATAGCCCTCAAAAGTATTAAAGAAGCAATTGCTTTATTGGCCAGACTAGGTACTTAACTGCAGATATTTTTTATCATTTTCTGTAATTTTCACAAGTGTTCTCCATTATAATTATTCCCATTTTTCAGGTGAAGAAGTCGAGACTTAAAATAATGACACTTGTGGTCACTAAGCCAAAAATTAAACTCAAGTCTTTCAATTTCCAAATGTATCAATATATCTTGCCACAAATTTCTGCGTATCTCAATTTAGACCAAAGTCAAAAGGACACTTGAACAATTGTTTTTTTATGTTTGTCTCAGTTTTGTTTTTGAAAATATGTAGATATACTTCCTGTTCTGTTCAACTTCAATTGTCTTTTTCACTTTTAAAAGTCACCAAAGATAGCAAAGGTGAAAAACAATGGAAAAGGAACTTTACTTTTAACATCTCCTCAAATAAAAGTATTATTTGTAGCTTGCAAAGAATTTTCACTGGTCACAGATCTTGTACCTTCTTACTATTCAGGGAGTGCTGGTGTTGCTTTGTCTTACCTTCTGTTGCATTTCATCCATGATTAAAATCATGATGAAATTGTGGTAGGGCTCACTCCTGTAACTCTTTCCACCTTAGCCCAAATCAGTAAGCACTGCAGTTTCTTTTCAAAATGTGTTATTAGGTGAGAGATATAATTTTACTTTTCAGATCAAAAAGCATGCTAAAAAGAGTCAATCTGTGGGGTGTTTAACTGAGAATCCAAACCCTTGGAGTTTTTCTGGCACTTGCCTTGTGCCTTTCTACACATTTCCTTGTATTTCAAATTTCCTTCCTAGATCTTTTATAGTTTATAATCTGTCCCAGGAGCAGGTTTAATTGACAGGCCTTATGGAATATTTTTTTAAGATCTAAAGGATGGAAGAAGGAATACTTTCGAAAGGAAAAAAAAAAGTATTTACTTGGAAAGAGAAATTCTCTAAAGGACATATCTACCATGCATACTTCTATTTTTTACTATTCCTTTAGTATCACCGCATAGGCTTTCCAGGCCATATTAAGTGGTGAAAGGAGATTTCAGGAAAAAGCAAAGGAGCAGAGCAGGATGATCTTAAGATGGAGAAGAAAAAGAAGAAACTACATAAAAGCAGTATGACATTCCTGTTAAGTATGAAAAGAGACCCCAACCCAGTAGATATACTACAGATGTTAACAATGGGGGCCTCAGGTGGGTCAGCCCTCGGGCACCAAACCCTCTAGTAAAAAATATATATATATTCAAAGAGAAGAGAACCCTTTCTTCTGAGGAAAGACAGTTTCTTTTTTTTTTTTTTTAATGCACACTCCCTAGAATAAAATATGATTGAAAATGTGATGATCTGATTAAGCCTCCTGGTGTTAGTCCATAAAGTTTCCTAAAATGTTGAGTTTATTCAAATTATCACCCAAGGTGAATCTAAAAGTACCTTAACCTTCTAAGAGAATATTTATTGAGCACTTACAACATTGTACATGAAGAGATTGTTCACAGGAGTTTACAGTGCAGTAGGAAAAATAAACTATAAAAAATAACTGTAAGTCTCATGGATAACTGACAGCCAGGTTTCAAGAGAATGTACAGAAAGAGAATTTAATCTCAAATGGATGTCATGCAACAGAGATTCAATGTTTATTTTGAAATTTAAATGATGAGGATGCACTAGCCAAGGATTAAATGGTTAAAGTATCATCCAAACTGATGGCATAGCCTAGAGAAAGTTCAGGGGTAAGAGAGGTCATTTTAAAAACTCAGAGTGGGTCCCCTGGGTTGTTCAGTTGGTTTAGTATCCAACTCTTGATTTCAGCTCAGGTCATGAACTCAGTGTCATGACTGTAGGGTCATGAGATTGAGCACCCCCACCAAACTGCCCCTGGCAGGCTCTGTGCTGAGTGTGGAGCCTGTTTAAGGTTCTCTCTCTCCCTATTCCTCTGCCCCTCCCTCCATGCACACCCTACTCTGTCTCTCTCCCTCAAAAAAAATTATTTTTTAATAAATAAATAATTCAAAAATTCAGGGCTACTGAGTAAACACTATCAAAGGGCTACATCAGTCAAGTGAGATTTAAGTTGTAATGAAGAGAATGAATAAGAGAGAAATGATACTGGTATCAGGAAGAAAGTGAATGGGGCTATCACATCTGAAGAAAAAATGGAAAGGGTAGGACAATGGATGCAGGAAGAGTGGGCAAATGTATATATGGTATAATTGTGACAGGTCTTGGGGATTGTTTCAGATGGAGTTTAGGGGAGGAGAGAAGGGTGAAGAATGACTCTCAGGTTTCTTTGTTTGTTTGTTTGGTTTTTGGTTTTTGGGTTTCTTTGTTTGGTTGGTTGGTTTTGGGGGGGTCAATCAGGATTCAAGTGATGCCTTTTACTAAAATAAGAAACAGAGGGAAATAACTGGTTTGAGAATAAACATGATGAGTTTGAGTCCGAAGATATACATCTGGCAATAGCGTGTTAACTGATAACTCAGGCTTTGAAAGAAAAAAAGGCCTTATGGAAGATTATGAATGGTCTTATCTGTTGTGCCTACTACAAATTCTTATTGCTTACTTATCTATATAACACTTAACACTCAATTATTATTCTCTTCATTCCTATCACCTATATCTGATATTGCCTCTAATGACAGGGTTAATGTCATTCATTTCTGTGCCACCACAATTTACTATGTCTGGAACATATTAGACTTCAAGAAATACCCATTGTTAAATGGGTAGGTGAATAAACAATTTATTGAATGAATGAATGAATTAATGAAAAAAATAACTTCAACCAGAACTCTGAACTTTCTTTAAATTCCAAAAGTTATCCGCCTATAGGATCTGAATTACCAGGAATCTTTCCCCAGTCTCCATTTATGGAATCTGTGATCCCTCTATGTTCCTGGCAGAACACAGAACTATGCTTTCTACATCTAGCTGCATACTATAATCTCTGGAGTATTTAATATACTATTTAATATACATGTTCCTGGATAGTTCCTCATTCCTGCTGAATCAGAATCTGTGAGGATTATTTTTAACAAGTCATTCAGATGATTCTTATGCAATGAGCCTAGAATTCATCCATCTCTTGAAATGATCAACATGAGAAACCAATCATTGTATTTCTCAAATTAGAGAAGACATCCCAATTAGCCCCATTATATCAAAGAAAGAATATAAGCAGGTATTCAAGCATCCAAACTTTATGATTGGAATTTACATTTTAAACAGAAAAAAAGTTAAGGCAAAACTTTCCAAGATAAAATGGATCACGCATTTTCACCAGATGTCCTTACTTAGGAAAAAGAAATGTTAAAGAATTGTAACAGTGTCTAACCTGGAAAACAAAATACAGAAATTTTCACCAGTAAGCCATGTGCCTAGTACAACTCTGATTTAGCATTTGTTTAGCCTTACACAAGAGTCTCTATTTTAGAAAATTCATAAGTAACCCATTTTTCAGGAAACATCAATCTTTCCTCAGAGGAAATACAAAACCACTTTATACTGTTATTCCAACCTACCCTTTATGCTTTATTTTCCACCATTTGGCAACTTATACTCTATACTCCAGTTTAAAATAAAAAATCTCTTTTGCAATCCCTTAGACATGTTGTGCTTGTTCTCACATGCAAGATGTTCCTTCTGCCGTATGCCCTTGACCTTTTCTCTATCTGAATAATTTCCAACATTCAAAACCTAATCCAGAGACTTGCTCATTGTTGACACTCTCTTCAATATCCTCAAGCAAGGTTTTTGTTCCAAGTTCTGTTTTTGCAAAGTTACATTTTTATGATCTATTTAATAGCATATCTCCTTTCAATTTGTAATGAGCCATTTCCATATCTTTCACACCACCCTTTGATTCTTCTGAGCATTTCTTTTTCTTTTTTCTTTTTTCTTTCTTTCTTTTTTTTTTTTTTTTTTTTTTTTTTTTTTTTTTGCTTCTGGCCCATAAAAACAGTGCTTGCTACATAGTAGGCACTCAAAGGTGTTGACTAATCCTATAAAGGCACCTTCCAGCTCCAATATTTTGTGAATCTCCTCTAAAATGACTTCAGATTACTTTTTCTTTTCTAATTTAATTTCTCGAGTGTAAGCCCAAAACACAGTCAGTGGCCTACAAAATTAGTGTTATCACTAGATCTCGTGTATACAATCATCTGTATAGATTTTTTTTAAGATATTTATTTATTTATTTATTTATTTATTTATTTATTTGACAGAGAGATAGCAAAGAGGGAACACGAGCGTGGAGAGCGGCAGAGGGAGAAGCAGACTCCCCACTGAGCAGGGAGACTGATTCGGGGCTCGATTCCAAGACTCTGGGATCTGACCTGAGCCGAAAGCAAACGCCTGACTGACTGAGCCACCCAGGCGGCCCCAGTCACCTGTATAATTTTATCTGGTATACAGTTGTCAGTCATGTTCTTTAAAAAAAAAAAAAAATCAATCCCTCACCTATTGAAAAACTTTAAGAAGCCCTTCATTGCTGGTTGCATCAGGTTCTACCTTTTCTACTCGATTTTTCAAATACCCTCTATCTTATTTAATCTATTTAGAACTACCTTTTCAACTTTTGGCTTCATCTTCAATTGTATTCATATCATCATCTGCACTTAACCCAAAGAACCAGACATATTCCAGTGTCTTATATCAGTTTCCTCACTAGAGGTCAAAGAAGCAAGGACTATATTAAGTGGATAGATAGATGACAGAACTTAGTTTCATGGCACTGAGAAAATTACTACTTGGGACAAAATAATTCTGGGAACAGAAGGGATCAGCCCAATCAACTTTGTTTACTGCAGACTCAAATCAATGCCTTGTCTTTACCAGAGCTCCAGTTACATTTAGAAAAAAAGTACTATAAATACAGTGAAGAGGCAGGGCCACTGGCCATTGGTGTCTGGGTCCTTTGTACAGCACTTGGGGAGTGGTAAACTTTGGTCAATGTTTGTTGATTGATGACTCGATAGCTCTAGTTAAGCCTCACCATCAGAAGTCCAGATTTTTTAACAAGCTTCTCAAAGCTTTCGTTCCCAAAGAAGAAACTAAAGAAAACCAGATGACAATAATTTCAAATTGTAAAATGTTCTGGTTGTCAAATTTAAACAGGAATATCCTGTGCAACGGAGAGGCTGGCTGGTGCCAATTTCACATTTTGTTCTTTGGTGTCTGGATAAAGCCTGCTCTGCCAGTGAGCTGACAGGTTGAGACCACTCCAGATTCCAAAGGCACAAGAGAACATTCTACTTTTCATAATGTTCCTGCATTACCTAGGGAAAGGACTACATTCACAATGAAAAGAGCTTTGATTCATCATCAGTAGAAAGATTCTTCCATTTTCTGGGTGCCCACATTAGAATTTGGTACTGTCAACACTTCTTATAACACAGATCATGTATTGAAATGAGAAAACTATCACCTAATACAGCCAGAGAGATTAAGGGAGTTGGTCCAGATGACCACAGGAGACACCTCTAATTCAAAACCTAAAACATGACAATAGTGACTGTGATCAAGGAGCTTTACAGCACATAAGGGATTCAAAAAGCATATTAATCCACCTCCAGCAACACTACCAATTTAAAAGAATGATTAACCTTTTCTCCCACTTGATTCAACCTGGCATATGTATTATACCACTCTAAATGCTAGCAGACTCTATGCTTATGGCTTCCATTAGGTAGCATTTAGTATCCATGAAAACTTTCTTCAAGCAGTAATTACTTTTGAGACCATAAACATTTCAGATGGGAAAAGAAAAAAGCAAAAAAGGCACAAGTAAACTGAACTAGGAAAAAATAAGAAAACATCCCAGAATGTAAGTACGTTGATTTAAAAAGTAATTTAAAGATTATTTAAATGATACTAGGTGAGCATTTGCTCTGTTTATACTTTAAATAAAGTACTCTGTTCTGCTTGTAGGTATTGTTTATTATCTAATGTATGTTAAAAGCCTTTTCAAAGAGAGATTTATTCATTCTTGTATTTCAAGCACCTAGGTGCATAAACACCACGAGCAAAGAGAAATCATGGGGTATAATGGACACCACAAAGAATCCATTTCCTATGGTCTTTGAGTCTCAGTCTCCTCCTCTATGTAATATCGTAAAACTTATTTACATAAAACACCAGAAACACAGAAGGTACTCAAGATTATAGATTTGTTTAAAAATAAGTATTCAATACTACTTTCAAACATCTTTTTAGTAAAACAAATGCATTTTATTTGCAATGAGGCTTTCTTATAAATTCTACACTTATAGAAAATGATACATTTAGCAAACAATACACTTGTTTGCCTCCCTGTCTCACTTTACTGTCAATATTCAGGTGGGATTAGTTTTATCTCAGGCAGTTACCTCCATTGATTTGCATTTCAGACCTTACTAAAAGATTTTTTTTGCTCTTCTTTTCAACTCATGCCCGTTCTACATAAAATGTTGTGAACCCCTGTTAAAATGCAAAGGTCCCTGGAAAAACAAGAATCAAAGTGTCCATTGCTGCCAGTTCTAGAAGAAATATATCAGAAGCTAAATCATTAGTGATGAAGCCAGAGCTGGAACCATATCTGTCTAACTTCAGAAATCAGAAATCTATCTACTCCATCCTGCCTCTTTGGAACGCAGATCAAGGCTGAGAATGGAGAGGAGGCTCCTGATCAGGAAGAGATAGTACATGAAGGGTAGCATTTTGTTATTTAATGATCAATGAAGGAATCACTATGATGTTTTTACAGAACAAAATATAAGATTGTTCTCAAACAAAGTCCCTCAGAGTGATGCAGCAACAATGGAATCCTCTTGAGCTACAACCTTTCCTAAGCCACGCCATACCATTCTTCCCATGCAGGCTGGAAAGTCAAAAAGGAAAGGGGAGGGGGGTCTGGGTGGCTCAGTGGATTAAAGCCTCTGCCTTCGGCTCAGGTCATGATCCCAGGGTCCTGGGATCCAGCCCTGCATCAGGCTCTCTGCTCAGCAGGGAGCCTGCTTCCTCCTCTCTTTCTGCCTGCCTCTCTGCCTACTTGTGACCTCTGTCTGTAGAATATATAAATAAAATCTTAAAAAAAAAAAAAAAAGGAAAGGGGATACTAATTCATATTACACTGCCATTAGATGCAGATCTAGTGTTAATGATGTTTTATTTCATGGACTGAGAAGTTTCTCCAAGGAAAGGATGAGCTCTATCCTCAAGCAGCATCACTATGAAATAATCAAGGAGCCAAGGATGGTGGTATTAATTATTCTAAGTGTAGGGATTTGTTCTGCAAAAAAGAAGCAGCGGTCAGAAAGAGAAGTGCCCAACAACTACTTAACAAAATCGTTTCAGAAGTAAATTTCTAAATCTATATTTAGATTAATTAATTGCTAGATAGAGATTGCTAAATTTATTAATTTAGAGAAAATCTGAGTATGCTCCTGAAACCAAGAGGTATTTTATTAAACACCTATCCAAGAGTTACTTTTTCCTCAAATGGCCACCATATGGGTAGTCATTTCAAACACCAAGAAGTAACAATAAGTATTTTTAGGAAACTGATGTGAAAGAAAAACTTACCATCTTATGATAAAATTTGTTGTAGCTGGAGGTGCCTGGGTGGCTCAGTCGTTAAGCATCTGTCTTGGGCTTAGGTCATGATCCCAGGGTCCTGGGATCAATCTGGCATCAAGCTTCATGCTCAGCGGGAAGCCTCCTTCTTCTTCTCCCACTCACCCTGCTTGTATTCCCTCTCTCACTGTCTCTCTTTCTGTCAAATAAATAAATAAAATCTTTTTTAAAAAACTTTGTTGTAGCTGATTCTTTGATCTCATAAGCATGTATTAACTTCCTAAATTTGGGACTGAATCCTGCCATTAGAAAATGTTCCTTGAAATATTGCACTGAAAATCGTCTTTTATCCTTTAACATAAACACTGTATATGTTATTAAAAGATCAATAAAAATGCTGGTATTGCCAAAAAATTATTTTCCTAGTAGTGGAATTCAGGAAAATACAACTTTTATTTTATTATACTTCTACAAAAAGTTTTTTTCCACAAAGACTTTCATCAGGGGTGCCTGGGTGGCTTAGTCATTGGGTGTGTGCCTTTGGCTCAGGTCATGATTCCAGGGTCCTGGGATTGAGCCCTGCATAGGGCTCCTTGCTCTGCAGGGAGCCTGCTTCTCCCTCCCCCACTCTCCCTGCCTGTGTTCTCTCTCTTGCTATGTCTCTCTCTGTCAAATAAATAAATATCTTAAAAAAATAAAAAGACTTTCATCAATGTTAACTCTGAAGAGAAACATTTGTAGTTGTCTTATTGCTTAATGGTGACAGACTTGCACTTTTTCAACTGCTTCTATTATGGAAAATGGGGCACACTTTACCATGTTGTGGTAGTAAAAGAAAAAAAGAAAAAATATCCTCATAAACACTGGGCTTTAACTAGCTCAGTTAATGGGTTTCAGGCATTCTAAACAGTAGCAATTAAAAAATAACTTTAAATTTTATACATTTCTTCCAGTAGGATGAAAATCTAAGATATGTTAAACTTGATTTTATTATTTCGGCAAATACAGAGTTAGATTACTCCCTGTCAAATCAGAAATCAACTTCTGACAGCGAAAAAAATGCTAATTAAGAAAAACAGTAGGCATTTTTTATTAAGTATATTTATTTCTTTCCTGAGAACTTTGGCTATACAAGCTCTACACACAGTTTCCGCAGTGATCATCAGTGCTTTCTAACAATGCCAAGGCAGTGCTCTGTCCAATTAGTGGAACACAGGGACCAGTCAGATGCTGATGCATTTCATAAAAGAGGTGGTGGCAAGAAGCAAATGCAATTAGGGAATATTATCTCTGTCCTGTGTGCTTTACAAAACAGTATCTTCTCGTGACTCCTCTATCTCGTCCTTGCTAACATCTTAACATGTGTAAATTTTATAAGTTCTAATAAGAGAAAACTGAAAATGCCCAGGGAAAAGGTAAAAGCACTTCAACATAGAAAGGTCTCCCTGGGGATGCCTAGGTGGCTCAATTTGTTAAGCATCTGCCTTCAGCTCAGGTCATGATCCCAGGGTCCTGGGATGGAGTCCCACATCAGGCTCTGCCTGCTGCTCCCCCTATGCTCCCTCACTTGCTCTCTCCCTGAAAAATAAATAAAATCTTTAAAAAAAAAAAAAAAAGTCTTCCTATTCCAGGTACAAAAGATCTAGAGTTGCCAGGGAATATCTGGCAATATAACTCCCGAAATAACTATATGAACATAGATAGCTGTATGAACATATGAACAAAGAACAAAATTTGCCCACGTTCTCACTGGCCAAGCTATAAGTAATTTTTATAATTATTCCTTAAGATTATAGTAGAGGGGCTCCTGGGTGGCTCAGTGGGTTAAAACCTCTGCCTTTGGCTCAGGTCATGATCCCAGGGTCCTGGGATCAAGCCCCGCATTGGGCTCTCTGCTCAGTGGGGAGCCTGCTTCCTCCTCTTCTCTCTCTCTCTCTGCCTCCCTGCCTACTTGTGATCTCTGTCTGTCAAATAAATAAGTAAAATCTTAAAAAAAAAAAAAAAAGATTATAGTAGATAAAAAGTTTCAGTTATACCCTAAAAATCTTTAACACTTGTTCACCTTTCTTGTTTATAGCCTTCCTTGTCCCAGGTAAGAGCCAACAATAGCAGTAACAGATATCCTATCTTAAGAGGTCAGAACTAAAAGTGCGTTGAATACAGAAAGAAAGGAAAAACCATATGGTTCTTATATATTCACAAAGTAAATGAGAATCAAAGGAAAATTCTTTCCCAAAAGCTGGCAACAAATAGTTGCTCCTATTAATAAATTCAAGAAGAACTTCGAAGTAATCAGCAGCCATTGCTTCTGACACAACCAATAGCTTTGTAACTATTGGTTTACTTTATTTTAGAGTAACTTACACTAGAATTTAAAATGCAATTGTTCACAAATTGTAAACATTTTGTACAGTAGTGTTTGGCATCTCTCTATAAATAAAATGTTTTCCTAAGCCCAATATCACTCTTTTTATATTGAATAAATAGTGAAATTACTGTGGAATATCTGGTAAACGTGATAGGAAACCTCAGATGTCACAATTTGCTGTGTAAGATTTAATGTGGCCAACAGAGTTAACCTTCATCAGGAGCAATATTGGTGGGTTGACCCATGGGGTGAGACCATCATGTTCACTAAGGAAAACATGAGTGAGGATCAAAGACCAGTCAAACACAGACTCTATGCACAAATTCCAGTAGCAAGAAATGGCCAAAGTCAGCTCTTGTTATTGAAGAAAATAACCCTATAAGAACAAGTGGGAATCCTATCTTAAGTTTTAATGGAAGAATATTATTTAAACTATCATGAAATGTGAATCCTTAATATCTGTTCATTGTACTGGGTACATAAGATTTTACTTTGTAAAAGACTTGACAGATTTTTCAGAAAAAAATTGTTCTTTATGGCATTTTGTGGTAAAGCAGATAAAAGTGAGATCAACATTTCTTTGAAAAAATAAAGTAACAAATGTATGGAGAGTAAGTTATAATTTATTTTAAAAATGAGCTGAGTCAAAAGAACATGAAAATTAAAGAGAAAGAAGAATGAGGGACTTTCCTGGTCTGCAATTGTGACCTTTCTTCTGGTGTCAGAAAATGGTTATATAATTAATTTTATCCCTATGGATTTTACAAACATAACAGAATCTTCAGGCTTCCGTAATCTTTGATTATTGCCTCTTAGCCCCAACAACACCAACTCTCTCACACACATGTATTTTTTATTACTGCCTTCAGAAGGAAGGGTTTCATTTATATAATTACTGTTGTAGGTTTTTAGACTATTGACCCCAGTGCATCATATTTCACTATTTTCTTACCATGTTTAGTTCCCTCCCACACTGACCTGGGCTTGGTCATGTGACTTGCTTTTGCCCAGTAACATATCAAGAGCTGGAAAGTACTTGTACATCAAGCTTGTCCTTATGGAAACCTGCCATGTGAGGAAGCCCAGCCAACCTAATGGAGATACGGGGCCAAGCTGACAGCCAGCACCAATGACCAGACATGTGAAAGCAACCAGCCCCAGTCAAGGAACCAGATGATGGCAATCCCATGAGTGACCCCAGGTGAAGGCAACATAGATCTATCCAGTGGATCCCAGCCCAAATTGCTGATTCACAAATTGTGAGCAGATCAAATGCTTGCTGTTTTAAACCGCCAAGCTGGGTTCATTGCATAGCAATAGCTACAACTGTTTTCACTGTTAGATTATCTTCCTGCTTTATACTATATTTTCCCTCAAATATTCCCAGATTCTAGAAAATAAATAATAACTGATACAGCCTTAACACTGTTCCTCTCTCCTCTGTCTCTCTGTACACAGACACACAGACACACACACACACACACAATTTACACAGTTGACTCCTCAATAATGTGGGAGTTAGGAGTATCAACTCCTTGCACAGTTGAAAATCCATTTATAAATTTTGACTCTAAAAAACTTAATAAATAGTGTTGAACAAATGTCTTATGAATAATACAGAGTCAGTTAACATATATTTTGTATATTATATATATAACATACTGGATTCTTACAATAAAGTAAGCAAGAGAAAAGAAAATGTGAAGAAAACCATAAGAGAAGGGGCACCTGGGTGGCAGTCAGTTGAGCGTCCAACTCTTGGTTTCTGCTCAGGTCATGATCTCAGGGTCCTAGGATCGAGTCCCACACCATGGCCAGCATGGAGTCAGCTTGGGATTCTCTCTCTCCTCTCCCTTGGTTGCCCCACCCCCCCAAAATAAATAAATCTTTAAAAATGTTTTAAAAAATGATAAGAGAAAATGTATTGATAGTACTATACCAAATTGAAAAAGATAATATATAAGTGGACCTGCACAGTTCAAACCCATGTTATTCAAAGACCAGCTGAGAGTGTGTATGTGTGTATATGTGCATGCACATTTGAAAAATAATTTTATTTAATAAATCAATTTTTACTTTATTACAAAAAATTTTTTCAGTTACCTTAAGAAGTAATGCAGAATTATACTAAGTTTATAAATCTGAAGGCTCTTAAAAATGTTTTGTTCCTTGGATTCAAGTCTTAGTGTGCTTTATGTGGTTATTTATCTAATATGATTACTAATATGATTCCAGAAAATTGATATTTCATATTAAAATTTAAGCTTGAAGAGTCTTGTGACATTTTACCTGAGAAAAATAATACATTAATCCACTTTCAGCCAGAAAGCTCATGGTTTCCTTTATTTTCTAAATTGCCTATCAGTGAAGGAGACAATGTAGAATATAAGACTGCCATGATTAGGAGGAAGGCAGTACAGAAAAAGCCCCCAAAACCTAGGCATTGTCCAATCACCTCCCTATGCTTCAGTGGGAAATTATGTAGAACTTGAAGACAGGGAAAGGAGACAGATACAATATAATCATGATTAGGATAGTGACTCCTTAATTTTGTTTAAATTTGAATTGCAGAGGATTCTGGGGAAATGATAGTAGCTTCTGAGAAGTTTTTTAGCTCTGAATAGCCTATCCCTTCCCTAAAGACACAGGCTAAAAAAGGGGGGAAAAAAAGGCATCTTACAGCAAAACCACAAATTCACAGACAACATCTATGATAAGGTACAAACATGAGCTGCAACATACAACCAGGTAGGGACAAATTAGTAAGAGCAAAAAGACCTACATATGGGATCTAAAAGTATGTGGAAAGAACTTGAAAGAAGATAAAGGTGATTTTGTCTTTTAAGAGAGCCAGAGATTCCTAGGAGGGGCATCACAAACTCACAGAGAACACCAGCAGAAAGTAGGAGTGGACATTGCAGAGTCCAATTTGCAAATGAGTGCAAGATGTTCTGAGGATGCTGAAGTGGTCCAGGGCTTATGAAACCTTGATACGTACTGAACCAAAGCACCATTCTAGAAGAAATCCCCAGGTTCAACAGGACAGAAAAAAAGGAGAACCTGACAAATGAAAATTAGAGGAATGAGGAGGGAGATTTTAGAATTTTTAAAGTCATTTTTTTATTCATGTCATGAAAATAATAAAAGATAGTGAGAACTGGGGTTGTGAAGCTAAAAACTATATTCTGACTTATGCTTCTCTCCTAAAATGAAAATTTATTTCATTTAAAAATGAGGAAGAGAAAAGTACTCCAGTCAAATCCTACAGAAAGTTAGTAGGGCAGAAAAAGGGAAATAAGGATAAGAAAGTCCCAGTAGACCCTGAAAGCATGACAGAAAGATACACTCATAAAACAAATAAAATTGGTTTCCTAATGCTTTTTAAAAAGTAAAGAAAAAATTCTAAAAGTGATAGAAACTGACTTTTAGAAACAAAAAGATAATTACAAAAACTCAGAAATGAAGTGATTAGAGAAGACAGAGATTTGAAAAAGTGAGAGAACTCAAAAAGTAATTTGAAAAAAATCATTTCTTGAATGAAGATCAAACTAGAAAGAACACAAGTTTGAATAAACACAACAGATAATGTCTCCTTGGAGAAATGACTGATTTCAGATCCAGTAAGGAAATGAACAAGGTGTTCCTGTTACATTTTGTCATACCAGAGAGTTGGGAAGACTATCAAAGAATACCTTGGATGTGTCAAAAGGACTCGGGAGCCAATATGGTCCATGGACCTAACACAGCACAGTCTGTGCCCTGATGATTATAATGACATTAATAAGAATGACAACAAGGGAATAAAGTACCTAACTGATCATCCTTGGAAAATACTCTGGAGTCTTTTTTTTCTTTTTTTGGTAAAATTGGTCAATAAAAGAAATATTTATTCTGCCTTTTCTAATTAAACCGTGACCCAGAGCAACCAAAGAGCTGAAATAAATATTCCAGCTAATAAATGAGGAATAATAATATAATTAGTAGACTATCACTACTTGGTACCTATAATAATTAATGAGTCTAGGCATTGACAACTGATGGTCACAACATCGCAATAAGACAAGCAGATGCTTTATAACTCATTTTGGAATTAACCAACATCACCTATGAAGTAGACTTGCCAAAAAATCAACCTGAATTTTTTCAATCCTCTGGATTTATCTACAAATTCACAGTAAATACATGAGTCAAAAGAACATGATAAATGTATAAATGCAAAGAAGATGCAATTGGCATAATGCAGACTGTTGGGAACCCCACGGGATGAATGCTTTGGATTCAATGGCAAATGAATAATTTCAAGAAAATATGAATTTTTAACCTATACTTTAAAAGAAATTGTAGCTGGATCATTAATCAAAGAAATAATGGTTATTAAAATTAAAAAATACACTTACAGGACAATCAAAGAAATGTGAACTGACTGGCTATTTGTTAATCTTAAGGAATTATTGTTATTTTGGGATGTGTGATGATGAAACTATAGTTGGGCTTAAAAGGGACAGTTCTTACATTTTAGAAAGAGACACATTAAAATTTTTTTTGAGAAGGGCGCCTGGGTGGCTCAGTGGGTTAAGCCGCTGCCTTCGGCTCAGGTCATGATCTCAGGGTCCTGGGATCAAGTCCCGCATCGGGCTCCCTGCTCAGCAGGGAGTCTGCTTCCCTCTCTCTCTCTCTGCCTGCTTCTCTGTCTACTTGTGATCTCTCTCTGTCAAATAAATAAATAAAATCTTTAAAAAAAAAAAAGGAAAATCTGTAATTTGCTTCAAATTTGCTGGCAATTATGATGATGGGAATAGGGGAGGCATAGAGAAAATAGCCAGCAGGTGATATTTGAGGAGATTAATTGATGAAGGCTTCCACTTGTTCCTTTGTGTCTGTGTAGATGTATGAAATTTTCTGTAGTAAATTTTTTATAAATGCAGTTGGATTGAAATTTGTTCTTCTGAGCTCTCAGAGGGGAGAAAGCTATTCTTAAGTCAGGAGGCTTCTTCTCTGGCCAAGAATTCTAATCATAATTCTGCCCTACCTGTCCAAGTCCAGAACTCTGGCACCCAAATTATTCTGAGGACTTTGGTGATAAAATCTACAAGAATTAAAAAAAAAACAAAAACAAAAACAAAAATACAAAACAAAACAAAAAACACCTCTTCATTCTTATGTAGAAGACAACAAGGCCAGATAACCAGCCAGAGTAAAGGCTGTTCCCAGGTCTAGGACAGATAATAGAACATCAGTATTTGACCAAAAAAATTGTATATTCTTCCAAAAACCAGTTGTTACTATAATGTATACTTTGCAGCAAAATTTCTTTTCTGCATTTTCAGTATTAAAGTAAATCAACTATTTAGGTAGCACTTGAACTATCATATAATCAAAGTCTAGAAATCATTTAGGCTGAAATAACATTAAATCTGTCTTGGCCATTGTAGTACATTTTCCAGTCTTGCTTGCTTTGTCTATATTGACATGAAAAGTTGTGAGGGGAACTGCAAATCATTAATGCAATTTGAAGCAGTTTGTTTTACCTTGCTTCCTCCATACTCAACTCACTTTCAGGAACCTCTGCTCTCAGACTCATTTATTTATTTAATACCTCAGATTATTGTAGATGTCACATCTTTCCAAATAAACCACAGGCTTCTTTAAAGGCAGCAACCAGTATTATAAACACTGAATTCACTTTTTGTCTCTCCATCCTCAACACCAGTGCTTTCAAAATCTGTATTACTTAGTACGTGTTTGACCATAAAAAATTATAGAAACAGCTCAATTCTAACTAAATAATAATAATCGTTCTACTACTAATACTGTTACTACTAAAATACATGAAATAGAGTATAAGTAGGAGAATGAAGATAGAACTGCAAGTTCCATTCTACGAAGCAAATTATCCCATTGGCCAACATATTGATTGTAAACAGGTACTTGTGAACTGGTCACTATTTAAATTCATAATTAAGCGAAGGGTCATAATGATCTTTTTTTACCAAAAAAAAAGAATATTTCTTATACCTAGGAATTTTTAGCTCAACTAACCTGTAGTTTTAATGGAAATAGATGAGATATAAAGTATTCATTCATATTCATAAATAATCCCTCCCCTATTTTTTTCATATGAAACAATCAAGTAGAACTATTATAATTTGTCAAGAATTCACCAATATCTCCTTTTATTTTCCACAGTTTGGTATCAATACAAAATCAAGACATTTTGCAGAATTTAGCAATTTCAAAATCCCTCATCAATGTTACTTCCCTAGGACAAAATAAGATCGAAATTAGAAAACCACTGGCTAATGCTGAGAAATGATCTCTCATGATTCACTTAAAAGGAATTAGCATTGAGACTACACCAGAATGGTATTTGAATTCCAAAATAAACCACAGCTTATCTTCTCTCTTTAAAACCATCAGAAATGAATCTGCAACCTGACCTTTGAAATTCTGCAAAGAGACAATAGTTAGATATTTTGCCTCTTTCAACTTCCCTAGCCCTTTCTCCAGTTTCAGATAAGTACAATAGATACAAAGGCGTGGTTAAAAGGGCAATTTCATCTACTGTTGCAGTCAAGTTACTCACAGAATAAACAAGTTGATTCATATAATTGTTAGTTTCTTCAAGGGCTTTGTTTAGAGGGGTCTCAGCTTAAAGCAAGCAGCCCTGTCAGCCGATGGAAATAACTCTGTGGAAATCGAATTGCATATATATGAAAATGTGTCTATGAAAACTTTTATTCAATCTCAGATTCAGAATTTTACCATATAAAATTATATAGAAAAATATATTCAGGAAAAAAAGGAGGCAAGAAAATTTCATAATACCCCATGGCTCTTCACCCCCAGCTCCTTATTTTCTCCCACTTGATCAGAAAATGATATTCTGTAGGAAAGATTTGTTTAATTAGTGGATCAAATATTTAAGTGTGCTAAGAGTCTATTTATGAAAATTCTCGAAATATAGTTGCCTTTCCATCACCGTCTAAAAGATAGGACATGCACAGCTTTATTTTTTTCTTAAGACTTTTATGAATACTAATTATTATACTTTATTATTATATTATGAATACTATTAGTATTGTAATATTATAATACTAATTATTATAAATATATATCACAACCAAAGCTTGTTTTTAGGAGGCCTTTGAGATATTCCAAGCTATTTATTCTCATACTAAATGGCAGTTCTTTCTCCTGCAGTTTCTGCTTGTAATTTTCCTGCTACAGTTATATCCTACTGAGGCTGCTGCATGTCATTGTTTGATTTGAGGTTCTGAAGGTGAGATTGTATATTCTTCCTTCTATAGACTAATAAGATGGTATATTTATGATAATACATTTATATTTATTATGATACATTTATAATTATGATGACCACCTGCCTTCAGATGCCTGTTTTTCCATTTATTCTCACTTCATATCTATGATAAGATGTCTAAAATAAACTCTTTCCTAGTGATGTATGAACTTAATTATTTGATTTATTTGACTCATATTCAAACCAACTACTCCCAAAATATGGCCTTTCTGCCTATGGGATGTTGTCTAATCTATAGCCAGTATCTACTGTTACCACTGGGAATTTTTCTCCATTATAACAGCACCCAGATTTTGTCTGTTGTATATCTGTATATATTATATGAACATTATTCAGTCTTTAAAAAAAAGAAATCCTGGGGCGCCTGGGTGGCTCAGTGGTTAAAGCCTCTGCCTTCGGCTCAAGTCATGATCTCAGGGTCCTGGGATGGAGTCCCACATCGGGCTCTCTGCTCAGCAGGGAGCCTGCCTCCTCCTGTCTCTCTCTGCCTGCCTCTCTGACTACTTGTGATCTGTCTGTTAAATAAATTAAAAAAAAAAAAATCTTAAAAAAAAAAAAAAGAAATCCTGCCACTTGTGACAACATAAATGAAAATTACAGGCATTATGCTAAGTGAAGTAAAATCAGACAGAGAAAGACAAATTCCGTATGGCCTCACTTATCTGTGGAATTTCGTATAAGCTGAACTCAAACAGAAGAATAGTGGTTGCCAGTGGCTAGGGGTGGAGGAGATGAGATACTGGTCAGAAGGTACAAATGTCTACTTACAAAAGGACTAAGCTCTGGGGACATAATACACAGCATGGTGACTTCAGTTAACAATATTGTATAGCTGAAAGTTGCTAAGAGAGTAGATCTTAAATGTTCCCCCCATACACACACACAAAGCAATTATGTGAGGTGCTGGATTTGTTAACTAGCCTTATTGTGGTGATCATTTTGCAATACAGGCTTGTATCAAATCATCACATTGCACACTTTAAACTTGCACAGTGTTATATGTCAATTGCATTTCTATAAAGCTGGAGGGGAAAGGAGTCAACTGGAGCTGGAGGAGGCTGGTGAAGAACAACCACTGCCCTGAGCAGTACCAAGGTGGGAGAGGAACTATGGGCCTCTGCCAGTACGGCTAGGCAGGCTCCACTACCATCTGCTGGGAGATGGTGGGGGCAGCACAGCTGTGAGGCTTGTTGTTCATTCTAGGTAGCCTCAGGCAGCTTTTCAAAGTTAGATGTTGAAAACCAATAAATGAAATTATAAGAAAGAACAGCATAAATGCCTTTACTCTACTTATGGTCCTCTTGGCAAATTTTTCCATCGAAATGCTGCTCTCTGCAGTCTCAAATCAGGAAAATTAATACAGAACAGAAGTTTCCAAACTTTTCATCATAAATCCCTCTACTAAGAGAAAAGTTGAAATTTTATGACCCTTAGTAAATAAAACATCTTTTTGATTTTAAATATTTATCAAGAGAACCTCAAACAGTTACCTACTATGTGCCCAGGAAAAATAAAAACAAGATACAGACTTTAAACATAGACTTTGTCCCAGTATTATTCTTCTTTTTGACTTCACTTAAAGAGTTTTTGGTGTCTGTGTAAGAGAATAAGCAGACGATGTCAGAATGCAGGCTATCTCCTTCCACATTTTGTGACTACAAGGTTAGAACTAGAATTGCTCAGTAACTTTGTACTCTGATTTAAGGGAATATGAATGACCTACTTAACCTAATGTATCTGTTATACGGAAGCCAGAGGTGCCCTGTAATTGGCTCAAGATACCGTATATTTCTTTAAACGATAAAAGAAGTTTCTATTTAACAAACAAGTACAGATTTTCACCAACGTACCTACCCTACTACATAGCTCAGAGGAAAACTCTGAGGGAAAGAAAAACTGTATGGGCAAAATTTCAAGGTTCCATTCCCTGTGCAAGGTATATTGATGGACTTGTAAAACTTACAGAGGCAGCTAGGGACCCTGGGCATTTAGTAAATATATCAGTAAAGGATGGTGGAAAATAAGACTTTTCCCCGGCCAGAGGATAAATAAAGTAGATGAAGTTTGTCTTGTATGTTATTTTCTCATATGTTCTCATATCCCAGTACTCTTTCCAGGATATCCAAGGTGTCTTTTGTATCCTCTATAGACCTATACATACATGCGATACACAAACAGGCACACACATATACATGTACACATAGAGAGACAGGGTCCCCAGTCTGTTCTGTTGAAATTCAGCCATACTAACTAAGAAAGCTATATAACCCTGTATTTTACAGACTTTGAAAATACTTACATTTTAATAGTAAACACTTACCATCTCAAAACCCCTTCTGAAAAAGGAAGCGATTTCTAATACAAGAGGTTGACAGTTGACAGAGAAAACGTGGGGAAAACACAGAGGTGTCTGACCCCTTCCTACCCACCATCTTCTGCACTCTTGTGGAAAATTCATCAACACACAGGCTGCAATCCCTTCTGCAAAGTCAAAATCAAGCTTTAATAACATCACAATTTCATACAGAGTTCTGTAACTTATATTAGGCACTCGGTATGTATTTTATTTGTTGACGGGGGGAAGATACGAAGGAGGATATCATCTGAAACTATAGTGTACAACATTTAAGTCAATATAGATATAAATATTTAAATTTAAGGTAAATTTAAATTATAATTTAAAAATATTTCATAGAGTTTTATTTAAAAAAAATTTCTCTTGGAAAGTCCAACTTTTTTTTTCTTTTTACGTTCAGTTAGCCAACATATAGTCCATCATCAGTTTTTGATGTAGTAGTCAACAATTCATCAGTTGCCTGTAACACCCAATGCTCATCATATCATGTCCCCTCCTTAATACTCATCACCTGGTTACCTCATGCCTCCCTCCCTCTCCCTTCTGTAACCTTCAGTTTGTTTCCATGGTTTGCCTCCCTCTCTCATTTCTTCCCATTCGGTTTCCCCTTCCTTCCTCTATGGTCCTCCACACTATCCTTTATGTTCCATTAATTTAACTCTGTACTTTCAAAAAAGGCATTTGGTCCAAATGAAGAAAATCTTTAATTATTGTTCTTTAATTACAAAGCAAGGATTCATATTCTCTTTTCATGAAATACTATTATTTGACAATAAAAGAATAAATATTTCATGTTTTTAAACTAATGATCAAATTATTGACCTCCTTAGTCAGTTTCAACAAATTTGAACGTTTTCCATTTTCTATTCTTTAGCTTGTACCTAAGGAATTGAACACCTTCCTCAAAAATAAGGCTATCAGATAGGCAGTTCACAGAGCCTACCACCAGAGGGCAATAAAGAAGTTGAATCTTGAAGCTGTGTAGTGAAATAGTGGGGGTTTAAATAAAAGCAACATTTCACAGTATGCTTTTCTGAACAATGTTATATATATATATATATATATAATAACTTAATGGACTATATGTACATGCATTCTGAAAAGTCAGCAGCATACTTCACTGGTCAATTTCTATGACAAGGGGACTGTAATTTGAGTATAGAAAACAGTATACTTATATCTTAAAATTCTACCCCTACAGAATGTATTCACCACTGAAAAATTGTAGGAATAATAACTTTCTGTGACTTAATGACCAGGCTACCATTATCAAGAGTAAAATTTATTTTCCAATAATGCTCGAATGCACAGGAAGAATGCATATCTAGGAGAATGGATAAACTCAGAGTGACATATGAAAATAAATAATACTTAAAGTGGGAAAGGTATGAGATCTAGAAGGAAGAATTTTCTCTGTACTAGTGTGGATATGTGCATAGCTTCTAAGAAACATAAAAACCACTTCTAGGAAATACTTTTAGCTAGGAGAGGATTAACATGGATGAGGGAGAAAAGAAAGCTGGCTTTTAAAATACACTTTTATTTACCTATCCACTTGTCTATTTGCTTGTTTGTTTGTTTGTCTTTATGTTTGCAATATGGGGAAACATTGGATTTAAGACCAGTATCCCAATAGAACAAAGAAACTGAGGACTATACTGGAGCCAGCCAACGTTTGACTATCTTGTAATAATACTGTGAAATACAGCCAAATCATTTGAACTATAAGCATTCTCTCTAAAAATAATCTTAAGACATCAACTTTAATTTAGATGGTAAGAAAGTAGCACAAAATATATAGTGCTACTTGTTATGCTTTCTTTAGAGAAAGAATACAGATTCGGGATCAAATAAAAAGTGTCAGCAAGCCTCATAGATATAAAATATTCTGATTCCTATTATTATGACATGCCTCTACAAGAGGGAAGCTGGATGACAATTTTCCCAGGTTTCATAGTCTATGCATAACTGTTAGAAAAGAAACATCTCCAGGAAAACATAGTGTTAATGGATTCTTTCTTGGGTGTTCTCCAATATAACTACAAGGAGTTCCTCTTTTCTTCACCAGTACATATGGAGAGATGGAGGCAGGTGTGACTTGGAGGACTGATTGAAATAGAGCAAGGTGATCAATACTTTGTTTTTTAAAAATAAAAACTTCTATTTAAATAGTCTTCCCATCAAATAACGCTTAATACAAGTTCTTAAGCCTGGTGTAACAAATATTTTGACGTTTAAAAATTGGTCATGATTGAGTTAATTCATGTGGTTTTATTTCTGCCAAAATTTGATTGGTATAATTTTATATGAATATACTTTCAACTATGAATTACAGTTCTATGGGTACAATAACTGCATTTACTAAGAGTCCAATAGAATTTAATTGGATATATCACTGACTAAAAGAATATATATAAGAAGAACAAGACAGTTTTAAATTATATTAAATCATAACAATTTTTACAGTTAGAAGTACATTTAATATGAAATTTTTGAATTACATAAAAACCATGATTTGTAATTATTTATGTATTTTTGAGGGCTTATATATTATTAATGATAAATGTAAAAAATCTTTGAAGAAATTTTAGGATTCCAGGTTATTTTTGCTAGTAATTATAGGAAAATAGTGTTTTCATCACAGATGTCTCCTTTATAATGCAAATAAGTCATGATAACTTTATTGCTTAAATGTTTGCTAGAACATTTGCTAGATCTTTTAAAGAGGAAACAGCCAGTATTTTCCTTCCTATTCCTGCTATTTTCTTCTTTCAGATGTTTAACCTTAATTAACAGAAACTCCTGGAAGGGGACCAAGTCAGGGAACAATGAATCACAATGACACACAGAAATGTACAAACTGAGGACCGGACAGGAGGG
The DNA here is from genome assembly GCF_010015895.1 of Lontra canadensis. Classification (NCBI taxonomy): domain Eukaryota; kingdom Metazoa; phylum Chordata; class Mammalia; order Carnivora; family Mustelidae; genus Lontra; species Lontra canadensis. The sequence goes on along the minus strand of NW_022631031.1, from coordinate 11,233,972 downwards.
TGACTATTTTGGTCTCATATAAAGCCTAATTTTTCAGACTCCAAAGCATAACTCCAAGAGATTCATTTTTCTGTCAAATGGGCATTTATTTACACAGAGTCTCATCAATTCTGAGTTAAACACAAGATACAATGCCCCCTCCTTGTGCTTAGACCCTGTGGGAAGCAAAATCCAGTATCAATAAACCAAGAGTCCACATGATGGTAGTGGAGATGCAGTCCTAGAAGTTTTCCCTGAGAGTAAGAGATTTGAGAAACAGGCCTGCCTCCTCCCTTGATGGGGCAGGGGGAGCAATTCAGTAAACAGGGTCCTGCTCAAAGAGTCACAACACAAGTCAGATCCTGCAGCCCTCTCCTTAATGGGTTATCAGGGTATACATACACCTAGATACTTATCTGGGGACTGACCTCCCAATAAAAATATGACCCACCAATTCTTTTAAACTATATTCCTAAGATGAATCACACAATCAGAAACACAAACACAATTTAAACATAGTTTCTGACCACAAAGATATTTTTAGAAAAAATAATTTCTTGTTATTTGAAATAACCTAATATACTTAACACTGCTAATCTTTATTTCATCTTCCATATTTAAATATTATCCATTAATTTCTAGTGAGATTTTCATTTGCCAAATTTTTGTACATTTTTATAAAAACTTTTCCTTTGCCTAGACTTGATAATGGTGATGTTGGTTGGTTTGCTTAGCTTTCTGTGTACCTATAATTAAAATATTCCCTGCCTCTGTAATAATATTGTAAAACTGTTCCCAATATGGTCAAGCAAGAGGCAAAGTTTTTTGAAATATTTTTTGCAAAAATTCACTCAATTATTTTATAATTAAGTAGGTCTCAATTCCACATTTATACGCAATTGATAGTTTGCCTAGAATGAAATTTTAGATTGAAAATTCTTTTCTTGGGGTGCCTGGGTGGCTCAGTGGGTTAAAGCTTCTGCCTTTGGCTCAGGTCATGATCCCAGAGTCCTGGGATCGAGCCCTGCATCAGGCTCTCTGCTTAGCGGGAAACCTGCTTCCTCCTTCTCTCTCTCTCTCTGCCTGCCTCTCTGCCTACTTGTGATCTCTGTCAAATAAATAAATAAATAATAATTTAAAAAAAAAAAGAAAATTATTTTCTTCAGAATTTTGAAGGAAATGTTTACTTTCTTTTGTTTCCAGTAGTGCTACTGAGAAGTCCAATACCATTCTCACTATTGATACTTTTATAGATGATACTCTCTTCCTTCTTTCCCCAACAGTCCACATTCTTTTAGGACATTCCATTTATCCCCAAAGTTCTGACATTCCACAATAATATCCAAGGATATAGTGTTTTTTAACTCATTGTACTTAGTTTCATTGGATTCATTGTATCTGGAAATCCACATATTATATTTCTGCAACATTGTCTTGTATTCTTTCTTTGACAATTTCTTCCTAGCTTTTTTCTGTTTTTCCTTTCTGGAACTGGTATCAGCTGGACGTGTGCCTCTGAGACTGGTGCTCTAGTTTACTTTTTTTTTTTTTTTTCTATTTCCATCTTTCTTTTGTTGTTGTTCTATTTTCTGGAATATTTTCTGTTATATCTTCTAAGCCTCTTAATAATGTTTTAATTAATATCATGTCATGATATTTTCAAAGATATCTCTCTTGTTGCTTTGAAACACAGCCTTAGACTCATATGGCTTGTTAAAGTTTTTCAGACAATATTAATTCAGTATTTAAAATTTCTTAATTTTTAATTATTCTTTGCCTATTTTTATTTTGTTTTCCCTTTGTTTGTATCCATTATATTAGATGCTTTCTGCAAATATCTTTTAAACTTGATCATCTACCCATTTTTAAGAATAAGGTATTAAAAAGCTTACTGGAAAATCTGTGAACATAAATAGACATTTTTATTACTTGTCCATAGCTGGGCTGCAGAGTCATGAACAGGTGGGGACAGGGACATTTCGTTGTGCTTAAACCAAATCAGTGGGTCCTTTCTCCTTGTACATTAAATTTCCCCACAGAGGAATTCCATTCACCTGCATAAAGAACATAAACCCAGTAACCTATATTTGGGAAAATAAACAGTGAGTTCATTATGCTGACTTTAACTCAAACTCTCTGTTTTTAATTAATTATCTCACTTCTATTTTCAGTCTGGTAGTATTCCAGAACCCAGTCTTTCTAACTGAACCTCTCCATGGAAAACTCCATGCTTCTGCAGGAATAGGAGAAGAAGAGTCATGCTATTGTTTGTTTGGGGATGGGAAATTTGGAGGTGGGTATATCTACTCCTTACCCAAATTTTCAAATAATCTCCAATTTTTCAAGTCCACTATGTACATATATTTTAAGGTACTTCCAATTCCTAAACCTTACCAAGGTTTTAGTTTTCAGCTAAATTTCTTAATGGCTTCTTGCTTGAGGAGTTTTTGCAGAGTGGAGAAAATCTAAATTTAAATCACATTAATCCATCCATCTCCCATCTCCCAAAATTTTATTTATCATCTCTTATAATCTCCTAACCAATAATCCTTGCCTTTCTGGGCCTGTACCATTTATATTAATGTTACCTTCCCATAGTTATTAACCCAAGGATTTATTCACTGAATTATAGGACTTGTATAATTAGCAAAAGTGAAGATCGCTTTCTGTCAGTATTTTCTTCCATTTCATAAGTCTATTGCAAGAATCTTGAAAAGCATTATACCATACCTGGAGTTTGAAAATATTTATGGATAAAATATTTCCAAAATAAGTTTAAAAATTAAGATGGTAGACACAAATACCTTGGATTCTGATTATGGCTCTAAATTACATTGCAAAATTTTAATCACTCAGTGCCCTAAGCTTCTTTCCTGTAAACCGGAGATAACAACAGTATCTAAATCATGTGGTTATAGTGAGAACTAAATAATGTGTAAAATACTCAGAAGAATGGAACAGTTTCACAAAGCATTCCAGTGTACTATTGTTCTTCCTGAGCTCTCCCAGACTTAAAATTTCCCTCCATTTTTGTACTTAACTATTTAGATCTCTTTCTCTTACTCTTCTGCTTTTTAAGAGTATCTAGGACCAATCAAGTGTTACTATGTTGTGTTTTCATTTTAATTCATCTCAAAGGATTTCTCATCCTCCTTATTATTTCTTCTTTCTTCCATAAGTTATTCAGGAATATATTGTTTGATTTCCACATATTTATGAGTTTCACAAATTTCTTTTTGTTAATGATTTCTAATTTCATTCCATTGTTGCCTGAGAGCATACTCTATATCATTTACATCCTTCTAAATTCATTATAATCCATGTTATGTCCTAGCATATGGTCTATCCTGGATAATGTTTCATGTACACTTGAAAGGAATGTAAGTTCTGATGCTGTTAGGTGAAATGTTCCATAGACATCTCTTAGTTCTAGTTGGTTAATATTGTTGTTCAAGTCTTCTATTTTCTGTTCATTTTCTGTCTAGCTATTCAGTTATTAAAAGTAGGGTATTCGAGTATTCAAATATTATAATAGAGCTATTTTTCCTTTCAGTTGTGCCCAATTTTGCCTCAGGTATTTTGAGTTTCTGTTGTTAGGTACATATATATTTATAATTATTATATATTATTGAGGAATTACCATTTTTTAAAAAGATTTATTTATTTATTTTAGAGAGAGACGGAGAGAGAGAGTGTGAGCAGAAGGAGGAGAGTGAATCTTCAAACAGACTCCCCATTGGGTGCAGAGGCTGACACAGGGCTTAATTTCAAGATTCTGAGATCATGACCTGAGCCAAAATCAAGAGTCAGCCCCTTAACTCATGAGCCACTCGGATGCTCCTGGAATAACCATTTTATTATTATAATATCTATTTGTCTCTAGTAAAAATTTTTATCTTAAGATGTATTTTTCTGGGGCACCTGGGTGGCTCGGTCAGTTAAGCGTCTGACTTTGGCTCAGGTAATGATCTCAGGGTTCTGGGATCCAGCTACACATCCTGCTTCATGCTCAGCAGGGTGTCCGCTTCTCCCTCCTCTGCCCCTCCCCCTGCTTGTGCACTCTCTCTCTCTCTCTCTCTCTCACAAATAAATAAAATCTTCAAAAAACATACTTTTTGATATTTGCTTAGCAGGCCAGTTTGGTTTGGTTACTATTTTTCCGGTATATCTGTTTCAATCCTTTTATATTTTACCTATACATGTTATATAGATAAAAGTGTATCACTTTGTTAGAGAGCATATGTTTGGATCTTTTTTTTTTTAATTTACCCTGCAAATTTCTACCTTTAGATGGCATGCTTAATCTTTTTATATTAAATATAATTATATTTAATTTTGTAATTTTATATTAAATATAATTCATGTGGGATTTTTTTGTCTGGCATTTGCAAATTTATTTTGCATATGTCATGTCTTTTTCTAATTGCTCTACCTCTATTACCAACTTGGTTTTGCTGTTGTTGCTATTAAACAGATATTTTCTAGTGTTCTATTTCAATTCCCTTATTTTTTTACTATATGTTTGAGCTATATATTCTTTTTTTAAAGATTTTATTTTTTTGAGAGAGTGAATGAGAGAGAGAGAGAAGAGAACAGGAGCAGAAGGAGAAGACTTCCCTGCTGAGTAGGGAGTCTGATGTGGGGCTCTATCCCAGGACACTGGCATCATGACCTGAGCCAAAGGCAGACACTTAACCAACTGAGCCCTTGAGGAAGGAAGCACCCCTTGAGTTATTATATTGTTAATGCTTGCCCTAAGGAACATAACTAACATCTTAACTTATAAGTAACTAGCTCTGATTGATACCAACTTAATTTCAATAGTATATAAAATTTTGCTCCTATGTAGCTCCATTCCATTCCCCTCCTAGAGCCTAGCATCATCACCCTGTTTCTGTGGAAACTTGTGTGGAACTCTTGAGCTTCTAAACACCTCAAAGAGACATTTAATAAGATCAAAGGTTCTGGAGGGAGGATGCATTTCCTTGCCACAATTTTAATTTTACTATATGACTAGATAATGCATGCTTTTTGTACAAAATTCAAAAGTAACAGTGGTGAATGTAATTCTCTTATACACTTTTCCTTCAGCCACCCATTTCCCCCTCCCGGAAGCAATCATTTTTTTTTTTCAGGGGTAGTTTAGTCAGACATGGGCCATACAGAGGATAATTCCTCTTATTAAGGTAATTTTGTGCTTTATTTTTCTGAATTGCACTCTGCAGGAATCTGAATTCTTTTTCTAAGATGAGCCTTAAGAGATAAGTCAGCTTCAGTATAACCTTTATTGTCTCCTTATTCCATCTCACCCAAATAATAGCATCTTTGAATTTTATCAATAAAAGTGAGATTCATTGGCTTCAACTGTGCTGATCTACTCACTCAGGAGAAAGAATGATATGGTTATAAGGTTCTAAACTGTATGGATCTACACATTTACGAACATGTTGAAATCCTGGCTAAGTCATCTCTCTATGTTTATAGCACGCAAACATGCTGTTCTCTGCTGTTAATATCATTTTAGGAATTCCCTTCACATCTCTCCTTGATTAAATCTCTTGTTTTCTGTGTCCCACATTTTCCTCATTTTTAGTTTGTTATCTCATGTTTATGGAGCACATAGTACAATTTCTTCATAAGAATCAGCATGTAGAAAATATGTTTTTTGAGATATTGCACATCTCCAAGTCTTTATTCTAGTGTCTGCTGAATTAATACTATAGAATTCTAGATTAGATTTAATTTTCCTTCAGAATATGGAACAAAAGAATCTACCCACCTCCTGGCATTGCTCTTGAGAATTCTGAAGCAATTCTGATTTTTACTAATATATGTATATGTGTGTGTCTTTTTATCTTTCTTTTTGTGAGCAATTAGAACTGTGTATTGGTTCGTAAGTGCTGTTCTTACTTTCACAGTAATATGCTTAGTTTAATCCATTATGATGGGTGCTCAGTAGGTCCTTTTTGTAAAGAAATTTATGTTCTTATTTTGGGAAATCTGCTTGCATCATTCTTCCTTCTTTTTCTGCTCTGACCTTCTCTAACTCATACTATTTGGATATTGCATCTCTTTAATGCGCTTTCCAATTTTCTCTCCTCTTTTTCATACATTTGGTTTTTTGTTCTATTTCTCATAGATTTTCCATATTTATCTTCCAGACCTTCTATTTCTTTCTGTTTCTTCTCTAGTGTGTTCATGATGTTTTTATGAAGAAGCTAAAGAGTTGAAATAGGACTATCTGGAAGTATTAACATATATGACAAAGGGCTAGGAAGTATAATACACATTCATCTTTGTTTCTTTAAATTCCATGAGAAGTGCTTAGTACATAACAGACTCTCAATAATTTTGTCATGGAAGAAAGAAAGAAAGAAAGAAAGAAAGAAAGAAAGAAAGAAAGCAAGCTAGATTCTAGTCCCAACATATATGTCTTTCCTATGTTGTCATCCTCATAGTATGACCTCTAATGGTCTCCATTTCTAGCTAGAAATTTAAGACCACATTTTCTCTCTGCCACTGACAACTCTAAAATTAGTTGCTTCTACTAATTCTACTTTTTAATACCATCCCCTGATGATGAATATCATTATATAATACACAAACACAAATTTTAGTTAACTGAAATTTTTAAATTATCTCAAATATAAAACTTACTATACAGGCTAAGTAAAAGAATTGAACTCTCTAGTACTTGAAATCCACTAAAAATCCATCCCAATTTATTATGTTTTTGCTAGACCTTAACTATTTAATTCTAGTAAACAAACCAGGACTGCAATTTGGTAAACTGATTTCTTCCTTGAATAAATTTCAAAATTCTTTCTTGTATTATGTATCATACAGTGATCCAGCCACCCATATTGGTTCGTTAAAATGTGAAATAGTTTCATACAATTCTACTGATTAAGCAGGGGTCATGTGAAGAATTTTCTTGTGAAGTGGAACAGTGCAAAAGGTTTATATATCTTGGTAGTGATTACAGGGAAGCTATCAAGCTTTATCACACAGGCAATTCATATTTTAAAAAATAGTTTCAAAGTAAATCTTTCAAATTCTAGGCATCTATACCTTTAAATCAGTCGGACAACAGCCAGATCTTTTAAAACCTTGGACTCTGTTTGTCAATCCACTAGCTTAAAAAGCATGCTTTTCATTCCTCTTTTTAAATAAAAGCAGCCTTGTCTGCACTGATTTCATCATCTCCATTGAAAATGTTTATCTGCCAAATGAAAAAGAAGAGTACAAATTAGAAACACTGATACATCTTCTGACATTATTCATTTAGAAGCTAGTTCTCAAGTTGTCATTACATTTACCACATAAAAATTAGAAATGATTTGTTTGGAGACCTACGGCTATTTCTAGACCCAAGATGTTTGGACAACTGTAGATAAAGTTTCATTATCAGACTGAACTAAATATGCTATAATTATATATAAATCAGGATGATTTTTGTTCCATTAACTTAAGTTATTAATCTACTCAGGCCAAGCAGCAGGATACCATCATTCTCCAAAATTATACAAGTGTATTTCCCAGCCAAAAATGTAAAAAGTGATGTTTGAAAATTAAGGTCAAGGATTGGTTGGACAATACTCATGTTTCTATGATCTGATTGTTTCCATCTTTCTTCTGGTCTGTGAAATTCAGCCTACTTTCACAAAACCTGTGTTTCCTTATGTTTCATTTGTATTCATCACACTTGAAATTATTAGTTAAATGTCTATTTTTTCCAATAAACTTTGGGCCAGGGCCCTCTGCTGTCTTATTCTGTATGTCTAATAATACCATATTAGGTATCAATATTTGTTTAATGAATTAGCTAATGATAAATGAATGCAGAAAAAGAAACCTAATTTATTAGACTTAGAATTGATTTAGGTAGGGAATGGAAGTTGGAAAGTTCGAATGACCCTGTATTTTCCAAAAATTTTACATGATAATAGTTTTTTAAAACTTTAGTATGCAAAATGTTATATACATGGAGTTAACAAATAGTAAAAAAAGAATGATGGCATAAGTAGTTGAAAATGTTGATTTTTTAGTTACCTAAGTCCTAGGGAAAGTAGGAAACCAAAAGCAATTCATAATTCTGTACTTAAATATTTAAGAAATAGGATTTAAGGATTCATTAGCGTACTGAATTATTATGATTTCTAGACCAATTAGCACCATAATTGATTTAAATAACATACGAGATGCAGACCTCTAAGAATATTTACCATGTTAATCAAACAAAGAATTACACTGAAATATGAGAAAATTTGCCTTTCTAGCATATCAAAATCTTATACTTGGGCAAAGATGACATTTTTAAGAACTTACTTTTCAATATAGAAAATTCTTGCTGATTTTGCATTTTATGTTCTTATTAAAGCAATTTTCTAATGTTTTCTTTTCATATGTTAAGATATTTTGTTTATAAAAGAATATGTAATGTTTCCCTGTAGGGCTACAAACATGACTAGAATGCTACATAGCAGTGCTTCGGATATAATCTAAAAAAAATGTCCTTATGTGCAACAGCAGAGACCAATGATTCATGAAATTACTCAATGTTGGGTATATTCCTTCTTATAGAACTAATAGTTTACACAAGACATTTTCCTTCCAACTTTGAATACAAATATAAATTCTACTCAGTATGTCAGCATTTACATTAAAATGAATTTCCTACTCATGGGAAAAGCTTTAATTAAGTGTATTTAGAAGTTTGGAAATCAGCAGCACATCATGGTGAACAATTTAAATGTGATTTTGCCTACTTGGGCTGGAATAAAACAAGTAACAGAAGAGAAAGAAAGAAAAAAAAATGGGCAAGAGATCTTTCTTTTGCCTATTAACAAAACCATTACTTTTTCTGCATCTATACCAATACACTCAACTTCCCTTCTCCTGAACAGAAGGAATGCCCATTTCCTACCATAGCCTGTTGTTCCATTTGTGCTCAGGATCCCATCACAGCTCACCGCTCAAGACTCTACTTTTGAAACTATCCCCATTTATCCTACATCAACTTTTTCTTCTTTAAACTTGATTTTTCTCCAAAATACATAAGTATGCCTTAATATCTTTCATTTTATTTTTTAAATATATATTTAATATAAATTAAATACTTTATTTTAAAATCTCTGTTACTAAACTGTCCATGTGTCTTCTAACAGTCACTGTCAGATACATGAAAATGATATCACTATCTCCTAAGAGGAAATTTTTCTTCTGTAACCAAGGTAGGAACTTCTATTACCTTGTATCATGTCTCATTGTTAATTCGTTTATTTTACCAATCATAATATGAATCTTCTTTATTTTGTTCACTTGATAATTTAGTCTTTTTCCTCTAAGTAGCATATAGGCTCTTTGAGGCAGATTCCTTAACTCTTGCTCATCACTGTATCTTGAGCTCCTAGAAGTGATCAGAACATAGTCGTTATTTAATGTGTATTTACTGAATGAATAAAAGACCTATTCAAGTCTCTTTGGAAAAATTAAGTTTCAACCCTAAGTAATGATGCAAAAGAGACAAAATGTCTTATTGCCACTTGCATTTCTCTATCTTTCCTCCCTTCTGTCTTCCAGATATCTAGTACCCTTTTACTTCTTCACTGTAATATTATCTCTAGTATTTTGCCCTCTAGACAGTCCTCATTGTCCAAAATAATAACCATTTCAAAAAATCACTCAATTCATTTAGCTCATGTATCTTTAGATGAGCAGTAAGACAAGCCCAGTTATTTAATTTAATTAATTCATGTCAAGGCAAAAAAAATAAGATTTGTATTTTTTTCCCTACCAGCTTTCTCAAGTGCATATTAGATTGTTCAAAGGAGCAATCATATTGTAACTCTTGTTGGCAAGAAATCAGACTCTGTGTGATTCTCCAAACATCTTTACTAATTCCTAAGGAGATCTGTGTAACTGTTTCCCAATTTTAACCATTTCTTTTACTATCATGTAATTAGCCCTGGGCATAAATACCTATTTTCTAAAACTACTTTCATCATTTTTATCCTTCCAAACCTATTTATCCTGCTTTTCTTATCTCTATTAATGGGAATATCATCTACCTTTATCATATATGACCATCATCATATGATTTTATTGCTCAAGGCACAAAAAGATTATCACCTTCTCTCACCTCTTACATAGTGACCAAATATTCTCAACCCTATCTGAAATATAACATGAAATCCATAAATTCATCTTATTTACATCCCTATTTTTTCCATCTTCATTGAGGACCTTGTGGTGTGCCTCTAGGGTAAACCTTCTTCCACACATCTCCTTTTCCACACAGCTAGTATGATCTTGCTAGAATGCAAACTTTCCAGACCATTTCCACTTACAACAGGAAAATAATACCTTCAGGATCTAGTATATGTTTTCCTTCTCAAACTACTCTCAACTTTTCCACATGGAGCACATGATAATTACAAGTAAAACCAGCATTTAGAGACCTGGTTTACGGCGACATGGCTAAATGCACCAAGAAGGTCAGAATCCTGGGTAAATATGGGACCCGTTATGGTGTCTCCCTCAGGAAAATGGTGAAGAAGATTGAATAAGCCAGCACACCCAGTATACTTGCTCCTTCTGTGGCAAAACCAAGATGAGAAGACAAGCTGTGGGGTTCTGGCATTGTGGCTCCTGCATGAAAACCATTGCTGGTGCCACCTGGACCTACAACATCACTTCCGCCCTCATGGCAAAGTCAGCCATCAGACTGAAGCAGTTGAAGGACCAGTAGAAGCTCCACCATTTGAAACACTGCTAACCTATATTAAATGGGTTAATTTATGTAACAAAATTTTTTTAAAAAACAACATTTATTGGGCACTTACTCCATTCCAGGAGGCATTATAAATATTTTGTTAGGTCCGTAATCAAAGGAGCGAGGCTGATACAAAGCGAAGGTCAAGCAGCAAGACTGATACAAAGCGACGGTCAAGCAAGCTTTATTTCGCACCAAGCATCAGTCAAACTGACAGTTTGGGGCCGCCTCTTACAGAGAGGGCAACCACTCCCAGCCTCACAGACTAACTTTTATAGAGCAAAGGCCATGAGGTTGAGCCTGGCCACACACAGGAGGCCAATGAGATTGCAACACACAGAGAAAGCTGCACAGTCATGCTAGGTCACACACAGGTGGCCAATTGAATTACAATTTACCCCATAGTAGATATTTGAACTAGTCTATCACCTTGGTCAGAATTGGCACCCAAAAGGTGCCCAAAAGGTGGGGCCCACACTCCTTGGTAGCTGGGGAGACAGTATGCGGGCTCCACTGATTGGATGTCTCCACCTGGCCCGACTCATTCCTGCATTCGGGCTCTGTTATCTCCACCTGACCTGACCCGCCCTTGTATTTGGGCTCTATTATCAGGGACTGGTCGACCATAATTTACTACATAAACAACAAAAATGGCTGTTTAACTGAGATGGAGCCGCTCTGGCTAAACAGGCCCTTACAATGTCACCAAGATAATCTCATTTATGTCTTAAAATAACACACTAAGAAAAAAGTACTATCACTGTAATAAATGTTAAAATGAATAAAGTAAGGCCTAGAGAGGTTAAATCATTGTCCCATGCAAATGAAGGGAGTCAGGAATCAAACCCAGGTTAGCCTGCCTCCAGAGTTCATAGTCTATTTTTTAAATTTAATTTTTAAATTAAATATATTCGATATATGCAAGTTTAACATTTTGTAAGTTTAAGGTATACAACCAGTTGATATACATTTATATATTGCAGTATGATTGCCACTGTAGCTTTAGCTAGAACCTCTACCACATCACATAATTATCATTTCTTTTTTTTTTTTTAAGATTTAATTTTCTTATTTGACAGAGAAAGAGTCAACGAGAGAGGGAACACAACCAGGGAGAGGGACAGAGGACGAAGCGGGCTTCCCGCTGAGCAGGGAGCCAGTCATGGGGCTCAATCCCAGGACCCCGGGATCATGACCTGAGCTGAAGACAGACGCTTAACATCTGAGCCAGCCAGGTGCCCCATAATTATCATTTCTTAATAGCCGCACTCCACAGCATCTTGTCGTTCCCCCATTTAAAAAAAAAAAAAAATGTTGTCTTTCATCTCTATCATCATTGCTGTGCAAAAAACCTGAGGCTTGGGGTGCCAGAGTGGCTCAGTCTGTTAAGTGGCCAGGTAAGCAGCCATGTCTTGGTTTTGGCTCAGGATCATGATCTTGAAGTTGCAGGATCCAATGCTGCATCAGGCTCAGAGCTGAGCACAGGATCAGCTTCAGATTTTCTCTCCCTCTGCTCCTCCCCTCCTCTCTTTAAATTAAAAAATAAAAAGAACCTGGGGCTTAGTGGAGCACCTGAGCGGCTTTGTCAGTTAAGCATCTGATTTAATTTCAGCTCAAGTCATGATCTCAGGGTCTTGGAATGAAGCCCCACATCATGCTCTGTGCTCAGCAGAGTCTGCTTGGGATTCCCTCCCTTTCTCTCTGCCCCTCCCGCCTTATGCTGGCTCTTTCTCCATCTCTCTAATAAATAAATCTTTAAAAAAAAAAAAAACAAAAAACAAAAAAAACTTGAGGCTTAGTGAGAGTAGATAAATTTCCCAAGATTGCAAAATCGTAAAATTATAGCATGGGCCTGAACCTAGGCTACTCTGAATTCACCCTGCTCTGCCTCTGCTCTTGGACTGTCTGGTCCCTAAGATGAGATGGAGAGTCCCATAGACACTCTGTCTTCTAATATATACTTGATCACTGACTACAGTCAGAGGACTTTATTAAATGCCTTGGGCTGTACATGGCAATGTTCAAAAAAGGAAAGATGTTATTGGAGAATGCTGACTATTTCTTTCTCTCCAAATGCCATCCATCAATAGTCAATTTGTGCAAACATCAAATCGGTGCTATTTTCTTTTGAAGTATAAGGAGAAAACATTAATTTGTATGAATTTAAGCATGTGATTAAAGCATGAAATTCTTCCCAGTCATGACTATGAGAAAGGTTTGAAATGAACTGTAGTCCTCACACCACCGTGTATTAATGTAATCTTCCCAAGGGCCCATAGCTAGGAATGTTTCAATGGCTCAAGTGCACCCATGGGTGGTTATCCGGAGTGCATGTAGATTCAGAAACAGCTTCTGTTTTGAGTGAAGACCAAAAGAGGTGTTGAAATTCCATAGAACATTGTCATTATAAGTCATATTTGGCAAATGTTTTAATATCTAACACAAACTACAATTTTTTTTTACTTTTTTCTCCTCCAAGGCATAAAGTATCAGAAAATATTTTAGACTCTCCTTATATTGAAAGAGAAGTAAACACAGCTAAACATACCTGTAGGCTAGAAAATTAGCATACAGATTTTTTGCTGTTGTTGATCACAGACCATATAAACCAAATAAACAATAGTAAAACTATGCAATAGTTCTAATACAGGAGCCACATTAGTGATCAGTTCATTTTGAAAGTAAATTTATTGCAGATAGCTATAAATCATAAAAATCCTTTGGCATAATAAGTAAAATATAATTTTACATTGTCTAAATGTCCTCTATCATGGTAGAAAGACAGTTTTAGCTATTGTAACTGGTGTGGTGCATGGACTCTCATTTTATAAATATTTAGGCTCTGACAGTCAAAGTGTATAACTGAGAAGAGCAGAGCCCAGTGCAGAAGATGAACACCAGCCCCTGAATAAACTGGAGAAGACATGAATGTAAGCATGGCCGTTCTTTTATTGCACTATGCTTTGTTTACTTTTAGACACTGTGTATCAATAAAGCCACAGGTGTCCAGTCTCCCACTAGGTTGTCACCAGAGAGTTTATCTTTTTGGCTTTTGAGTTTCTGTAATAACGTTATTCAAAAGATGAACCCATTTCACTTTTATTAACTGGGAAGTAATTTAATATGAACAATTTGAATAATTCCTTCTGAAAATATATTTTTATGGCAAATCTGTTGCTTGGAGTCTTAGGGTCTGATAAATGACAATCTAAACAGTTATTACTCACTGCAAAATGGTCAAAGACAAGGTTTAGTTATACCAAGCTGAAACCTTCCTTACTTCCAATAATTCTCCCATTAAAGGCCCAAACACAATCATGCCAATTCTAGAGGCAGAACATATGAACAGAGCAATCTGTCTAAAATAGTATTCCTGCTGAGAAAACACAAGAAGACCATGAAAAAAATCTCTACTTGAAGGAAAAGGCAAATAGCAAAAATAATGAGCTTTCAAGATAGAGACAGAGCAACTCTCTTCAAAGATGATATAGACAACTACTTATACACAGCATTGATGAAATATAATTCAGAATAAAACTTTCAAGAAAAGTCATAATTACTGTAATCGCTGTCAATAATAATTTTTAAAAAGCCTTCTTTTTCAAACTAAAATCTTGGAACATCTATTTACTGATATGGATGGCATGTTGTGTTGCACAGTCTTTTTTGTTGTTGTATTATTAAATTAATATAATTTTTTAAAAATCAGAACAAATGCAAACTGAAATGCATTAGGTTGAATGTGAGGTATGTTGGCAAGCCAGTTTGATTATGAGTGACATTAGATCTGATACTTTCTTATGTCTCCCCATTTATGACATAGGTTGTTTCTGTCAAGCACAGTGTTTTTTCTCTCGCAGCTCCACATTTCTCCCTTTAACATATTCCAAGATAGATGAGGTCATAAGTCATGTGCATAACCTCACCACCATCACCAAGCCTTTCTTCTTTATTCCCAGCTTGAGTGAAGCCTCTTGAAGAGGGAACAGGGACAATTTGCTTATACTCACTGTTCCATCTCCATTGCCTATACAGTGCCTGGTACATGGAAAGTGCTGAATAAATATTTGTTGAATGAACAAACAAATTAGTAAATACTATGGCAAGTTGTTAACACCTATTTTCAAATTAAAAACTCCTTAACAACAGCAACAGCAACCTCATATGTGTCAGTATTGTGTTAAATGTGCACACCAGCACTCAGATAGATAGGACTATTTTCCTTTTACAAATGGAAAAATGAGGTTCTAAAGTTCAAGACACATGTGAATGGCTTACTGTTAAAGCCAAGTTTCTAACTAATTTTGGAAAAGTTCATATATCAACTGAAATTAAGTTTGGCTGAAAGTAACAAAAAACTTCATGGTAGTGGTTTAAACCCAAGTTTGGTATCTAGCTGTGCTCTACAAAATTTTTAAAAACCAACACTCCATCCAGGTCACTGTTCTAACATACTTGAGTTTTGTCCTTTATTCTCATATTCTAAGGCAATATCTTTCCTCCAGAGAGCAAGATGGAGGAGAAACTAAAGAGTAGTAAGAAAATACATGACAACTCTGTCTTAAAGAAGGTGTCTGGAAGCTGACACATTTATTTATATCTCACTGACCAGAATGTAATCACTGTTATGGGTTGAATTGTGTCTCTCAAAATTCATATGTTGAAATCCGAATACTCAGTACCTCAGAATATGACCTTATTTAGAAATAGGGCTGTTGAAGTTGCAATTAGTTAAGATGAGATCATCCTGGAATAAGGTAGGCCTGTGATCCAATATGACTGATGTCCTTTTAAAAAGAATGCTATGCAAAGACACAGACATGAACACAGGAAGAACATTAGATGAAGATTAGAATCAAGCTGCCATAAGCCACAGAGCTACCACATGCTAGGAAAGATGCCTAGAACAGATCACTTCCTGGCAGCTTCAGTGGGAACATGGCTCTGCTGACTTCATCTTGGACCTCTAGCCTCTAGAACCATGAGACAATAAATTTCTGTTGTTTAAGTCACTCAGTTTGTAGTACTTTGATAAGCCCTAGAATATCAGTACCATAACCTTTACACAATTTAGGTGTTTGGCTCTATGTTCAGCTACATTTTTGAAAAAGAAGGAAAATAACTATTTCAGGACAATAATCAGTCTCTGCTAAACTATGCTACTCTCTGGAAAGTGGTATCGAGATTCAGTATTTCACTGAATCAGTCCCAATTAATTGTGAAAAGTATATTAGCACATCACACTTTAAGCCACATAGAAAGAAAAAAGTGCTAACAATTTAATTATGACAGGTCACCTACAACAAGATGCATTCTTATTTCAGAGTTGTGAAATGTAAAAAAGAAATGGGCATCTTAGAATCAATAAAATATAGTAAATAATCTATAGACATTTAGTCATAACAGTAAGCACAGGAAAGAAATAGTTTACATGAGCTATAATATAGTATTTTATACTCTACCTTACATAAAACAGATGACTTGCCTTACTGCAAATTTTTTAAAAAAGTATACAAAACTTAATCAGATGCAGAGATTATTAAAATGTCAATATAAATATTGATATAGATATAAATATATAAAAATAAACCTCTTCTTTGATTAACCTTGTTCAAAATGCTTCCACTATATTAGTGGAATGCAAAATCAGTGGTTTCATATATTCCCCTTAAGTCAATGTAATATTTGTTATCAGTTATATTTACCCTGGAAAAGACTTTTTGAGCAATTTGATGCCCCTTTTCCTTCCAAATAAGAAAATAATAATACTGCTTTAATTGGGAATAATAAAAAGAGGATCTAATAAGTAAGATAATAAAAACTGTAAAATCATCAAATGCAGTCATAATTAACTTCTTGGCCTAAAAAATGTTTTTGCTTTTATTTTCCTTTTCTCCATGAAACTCAGTCCCATTTACTTGAATTATTCTCCTCATTATGTATCTAAACTTCTTTAGAAGCAACTGGGATTTTTCTCTTTAGTCCCAAAGGAAAGTTTTAATTGCATGTTGCCATGACAAGTTGAATTATTAAGACACATGTTACTAGATAATTCTACAACTTTCTAATTTTAGAGGGTCTTATCAAGATAAGATGTAGCTTCCTTTAGATGTAGCCACGATCTAAAAAATGCAAAGCATCTGTCTCACAATTAGCAAGGAACAATGTAAGGATCAGCTCACTTGCGTATCCAGGGCCAGAGAAAGGAAACCAGGATCTCCCACTATGCAGGCTTTGATGATTTTACATTTGTGAACCCATAACTGAGCTTAATTCAGCAACTGACCTGTGAAAGAGCATTAGTAATTAACATTAATATTAATAACTATTATATTTAGAGTGTGTCTCCATAGTATTGCAGAATATAACAAAAACAATTTGAGATTCAATTATATCAATAAGCAGCTAAAACATTAGAAAAAAACATTAGCTAACACAACAACAAAAATGCTTACAGTATAAAGCAGGCATCTGTGAGGCAAAGAGCAGGGCTTCTCATAAAGATTGCTGTATATCATGCCTTTAAGCAATGTCTCTAGGTAGATATTTTTGGAAGAAGGTAGAATTTAGTGGTAATAGTAATTTCAGTAAAGGAAAAGGTGAGGGAATAGTCAAACATACTTAGAAAAATGGAGGTGATAAGTAATTTATTCTTTCTCTAGATGGTACTTATTGAATATACTTTGTCCCCATGATCACTTATATGCTTGACTAATCTATGTTCTAGATCAGGAGTCAGCACACTTTTTAATGAAAGATAAATATTTTGGGCTTTACTGGACACTCTTTCACAGCTACTCAACTCTGCCATTTTAAGGTGAAAGAACCAATAACACTTTGTGTTCCAATAATACTTTATTTATGAACACTGAAATTTGAATTTCATATAATTTCCATATGCAATAGAATATTATTCTTTATTTTGTTCTCAACCATTTAAAAATGTAAAAATCCTTCTTAGCTCACACGCCACACAAAAACCTGTGGCAAGCCAGATTTGGTCCACAGACTATGACTTGTCAACTTGTGTTCAACACTGAGTTTCGTAAAGTGAGGCATCTCTTAAATTCACCTATACCAACCTTCCAGTACCTAATTCATTGCCTTATATTTGATAGGTGCTCTGTAAGTACTTGTCAAAGTGAATACTGGCATTATAGAGGTCAATTGTAGTGAATGAAAACAAAATGTAAAATATATTTATTTTTTTGTCTGCCTCCTCAGAATGTCATTAAGCAGGTTCCTCCTATTATTCTCATTCATAGTGTCCAGTTCTTTTCCATTAGGTAGTTACCACAATAGTTGATTACATATTTATTTGTGAGTTTTCATGCTTATTACTATGTTAATTTCGATTGCTAGTGTGATGAATTATCACAAACTTAGTGGCTTAAAGTAACACATATTGGCTATCTTATAGTTTCTGTAGGTTAGCAAGTTTGATGGTATGGTGGGGTCTCTAATTACAGTGGCATACCGCCAAAATCAAGGTATCTGTAGGACTGTGCTCCTTTCTAAAAGCTCTAAGGAAGATTCTTCTTTTAGACTCATGGAAGCTATTGGTAGAACTCAGTTCCCGAGGGTGGTAGGACAGAGGTCCCATTTCCTTGATGACTGTGGCTATTATTCTCAGCTTCTAAAGTCCATTGCATTTCTTGACTCATGCCCTCTTTGTTTTCAAAACCAATAGCTACAGATCAAGTCCTTCTCATGCATCATCTCTACTATCTTTTCTTCTGCTCTCCATCTCCCTGTGGCTTCAAGCAGGAAATATTGTCTGCTTTTAAAGTTTCATGAGATTAGATTGGTCCCATTCATATAACCTAGGGTAATCTCCCTGAGTCAAGATCAATAAACTTAATTACCTCTGCAAAGTCCCTTTGCCATGCAATATAACACAATTATAGGTTTCAGGGATCAGGATATAGACATTTTTGGGAAAGGTATTGAAAAATGGGAGGTAAAAAACCTTCCCTAGAAATCTGCTGAGGATTAAATACATGTATATATGTATGTATGTGTATATTTCCTAGATATCACAATGCTCAGCTCATAGTTAGCACACATTTATTACAGCCATTATAAATGTTAAAGGCATTTTGAGGTCCTAAGGTAGTTGATGGAATTAACTTAAGTGGGAAGTACTAGAATAGAGGAAATGAGAAAAAAAAATGGGAGAGTAAGAGGGAAGGAGAGAAGAGGGGAGAGAAGAGAAAGGCCTCAGAGCAGAACACTGCCATCCACATATTTAAGAAGCAAATAATTGAAGAGAAGTAAGACTCAGTGTCTAATATATAAAGGTGGGCGGGAACTTATAATGAACACTGAGTGTTAAATGTAAGTGTAAATCACTAAATTCTACTCCTGAAACCAAAGTTACACCACATGTTTATCAACAAGAATTTAAGTAAAAATTTGAAAAAGAAAAGAAAAAAAGAATAAGTGGCTAAAGAAACAAGAGAAAGAGAAGAACATGGTCTTGGGAATAAAAGTGGAGGAGGGTTTTGAATGATAGAGTAACAGTTTCAAATACAGCAATAACAACATACTGTAAAAACTGAAGTGACATTACATTATTGGATAAAGAGGTCAGTGACGATTCTGTAAAGAAGTTTTGGTGAAATGGAAGAAGAAAAAAAGAAAAAAAAGGAGAAAAGCGGAAACAGGATGATAAAGTATGGTCTATTCTTTCCAGAAGCTTGAAGAAATAAGAGAGGTGGGCAGTACCTTGGGGAAAGGGTTTTGGTCCAAAAGGTTGATGTAGAGGAGAGTTTTGGTTGTTCATGTGTGATCTGAATGCCCTTCGCTCATTCCTTACCACAGCTATTTCAGTCCCTTACCTCTTCTCCTGCCCCTGTCCCTCTCACCTTCCCCCATCATGCTCAGCAAAGAAGCTCACCCATTTCGTGCAACATATAGGAACCATCAAGTAGGGACATTCTCAACTTCTCAAAACAACCTGTATCACCAGCTTGACTTTTTCCACTCTGCTCAGCATCTGCATTCTCAGCACTTTCTCTGAAGTCCCCACTTCTTCCTACTTTGGGATTCCAGTGAATTAGTTCTTTTACTCATTCAGCTGCATATCACCTAGTTGGTTTGCCTTAGCAGTCTGTTGCCTGGGCACCTCAGCTCTCCCTGTATGGTCTCTCTAGGCTATCCTAGACTGCTCTATGGCAGAGACAGAACCCAAAACAAGAAAACGAGTTACAAGCTGAGCCCCAATTCAAGGACTGAAGATATAGATTATTGCTAGATGGGAGAAGCTGCAAAATCACGTTGCAAAGGGCATGGATATAGGAAGAGCATTATCTGGGTAACTCAGTAGAATCTATCACAACAGCCAAATCTCAGAAGAGAAGTTAGTTTTTTATTTTGTTTTGCTTCTTAAATCTAAAACATAGGAAATTGAGGGATGCAAATATAAACATCTACTCTACTTAATTGAGTATTGGGAGATAGTTATACCTCAAAACTTCTCCAAGAATAGGAGAAAAGTTTCCCTACTGATAAGGATAGAAGCTGTAGGGAAGTTTGAAATGAATCTCTATGAAATGCAAAAGCTTATTTTATCTTAAGCATTATGATAAAGATGTAATTTACCTAAGTTTCAAAAAAAAGTACTTTAAAAATCAGGGACGTTGCAAGGGCAGGATAAAACAGCAAATTAAAAGGGCCGATCTGGGGCGCCTGGGTGGCTCAGTGGGTTAAATCCTCTGTCTTTGGCTCAGGTCAAGATCCCAGGGTCCTGGGATCAAGCCCCACATCGGGCTCTCTGCTCCTTGGGGAGCCTGCTTCCTCCTCTCTCTCTCTCTCTGCCTGCCTCTCTGCCTACTTGTGATCTCTGTCTGTCAAATAAATAACTAAATAAAATCTTTAAAAACAAATTTTTTTTTAAAAAGGGGCTGATCTTTGGAGTAAGAGAAAAATCTCCAAACCTCCCCTACATAGGTGATTTTCTCTGTGTTTCTTTAGGCTTCAAAAGTCACAGTCCCCATTTTAAGTAATAGCACCATGTATCTCTCTTAGTAGTATTTATCAATGTTAAAATTTTACATTACTTTGTATGAACTTCTGCAAATGAGGGCAGAGCCTCACTGCCTTCAATTTTTACATTTCTTTGAGTATAAGTATTTTACATATATATAAATATGCTGATATATATTTCATATATATATGAAAAGGACATATATTTGAACCTATAATATGAAAAAATAAACAATCTTATCAATCTTCTTAAGAAATACACAATTATTAGTATTGTTGAAGCCCTCTGCATACTTCTCAGCACATCCTTTCTCCCACTCAATACTATTCACAGGTATTCTTTCCTACCATTGTGATTTTAGTACATACACATATATCTGTAAACAAATCACATTTAGTTTTACGTTATTGAACTTTACATAAATCATTCATTTTCAATACTGTGTAGCACACCACTATCTGTGTATATGAATATAAATTCATATATATGTGTATCTATATGCATATAATTTTATGCATTCTTCTGTCAATGGATATTTTGATATTTAGATTGTTTCCAGGTTGGTTTTTTTTTTGCCCTTATAAACAATACAGATGCAGTCATCCATTCCTTCTGGCATACATATGCAAGAATTTCTGTCAAGATTTTACCTAATAAATGAATTTCATATTTCCAACATAACTAAACAATGCCAAATTGTTTCCCAGAAGTGGTTTTCAGAAACAAATTCTCATCAGAACTGTATGACCTGACATTATTGCACCAATACTTGGTTTTATTAGACTTCTTAATTTTTGCCAAATGGTTAGGGATAAAATTGCGCCTCGCTGTAGTTTTAATATGTGTTTCCCTGGTTATTAATGAGGTTGAGAATTTTTTCTTATATTTACTGGTTCACATGTTTCATATGCTTAAAATTCTCTATGTTTATTGGTATATGTTTTATTTCTATCCCATTTTGTTTTGTTTTTCCATCGCATAAATTAGCTGGTTTTAGGTTTGTTGTTGTTGTTGTCGTTGTTATTTTGGTAAGGTGAGGTAAGCTCTCCTAAAAACTTATTTAAATGAAAATATCTTTGATCTTCTTTTGGAAAGCTTGTTGCATGAAGTGCATAATTCTTTGTAGACAGTGAGTTACTCTTGTGATAGTTAATTTTATTTGTCAAATTGACTGGACTGAGATGCCTAGAGAAAATATTATTTCTGGGTGTGTCTATGAAGGTGTTTCCAGAAGAAATTAACATTTGAAACAGTAGACCGAGGAGAAATTACCATGATCAATTTGGTCAGGCTTAATCCAATCCACCAAAAGCCTAAATAGAACAAAAATGTCAGGTGAATTTACTTTGCTTGAGCTGGAAGATACATCTTCTCCTGCCCTTGGACATAGGTATCCCTGGTTATTGGGCTTGGGACTCAGATGGGGACTTAGACCATCAGTCCTTCTGATTCTCAAATCTTCAAGTCTGGACTGAATTACACCACTGGCTTTCCTTGGTCACCAGCTTACAGACAACAGACCATGGCACTCCCCAGCCTGTATTATAGTATGAGACATTTTGTATAATAAATCTCCACATGTAGAGAAAGAACCAATGCTATCAGATTAGTTCTATTTTTCTGGAGAATCCTGACAAATATGCCTTTCTATAACTAATAGCTATTTTTTCTACTGGCTTTTAATGTTATGAAGTTCAATTTCAGCCTAAATCATCCTTTATAGATGATATTTCTTTTATCTCTGGTGACTGTTATAGGAATTCTTGTCTTTGTTTTTGTGTGGTTCCATTATGTTGTGACTAAATATGAATAAACTATGTATTTATCCTGTATAGCTCATGTGATGGTTTTTTTTAATCTGAATTTGTATCTCTCATAAATTCTTTTAAGAAATTATCATTGTGTTCCTCCATAGTCTCCTTTTAGAATTCCAATTAGACACACTCTTCCTGTTCTCTTCTTCTATGCCACTTAAGCTGTCTTTCAAGATTTCTATATCCTAGCATCTCTGCGCTGTATTTTATTATTAATTTATTCATAGTAATTTATGATCAACAATTTATTATCTTTTAGTTTATGACTTACCTTTCCTGCTATAGTCTATATTAACCCATAAATTGAGGGGTTTTTTTAACTTAAGATTTATTTGTTTATTCCAGAGAGAACGAACACCCCAGTGCGTGAGTGGGGGAAGGGGGAGAGGGAAAGAATCTTCAAGCAGACTCCCTTGAGCCCAGAGCTTGACATGAACTCTATCTCCAGGACCCTCGAGATCATGACCTGACCCAAAACTAAGAGCAGGACACTTAACTGACTAAGCCACACAGGCACCCCCATAAATTGAGGTTTTAATTTATTTTTCTATTCTAGATATGTAGGGAAGTATTCTCTATGTTCCTACACAGTTCTCAGCCCTCTTGAGAATGATGCTGCCTATTGGGTTGTGGGTAGACATGGTATTAGTCACTTCTAAGAAGAATCTCAGATGAGCTTGTTGTTTGCTACTTTTCAGCCATCCCTTAGCCTTAGTCAAAAAGAGGGACTTATGTTAAGATGACAGAGCCATGACTTCCAATCAGTCTTGATATGTGCCTAAGTTGCTGCGTAGAGGACAGTTAACAGAGTCACCTGATTCTCAGCCAGTTTTAAGGGAGTAAAAGGAACATTTATCGTCAGAGTTGTTTTGCTCTACCACAGCATAGCTTATCCTGACTAAGACAAATTGCTAATCCATTCCTTTTCAACTCTATTTGGTTATTTTTTATATCCTCTTATACTTTGGTCACCTTTTTAAATACATATTCTTTCTTTCCTTATCTAATATTCTATAAGCAATGATTTCAATACCTAATGTCCTTGGGGTTTAAATATGTTGGTTTTTGTTTCCTCCTGCATGTATTTTATTTTCATTGTTGTTGTTGTTGTAGTATGTTTATATTAAATTGAATTTAGTCTGTGGAAGAATCCCTCCAGAGAGGACTTTTATAGGCATCTGCTATAGACAAGGCATTTCAACAAACTGGGAATACTATAATTTAATCTCTCAGGTTCCAGTTTCCCTGGCCACCCAGCTAGGATAAAGTAGAATCCTAGAACCACGTGAGGCAAGCCTATGGCACACATTCTGAAGCACTATCCCCTCCACCCCTTAGCTATGGCCAAAATAGAGTTTCATATCTATTTCCATTTCTGACCAATGACTCTTTCTAACCTACCTTTTCACTGATAGTATATCCTTTTGGAAAACCAAAATTTTATGAAAATTTTCCTGACTACCCCCAGGAGGCCCAAACCTGATATCCTGGTCCTCATTTAACCTATTATTCCCTAAAATCCTAGGCAGCTGTATCATCCCGTTTTCCCTCCCTATGCCCCAAGAAATGCCCCAAATGTTGCATTGACTTGCAATTTTTCAGCTTTTAAATCCTTCCATGATCTTAGGGAAAGAGAAGGCACTTGAAGATTTCCTTTATTTTCTTGAGAACTCATGTATAAATTTAAAAATATATTTATTTCAGTTTAGTACATGTCTATGTGTTTTTCAGAAGAGCTTGAAACAAAACTGTATGTTTTAAACACAGCTATATTTCCACCTCTGTATGAATATGAAAATATTATTTAACAAACGTTATGAAACTGTTCAGATTGAAGAAAAAAACAACACAAAAATAAGACATACTAAATATATTTTTAATTTCTAAATAACATATAGAAAATTAAGGAGAATAATATAAAACAAATAGCCACTCTCTGTCTACCCATATATTATAAATGTTGACATTCTTCTACATGTGCTTCAACATTCTTTTAGAGTAATACACTGTTGCCAAAATAAATAACTTCCAATTAGAGCTAATTGAAAAGTAGAGGATTTATTTATGCATTCTTTCAATTAACATACATTGACTCAAAATTAAATATCATATACAATGCTTAGCACTGGAGATTTAAATCATGTATGTTAGGTCAATACTGGAACTATGCCTTTCAAAATAAAATTTTACTATGACTGTGTTATTGATGATTCAATCTTGTTCCATAAACATTTATTGAGCACCTAGGGAAAAATTTAGCAGTAAAAATAAGGAAGGGGAAGAAAATGCTCTAATTATGAGGAAACTTCTTTATTACTTACTGACACTGTGTATCTAAAAAAAAAAATATTGACTCATCTATGTATGTTATCCCCTGCCTTTCACCTCTACCTGGATTATTTATTACTCCTTGACAGAAAGATCAATATATCATGGATTCATTTATATATATTCAATATCAGTGAGATAAAATATAATTATGAAAGTACTATTACATTAAAAAGTACCAGATAGAACTATTATAGATACTAGAGATGAGCTATGCCTCTCTCATTTCCTGTACTTTACTGTGCAAGTAGATATAATACTATTTCTTCCATTATGAATTGAGATATTCTTAAATTTGTTGAAGAATTTCAATAAAGGCAATGAAAAGAATTATTAATCCCCTTGGATAGTAGTGGGAAATGCACTGTAATTGGTAGGCTTCGTATCAGAGTTCTTGGAATTTCTCCAACTGCATTAGCAATTGGTCATCTTAATTACATGGTCCATTAGTTGAAATCTGCATCACAAAACTACCATGCACAATTCTTGCCAACTCTGATCCATTCATTGTAAGGTCAAAGTTTCCTTGCTCATTGCAAAATGAAACTAGATATATTAAGTTAAAGTATTTTGAGCTCATTAAATATACAACCTCAATTTAGCCACCATATCACATACAGAAAATAACTTCAATTCTATAGACAGTTCCTCTAATACTTTAAGCTTTTTATAATGTAAGGTAATTCTACAAAAGATCTGGACACAGGAAAAAAATTTTTAAGAGCATATGGGTTATTGAGCTTCTACTTTCTGTGCCTTATATATAATTACCTACAATGTTGACACAAATGTATCAGTTTAATTTTATAATCATGAGTGTGTTTCTAAATTAAAAGTAGATTTCAGAGGCAACCTTACCACTTCCAGTAAGTATTTAGTCCAGGAGAGTTCGTGGAATCTTAACAGAAGCCATCTTGCAATGTTTCTTTTAGCACAGTTTCTTCTCAAAATTACTTAGATAACACACTAATCTTGAATGGTTCTATTCAATATTCATTCCTTCACTTGGTCAGGTATTAACATTTTGTTAGTATCTGCTATGTGCCCCATGTTGATATATTAAGGTAAGGCAAGAGATACTCACTGTCCTCAAGACACTTGTGACCCAGCCCATTCTATATAAAATTTTCAAAACAGTTCAGCTTATCATATGTTGTTTTCTATCACAGAGCACTCAATTCTCCATTTTCTTGCAAAGGATATAATGGAATTATCCTTGCTAACATCCTAAGACTGTACATTTCTTGAATCTCGTCTAACTTATCAAAATGTTGAGGCTAACCTAGAATACAACATATGATGAATTCAGACTAACATTGTTCTAAGCCTTAAATATGCATGTGATGAGACATTCTAGAATTTTACCCAGTACTGAAGCCACGTTTACTGGTTTTATATTACAGCTTCCAGCTTTCCCTCAATGAAAGTGGGGACAGTAGGCCTGTCTCTTGTCCTCCTGTATCTCTTTTTCAGTTCACCAAATCCTTAGAGATCACTGAGAAAATTTCAAGTGCATATGCAAGTTCTTATAGTAGCTGAGCTCCAATTATTCTGTCAGAAGAAGAGCTACATCATCTCTTAGAGCCTTTTCACTCAACCATAATTTCATATCAATACTCATTCTAAACTTTCTCACCTAAAACCTATCCCCTTTGGCACAAAAAAGAAATGGAAGTAGTTGAGCATAGAACTGTTTTCCTCACCTCTTCACATTATACCTTTGTCCTCACTGCATAGTCATGCCTTAATCTTTCTCAGGATTTGAACAAAATAACAAAAACAAAACAAAAGAAAAAAGCCTTTCTGTTGTCTCTACATTTTTTCTCATTGCAGATATCCATGGTATATCTAATGTACATCATTAGCTAAATCCAATCCAGTCCACCTTTTTAGCCAAATTCTCAAAAATTACATCTTACTAAATTGCTGTCTAGGCAGCTGTATCTCTCTATATATATTATCTTTTCTGTTTTCCTTTTCATTTGAATCGGTTGCAAATGTGGAGTCTGATATTCATTTTTGGAGGCTCCCAGCCTTCTTAACTCATCCTCCCTTTTAGAGGGTCAAGGAGTGGGATCAAATCTGTTATGGTGGAAGCTTAGAGATGATATGACTTAAGTCAAATCATCTTATACAACTCTGGCTGTCTGGAAACAGGAATAAAGCAGTTTCCTGGAAGGAACTGTGTAGATAGGATGAGCTCTACAAAGTTCAAGCTCGTTTCTAATCCTATTAGTCCCAAGGGAGATAGATAAAAGAACCATTAAAGTGTCCTGGCCTTGTGATTGCACCCCAGTCTCTGACAATGGCTACCTCCTTGTGGTCAGCAAAAAGACTGCTAGTGTCAGGGAATTTCAGCAAAGGTGATCTTTGGTGATGGCAAAGATGACAGTAATAAAACTGTACCTTGTGTATTTCTTACATTGTAGCACACACTATTACACAGTGTTACTGAAATAGGTTAGAAGGAACTGGAACAAACTTCTACCACAAGGGGAGCTAAGAGACAAGTAAGAAGTGGCAGAGGTTTTAGTTTTAAAGTCAGTGCTGTAGAGCTGGAGGAATATCATCATCATCATCATCATCATCATCATCATCATGAGGTAGTACCATGAACAGATCTCCAGGCTTATGTCAACTGGGAACTACAACCCTTTGAAGTATTACAACCTGCCTTTTATAATATTTCTGGCACATTTCTGATTATGACCAACATTTCCATTTATTATCAATTGGAAAATTTAAGGTGACATCACCCTTCTCACAAGGTCCGCACTATACTCAGAGTAAAGACAATTAAAAAAAAAACAAACATAATTGTCCTTTTTTTTCCTAAAGATTTTATTTCTTTATTGGTGGGGGGTGTGGATGCAGAGGAGCAGAGGAAGAGGGACAGAGTCTTAAGCAGGCTCCATGCCCAGTGCAGAGCCCATCATGGGGCTTGATCTCACCACCTCGAGATCACAACCTCAACCGAAACCGAGTCTGACACTTAACCGACTATGCCACCCTGACACCCCCAATTTTCCCTTGTTTTTAAAAGTTAGGTTGACTGGGACGCCTGGGTGGCTCAGTGTGGTAAGCCGCTGCCTTCTGTTCAGGTCATGACCCCAGGGTCCTGGGATAAAATCCCACATTGGACTCCTTGCTCAGCAGGGAGCCTACTTCTCTCTCTGCCTCTGCCTGCCTCTCTGCCTGCTTGTGTGCTCTCTCACTCTCTTTCTCTCTGACAAATAAATAAGTAAATAAAATCTTTAAAAAAGAAAAAAAAAGAGTTTAAAAATAAATAAATAAATAAATAAATAAATAAATAAATAAATGTTAGGTTGATGAACTCCCAATAGCTCATTTTTGCCATTGTTTCCCTTGCCTTTGGAGAAAAATCTAGCCAGAAGTTACTGCGGCCAAGGTCAAAAAGGTTGCTGCCTAGATTTTCCTCAAAGATTTTGATGGATTCCTGTCTCACATTTAGGTCTTTCAACCCTTTTGAGTTTATTTTTTGTGTACGGTGTAAGGAAATGGTCCAGGTTCATTCTCCTGCATGTGGCTGTCCAATTTTCCCAATACCATTTATTGAAGTGACTGTCTTTTTTCCATTTGATATTCTTTCCTGCTTTATCGAAGATCAGTTGACCATAGAGCTGAGGGTCCATTTCTGGGTTCTCTATTCTGTTCCATTGATCTATGTGTCTATTTTTGTGCCAGTACTTGTGTCTTGTTGATTACAGCTTTGTAATACAGCTTAAAGTCCAGCATTGTGATGTCACCAGCTTTAGTTTTTGTTTGTTTTTTTTTTTTTTTTCAACTTCCCTTTGTCTGTCTGGGGTCTTTTCTGGTACCATACAAATTTTATATGTGCTGCCGAAGCGAGAACTGGTACCATACAAATTTTAGGATTATTTGTTCCAGCTCTGTGAAAAATGTTGATGGTATGTCAATCAAGATTGCATTGATGGTTTAGAACTAGTGGTATTATGCTAAGCGAAATAAGTCAATCCGTGAAAGACAATTCTCATATTATATCACTCATATGTGGAATTTAAGAAACAAAACAGAGAAGTATAGAGGAAGGGAGGGAAAAATAAAATAAGATGAAATCATAGTGGGAGACAAACCAAAGAGACTCTTAATCATAGGAAAACAAACTGAGGGCTGATGGAGGAGAGGGGTGGGGGAATGTGGTAATTGGGTGATGGGCATTAAGGGAAGACATGACATAATGATCACTGGGTGTTACATAGAACAGATGAATCACTGAACTCTACCTCCGAAACTAATAATAAACCATATGTTGCTTAATTGAATGTAAATAAAATTAAGTTTAAAAAATTAAATAAAAATCAGAAAAATCTAAAAAAAAGTAAGGTTGGTAGTAGTTCCCATCATTGCCTTTACTTTCTCATTGTTTAAACATGAATAGAAACTTTAGCAGCTCTCTGAAGAGTTGAAATTTCAGGAAAAGGAATAAATATTCTTGAACATCTGCTATGTTCCAAGTACCTATATTTTGTATTTCCACCTATGTTAACATGTTTAATCTTTCAGTATCTCAAATTTCATATTTTTAATACACTGATTCTCATAGAGCTTAAAAGACAGAACCAGAGCTATGTGGCTGTCTCCACTGCACTATTGTCACTCTTCTGGACTGTTTTGGTGATGGTTTGAGACTGCATCTCCATTACTCCTACTTTTTCTTCTCATCTGGCTGCGCTGGTGTTTTGTCATAGTGAAAAAACCCCCTATTTTATTCCTTTTTATTTTCATCCACAGTGGACTCTTTGTTTAAAAGCAGAGGGGGACTACACACT
The DNA here is from genome assembly GCF_010015895.1 of Lontra canadensis. NCBI lineage: Eukaryota > Metazoa > Chordata > Mammalia > Carnivora > Mustelidae > Lontra > Lontra canadensis. The sequence goes on along the minus strand of NW_022631031.1, from coordinate 11,204,278 downwards.
GTTATAAGGATTTTCTCCCTGCAGATCTGTTTCTATCTCTAGATCTACCTCCCTCCCTACCTTTTGAACACTATTTATAGCTACGCCCTAAGGGAAGATTCTGTTCTTGACTCCATGAGCAGGACACAACCATTCTCTTCATTCACCATCATTCCAACAAATCCCAGCTATAGTCTTCTCAGATCTTTAATAAGATCTTTAATCTTATTAAAGATTAATAAAAGAACTAACAGAAGGGCTTTCCATAACTCAAGGCATAAACCTTCACTTTGAGATTCCTGTTTTCCTTCCAGGTTAAGTCCTTAGTCTCCAGCATCCCTGTCTTTTAAAGACACCCCTCCCACAGGTTTGCATCCCCCTTCTTGCAACATGCTCCACTTTCACCTTGGTTCTTTTATGTCTTTCTTTTTTTCAAGTGTGGATTAATTTATCTCCTCTCATATATTGCATCCCACACTCATCATTTATATGGCCTTCAGGTTGACAAAAGGACAGCAAATAAAAGATCCTCCCATTCATTTTCTGGATCCATCCTCCTCACAAAGTGACTATAAAATTATTATATCACATTTTTCTATTATATACTTAATACTTTTCAAATGCCTGTTGTGTACCAGACCCTATATGAAATGTTAGGGAGAAAGAAAGAAGTGATATACAATTACTAAGAAATTTCTCTCCACCCAGAAAGGCACTTACAGAAATGTATAACCAGGTGAATAGGATGTAGGATGACATATAGTCAGGTGATATAAATGGGTAATTAAGAATTAAAAGATGAGAGATGCAAGAGCTCAAGTAAGACACCAGTCAACTACAGAGTTCCAACTGAAATTTGGTCAATGATGTTAACTCAATTCCAGGCAGAAATAATTGAGGTCTTAAGCTCAGAGAATATGCCCAATGGAAGGAGATAATACTGACTCTTGCATCCTCAAGCTCACAATGACTCCTATAAGTCATTCCTTGTGTCCTATTATAGTACCAAACAAAATTTCACTGGGCCTCCTCCATGCTTTGCTTCCCACACTGTGTCCAGTCTAACCATTCTAGGCCGCATTTGTAATGATCTCATCCTTGTTATTTTCTCCATTTTTATCTTCTTGTGGCGTTCTCAGTGTTTTCCATAAAAATATTTTTTTATAGATTCCCCCCTCTGACCATTGGGTCAGATTTTCATATTAAAGAGGTCTTGATAAATCAAATGAATAACCTATTGATAAATATGCAAAATGAAGTTTGTACTTAGGAAAAGATCCAATCTTGTGATATTTTAAGCCATGTCCAAAGGGGAAAATTCTATTCCTCAACACAACATCTGTAGCCAGTCATCTTCTCCCATATTCTACCTTCTCTCCCTAAACCTCATGCATTACGGGAAAAATTAGATAAAAATGGTTGCCATATTTCCACTTCCTTCCCTTTTTCCCTAAGGTAACATTTATGAGGTAGACTTTACTATATCCTGAGCCCCCACTGTTTTTTTGTATTTTTTTACCACTGATATGTGTCATTGTACTCATTCAACAAATATTTAAACAAATCTCTGATAGCTTCTGGAGATACTGAATGTAAAGGATGACCTTAATGAACCTGAGTCAAGTGGGAAAGCCCATGCAGTAGGGTGACTAGCATGGATGACTGTGTCCTCAGGGTAGTATAAAAACCCAGAGAACACCACCTACTTCTCAGCTCTGTGGTGCAGGACGTGTGTGGAGGGAGCAAGCAAATGAAAAGCCTCCAAAAGTATTTAACATTTGAGCTATCACTGTTCCAATCAATAGTGCAGTAACTTACCAAAATGTCTAAACTGAAAGCCAAGAACCCAGCCACTCTTAACTTATTCCCCCAAACACTTGTTTCAATGAGTCCTACTAATACTGACTCTTGCCTCGTTAATATCATTTAAAAATTCCCAATTTTCTCTATCTCTCTGCCACTACCTTATACTCCTATCTTTCTCTGGAATACTAAAATAGCCTCCTACATGTTCTTCCTAATTACAGAATCATTTCCACTCCAATACTTCACATGCATCCATTTATTCATTCATCCAACTTTGCTAAAATAAGACCTAAAACTCTTCAATGGTTACCAAATGCTCTATAAATACAATACAAACTCCTCAACATGTCTCAGCTTGATCATTAAAAGTCACACAGTGTAGTGGTTAAGAACATGGAGCCTAGAACCTTGGTTTGAATTTTGTCATCTAATAGCTAGGAATCTTAGATATGTAGTTAGTTTCTCCAAGACAGGATTCTCATTTTTAAAATAGGAACATCTCTTCACATGATTATGGTGAAGACTAAATGAGATAAATTCTCTAATGTTCTTTGACTACAGTATGGCACATAGTACTAGATAAATATTAGCTATAACTGTGAGCACTCCAAATTCAATTTCCCTAATATTTTCCTTTCTATGTTTGAGTATGACAAATCTCCTTACTGTTCCTCCAAGGGACCATGTTTTCATGGTCCTTGTATCTTTCATGTGCTTCTCCTTCTATCTAGAGCTCCTTTCCATGCTTTCTCCCACCCGCTTAACACCAACTTATCTCTTACTTCTAACTGTGGATGTAATTTTGTCTCCAGTTCCCCAGTGCTGAGGTAAGTGCTTTTCCTATTGGTTTCTATCACTCCCTTGCATTCTTTCTCCTAGCATGAATCACTTTATTCTCTTTTGATGTATTATAAATTTCTTAAAGGCTTATTCCTCATTGTCTTCCTAATACCTAACACTTCCACTGGCTATATAGGCATAGTATTGGTTTTTGTGGAGCAATTCATCTAATACTGCACATACAGCTTGGTTTGGCCTGACCAGGACCTATATCATTATTATAAGGTCTAGAATAGCCAAACTTTATAAACTGTGCTTTTTGAAATATATTTTTTAATGTCAGAGTCTGTGTCTCATTCACTTTTACCTCCACTTCTCATCACTAACAACTAGGGAAGTATCTACTATAGAATAAATATTCAGATGTGTTAATTTAGCGTAAATGAAATCAAATACCTTTAAATTACACAATTCTAAGACTCCTTCTGTGTAAATGAAACATGGAAATATAAGTTTGAGACCCAATTTATTTTTCTACAGATGAATGCTACTGAGTTTTAGGTCTTTAATCCTGATGGCTTATATTATTTTAAGGCAAACACTAGAAGAAAACAAAAAAAAAAAAAAAAACATGGACACAGCATTATTCAAAGAGAAATTTTGGAAGGAAGAAAATCTGAGGATTAATGTCTTTAATATTCATTTCTGACAGCCTATGTTCAAGTTTAGGTTGTCTGGTCAACATTTGGGTCTGACTCGTAGTTTCCAAATCATGGTGTGTCGTGTTCTAAATCAATTCCCTAGGAGAGATTTAGGGATAACTTTTCCACAGGTTTTCTCAATTAAAGATGCATCTAGCTCTTTGCCCACATCACCCACATCTGCTCATAAAAAATGAATAATGGAACACACATGTGCTGACTTGCGATTCATTTCAGCCTTTTGCAGGTGCAAATGCAAGTTTTAAGGTGCAAAGTGGAGCCACAAACGTTGTGGGCTTGTCCAGCTGAAATTCTAGGCTTTAATCACATCTAAATAACTCCTCAGGTGATGCAATCACAGGATTTTGCTCACAAAAAGGGTGTAATAAATATTGTAGATTGAACCGGTGTGCATTCACAGATGAAGCTATGTTATTTAGAGAATATGAAATCCAGCTAATTTTTGCCAATCTGGTGTTTGCCAAAGCATTCTTTTTATATACTAACCCAAAATTCACCCTGAGTATATTTTAAAGCAACTTTGACCAACATTAAAATAGGAAATAAAATATATTCATTTGTATACCTAATTGATTCGGGGTTTTACATTGAGAGATAACCCAAATCTAGTGTAATTACTACACATCCTTGCAACTCGGGTAGCCTCCTAGCAGACAAACTAAGTCAACACTCTGTTAGAAGTAGAACAGAGGGGCTCACTGGAGCAGGTAATCCTAAACAACAGAAAATCCCCAAATCATCTGTTTTCAGTTTGGACATACATTTAGGAGGTTTGGAAATTTTGAGGTTCTTGATGTTGTTTCAGCAGACATCTGTTCCTAGTTTTATTTTCTTTGTTAAGATTCTGTGAATTACACACCTTCCTAATGATTAAATTGTCCCATAGCTTTCATTAGCCAATGCATACAAGAGTGTGTCCCTTGCCAGTTAAGATGATATAGGTAATGGAGCTGTTTGAAGATGGAGAGTAAAGCTTTGTTTTCTGAGGTGACAAATATTCTTATAGCCACCCCTTATGGCCAAATTTCCATGAAGTTTATTAAACATGGTATAATATGTTGCCCAGGTGTACTTCAATTATGTTGCTTGAGTAGGAAAGGTGACTCTCTCCTTACTCTTGACAGAAAAAACGCACAGCTTCCTTTTTTCTTATAAAGAACAACACACGTACACACGCACTTTCATTTCAATATTGTAAACGTGAAATAGTATCCTAATTATGGGAATATAATATTTTAAAGCAACAGATATGAATATGTCATTATCCAAGAGAGCACAATAGACAGGAGAATTTTCCAGGAAGCCTTGTTTTGAAGAATACAATGATAGGAGGAGAGAGTTCAAATGTCATTAAAGAAAGAAAGGAGATTTCCCTCTTGGCTTCATGTTTAAACATATTTATCTCCTCTCATCAACCCTGAGACAGAGAAAAATGAAAATTAAACTCTGCCTTTACACTTTACTTCTGTTATAATACCTCTCAGACCCTCTTTATTCTGTTTATCCAAATTCTGCCCATTTTTCAAAGTGCAGCTCAAATTCTGCCTCTCTTGTACAGCATTCCCTGAGCATTTCATCTGGAAGCAATCTTTCCTTCTAAACTTCCACAAGACTTACTTTCCATACCACTCATTTAGCACTTATTATTTACTGACTGGTCAAGATGTAATGTTTTCAGAAATATTGCAACCATAGTGGAAATGTTTTTTATCCTTTTGTAAGGAAAACAAGTATGTATTTTTAAAAACAAAATAGACCTAGCATTTTTATTTTTCTTCATATATTTGAAATCTGGTTTGTTATAGACTGATTTGTATCATAACAAAAAGGAAGTACATATGTAACACAGTATGACTCATATTGTTTTGAGAACCTTACAAATATTAAAAGTTTAACTACTTTACAAATATCAGATTGCTAATAATGGACGTTTCATATGTGTGTATGCATTTTTTGTGTGCTCCCTACTTATACATATGTATATGCATGTGACTACATATATTTGCATATATGTGTATATGAGCGTATAATATAATAGAATATGACAAATGTAAACTTGTTTTGGTCATATAAATATTGCATAGGAAATTGAAATAAAATAATATTTATTCAGGAACTTATTAAAATATATCAGTAAATTGTAAATAAGTTTAAATTTATTACTGAACTTATGCTATTTTTCTCATTTCTATAACAGATAAAGGAGCATACTGCTAAACAATAAGGAACACAGTCTATCTTAGTATTGTCCATCTTTGAGGAAGAGATGGAACTTTTAGAAGGGAAAAATATCTGTATATTTATATCTGTATATTTAGACTAACACAAAATTAAGATTTTCTGAAATTAGGGTCTTTTTTTAGGATCCTTTCCTTTGTATCCAGCAGATAAAACATGTTGGTCTTATGTTTCTGAGGGGGGAAAAAGTAGATAAGAACAAAAACAAAAAATACTCAACAATTTTCTGTAAGTCCTAGATTTTAGTCTAGTACACCATCCACTAGCTACAAGTAATTAAACTTTCTACTCCTTGGCTTCCTCCTCTGAAGATGAAGGCACCAAATTATTTATTTATTTATTTATAAGACTTTATATATTTATTTGAGAGAGAGGGAGAGAAAGCACAAGTGGGGGCAAGGACAGAGGGACAAATAGACTCCCCACTAAGCAGGGCACTGAACCCAGGGCTCCATTCCAGGACCCCAATCATGACCTGAGCCAAAGATAGATGCTTAACCAACTAAGCCACCCAGGTGGAGGGGCACAAATTTAATAGTATTATTTCAGTTTCAAATTTCAAAATCCATATAATGTTGTCCATATAGAAAAGAGTCTTTTCAAATGAATTTTAAGAACCATATCTATCATTAGTTTCTATAATTATAAGACTTAATGTATCCATGGAAATACTTCCATTTCTGGAAGGTGGTAAGGGTGAAAGTGATTAAAATAAAATTATAAGAATCTTATATCCAGGGGCACCTGGATGGCTCAGTGGGTTAAAGTCTCTGCCTTCAGCTCAGGTTGTGATCCCAGGGTCCTGGGATCGAGCCCCACATTGGGCTCTCTGCTCAGCGGGGAGACTGCTTCCCTTCCTCTCTCTGCCTGCCTCTCTGCCTACCTATGATCTCTGTCTGTCAAATAAATAAATCTAAAAAAAAAAAAGAATCTTATGTCTATACCAACATTATCTTTTTATAGATTTAAATATTTCCTTTTTTTTTTTAAGATTTTATTTTGGTGTAATCATTACATCCAGAGTAGGGCTCGAACCCACACCCTTGAGATCAAGAGTCGCACACTCTACCAACTGAGCCAGCCAGGCACCCCTAATAAGTTTAAATATTTCCTGAATTGGCATCATTATAAGCATGCTGAAGATGACAGAAATCATTTAATGCAGACAAGAAGAAAAAGGTCATTCCAAGTCCTTGCCTCTGTGCTAGGTTTACCCTTGGAAAAAATCCCACCTTTATTCTAGACTAACGGATACTGTTTTTAGATGCCTTTTCAACATCTAAGGGTCCTGCTGCATTATAGAGCATTTTAAGTTTTTTCTCAATCAAAAGCCATCTTGTACTATTTTTATTTCCCAACATTCAAGGCCTTCAAATTGTTACTGTTATTACTATTTTTAGATATACTCATGTTTTCACTTGAGCCGGGTTACAAGTATCTTTGAAGGGATAAGGAACACGCCTTACATTTATTTTATTCCCTCTCAATGTGTAGCAGAAATGTAGTGCACAGGGTTGATATACGGAGGTGCACGCATAGCAGGGCACTCATTTGAATGCACACATTAACAATGTCTCATCTACCAATGAGAAGCATAAGATAACAGCTGAGATTACGGCCCTCAGTCTGAAATAAGATTTATTATGGTGTCAAATTAAATTCCAAATTTTGATTCTTTGAGAACTTGGAAAATGAGTGAAGTATCATACCTGAAAGAGCATTTTTTTTCATATGTTATGATGTATATATCCTTTCATAGTGGATTCCTTAATGGTCATCCAGTAAATGTGTATCTTTCAAAGTTATTCAGACACAAATTTATTGTTATAATTAGATCAGGGAAAAAATTTTTTTTCCCATCAGCATGTTTTCCTTGCTGCAACAGAGTAGATAAACTAGGAGAAGGGATCATGAGAAGGAGGCAAAGTAATTTGAGAGAAAGGAGAGAGAAAGTGTCTTGCACAGAGAAGAGTAGGAAGGAATTACAACCATCTATACCAAAGGGGGCATACCTAAAACTGTACCAACTTCTCCAACCCTCTTTATATGGAAAGTTCAGCAAACTTGATTGTCCTTTATTAATTTTCTTTATTCTTTTATTGCAATTCGGTAAGTCATCAGGAATTCAAAAAATAATTTCCTACCCTTTGGTGCCATCATGAGGCCAGAATAATAAAGCAGTGAGGAAAGATCTCCAGAGAAACCCAAGCTTTTGATATTTTCTTTTCATTCAAAATGTAATTATCCAGAGAATGAAAGTTTATTTCAGAAAGAAATATAATTACCTTTACTAATTGAAACCCTCCAACCAACAAATCATAGCTTATATGTCTACATAGGCATTGCACTGAGCAAAATAAAATGTACCTTAAATTTTTAAACAACTGTGGAATAACGATTTTGTGAACCTGAAATCATTAAAGTATTCATGTTTTAAAGTTACATAACCATGACCTAAAGCTTTTAGAGATTTTAAACCAATTATAGCAATATCTTACCTTTATTTATCTATTTTTTTATTCTGTGGTGTCATAGGACAGCATAACAGAGAGTAAGAAAAAGTCCTCAGAGGTCTCAAAACACAATACTATGATATCACAAGAAGAAAATATGCTATTTTAAGAATGAAACAAATGACAATAGAAACAACATGCCAAAGGAATACACTAGAAAGAATAACTAATGAATAGCTAAGGACTTCATAGCCAGATAAAGTCAAAGTACAAATCACTATCAGGTGACGCAGCATTTGAAATCATCACCATAAAGTATATATAAAAAATGGCAAAGAGACGTCTTATTAAAAGTCTCCATCAAATATACCATATTTTATTTGTGTTGTACCTATATTATTACCCCTAGGTTTAAATTTCATTCATTGTAAGCTTATTGTACAGGTACATGAATAGAGATGCAAAATATTAATTATTCACCTGCTTTCTCAGTCCATTAAATTTTTTGTGTGAATTGTTAAAGTTTTCTAATGTGATAAAAATATGGTCCCTTGGGACGCCTAAGTGGCTCAGTCCGTAAAATGGCTGCCTTTGGGCTCAAGTTATGATCTCAGAGTCCTGGGATCAAGCCCCACATCAGGCTCCATGCTCAGTGGAGAGCCTGCTTCTCCCTCTGCCTGCTGCTCCCCCTGCTTGTGTTCGCTCACTCTCTCTCTCTATCTCAAATAAATAAATAAAATCTTTTTTAAAAAAGAAAAAGAAAATATGGTCCCTAAAAGATAGCTGGTGACGCCTAAATCTTGTTTTTTTCCCCCATTGCTCCTAAAAATTCCACCTATTTTTTCTCTCATTCACTTCCATGGCACTTAGAAACCAAAAGCCCCACAAATTTCATCTGTCAAGTATGGACTCTCCTCTAAGGGGGATGGAAAATTTCACTATGCATATGTCTTGCTTACTTCAGCATTTCCTATTCACTGGAAAAGCCTAGGCAGGGGAAAAAAACAAAACTGCTGAACTAGTTTTTACCTGGTTTTGTTCTTAGAGTGTCCTCTTCCCAACTTGTTCATGCCTAGCACCTCTATGCAAAATTTTCATATTTTCAGAATTATTAAAAATATAAACACCATTATCAACTTCAGTAATAATGAAGGCAGCCTGAATCCCTTCCTTTTCTTTCTCTTGTCTCAGAGACAGATCTTATATGTGAAAACAGTAATAACTGGCTCTTGTTTAAAGTTAGTGGTGATCTCTTTTGTGACCTGGCCTCCAGGACTCTTTCAGTAGAACCATAGTGCTAATGCCAACTTGGCTTTGGGCATATGTTGCCCTCATCTGGCCCCTGTAACATTGTCCAAGATAGATCATTATCTTTAACATTATCCCAGAGATGAAGAGAAGTTAAATCACCCTTCATTGTAATAGCACCAAAAACTCCTTTCATTGGCAAGACTTACCAAGAAAGACATTATTTCTGCCTTGATAAAATTCTCAAAGGCTCCCAGTCTGAAAGAGGAAGCTTGGGAGCCATCATCGAGGATGAAAAGGACACTCAGATCACCTAAAACCTCCTTCAGGCAGGATAAGACTATTTCTATGTCAGATACTGTACAATGTTCAAATATTTAAATGCCATCTCATCATAATTCTATTCCTCTCACTAGCTCAGATGGTTTCTCTCTATTCCAATGACATAATCTCTTGCTTTTACTTCAATATGTAGTTTGGGAGAAGGGAAAGAAATTTAGGAGAACACTGGGTATGTGAGTATCTGATTCAGTTGGGATCCAAAAAAAGTGTCCAATTACTTACAACAGAAAATACTTAATACATAAAATTACACAGCTTATGGAAGGGAACAGTGAAGAAACCTAGAGATTGTCAACAGCAAGGAGTGACTACTAATCTCTAGATGGGAGAGACTGGGTGAGACAATGTGTGAGACAGGGTAGTTGAAGCCAAAGAATGGTGTTACCTGCTAGAAGTGGAACCACATCACTCCTCCTGGGGAAGCTACTGGAGCCATGTAGGATTCAGACATAAATGGTATGCCTACAGCTTCTCTGCCCTTTCTTCTCCTTCCAGCTGCCCTCTAATTACAGGCCAATGACTCTCACTATGCAGATGTACCATAACCTCTCAACAATGGAGCTTAGTTTTGCAGCCTGAATGAGTTAAGCTCCCAGACACACAGAGCAGAAGAGTGGAATTGGAAGGAACTGATATGGGTCAAACTAACCCCAAACTGACACAGAACATGTTGGTGGATTTTTGTTAGAAAGAAAAGTAAAAAATCTAAAAGGCGATACATGCCCAGGATATACCTCCCTACTTCTCTTTTATGCCTGCCATTATTGCTTTAGAATAATCCATGGTCGGTTTCTCCAAATCAAAAGACCTTTTTTTTTTTTAAAGATTTTATTTATTTGATAGAGCGAGAGATGGTGAGAGAGGGAACACAAGTATGTGGGGTGGGAGAGGGAGAAGCAGGCTTTCCGCTGAACAGGGAGCCTGATGCGGGGCTGGATCCTGGGACCCTGAGATCACGACCTGAGCCAAAGGCAGTCGCTTAATGACTGAGCCACCCAGATGCCCCAAAAGACCTTCTTTTATCAAAAAATGACACATAATTTTTTATGTCTTTGATATGTTGCAATTAGAGCTGTGTATAATTTATTAATATCAATTTCTCTTTTTAAAAGATAAACTATCTTTTCTTTCTTAAAGTGGAGTTACTGTGAACATAATCTTCGAGTAAATTAGTTTTCCATTTTATTCCCTGCTGCTAGTAATGAAAACACATCTGCCAGCAGTGATGAAAGCATAATTTCTAATGGTTCACAGCAAAGAGAGTTTTTATTTTTTTAAAAATTGAGGATGGTCAAAAGCAAAATTACAACTATTAGGCTATTATATTTCAATTGAATGCATTTTTAAATGACATTATTCAACAACTTTTTGTACCACAGGGATGCCCGAATGGCTCAGTCAGTTAAGCGTCTGCCTTCAGCTCAGGTCGTGATCCCACCGTCCTGGATCCAGCCCCGCATCGGGCTCCCTACTAGGCAGGAAGACTGCTTCTCCCTCTCCCAGTAACCCTGCTTGTGTTCTCTCTCTCTCTCACTCTCTCTGTCAAATAAATAAATAAAATCTTAAAAAAAAAAAAAGAAAGAAAATAGATCCATATTTCTAGTGTATTTCTATAATCCATTAACTAATTTTATAAAATATTTTATTTCTACTATCAAAATAGTCCCTGGTTTGACTATTTCCATGGATTTACAATGCATATAATGCATTATAAAACACAAATACAGACATATAAACATACATTCTAAATATAACCAATTCCACTTTCTATTATACTTTTTCAGGATTTTTTTGCATAATACCTATAAAGTTAGAACGTAAAGTTTGTAATATGATTTTTGTTATAATATAACAATATATGTCAAAAAATATAAATTGAAAAAATAGTAAGCTGACCCTCTAGGTTATAAATTCATTAACTAGATACCTATTGTTTGCTGACATCTTCAAGTAACAAAAGAATTATGTTTCCTTTTAGCATGAAAAATCTTCCTTATAGGGAGGGGGGGTTGGAAGAGGGGGGGTGGCGTTATGGACATTGGGGACGGTATGTGCTATGGTGAGTGCTGTGAAGTGTGTAAACCTGGCAATTCACAGACCTGTACCCCTGGGGATAAAAATATATGTTTATAAAAAATAAAATTAAATTAAATTTTAAAAAAAATCTTCCTTATACATAGCCAAATTCTACCTTCATGAGGTCCCACAGCTTTTCTGCCCCACAGTAACTATATAGAGGACAATGCTTTTCATTTGATTCTTCACATCTTTGAAGTTAGCTACATGCATTCTTATTTCCAGAAGAGAGTCTTTATCCCATAACTGGTTTCTAGGTTCATTTGGGGGCTGACCCTTTTCTAGAAGATGCAGCTTACATAGAATGACTGTTACTTGTAAAAAAAAAAAAATTAGATCATAACTTTTGAACACAATAATCTGAGGTCTGGCAGCACTCTCTCCCATACCCAGAATTCTATTGAAATAAGCCACAGAATATATAGTAACAATCATCACCAAAAAAATCATCATCAAAAAAGTATAAAATGAGGGCACCTGGGTGGTTCAGTCATTGGGCATCTGCCTGCGGCTGGGGTCACCTTCCCAGGACCCCGGGATCGAGCCCCACATTGGGCTCCCTGCTAGGGCTCCCTGCTCGGCGGGAAACCTATTTCTCCTTCTCCCATTCCCCCTGCTTGTGTACCCTCTCTCTCACTGTGTCTCTCTCTGTCAAACAAATAAATAAAATCCTTAAAAAACAGTATAAAATGATAGAACACCATCAACATGCTAGACAAGTTAAGGAAATTCTGCTTAGATATAATTTCCACGGGACGTAAAATGAACATTAGTTCTTGATTCATTTTGCTTTGGTTTTTTTTTTTTTTTGAGGAATTGCAACATTCATCCACCATCTCAAATTTATATAAATCTCATAAGGTTGTCACTTACAAAACCTCACTATCCCATGACAGAGCTCTACACATGATCTAAGTTAGGCCAATGAGACAGACTCTCCCAAGAATATGAACTACAAGTAATTATGAAGTTTTAGATGAAGGTGACTGATGTTGTTTTCTAAAGGCAGAGCTTTGCAAAGAAAACCATGGTAACGACCTAAATGTTCCTCAACTGAATAAATAAACTTTGGTATATCCATAAGATGAAATATTATTCAGCCACAAAAAGTAGTGAAATAAATGGCACATACTAAAACACAGATGAACCCTGAAAACATATGCTAAGGGAAAAAAGCCAGACACAAAAGACTACATATACAAAAAAAAAAAAGATATACAAAATAAATACAAAAAAAGATATACAAAATAGGACAAGTCATTAAGCAGAAGGCAGGTTAGTGGCTGGCAGGAGGTGGTGGAGAGAGGAGCTATGGGAAGTAACTGCTTAATGAGTAGGAGTTTCCTTTCCAGATGAGCTCTGAAACTAGATCACGGTAATGGTTGCAAAGCATTGTGAATGCCACTAGGTTGTGTATTTTAAATTTTATGTTCTATATATATTTACCACAATAAAATAATTATCAAGGGAAAAAAAAAAGACAACCATTAATTCCCAGTTCTGATATCCCAAACCCTGGTTTCTATTTTTCCTAAGACATGGTTATTTGGCTATTCCTTCTATTTTATTACTCAGTAATTTTCTAGTAAGTTCTTTCCCTCCTATGTTTTCTATAATCAACTTTTGGTTACCTTTAAACAAAGACAACCTAATTCTCACATCTATTGTTATGAACGTAAAGTAGCACAACTTTGGGAGATCAATTTGGCTGTATATAAAATATATAATAGCCAATGTAGGTATAGTTAAGTATGCATCATCAGGAGTAGGAACAAATAAATTGTGGTATAATTACATAAAAGGATATTATACTGAAGTTGAAGGAAAAAGGGCTACATATATTAGTATGGATCAGTCTTAAAAACACTAGGAAAAAAACCACCACAAATACCTCCAGATATGTATGCGCGCTATACAGTCTAAAACTCTATGCCACATGTGTGTGTGTACAGCATTCACATAAGTTTTAAAACACATAAGATGGTATTATAGTTTCATTTCTTCATGCATATATAGTAAAAAAATTTAAATATGTAGAAATGTTAAATACCCAATTCGAAGTAGTGATACTGCAGCAGATTCTATATTCCAGTAACAACCACAATAATATCTAATAATAACATGTTCTTTTTACAATGTGATCCTGTCATTTTACTCATTGAGTGTTGGGTTTATATCTTTTGCCATGATTCCAGGTGGACCTTCGTGACTATCTCCACTAACAGAGTACAGTACAAGAGACCCTATATAACTTCTAAGGCTAGATCATAAAGGTGTCATGCATTTCCACCTTGTTTTCTCAGGATACTTGTTCTTGCAACCCAGGAACCATTCTGTAAAAAACCCCAAGCAGTAACTTAGAGGGACCTTGGGTAATATAGAGCCTCAGCTGAGGTTTCAGCTGACAGCCAGCATCAACCACCAAAGATATAAGTGAACAAGCCTTCAAATGATTCCAGCCAGTCATAGCGCCCCCATCTTTGCGTCTTTTCAGCTGAGGCTCCAGACATCATGGAACAGGGATAGGGCATTCCCCCTGAGTCCTTCCTGATTTTTGATATACTGAATCTATAAACAATATAAAGTGGTTTTTGATCATATCACTAAACTTAGGCTGGTTTGCTACTCAACTACAATAGGTGGAACAGGTCACCACTGGAGAAGAAAATGAGCAATGAGATGTGGAGTAATCCTAATACATTGTAATTTGGAAAGGTAAGTAATAGACACTCGGAAATTCTTAGTATGATTCCTTATAGTTTATTTCCTAGTTTTAAAAGTTTTGTAATAAATATAGAAAAAAGTATCTATATCCTAGAAACTGTTGTTCATATACACAAATATATAAATCATGACAAAATATGCACCATGAATTCATGGGTAATAAAATAATTATAAACAAAATGGTGGGGGAAAGAAAGAGCTATTTACATGGGGAAAAGTCAACCTAATTTTCTTGTCATTCCATATGTTAAAATACACTAGAGATGGAGCTATAGAGTCAAATGTAAAATTCTATTTTTATAATAAATAGGAAGTGTGGAAAAAATATCTCTTGGGATAGAAGACTTTCTAATTTTAGCTTTCTATGCATCAGAATCTTAATCTCTAAAATTGGGTGACAATAATATTTCTATTATCATACTGGTATTATTATCACAGTAATTGCCAAATGCCAGTGACATCTTTAAGGATTTTTAAAGATTTACTTATTTATTTGAGAGTGAGAGGAAGATGGGGAACACAAGCATGGGAGAAGGTTGGAGAGAGAATCCCAAGCAGGCTCACCACTGAGTGTGGTGCCCGATGTCAGGCTCAAACTCATGACCCTGAGATCATGATCTGAGCTGTAATTAGGAGTCAGAGGCTTAACCAACTGAGCCACCCAGGCATCACAATGACATCTGTTAATGAAGTTCATAACTGAGTTTATTCCTATTGTTGCTTCCTAAATCTCTACCCCCACGTTATTTGCCTAAATCCAATCTAGTTCATTCATTCACTTAGTCATCTATATTCAGTTTTATTGATACCCTATGATAAGTACTTGCTGGATACTCATAAAATAGAGGTAATTAAAATAGCATTGTCCCTATCTTATGAAGATTTCAAGGTAGTTGGGGAGACATACATTAACTCATTAATAACACAAAAAATGCAAACTTAAAATGTTTTCCATGAATTTAGATCATCAGTCCACACCTGCCTTTGTAGCAACTGCTTATTTAAGCTCTCTGTTCTACTGTCTAAAGACAGAACACAGCCAAAGTTGAATTCCCAACTTTCACCCTCCCAGACTGCTCTTCCCAAAGTCTTCCCTATCTCAGATGAGGGTAATTCCATCCTGTCTGGCTCTCAGCCCCCAAAACTTGCTGCCAGTCTCTCATTTTTGTTTACATCCCATAACCAATCTGCCAGGAATCTTCAATGCAACCACTTCTCATTACTAAGACTCTACCCAAGTCACCATTACCTCTTGTTTGAGTTACTAAAACAACCTTTTTAATTAGTCTCCCTGTGTGGACCCTTCCCAAACACCCACACACTTGCTGTCTTTTCTCAACAACCGACTCCAGAGAGATCTTCTTAAAACATACTCAAAAAATGTGACTATATTTGTTTCAAATATTCCAATGGCTCCCCATCTTATTTACAATAAAAGGAATAGTCTTTATAATTCCCCATGATCTGGCTGATTAACTCTCTGGCTTCCATCCTACTATTTACTTCCTAACTCATTTTTGTCCAGCCACAATGGCCACCTTGCTATACCTCAACAATCCAGACACACTTCTGCTATAGGGACATTGCCCAACTCTGCCTAGGTCATTCTTATCTAGATAACAGCATGCCAACTCCCTTCCTTCATGTCTTTATCCAGACACCAACTTAACAAATAGTTCTATCTTAGCCATTTAAATTTTAGACCTTGTCTGCATCCCATTCTTCACAGTCTTTATCCCCTTCTTCTATCTTACTTTTCCCATAACACCTCTCCCCTATTCGTATACTGTGTAATGTATTTATTTATTATGACTCATGGTGGTCTGACTCCTTACCACTAACTTTTAGAATATAAGCTCCATGACAGCAGAGACTGTCATCTATATCATTCAATATTGAAACTCAGATGCCTGCAAGAGAAAGAGAACCCGTATATATATTATAGAGACAAAGAGAAAGACAGAGGGGGAGAGAGAGGGAAATTGTGTTCTAATAAGTGTGTCACCAATAAAATACCCTAGGTATCGATTAATCACTTGGTTATTTATTCTTTCAAAAATTAAGATTGGGCTGCAACTTCTGAACAAGAAGAAATGATGGAAACCAAATCTGCCCTTCTACATGAAACAACTCACAAAAATATGCGATGCAAACAATGAATACTGTTATGCTGAAAAGAAATTTAAAAAAAAAAAAGAAGAACATCCAAATATATATATATATATATGCGATGCAATGGATTTGAAGACATTGGATATCAGGCAACAAAGGACAATCATCCTAGAAAAATGGGAACAAAAATAAAGTCAGTCCTACAGTTGTTACAACTTACTGCTCAGAGTTTCTGGGTTGCAGCACAAGGAAAGGAAAATGAGGTGGAGGGTAAGTCTCTTGAGTTGAAGAGGCAGAGCTGTGGACCCAGGGGGCACTCAAGTGGCTAGGTTCACAGGACCGAAAAGTGGGTATAAGAGAGATGTGCAGTAATATCTGGAGAGGGTCTCATTAAGTTTTTAACTGAGTACTGATCATCACATGTGTGTGAGGAAACTACCCCAGGCTAGGGAAAGAACTACATGAGAGAAGCAGAAGAAAAACATTTTTGAAGCTCTCACAAAACTGGGAAGAGTTCCTGTTCCCGCTGGCTAAAGTAGGAATTGCCTTAATTCTGGAGGCATGGGGACAGCCTCAGAGGCTTTTTCTTCAGTGATGGGACAAAATTAGCTTTAGACTAAATGCTACTTAACCCTTTATAACAAAGCTAAAATATTTTATCCAAATGATCAAATAGTTATAAAGTGACTTACCCTTGTGACTGAACAATCCCAAGAATATATATAGAAATGAAAAATATCTACCACTCAAAAGGTAAAATTCATAATATCTGGCATCCAATCAAAGTTTACCAGGCAAACAATTAAGCAGAAAAACACAACCCATAATGAGGAATAATATCATATATTTCACAGATGAAGAATTGGTGGGCAAGGACATCAAAACAATCACTATAACTGTAATCTGTATGTATAATAACTTAGGGGGAAAAAGTTAAGTGGAGACATGGGAGATAATAATAAATAAAAATAAATAATAAATAACTCTTATTTGTTATTTATAAATAATAAAAAACAATAAATTAAAATTTTTATTTATTATTTGTATATAATAAAAGATCAAAATTAAACTTCTAGAGGTTGAAATACAATATCAGAGGTAAAAAGATACATTTGGTGAGTTTAAGAGCACAAATGACATTCTAGAGAATAAAGAACAAATGGGACAAATAGTAAAGACATATCAGGTAGTGGATTTAAACCTAAACATTTATCAATAATCACATCCAAGGAAAAATCACCTAAACATCTCAGTTAAAAGTGAGAGATTGCCAAGCGGAATTGGAAAAAAAAAAAAAAAGCAACACTCATCAATATGCTACCTATTAAAAACACACTTTAACTATAAAGAACCACATAGGTTAAAAACAAAAAGTTAGAAAAAATATGTACACTAATCAGAGGAAAACGAGACTGACTCAAATACGAGGCAAGTGAGGAGAAAATAAAGGATAAAGAGTATTATTTCCACATAATAAATGGGTCCATTCATCAAAAATTAGCACTTCCAAATATTTATGCTCTTAAAAAGAGAGATTCAAAATACCCTAAGCAAAAACTGATGGAACTGCAATGAGAAATTAGACAAACCCATCACTGTAGTAGAAGGATCCAACCTTTTTTTTTTTTTTCAATAATTGATACTAAAAATGGACAGAAAAGCATTCAGGTTATAGAAAACTTTACCAACCCTATCAAAAAATGTGAGCCAATTGGCATTTATAGACAACTCCTGCCAACAACAGAAGAATGCACATTCTTTTCAAGTGTACATGGAAAATATAGCAAAATAGGCTGTATTGTGGATCATAAAACCATTCTCAGTAAAATTTTAAAAGACTGAAATCATGCAAAGCACATTCTTTGACCATAATGGAATAAAATTAGAAAACAATAAAAGAAAGATTTATTGAATATATTTGAAAATTAGTTAACACATATCTTAATAATCATGTGCCAATGAAGAAGTCAGAGCAAAAATAAAGGGGTGCCAGGGTGGCTCAGTCGTTAAGCATCTGCCTTGGGCTCAGGGTCCTGGGATGGAGCCCCGAAGCGGGCTCCCTGCTCAGCGGGGAGCCTGCTTCTCCCTCTCCTGCTCCCCTTGCTTGTATTCCCTCTCTCACTGTGTCTTTCTCTGTCAAATAAATAAGTAAAATCTTTAAAAAAAAAAAAAACAGGCAAAAATAAGTGCTTTACCTGTATGAAAGTGAAAATACAACATATCAAAATTTGGGGGATTCAGCTAATGTAGTTAGAAATAGATAATACTGAACACCTACGTTAGAAAAGAAGGAAAGATAAAGGGTCTCAAACAAATAATCTCACCTTTTACCTTGAAAACAACAGGAAAAAAAAAAGAGCACATTAAATGTGAATCAATACAAATAAAAGATCAGAGTGAAAGCAAAGAAACAGAGAAAATAAATAAAACCAAAAACTAGTTCTTTCAAAAAATCATTAATTATGAACCTCTAACCAGACATCTAATAAAAAGTTAGAACTAACTTCAAATCATGGTGAAAGACTGTGTGATTTCCTGCTAAGGAGCAAGGTAAGTTGCCTTTTAGATGAGAGACATAGAGAAAAATAATCATGACAATTAATATATGTTAAACACTACTCTAAAATCTGTTTCCAGATTACTTACTAATCCAAATTTCCCATATATTTTTTTTAAGATTTTATTTATTTATTTGACAGAGAGAGACAAAGCGAGGAAAGGAACATAAGCAGGGGGAGTGGGAGAAGGAGAAGCAGGCTTCCCGCTGAGCAGAGAACTGAACACCGGGCATGATCCCAGGACCCCGGGATCATGACCTGAGCCCAAGACAGACAGACGCTTAACAACTGAGCCACCCAGGCGCCCCTCCCATATTTTAAATTAGATAGATATGGATGATACAGTTAGATGGATATATAGAGAGAGAGAAAGATTCAACTTGTTCTTTGATAAATGGCCAAAAATAATACTGTTCTCAAAAATTTCATTATTTGAAAAATGCTAGATAAAAATTCTATTACCTTAACTAAAATCCGGTGCAGAATCAGAGAACATCATTTCCAGTTCCTTGCATCTTTCCCTCTCTATATAAACAAAATGGTTTAATGAAAACATACTGGCATGAAAGTACTAAGATCTGGGTCCTACTCCAGGAGTTACTATTAACTAATTGTGACCTCTTAAGTATATGGCTTTATTTCTTTGATTTCAGTTTTCTCGTGTGAAAAATGAGGAAATTAAGGTACACTATGCTTTAAAAATAGTCTGAGACTCCTTAGTAATCAATGGATATATCCTCAGTGATCTACAATCTCTATCTCAGAGTTTTAATCTTTTAAGCATTAACTTCAGTATTTTTCCAGATCATCCATAGGATGCCTCACAACCCACAGCCAACATGGGTTTTAGGATTCATTTTTATATTTTCACATATACTAAGCAATACCTCACTATCTGAAACTGTCCTCCAAAAACACTCATGGAATAATGAGAAATAATGAGATACAGACAACACCCTCCCATCAAGTCAAGCTGTAGAAAAAAAGATTTCCTGATAGTATGGTAGATATAACTGTGGAATAATTGAGACTTCTAATATTATATATTAGTATTAGTACAGGCAATATGAATATGCCAAAGCCAAAAAAAAACAAAAACCAACCAAACAAAAAATATGCATAGTAAGAGACAGGACTAACTTTGGGCTTGAGCCAAAATTTAGTTTTAGCAAAGGAGTTACATCTATCATATTAATATTATTTATAGTCCATCACACTAACATTAATTTGAAATCAATATTTTTTTATTAATTTGTATTGGTTGTATAATTTTATAAGGACTTATGAGCATACTAGCTTATGTTTAATCATATTTAGGAATGTGATAATGAAAATAGTTTTCCAAACCAGAGAAGTCATAAGTTTGCTCCTTCTAAGCATTTCATAAATCACCTAATGTGAAAAACATTGAAATATTCTCTAAGCCTTATGCTATAAAGCACTCTGGCATTTTGCTCTCCGTTTACATAGGCCACACATAACCACTAGAGGGCAGTAAGACACTTGGACTAACGATTTTTCTTTCTCCTCCCCCTTGTTCTCCAGGAAGTTTTAGGATTGAAAGAAGTCTGCTAAATCTTTTTTCACATTAAGTCCAAAACTCAATGTTTATTTTACACTGATTTTTCAAAGGTTTCTCAGCTCTTACACAACAAATTTATTCCGATATTCCTACGTTCTCTGCATCTTCTGTCCACATGTACAATATTTTTTTTTAAAGTTCTAACATTTCTACTTTATTAATGCAGGTCATTAATTCCAATAATCAAGAAACAATTCCAATTTCAACAATTAAAACCAACTCCAGCTTTCTTAGCAAAAGATTGAATCTTGAGTTAATGATGAGTATCCCCAAATCGTGAATTTGCCCTCTACAGTCTTATGTTGCACCTTCCCATCAGTATTATCCTCTCCATTCTTCTACATATTCCCCTGTTCTCTGATTATAGGTCCTCCAACTCCATTGGCATGTTACTATGCTTTCCAGAATAGAACTTTTCAGTTCTAATGTTCTTTGACCTAACAAAGTGTGGTGGAGGTGGGTTTTCAGAAGAACGGTGTCCTCTTATGAGGCATTTGCCTCAAGTAACATTTTTTTTTTCCCATTTCTCCAGGCAGTGAAAAGCCGCTGTCCTCTGACAAAGGTAAACAGATCACCTCTGGTGGCCAAGAGTCCCATAAGAGATTTCAGAGAAAAGGTCTTTCCTAATCAGGACCCTGATTTTCATCTGGAAGACCTGTAGAGGCTATGCATTTAATCTTCTTTGTAGCTCAGGTAATCTTATAATAACACTCTGGGACTGATTTTCAGCGTGATAAGGCACTATGGGTGGAGGAAATGCAAGTTATCTTTAGTACTGTCAGAGTGCCCTTTGATTTTTTCCAGTTTTTCCTTAATGAGCAATTAATTGGTCTAATTTGATTATTTGTGAAGAGGAGGAGGTGGAGTCTTCAATGACCTTTTTAAAAAAACAACCAACTTCACAATATTACAATTATCATCTCCCCCACATCTATTACATGCAGTAGTTACTGTTCTCCCAATATATTAGCCTCCATTTCTACTTTATCACAATTAGTCATAGATAAAAATTTTAGTAATTGGGCTGGCAATTTATCTTTCAGCTCCTAATGCTGTATTAGATTACTTGAAAAATAGAGTCTGACCTCATCCAACTCAAGAGAAACAACAACAAAAATAGCCCAGTTTAAAAATGAACAAAGACCTGAACATATATTTTTCCAAAGAAGAAATTCAAATAACCAACAGGTATATGAAAAGATGCTCAACTTCACTATTGGGAAAATGCAAATCAAAACCACAACGAGATATCAGATCATGTCTGTTAAAATGGCTATACTCGAAAAGATAAAAGGTTAAAAAAAAAAAAAAGATAAAAGGTAATGAGTAGGGGCACCTGGGTGGCTCAGTCAGTTAAGCCTTCAGTACTGGTCATGACCCCAGGGTCCTGAGATCAAGCCCCACATTGGGATCCCTGCTCAGCAGAGAGTCTGCTTCTGCTTCTGCCTCTCCCTCTGCCTACCACTCTGCCTACTTATGCTCTCTATCTCTCTGTCAAGTAAATAAATAAAAATCTTAAAAAAAAAAAAAAAGGTAACGAATATTGGCAAGGATATGGAGAAAAGAAAATCGTTATACAATGTTGGTGGGAATGTAAATGTTTGCAGCCATTATAGAAAACAGTGTGAGGTTTACTCAAAAAACTAAAAATTAGAACTGCCATATGATCTAGTAATCCCTTTTCTGGCTGTATATCCAAAGGAAATTAAATCAGCACTTCAAAGAGATGCTTTCTCATGTTCGTAGTAGCATTCTTACAATAGCTAAGATATGGAAACAACCTAAGTGTCCATTGATGGATGAACTGAGAAGGAAATTGTTGGAAATATATATAGTAGAATATAATTCAGCATCAGAAAAGGAAATCCTGTCACTTGTGACATGAATAAACCTGGAGGACATTATGCTAAGTGATATAAGGCTGACACAGTAAGAAAAAAAAAACTTCATCTCACTTATCTGTGGAACCTAAAAAAGTCAAACATAAGGGCACTTGGGTGGCTCAGTCAGTTAAGTGTCTGCCTTCAGCTCAAGTCATGATCCCAGGGTCCCAGGATTGACAAATCCCATGCTGGGCTGCCTGCTCAACAGGCCTCTGCCTCTCCCTCTTCCTCCCCCTGCTCATGCTCTCTCTCTCTCAAGTATATAAACATTTTTAAAAATGTCATTTTGTCAAAAAGCCAATTTTGTCAAAAATGTCAAATGAACTGTGGTTAGTAGGTGCAGGGAGATGGGAGAAATAGAGAGAGATTGATCAAAGGGTACAAAATTTAAGTTATGTAGAATAATTCTAGAAATCTAACATAACATGATGACTGTAGTTAACAGTACTGTAGTGAATACTGGAATTTGCTAAGAGAGTAGATTTCATGTGCTCTCACCACAAAAAGAAAAAAAATGATAACTATTTGAGAGGAGGAATATGTTAATTCTCTTCCTTGTCATAATCATTTCACTATGTATGTCATATCCTCATGTTGTATATCTTAAATGTACATAGCTAATATTAAAAAACAATAAGCAACAACAATAAACCAAGGGCCTGAAGTTAAACTTAATTGTTAATGCTCCAGCCTGCAACACTCCACGTACGTTCTATTCATCACCCATCAACAGCATCCGTATGGCCTTGCAACTTGTTAAAATACAAGGTCTTGGGCCATACCCCAAACATACTGAGTCAGCATGGCTGTGCTGAGTCCAGTCATGGGTATTAAAAAAAAAAAAAAAAATCCTCAGGTGATTCTTAGTTACACTAAGGTTTGAGGGATACTGCTTTTTAGAGAGATGCAAGTTTAGGAGTGAGAATGAGGAAAAAGTGAGACAGAAAAGGAGAGGCAGCAAAACAAGGCTTCACAAAGTGATCATCTGGCTGCTTAGGCTGTGAGCATATTTCCAGATAGGCTTTACAGAATCCTCAGTTCACCAAAAGGAGGAAATACTCCCTCCTATTTCCTTTTTCTCATTGGTCAATGTCGACTCTGTGGTGTCTTAATTTGTCCTGCACATCAGGCGCCTTCATGTGACTATTAGGTAGAGCAGATCTCATGCCCTCACTATGGTGTTTCATCACAGTGAGGAAGTCAGAGGAGGAGCAAAATGTATGCTCCGCAATTTTTTAAGTGCATTTCCTCATTTGTGCATTTTATTTGTATTTCATTTTTTAAAAGATTTGAGAATTTTGTAAAATGAAATAAAAAGAAAGATATTATTTGGTAAATCATGAACTTGAGTCTCTCCTTGCTTGAAAGAGAGTATCAGCAATTGACTTATGTTATTCCCCCTACCTCTTGTACACAACCATACTCCAGTGAATCCCAAAAGGAGAATTCCAGTTCTAGGCTCTCACTTGAATATTTTTATTTGGAGTTGGAACAAAACTAACTATCTATTAAATTTCAACTTCCACTGATACAAGTTCTCTACAATGCCTGCAAAATGCCTGCAGAGGCTTATGGAGAAGGAGGTCAACAAGTCTATTCCAAGCTTTATGTATTTTTGCTGGGGGCATGAAAAGCTGAGAAGCTGAGGTGGCAGCACAGCCCCCTCATTACCTGTATCATATCTGTCATTAATTCTTCCAAAGAAACTCTTACTCACCCCTTCCCCTGCTTCGCCACAGTCAACTGCCAAACTGAGATCCTGATCATCTCCCACCAGGCTTAATGCAAATATCTCTCCACCCCTACTTCCAGCTCTTCTCTCCCACTTTCTTGCTGAGAAAAATTTTCGGGAATTGCTATTTCCCACATTGAAAAAAAAAAAAATCTATATTCCTTAGCTCCATTTCAAAAACTTGCCATTAACTGTCCTTATCTTACCTCCTACTATCCATTTTATAAATTCTCCACTCTTGTGAATAGGCCAGCTGACTCCAGTTTTCTCTAAAACACAGGTTATTAATATACTCATAGGATAATCCCAGAGGTCAAAGTATACTATCTGGACTTGCTGCAGTATTTTAGTTAAGAAATTAGATTTTTAGAAGAGATAGGAATAAAAGAAAAATCTGAAGAAGCTAGACTCTTGACAGAAAAATTCAATGCATAAATAACTAGAGCAGAGTCATCAGTTAACAGTGAGTTCTGTTGGGACCATCTATGCAGACACTAATATTAAATGTTGTTTGTAAACCTGGGGGAGAACAGTATTCATCTTGAATCTGCTCATTCCCACATTAAAAAAAAAAATCCCTTGAAAGTGACAAATAAAATACCAACTTCGGCCATCTGGTATCTGGACAGAATCAATTTCAAATACTAATCAAGCTCAATTCAGCCTGGACGATTAATACATATGGGCTTATTGCCCAAGAGTTGTAATTTCAGGAATCAAATAAAAAATGGGACTCTTCCAGTATTACAAGTGGACCAAGTTTTGAAAATATGCTACTAAGAGTTATTCAAATAAAATGCTTTAATAGTAAGCATATGGTTTTATTTACTATTGCTCTTTCATCCCTAAATAATTATATTCAGTATTCATTTTGAAATTGGTATGAAGCCATGACAAAGAGGCCTAAGTATTTGGCAGCACAAAGCTGCACAATTTATCAATATTTGGTAAAGCAGAAACAGCATTTATAAAGACCAGATGGTCTTTGCCTATGAAATTTTAAGTAATGGATTTCATTTACACATGAACTATAGGGTGAAAAATAGGGGTATAAAAGATTCTTTAGGAATACAGCTGGAGAATGATTTTTTATTCACTTCACTGTTTTTTACTTACAAGATCATAAATAATCTTCAGCTGTTTTTATAAAAGACTCCATCAAGAATAGATCATGAAAAATATTATAAAAATATAGATGACAGAGCTATGACAGATATTAGAGATCATCTGATCTCCCAATTTTACAGATCATGAAGTTAAGGTTCAAAAAATTTAAATGATTGAATTCCCCAACGGCAGGTAAGTGGATTCCAAGTGGGTTTGTTTACCCAATTCACCAATCATGCTTCCTCTAAGATAGAACGTTACTGGAAAGCCTATAATTAATATTCACCAAGTAGTGGCAGTTGATTAGGTATGAGACCAAAAACATACACACACACACACACACACACACACACACACACACATACACACACACACACACAATACACAATCAGTCTGGTACACGGGATAAATAAGAAAAAAAAATTAAGACAGAAAGGGATCACCATTTTAGCAAGGTTGCAGCTTGAGCAGTAGCAATAAGGTAATGTCGTTCCTTGTTGCTTCAGTCCGCTGAACTTCTTGCCAAATGCTCTGAAAGTCAGGCAAAATTCTTAGAGGTACATCTAATAATCTGTTTATTATCGTAAGGTCTGAGTGTGATACTGGCAATGATTTAAAATTTTCACACACAACCATGAATAAATTGTGTGTTTTACTTGCTAGAATAACAGCAATTATATAAATCTTTATCTGAAATTACAGTATAATTCTGCTTAGGATTTGGAGCATCAGAGCCAACGTACACAATTATTTGACAAATAAATTTGAGAATAATTTATCCAAAGAGTGTGCACAATCTGATTCCTGATGTGATTTTAAAATCCAAGCTATAACAAATAAAATACTTTTGCTCTGATTGTTAAAGAAGGAATTTAAACCTGACTGAACATGTTTAAAACCATGTTTCAATAAAAAACAAATAATCTCATTTAAGTTACTGTATCAGTGTTACACAGATGCCTATTCAGTTCCAAATCTAAAATCTAATATAGGCAAACCAAACTTAATTCTGAAGCTGAAACATTCTATTAGATATCTAATAGATATAGGCAATATATCCATGACAATGAAAAAAATTATAGGTCAGTAACATAAAACAAATAAAAATCTAAATACAGGGGAAACACATTCCCCTCACTTCAAAAAATACATAGCAATATAACACCTGTCTGTTTTTATTAATAAAATCATTATCAAAATCTTGATAATTTCCACACAAAGATGCCTGAAGAAAGAGGTCTTTCTTCTCTTAATTTATGCGAACTAAAAATAATAAAAAAGAAAAATAGACAAGACACTTCCTTTTTTAACGAAACTAAAGACAGCCTAACCTTACAGCATAATCTATGAGTAATAGCTGCCAATACAGCACAACTAATTCCAGGTTGAGAAAGGATGCCAAGTACATACACAAATCTCTGCAGAATTCACGTAAAGGGCAGACTTGTCTGAAATTGCAAGGCACAGACCTAAAAAGCACTACTTTTAATTACCTCAGCCATAATTTGAGCAGAAAAGCATATTTAAGAGATGGGAATATGGTGTTTCAGCTCCCTCACTGTTTAAGCCTGCTATACCTAGTGGAAAACCTCTGGCTAGTCCATGGAACTATAATGTGGATTGACCTGGAATAGCAGGCTCTAGTGATGTGGGCAGACCATAAAAGAAGTGGTTTGCAAAAGAACGGATTTTGAACGTCTGGGGAAAAAAAAAAAAAAAAAGGAAGAAGAAGAATCTTGAAGAGCTGCCAGACTCGCAAGAAGAAAGAAGAGTAAAAATCTAGAAGAAAGAATGTTTCAGGGAATTGGCTTGGCAGAAGTATATTAATGTCTATTGAATAAAAACAAATTCTAATGTGGAAAACCCAAAAGGCTCCACTCCAAAACTGCTAGAACTTGTACAGGAATTCAGTAAAGTGTCAGGATATAAAATCAATGCACAGAAATCAGTTGCATTTCTCTACACCAACAAGACAGAAGAAAGAGAAATTAAGGAATCAATCCCATTTACAGTTGCACCCAAAACCATAAGATACCTAGGATTAAACCTAACCAAAGAGGCAAGGAATCTATACTCAGAAAACTATAAAGTACTCATGAAAGAAATTGAGGAAGACATAAGGAAATGGAAAAATGTTCCATGCTCCTGGATTGGAACAAATATTGTGAAAATGTCTATGCTACCTAAAGCAATATACACATTTAATGCAATCCCTATCAAAATCCCATCCATTTTTTTCAAAGAAATGGAACAAATAATCCTAAAATTTATATGGAACCAGAAAAGACCTCGAATAACCAAAGGAATATTGAAAAAGAAAGCCGAAGTTGGTGACATCAAAATTCCAGACTTCAAACTCTATTACAAAGCTGTCATCATCAAGACAGTATGGTACTGGCACAAAAACAGACACATAGATCAATGGAACAGAATCGAGAGCCCAGAAATAGACCTTCAACTCTATGGTCAACTAATCTTCGACAAAGCAGGAAAGAATGTCCAATGGAAAAAAGGCTGTTCAACAAATGGTGTTGGGAAAATTGGACAACCACATGCAGAAAAATGAAATTGGACCACTTCCTTACACCACACATGAAAATAGACTCAAAATGGATGAAGGACCTCAATGTGAGAAAGGAATCCATCAAAATTCTTGAGGAGAACACAGGCAGCAATCTCTTTGACCTCAGCTGCAGCAACTTCTTCCTGGGAACACTGCCAAAGGCAAGGGAAGCAAGGGAAAAATTGAACTATTGGGACTTCATCAAGATCAAAAGCTTTTGCACAGCAAAGGAAACAGTTAACAAAACCAAAAGACAACTGACAGAATGGGAGAAGATATTTGCAAACGACATATCAGATAAAGGGCTAGTATCCAAAATCTATAAAGAGCTTAGCAAACTCAACACCCAAAGAACAAATAATCCAATCAAGAAATGGGCAGAGGACATGAACAGACATTTCTGCAAAGAAGAATCCAGATGGCCAACAGACACATGAAAAAGTGCTCCACATCACTCGGCATCAGAGTAATACAAATCAAAACCACAATGAGATACCACCTCACACCAGTCAGAATGGCTAAAATTAACAATTCGGGAAATGACAGATGCTGGAAAGGATGCAGAGAAAGGGGAATCCTCCTACACTGTTGGTAGGAATGCAAGCTGGTGCAATCACTCTGGAAAACAGCATGGAGGTTCCTCAAAAAGTTGAAAATAGAGCTACCCTATGACCCAGCAATTGCACTACTGGGTATTTACCCTAAAGATACAAACGTAGTGATCCAAAGGGGCACGTGCACCCAAATGTTTATAGCAGCAATGTCCACAATAGCCAAACTATGGAAAGAACCTAGATGTCCATCAACAGATGAATGGATAAAGAAGATGTGGTATATATATACAATGGAATACTATGCAGCCATCAAAAGAAATGAAATCTTGCCATTTGTGACGACGTGGATGGAACTAGAGGGTATTATGCTTAGCGAAATAAGTCAGCCGGAAAAAGACAACTATCATATGATCTCCCTAATGTGAGGAAGTGGAGATGCAACATGGGGGGTTTGGGGGATAGGAAAAGAATAAATGAAACAAGATGGGATTGGGAGGGAGACAAACCATAAGTGACTCTTAATCTCACAAAACAAACTGAGGGTTGCTGGGGCGAAGGGGTTGGGGGGGGGTGGGGTTATGGACATTGGGGAGGGTATGTGCTATGGTGAGTGCTGTGAAGTGTGTAAACCTGGCGATTCACAGATAAAAATACATTATATGTTTATAAAAAAATTAAAAATTTAAAAAAAAAATAAAAATAAATTCTAAATCATCCCATAAAAATATCGTAAAGGAGACTTCCTGTTCGTACCAACTCAAAAGGGAATGTGAAACAAAAAGCAAAGTTGTGCCCCCTCAGGCAAAAAACAAGATAATATACTTGAATTGTGTGTGCCACACCCAAAGTATACTACTTGTCCCAAATGTTTTAGTTCTCCCAACACTGACTTTCTCTCCCCAAAAGTGAGTTAAACACTGGGGGTGGGGGGAGCTTAAATGATTGTAGTAAAAACAAATAAATAGATTCTCATAATTATTTTCATAAGGTTTTGAGATTTACATGCAGTAGATTATTGGGGAATACTCTGAAACAAAGCCTGTAAAGAAATAAGGGAAGTAGAACTGGCAGAAGTAGAACTTGAACTGATATGAAATTTCAACAGATACCCCATTCAAATCTCTAGCCCTCAAGTTGAAATGACTCTTCAAAGAAGCTCTAAATTGAGATACTGAAGCTAAGGGTAAGTAGCCCCACATCAATTGGTCATTTGGTTTAGGCTGCCCCTAGGAACAAGCAGCACCCCTAGGCAAGACAGCAACTGTAAACTGAGAACCACCTCCGGAAAAGAAATTCTGCTATGAGCAATCATCAGTCAGCACATCTGGAAAGAACTTCTTATTCATAAAAGTGATTCTAGGTGGTATATCCCAGCATCCATTACAGAGTTCAACACCTATTTCTGTAAATGCCAGACTAAAAAACATAGACCATAGGCAGTTAGAAAACCCAAAGGCATTAAGGAACTAAGCCATAGGAATTATTGCACCAATAGCCAGCAGAACATAAACCCAAAAAGGTGAACCTGGCATTAGGAACTAATTTTTTCCTGGGAACACACGTAGAACACCAGAACACCTGTTTCCTAGGAACACCAGAAAGGGCCTGAGAAACTGAGCATAGACTTTTTTTTTTTTTTTTTTTAAACCTTGCAGGGCTAGTGGGAAACAGAATTGATATTGAGAGACATCAAGCACATGGTATTCGAAGGACACCCTTGCAGCTTTAAATTGGCCTGGAAATAATTACTAACCAGAAATTGTTCCTCCTACAAACACATTGAAGGCCACTTTTAAATCATCTGAATTATAATTCCTTAATGTAATCTAGGATTGCTAATGCCCTTAGCTGCCTACCCAAAACCCAAATCCTCTGTAGAGGAAAATGACATCATATTGAGCACTCTATTTTTATTATAATTTTTGATATACAAAAATCAGGGTATAAAAATAACCAGTTACAAAAGAAACAATAAAACAAGTGAAAACTAAAACAAAAAACAATAAAAATATATGTGAGATCCAGATAAAGAAGCTATCAAAAACAGACTTTGTAATAAATTTCTTTGTGACCAAAGAAATTTAAAAATTAAGAACTTTGGCAAAGAACTAAAACTTATATTTAAAATTAAAAATCTGAAACTGAAAGATGTAACAGTAGAAATGACAAAATAAATGGCTTTAGCAACTATTTAGATATAGTTAAAAAGAGACTTCATAAACAAAAAAGTATGTAATTCTCTAGAAAGAGAGAAGAAAAAGAAAATAGAACAGAAGCAACACACATAAAAATATTTGCTAAAAATTTCCTAAACTAATTAATGACATCAAGCCACAGATCTGAAGGCGTCACTAACTCCATGAAGAATATACCAAAGAAAACCACATCTAGGTATATTATGATAAATTGCTGAAAACTAACGTAAAAATTAAAGCACAATCAAAGCAAGGCAGGAGGTATATTATCCTTGAAAAAGCAACAATTCAACTTGTAGATAACTTCTTAAAATAATTAAAGATGGTAATAGAAGTATATATTGAAAGTGCTAAAAGAAAATAGCAGCCAAATTTGAATTCTATACCTAGCAAAACTATTCTTCAACAAAGGTAAAAGTAGTTTTCAGATTTAAAAAACTGAAAACATTTCCTGTCAGTAGACCTACACTAGAATAAATGAAACAGGTAAATATTTAAATACATAAAAGAAAAATAATTCTGTGATAGAAATCTAAACTAAAGAATGATAGTGCTCCAAAAGTATACTTGTCCACAAGATGCTTCCTGATTGCTATGACCCAGAAGAGGGGTTGACAAATATTTCTCAAAAAAATGGCCAGATGGTAAATTTCTCAGCTAACTAGCTGGTTGTAGTGTCACAGCACTTGATTCTATTGTATCACAAAAATAGCTATAGACAATATATAAATTAATGGACATGGCCTGTTCCCATAAAACTTTACTTTCCAAAACAGTCTGTGGGGCTAGAATCAGTCCATGGGCAATAGTTTACCGACCTCTAAGCTAGAGGCTTTTGTTGGAAGGGTTGCTTTTTAGACATAAGAATAGTATTTGGACCAAAGCAAGAGAAGGAATTGGAATGAGATTCTCACACAAATCATGATTTGCAAAAAAACTCTACCATTATTAACATAATTTAAAAATAAAGCTATCTTTCCACATTTCCATATGAGAATGAGAGTCTTTTTAAAGGCCTCCTTAGTAATTGGTAAACACAGGTTTATTCTCACAAACTCAGGTTTGGTGTCTGAATTTACACTGTTGCAACTTGCCAGAGTTTGTAAGAACTATATAAACCATCTATCAAGAAATTAATGTGAAAAAGTAATGTTAAGCAGTTCTAAGTCGGTATTTCCATATGTGATCTCTTGAAGAAGAAAAAAAACAACTCATTAAAAGTTCACACTCATGTAACAACAGTCTGTCCATTATTTTGCTCCTAACAAATTAAAAAGGAGTATTTGGCAAAGACATATTAATAGATAATGAAATCAATTAGCAAATGTTGTGGGGGGATTGGTTAGTCTTTTTAATGTAACATTACATAGATAACTTACTGCTTACCGATGGAAAGACATACATTTACAATGAAAAGTATGTCCAACACATTTTTTGTTAAGATTCTATTTATCTATTTGACAGAGAGAGACACAGACACGGTGAGAGAAGGAACATAAGCAGGGGGGTGGGAGAGGGAGAAGCAGGCCTCCCGCCGAACAGGGAGCCCCTTGCAAGGCTCGATCCCAGAAGGCTGGGATCACTACCTAAGCCAAAGGCAGACACTTAACTGACTGAGCCACCCAGGCGCCCCATGTCCAACATTATCTTACTAAGTAATCAAATACTAATAATAAGATAAACTGACATAATGTGGTTTTCCAATATCTTTTTGTTATTTATTTTTTAAATTGTCTATGGCTGTACTGAAAAAGGACATAAGATAGCCCATGTAGAATTAATGCCAAACATGCATAACCTGAATCCAGTAATGAAGGAAATGTTTCCAACAGTTTAAGGTATATTTTAGAGAGAGTGTGTGAGAGCAATAGCAGAGGTGAGGGGCAGAAGCAGAGGGAGAGAAATATCCAAGCAGACTCCCTGCTAAGCATGGAGCCCTATGCAAGGCTAGATCCCAGGATCCTAAGATCATCACCTGAGGCAGCCCTCAACCAACTGAGCCACCAAGGTACCCCCACAGGTTAAGGTATTAATCAAAGTTGATTGCATATAGATATACATTTGCTGAAGCAACATTTTTTTGGAAAAGATTGTCATCTCTCGGTAAAATTGCCTTTGCACACATCATTTGTCACACAACATTTTTTTGTCACACATCATTTGGCCATATATACGCAGGTCTATTTTGGCCTCTCTATTCTGTTCCACTAATTTACTTGTCTAACTTGATGCTAATACCATTCTGTCTTGTCTGTTATAACTTAGTAAGGCTTGAAGTCAGGTGACATAAGTAGTCCAGCTTTTTTCTTCTTTTACAAGGTTCCTTTTGCTATTCTAGAGTTTTTTTCATTACTATATGCACCTTAGGATTTCCTTGTCAATTTCTAGAATTTCTGGGATTTTGGTTGGGATTGATTGAAATCTATAGATCAATTTGGATAAAACTAACACATTATATTGTGTCATTGCATCCTATAACATGGTTTATCTCTCCACTTATTTGTGGGATCTTTCATTTCTCTCAGCAATATTTATAGTTTTTACTCTAAAATTCTTGCATGTCTTTTGTCACATGTATCCCCAAGAATTTACTTATCATGCTTTCTCAAGTGATGCTACATTTTTAAACATTTTGGGATCCAAATGTCATTGCTTATATAGTGATCTTATATCCTGGGACTATGAAATCACTTTTCAATTTTCAATATAAGTTAGTGTTAAAGGAGGAATTCTAAACAATAATAATATTCATTGATTACAATGTGTGTTTTGTAGCAGCATGAATGCAGTGTTTTAACAGTAGATTCATTGTCAGAGAATCAGTAAGACAGTGGGTTTCCAAAACCATTGTTTAACCAAATATAAACAGAAACATACTTTCATATGATTACTGAATAAATGATAAAGTGAGTCATGTGAAGATTGAGTGCAACAGCTTTGTTTCCAAACGATGATAGTTCATTAATAGTTATTAAGAAACTTAACCTAGTCAATTTGTACATTGATTAGATATTATTAATATTTCATATCTAAATACAAATTGGGGGGAGAACAGGTAAGTAATATGTACACTCAAAAACTGATTTATTTACATGTTGAACTCCTTTGTCAATCAAAGTCCAATTCTTGCAAATTTAGAAAGAGGGGAAGCTCAGACAAGAGATGATAAAATCTCAGAAAGTTTTAAGTAGTGCTATCAAGAGACATAAAAATCAGACAGAAAGGGGTGGTTGGAGGGGTACAGAAAGACAAAAGACAGAAAAGACAGAGAGAGTTGTACACTCCCTAATTGAATTTTGAGGGCTGAAGACAAGAACAGACTCAAAAGACCCAGCATTTTAGCCTGAAGTAATAATGGTCCCTGAGTAATATGCACAATATTTCCCCAACCATCTGCTATCCCATTGTTTCTCACTATCATCATCTATAAGAAGGGAAGAATTTATTTTCCAATCTCTTCCATGAGAGAAAAATACACAATTTCCCTAATACTCAGTCCTTAGTTTTGGCTTTATCAGATTCACTATCCTTAAAGTTAATGGAAAGCAGAACACAAATGCTCATTAAATTTAGCACTTGCATATACTTGTAACAATAAAGTGGACGTCAGTAAGCAACTTTTTCACATTCCTCCTCCTTTCAGTTTCACAGACATCTCTACAACAAGGCACTCAATGCTGCTAGATTGCTATCCTCACTTTGAGAGATAGTTCTAGAATCTAAAAGTCTTGCCAGTCAGATCTCCTGTGGATTCTTCAAAAAACCAGTAAGGCAGCTACATACCAATTGCTATTTTAAACCATTTCTTCTACTCCACTCTTGTTGGGGAACAGATTAATAGGAATATATTTCATTCAATATAACTTTTTTTTTAAGATTTTATTTATTTATTTGACAGAGATCACAAGTAGGCAGAGAGACAGGCAGAAAGAGGAGGAAGCAGGCTCCCTGCTGAGCAGAGAGCCCGATGCAGGGCTCCATCCCAGGAACCCGGGATCATGACGGGAGCCGAAGGCAGAGGCTTTAACCAGTGAGCCACCCAGGCGTCCCAATTCAATATAACTTCTTAAAGGCAGCTTTAAAAGAACATTAGTCCTCTTTTTTTTTTCTCCTGAGTGAAACTCTATGGTTTCTACTTACTTTTAACCCAAAAAATTATTTCTCTCTATTTAATTATTAAGTCATTTTTTTTCCTCCTTCAGGACTCACCTCAAGTGTTACTCTCTAAATTAAGTTTTATCCTCTCATTTTAACCCTTATTCATAATTGTGTTTTATGAACTGTTATGGTACTTACTCTTCCTCATAGAACTATCTAATCATATAAATTTCTTTAGAGAAAAGGAATATATTCAATTTTCAACATTCCTTTTAAGCAAATAGAGTCATAACAAGCATATAGCAGGAATTAAGTATTTATTAAATTAAGAGAAACAGTTTTGGGTTTTTTTTTTTTTAAGATTTATTTATTTATCCTAAAAAGAGTGCATACAGGCAGGGGGAGGGGCAGAAGGAGAGGGAAAGAGAAACCCAAGCTGACTCTGTTTTGAGTATGGAGACGGTTGTGGGGCTCAATGTGGGGCTCAATCTCATGACTCTGAGATCAGACCTAAGCCAAAACCAAAAATTGGACGCTCAACCAACTGGGTGATCCAGATGTCCTGAGAAAGTTTATTTTTTTTGGGAAGCCCAAGCAATCAGAAGTCTTCATGCATGCTGGAATGATCATGACTTCAATTTCATCCATATGCATTTCCTCTGCCCTTATTATCATCCCATTCTGTACCTGCAAACCAAACCACATCTATTTGGTAAAGCTCTATTAATCCTTCAAGGCTTCACTAGGTTACTTAATAACCAGCTCAAGAAATGAAATTGAGGGGACACCTGGGTGGGTCAGTCAGTTAAGTATCTGCCTTTGGCTCAGGTCATGATCTCAGGGTCCTGGGATCTAGTTCCACATCAGGCTCCTTGCTCAGTGGGGAGCCTGCGTCTCCCTCTGCCTGATGCTCTCCCTGCTTGTGAGCTTTCTCTCTCTCTCTCTGAAAAATAAATAAATAAAATCTTTTTAAAAAGAGAGAGAAATGAAATTGAGGGGCAGTCTAGAGTACTGAAATAAGGAAAGACTTCGAGTTAGCTAGGCCCGGGTTCAAATTGTGGTTCTACTATTTCAGAGATGTGTAATTTGAGATAATTCACACTCATAAACTCAATTATCTGTGAAAGAAATATCAATAATAACTTCATCATCATCATCATCATCATCGTGACTTTAATGGTTTTGAGTGTTTACACTGATAATTCTTCCAATGCCTTTATATGTGTCACCTCATTTAATTCTCAGAATAACCCCATAATATAGACTTTACTATTATTCTAATTTCATATATTAGGAACCTGAAGCACAAAGAACATAAACTATTTCATAGATTTGATATAAGTATTGAATAAATATATAAAATACCGACTATATAGTAAAATTTGTAGTTTTATGAATGCAATAGATTGTCAAGGAAATCAAAATAGTAAGGATCTGTATGACCAAGGAAAGAAATGTTATGACTGACATTCTTGTCCAAATCAAAATGTTATCCCCAGAAATACCAAATTATCTTACTTAAAGATTTCACAAATGAGCTTATCAAGTAGTTTTTAACCAAACTGAAAAAAGTAAGAGGGATTTAAATTTTGCTTCCATTTTCTTCCATTTTCCTACTTCAAAGTTGAACAATAACTGATAAGTGCTAATCCTTATCAGTTTAACAGTGCTAGTGCTATCTAATATAGTTCTTCATAATGGTAATTGCTTTTTTTTCTAAGATTTTATTTATTTATTTGACAGAGAGAGAGAGATCATAAGTAGGCAGAGAGGCAGACAGAAGCAGGCTCCCCACTGAGCAGAGAGCCCGATGCGGGCCTGGATTCCAGGACCCTGAGATCAGGACCAAAGCCAAAGGCAGAGGCTTAACCCACTGAGCCACACAGGCGCCCAATGGTAATTACTTTTAAAAACAGCTGATATCAACATTAAAATATCTCTACTTCATTCAAATGCTTAAATGTTTCCACACTGATCCAAGAGCAAAATACCTTCATAATTGCCAATTTTATTTTAAATAGTTTTGTTTTTCTCTATTCTCTATTTAATAACATTTCTTTAGATTTTATTTATTTATTTATTTGACAGAGAGAGAGGGAAAAGGAAAGCTCTTGCTTTTTGTCTTTATTTAGGAGCAAGAAAGAACTTTTAAGAGGTCTCTACACCAGGCACTTGGGTGGCTCAGTCGTTAAGTGGCTGCCTTAGGCTCAGGTCATGATCCCAGGGTCCTGGGATCAAGGTCCGCATTAGGCTTCCTGCTCAGTGGGAAGCCTGCTTCTCCCTGTCCCACTCCCCCTGCTTGTGTTCCCTCTCTCTCTGTCAAACAAATAAAATCTTAAAAAAAAAAAAAATTTTTTTTAAAAAGTCTCTCCACCACTCAGCAGACATTCCCCTCTGACTTATTGATCAGAATCATGTCATAAATCCATTGCTGAACAAATCTCTAGAGAACAGTTTCATTGCAACTGGCTAAGACTAATAGAGTTTCACTGCTAGGGCTAGAGAAAGGTCCTGAAGCACATGGCCTACTGTCACCTGAACAAAATGAACATTATTTTATCGAGGAGGGGAATAATGGACAGCGAACACTGTCTGACACCCTGTCATTTAGTAAGGAACTCTTATGAACCTATCGTTCTACTTTATTTAACGTGCATGTTCTATAGTCTTATCAATAACCCAACAAGGTTGGTGTGATTTATACAGATGAAAATATTAAGACTTAAAAGATGAGCACTAATACACAAGGTAATGTAATTAATGACATGGCCAAGATTTAAATGCAGGCCTGACTGACTTAAAAATCTGTTGTTACAGTACATACATACTGAAATTCCAGTAATAAACAAAATTCTAATAATTGTACACTAAAATATCCCTGTTTTCTATTCAATAACAATATCTCCTAAATTTTCTGACAAAAAGATAGACGCTCATAAATATATACTAAATTTCTATATTAGCCATGTAACACTAAGTTGTTTAATTTTAAACAAATTAGTTAACTTCTCTGTGTTTTACTTTCCTCACCTTCCTTTATCAAAAGATAAAATAGTTTATCTTCTAGTGCATAAGTTTATTATAAAAATATAAGTGAGCCTGGCACTGAGTAAATAGTTTAATGTATATTAATTAATATTCCCAGCTCAAAACCAATTCCTGTTAGGTATTAAACAATGTTAGGCGGTAGAGAAAAACAAAACTATTTAAAATAAAAACAGAATTACCTTTTTTTTTTTTTACTTTGCTTGATAGCTTTTCAAATGTGTTCTTTGAAATATTTAACCAATTTTCATTCATAAGAACTTCCTATTATAGGATTAACATAATAATGATATTTAAATGATCCTATTTTTCTGCCAGGTTTATTGAGATAGTCTTGACATACTACTGTTTTAAAAAATGTTCAAGTATGTAATACAGTACTGTTGATCATGGTCACGATACTGTAATTAGATCTCCAAAACTTATTCTTCTAATAGCTGGAAGTATATACCCTTTGACCAACACCTCCCCATTTTCCCCATTCCTAGCTCCTGACAACTATTATTCTACTCTATTTATTTCTGATTTCAGCTTTTTTTGGACTCTGCATAAAAGTGGCATCATTTATTTGTCTTTCCTCTGACTTATTTCACTTCACATAATAACCTCAAAGTCCATCCATGTTGTCACAAAAGGCAGGATTTCCTTCTTTTGTATGACTGAATAATATTCCACATACACATACACACACGCATGCGCACACACACACACACCACACACATATTTTTTTTCTTCATGCTTTCATCCTTGACAGGCACTTAGGTAGTTTCTGTGTCTTAGCAACCGTGAATAATGCTGCAATGAACATGGAGGGACTGATTTCTCTTCAAGACTGTATTTTCTTTAGATATATACCCAAAAGTGGAATTGATTGGTTTTATGGCAGGTGTCAGCCTGGTGCTGAGGCAGGCAGCTCTGAGG
The DNA here is from genome assembly GCF_010015895.1 of Lontra canadensis. Lineage (NCBI taxonomy): Eukaryota > Metazoa > Chordata > Mammalia > Carnivora > Mustelidae > Lontra > Lontra canadensis. Next base: position 11,165,560 of record NW_022631031.1, on the reverse strand, counting down.
TCCAAGATGAAGTTAAGAATTCACTCTTATTCTCCTTCTCCCAAGGAGGTGATGTTTCTCTCCTTACTGGTAATGGTACAAGTGGTGTGAATCTACCTTTTCTATCCTCATTAATGTATCCTCTCTTATTTCTGTGCTTCACCCCGGGTGCTGGAGACCCTCGCCTGGAATCCTTGGCTTTTGTGAAGGTATTTTTGTAACCAGATAGTTATTCACATTGAGGTTTCTGATAGGTGAGGGGGATGGGTGGATTCCTAGACCATCAGTTTTCTGCCCACACTTTTACACAGACCTCATTCTGAAAGCCGAGAGCAAAGATGGAAGCTAGGACACAAGTTCCTTCCCCACTTCACCAAACCCTCGCAGTTTATTTCCACCTCCAGCACTTCCTTCTCCTGGAGATGTGAGTGTTCTACATGGAACCACTTAATTTGTTTGTGTTGTTTTATGACACCATTCGTCATTCAACTTTATTTAACTGTTTCCTTATTCTCCAACTGACCCATTATTCAAACCACCAATCTCATTTCTCCCACTGTATTTGGTCCTCATTGTTTCTTCTAACCCTTTAATACATTCCAGACACACTTTTTCTTTGTTCTCTGAATATGCAGTAACAGCTCGAATTCCAACCATGAAGACAATACCAAACCTTCAAATGGGCAAAGAGAAAATCCCTACAGTTGTGTCTTGTTCACTGAGTTTATGCTTTGAATGGACTCTGCAGGGAATTATCTATATTAAATCCATTGCCTATACTATTGAGTTTTAGGGTCACTAAATACTATGATTGACCATAGATAAACTGAACCAGACATGAACTTTGTTTTTCTTGCCTTTTTTTTTTTTTTTTTTTGACAGAGAGAGGGAGAGCACAAATAGTCAGAGCAGCAGGCAGGGGGAGAGGGAGAAGCAGGCTCCCTGCTGATCAGGGAGTCCAATGTGGGGCTTGATCCCAGGACCCTGGGATCATGACCTGAGCCCAAGGCAGACACTTAAGGACTGAACCACCCAGGTACCCCTTTCTTGTCTTTTCAGTCCATTTTGTCTGTTTACATTTTTCAGTACTACTGCCAACCAACTGTTGTCCTCACTTCTGTATCTCACAGTTTCAAAGGGCCTCCACCATAGTATACCACTGAGTCTTTACCTCTGAATGTTGTATATCTATCTATGACCAGTGACAGGGCTATGATACAACATTTGGCAATGTGTATGTAACTTTAAAATTATTGGTGGTAATAGCCAAACTATGGAAAGAACCTAGATGTCCATCAACAGATGAATGGATAAAGAAGAGGTGGTATATATATATATACAATGGAATACTATGTAGCCATCAAAAGAAATGAAATCTTGCCATTTGGAACGATGTGGGTGGAACTAGAGGGTATTATGTTGAGCGAAATAAGTTAATCAGAGAAAGACAATTATCATATGATCTCCTGATATGAGGAATTTGAGAGGCAGAGTGGGGGGTTGGGGGGATAGGGAAGGAAAAAATGAAACAAGCTGGAATCGGGAGGGAGACAAACCATAAGAGACTCTTAATCTCACAAAACAAACCGAGGGTTGCTGGGGAGAAGGGGGGATAAGGAGAGGGTAGTTGGGTTATGGACATTGGGGAGGGTATGTGCTATGGTGAGTGCTGTGAAGTGTGTAAGCCTGATGATTCACAGACCTGTACCCGTGGGGCAAATAATACATTATATGTTAACAAAAATAATTTTTTAAAAAATTAACTGGTGTTGTCTCATTTAATCCCTAGTATCTGAATAAAACAAGTCAAAGAAATTAGACCAACTAAATCAAGTTTATCCATGGGTTAGTGTGGTGTCTCCCTAGGTTATATTTTAATTTTAAGAGGGGGTCCTTAGAAAATAACGCAGTGACCTATCTAGAAATTTAAAGTGCCCTATTCTGGTCACTCAGGATTATATCAGATGGGAAAGACAGGCTAATCTTTGGTACTGAGATCTAGAAGCAGGGCCTAGAAATTTTCTGTGTTCATATTCATTATAACATTGTATAGCCGTCACTATGTTACAGACGTGAGTGGGGAAGCTGGTAGTGAAATTAGTATAAATCACATTGTATGATTATGTGGATGAGAAACATAATGAAACACAAACTCAATAAGGTAAATCTGGGAAGTAGATTCGTGTCATGAGCATGCAATGAAGGCTCACACATGATTTGTGTCTTCCCACAATGTCAGCTTCATTCAAATAAAGCAAAGTTAATCACAGTTATAAGGCAGATTCAGGATTCCAAATTCCATGACAGTTTGCCACATGATTAAACTTGGCTTCTTCCAGGGCACACAGAGCAGGACAGAAGACAAGCCACACAACAAACAGGAAGAGGGTGCAGGAAGTTAATGAACCAAATGCAAAGTCAGCATGTGGGCACACAGCTGAGATGAGGCCTCAGTCCTATATGGGTCAGCTCTGGGCACTTACTGCTTATTATGTTCAAGCAGCGAAGGAACTCAGTGCTGTTAGGGAGATCAATCAGGTGAGCTTTTGGGGGCAGCTGCCTTTTTTAAGTGGTCAGACATAGAGGGGTCAGGTCTGACAGTTTGCTACAAAAATCCTCCCCCTTTTATTTATTTATTTATTTATTCATTTATTTATTTATTTATTTATTTGACAGACAGATCACAAGTAGGCAGAGAGGCAGGTACAGAGAGAGGGGAGGAAGCAGGCTCCCCACTGAGCAGAGAGCCCGACTCGGGGCTCTATCCCAGGACCCTGGGATCATGACCCTAGCCAAAGGCAGAGGCTTTAACCCACTGAGCCACCCAGGTGCCCCCCTCCCCTTTTTAAAGGGATTGAATCGGTCTTGGGCCCTTGCCATCCTCCTCTGGTTCTGTTTGTTATAAGTTCTGGGGTGATGGCTGGTCCCGACGAGATCTCCTAGCTGCAGTATTTTAACTGCTTACATCATTGCTTGACACAGGCCCCTGCTTGACATGAGAGACCACAATTCCCTCTTCAGAAAATGAAAAGTAGTGTTGGGATGTGCTAACTATGCCATTATTTTTAGAGAAATTAATAATTTAAAGTTATGTTAATGGGAGTAAATTGATCTTCAACATAGATACAATCCACAAGCCATTATTTACATTCTAAAGGTAAGTGATTATAAAGAGACTCAGCAGAAATTTCTAGGGTTCTGGGGCACCTGGGTGGCTCAGTGGGTTAAGCCTCTGCATTCAGCTCAGGTCATGATCTCAGGGTTCTGGGATTGAGCCCTGCATGGGGCTCTCTGCTCAGCGGGGAGCCTGCTTCCCCTCTCTCTCTGCCTGCCTCTCTGCCTACTTGTGGTCTCTCTCTGTCAAATAAATAAATAAAATCTTTAAAAAAAAAAAGAAATTTCTAGGGTTCTGATAATATTATGTGAAGTCACATTGAGCTGTACTTTATGACTTATGTGTGCGTGTGTGTGTGTATGTACATATATGCACATAATTTTTCAACTTCAAAAGCTTTTTTTCAATGTGACAAGAATTTTGAAGTGAGATCTTGATTTTTGTCTCTCTTCCATGAAGTTTTATCTTATTCATTCTAACTCCATATTCCTTTTAGACTCTGTTTTCAACCTAGGAGTATTTTTGTATTTTTTTTTTCTCAGTTTATCCAATTCTGAGTGGCCAATAACCTGGTTTAGCAGGTTTAGTGAATGGAAAAATCAATAAAATACACAATAGTAAATCTGCCAGACAAAATGAATTCATAAACCATCATAGCCTCTTTGCCACATGAGGCAGCCCTGATATAGATCAGTTATAAGAACCACTTATACCTGAATGCAGTAAAAACGTTTTTACTGACCCTAAACAGTTCAAGGTCATTCTACTTCTTCCAATATGAGTAAGGGTAAAAACTAAGAGTCAGAAAAATTCATAGGAATTGAGAATTTCAACACATTTTAGAAGTCAGAATTCTAGTCCTTTCTTTTCATAAGTAAATAAACAGTAACCAAGAAATTAAGTGGCTTGTTCAGTTCTGCCAGATAATTAGTGACAGTAATGAAATCAGACCTCGGGGCGCCTGGGTGGCTCAGTGGGTTAAAGCCTCTGCCTTCAGCTCGGGTCATGATCTCAGGGTCCTGGGATCGAGCCCCGCATGGGGCTCTCTGCTCAGCGGGAAGCCTGCTTCCTCCTCTGTCTGCCTCTCTGTCTACTTGTGATTTCTGTCTGTCAAATAAATAAATAAAATCTTTAAAAAAAAAAAAAAAGAAAAAAGAAATCAGACCTCAAATCTCGATTTCCACATCAGTACATTTTACATCTCTGGGCTTCCTCTCCAAGAAAACCACTTTTATAATCAATCAATCAATATGTATGTTTGTGTATGTGTGCACACTTCTTGGCCTGTCCTTGTGTTTTTCATGCATTTCACAACAGATTTGTCTTAATAATAAAAAGCTTCATTTGCCATATAATTATCTTATTAATCACTCTTGAAGTAACTCCTATAAAATTGCTATGGAGCCATTTTAGCCATTAGAATGTATATAACTCTATTTTTTCTAATTTTTTTGTTACATTTTTTATTAAAGATTTTTTTTTTATTTCTTTATTTAACAGAGAAAGAGACCACAAGTAGGCAGAGAAGCAGGCAGAAAGAGAGGGGGAAGCAGGCTCCCTGCTGAGCAGAGAGCCCAAAGTGGGGCTCCATCCCAGGGCCCTGAGATCATGACCTGAGCCGAAGGCAGAGAGAGGCTTAACCCACTGAGCCACCCAGGTGCCCCCTCTGACTATTAAATAGCTGTTTTAATCATGTATTTTATTCATTAACCAAACATGATTGAGAACCTAATCTATGTTACATACTACAGTTGGTGCCTGGTATTCAGATACAAGCACAGAAGTGGTCTTGGCCCTTGTAGTATTATAGGTCAAGTGAGAGAAATGCATACTAAAATAAATGCACGTGGGATGCCTGGGTGGCTCAGTAGGTTAAGCATCTGCTTCAGCTCAGGCCATGATCTCAGTGTTCTAGGGGTCAGGGTCCCTGATCAATGGGGAGTCTTCTTCTTCCTCTGCCCCTCCCCCTGTTCTTGCATGCTCTCCCTCTCTCAAATAAATAAATAAAATATTTTTTTAAAAAAATTAAAAATAAAATAAATAAATATATGTAATAAAGAGCCTAACTCCATTTTTGATGTTGGATTGCTGACAAATTTCAAAACCTACCACTTTATTTTTCCTTTATTTCCCACATCTGGACAAGCAGATAAGAAAACCCCACTGCTTCTTCCTTTCTTAATATTATTTATCTATATCTATCTATCTATCTATCTATAAATCTTTCTGCCTATGTATATGAAAAATGTCAATAAGAAAAATAGATTTTATTTTAGCAACAATTCAGTTATTTCAGAATGCTTATTATCTCCTCTGTGCTCGAGACAGCACCAGGTACTGACAATTAAACAGTAAACAATACAGACATAGCCCTTTCCATTATTTCCACACATGTTCCCCAGATTTCTGCTTATATAAATTAAAAAACTCAAGTAGTTCTTTTGGAGTGTAGCTCACCCCCTCATGAGTCACACTTGAAATGTCACCTTTAGGAACATGTTTGGACTTGAGGCTAGTGTTAAAAAACAAAAGTCAGCTGAGTAAATTTGAAGATCTAATTGGCTTATGCAATAATTCATGGAGCAGCATCCCACACTAGAAAGTAGAGGGGATCTCCATGAAGCTGTACAAAGTAGAAGTCTTCTATAGACAGAAATGGGAAAAAACAAAATGTTATTAGAAAAAGAAAAGACAGGATGATCTCAGGCCAGGTCACCTTCCTTTGGAGGAAGAAGGAAGGTTATCTATTATTCAGATTATCTTACTAATATGATCAGGAAATTCCAGAATGACTGGTTAAAGGTCACGTCCTACAATTAAGTCTTGGTTCGCTGTCTTAGGAACAAGTGATTCCAATTGGGACCATTTAAAAAAAAAAATTGTATTACTATTTTTTAATACTAGTTACAGGCCTAGAAGCATAAAGGGGTGGTATGGGTAGATTTTGAAAAGAATCAGCATTGTTTTGCATGGCAACTGCCTTAGAGGAGGACATTGTTTTCTCAGGCAAAGCAGAATTAATCCCCTCAAATAGAGAGAAAAAGTCACATACCACTGTGGGCAGGAATGTCCCCTGCCACTAGGGGGTGGGGAGACCTCTTCCCCTGGCAAAGACTATCCATCATAATTAAGGTTTTAATATCCCCAGCTTCATCACAGTCTTCCCACATATCCCCACCACTACTTATAAATACATTTTTTCCCAATCAATGTCCTCACTTTAACAGCAGACACTCTGAAGGAGCTCAGGTTGCATTGTAATTGAGTCAATCACAAGATGAGATCTGCATTTGGTTTTCAGCAATTTTCAGTCCTGTGGTTACAAAAGATAAGGCTCTGCCTCAGAGCACACAAGGAAGCTCTTATGTCATTGCTATAGCTTTTTTTTTTTTTTTAAAGATTTTATTTATTTATTTGACAGAGAGAGAGCTCACAAGTAGACAGAGAGGCAGGCAGAGAGAGAGGAGGGGAAGCAGGCTCCCTGCTGAGCAGAGAGCCCGATACGGGACTCGATCCCAGGACCTTGGGATCATGACCTGAGCCGAAGGCAGAGGCTTTAACCCACTGAGCCACCCAGGCGCCCTGTCATTGCTATAGCTTTAACTGGAAATTTAAACTGAATTCCTTGTTTATTTCAACACTTTGTCCAGAGGCATTGGGAACAACCAATGTCACTGTATTTCTTAGTTTTCCAAATGTTCAGAAGTATTATATGGATTTACTTAGTTCCTTACTTCTTGAAAGTAGTGGATTACAAGTAACCAATGCAGTTACTTTGCATATCTCTAAATCACAGACATACGGAGAAATAATGTTCTACCAGCTACCTGGGCATCCCTTAGACCAATCAAATTAATCATAATGGAAAAGCATAAATGAACAGAACTGCCTATCCACTGGAGGTTGACAACTAAATAAAATATGCTGGAAGGTACCTAGGTGTTTGAGAACCTTAACAATAAAAAAGTCTCAAAGTTGTCAAGACAGTGAAAGCAATATTGCAAAGTTCAGTCAAGGGGTGCCTGCCTGGCTCATTCTGTGGAGTATGTGACTCTTGATCTCGGGGTGGTGAGTTAGAGCCCCATGTTGTGTTAGAGATTAATATCCAGATACTCATTTTGAAATAATATTATAGACAACTATAATCAGAAAAATCTTTCAAATACTTCCAAAATTGTGCTTGGCCAAATTTTCCCCCCAAAAATGGCATTTATAAGAAATTTACAAATACAGTTATAATTTTTCCTTTCCAGATTGCAATAAGTTATCTGCATACTAAAATTTGAAATATAAATTAAAAGAAAATTCAATTTTATGTCTTCTTTATTCTTTCCCTTGTTTTCCTTTTCTAATCCTAGAAATAATTTTTACTATATTTGTGAGATATATATGTGTTAACTATTCCTTCTGAAAAAAGTTGTAGCTAACCATTGAATGCAGTGTATCTATAAACCACAGCATATTTCAGAAAAACCGACATCAGCAAAATCATTCTATTATTGAATATCTTACTCTTCATGGGTATATTACCTTCCTTTCTGTGTCTTTAAAAGACCCTTACTAATAAGAAAGGCACTAAAATTTTGCAGATCTATTTTATAAGATCATCAAGAAGTATTTAAATTATGATGAAACTATTGACAATCAAAGGATATAAAAGTTTGATAAAATTGTTCAACTCTGCTATCTTTTGAATTAACCAAGATTTGTACAGTTGTTTGTTGTACTTTTACCTTTGCTGTTCCAGTGAATTTGTCAGAAGAAAAATAAACAAGACATTTTATCATCTATTTATCAAGACAGTAAATGAGTTCTCTTATTGCTCAAGACATAAATTCTGTATCCTGTGAAAGATTCATTGACAAATGAATGTATGCTTTTCTGCTTTATTGTCAAGTTTTTAAATGTAAAGCCAGGATTGTTCTCTAAAATTTATATTTTGATTTCACAAAGAAAAATAAGTTACATTAAGTTAAAATCTAAAGTTGTCTCCATTGCTCTTAAGTTAATTTTTATCTGCCTAAATAATAAATATGGTGGCTGCCCATCAGAATACGTGGGAATAAAAGATAGTATATTTAAATATATACAATTAAATCAAATATATATTGATATAAATAATCATATTTTGAAATAGCACAATAAATGAAAGATAAAGGATGATTATTTGTCTATGATAATACTATAATTTTTCTTTTCTTTTTTTTTTTAAAGATTTTATTTATTTATTTGAGAGAAAGAGAAACATAGCGAGAAAGAGAACACAAGCAGGGGGGAGGGGGAGGGCAGGGGAAGAAGGAAAAGCAGGCCCTCCTCAGTCAGAGCACTAGGAGTAGGGAGCCCCCCCACAAGGTGGGGCTTGATCCTGGGACTCTGGAATTATGACCTGAGCCAAAAACAGATGCTTAACTGACTGAACCACCCAGGCACCCCTTTGCTCCTTCTTATTTTGGGGGGGTTCAGATTTTATTTTAAATGATCTCTATACCCAACATGGAGCTTGAACTTACAGCCCAGAGATCAGGAGTCCCATGTTCTACCACCTAAGCCAGCCAGGCACCCCATTAGTTTCATTTATTTTTTAATAGTTTCATGTTGAATAGGAAAGTGCTTTAGTGCTTGTTAAAAAGCAAGTCAATACAAGAAAAAAATCTTAATATAAAACCCCAGTATAATATAAATACTAAAAATATGAAAGTAATATAAACAAATCTCATATAAATTTAACATTACACAAATACAATCATGTACAGTCTGCTTAAGACCAAAGAAAAAAATTAATGATTGGAAATTAAATAAAGATGAATTTGAATCCATCAGATCATGGTGCTAAACATCCCTTGGGCAGAACAATCAACTTGTTTTAATTTCATTTTCATCATCCATACAGTGGTTATAAGCATCCCAACTTTAAGAGATTGGTGATTAAAATATGTACTGTATATCAACCCCTGACTGGTAATAGCCAACTAATGGGAGTTCATGTTTTCATTCCATTAATGAGGACAGAGTATGATTCAAAAGTTTTAAATAAAGAGCCCCTTCTGTCATGTATTCATAGTCATTCATTCTCTTTACCATTCCTATGTTTATTTATTAATTAATAGATGTTTGTAGAGTCCTTATTCTGTGAAAAGTCCTGTTAAAAACCCCGTGAAACACTGAAGAACAGAAATATATTCGGTATGAAATTGTTGACACATCCTAACAAGTCCTAAAATCACATTGAAGTACCTCTGTATAACTAGAAAGAAAGGAAGGGAAAGAAAATAAAATTCTTCATATAAATATAAAGTTTTGGTAAATGAAATTTATATGAAGTATTTATTAAAAAGATCTATCTCCAAAAGATATTAGAGCTCTTTAAAATATAGTGACATCTGGGTGGTTCAGTTGGTTAAGGGTCTGCTTTTGGCTCAGGTCATGATCCCAGGGACCTGGAATTAAGTTCCACATTGGGCTCCCTGCTTAGTGGAGAGTCTGCTTCTCTCTCTCTGTCTTCCCCTCCCACCCCAGCCCCCTACTCGTGCTATCTCTCTCTCTCTCTCTCAAATAAATGAATAAAATATTTTTTAAAAAATAAATCTCTTTAAAATATAACAAAACAGTAAAAATAATTTTAATGTTATGGAAAATGCATAGTACCAGCTGAAAAACTATTAGAAAAACTGTGAAGACAACATAACCTCATGCTCAACTTAATGTATTTCTATATATGAAATTTAGCATAATTTTAGTCACAAATTATAGAAACCTCAATTCAAACTATCTTAAGTTATAAGGAAATATTTTTTTTTTACTTAAGAGGAAATCCAGAAATATGCAGACTTCTGATTTGATTGACATGCTGAGTTAACAATGTGATCAAAGAATGCAATTCTTTCCATTTTGTCACTCAGCTAGTTATTGTCTGATGACTGTCAGCTCCTTTCCTACTTTTGTACTCTCCTCTGTGTCACAACAGGCTAGACGCCTTCAACATTTCCAAGGAACCAATGTCAGTGGAAACTATGGTAGGAGATTGTACAATGGGAAGAGAAAGAAACTATTTTGTTTCTTCTGGTGCTGCTTTTGATGCAGCAGTATCAGTAAGTGGTGTTGGAAGAGAGCAGCCCAATGCAGAAAATTTCAGGCTTTATGCAGCATGATCAATAGTACAAACTCTTCTGTTCCTGCTCTGTGGCACTAGTACTGCCTTCAGCAAATGAATGGCAGGTATAGGGACAAAGACCTCAGCCCAAGGGTGAGAACAGCATTCTTTTCTTCCCTTTGTTTCTCCTGCCTTGCTCATTCTTTCTTTGCCATTCCACCCCTTTTCATGACTTTGTATTTTCCTGCATTAAATGCTCCTCTGTTTGAGCACCTGGTTCCATTTTCCTGACTGAACTCTGACTCACAGAGCCAACTTCAATGATGACTACATCCTTAGGCTGCAGCAAGATGATAACAGCACCAAGCATCAATCTAGGTACAGCAATGTTCATTAGGGAGCCATGGTGGGGGTGGGGCCGGGGCCGTGCGGTTGGAGCTTTCCTTAGGAGCGAAGATCTTTCCCCTAGAAAACCCACACCATATAGCCCTTCACATCACACCTAAGTTTAAAGCTGTGTAAGTAAATTAGGTGATTTATAGCAGACCAAACACAATGTTTCTAAAGATGGACTTGTTTTGCCTCTCACTTAAGCATTTAGATATAGACAGGTTGAGGCTAATACAGTGGCTCTGGTGTTGTACAAAAGAGTCTCGTTCAGTTTTTTACTCCTCTCTGCTTAGGATGTGCTCTATTCCTCATAATCCAGATGACCCTCCTTCATATCCATATTGCACCAGGATGCAGGAAGTAGAGAGGAAAGAACAGGGTCCTCACTTAAGAGACATGCCAGAACTTGCAAAAATCACGTCTGCTTACGCACTGTTGGCCGGAACATAAGTACAGGGACACATCTAACTAAGAGGACTAGCAATAGAAAATATCTTTATTCTGAGTATAGATTAGTTCTATTAAGGTATAAAAAGAGGGGCACCTGGGTGGCTCAGTGGGTTAAAGCCTCTGCCTTTGGCTAGGGTCATGATCCCAGGGCTGGGATAGAGCCTCGCATCGGGCTCTCTGCTCATCAGGGATCCTGCTTCTCTCTCTCTGCCTGCCTCTCTGCCTACTTGTGATCTCTGGTTGTCAAATAAATAAGTAAAATCTTTAAAAAAAAAAAAAAAGGTATAAAAAGAAAAGACTTATCGTCAGAAATCTGTAAGTCTCAGCCAATCTGCCCATTTGGACATTCAAATATCAGTACGCATCTCTTTTTTCTACCAAAAAATTAAAAAAAAGGAACTGTCCTCCAGAGGAACAACACCAAGCCCCATCACATTAGTGAATTTGGCAAGAAATCCAAGAACTCTTATTAATTCAGTTCTCTCCACAAATTGCAAAGGTAGCTCCTCAAGGACCAGTAATCTATAAACTAAAGCTATCTGCTTCCAAATTAAATAATATACAATAAGTGTTTGGAAAAGTTCCATAGAAACTTTTTTTACATCTTGCTGGGCAGCAATAGCAAACATACTCGGTTCTGTAGGTAAAATGAATGCCTTCATTGGCCAACATGGTAGTTGCTGGTTTTGTTCTCTGCAAAAAATTCTTCATCCATGACCCTCCATAGTCGTACTTGACATGGACATTAAAGAGAATGGTAGGTATCCTTAGAGACTTTCACAGGCCATTTCCTGCTGGTGCAAGTTAGGGACCAAACATTTCAAGTCAGGCTTGTGGGTTCTTTGCAAAGCAAGCCCCTCAAAAACTTGGTAGATTTGAGGTTTGTTTCCAGTCGACCCCATATGTGAATTACCACAGCCAAAATTCTCATCTAGCCACAACTTTTCAAGGCTCTGGCATTGCACCAACTGACCTCTGTGTTTTGCTCATTCCGCTCTATCTGAACTTAACTCTCTGAAGGCCCTATTCGAGCATGGGTTTAGGTGGTGTTTTAGCCAAGGTCTCTCTCATATCTAACACAAGATTTTCCTTGTGTGCAGGTAGTTTATTTGGGAATGTGTTGGCAGAGAGCAGGCAGGAGGTTCTGGAAATTGAATAGAAGTAGTTTCAGTTGTGGCATGGCAGATGACTGGTTTTATGTGTGACTTTCTAAACAGACTCGGGAAATGATTCTCAAAATTTTCTGCCTGAGGAGACATAAAGAAGCATTCAGCCACTGGCTCACATCTCCTATTAGGTGGGTCACCCCAATTTTCCTGAGTTATGAGTACTGAGGGGGTGCCACTGTGTCCCATGCCAAAGAGTTAGAAAAGCCCTAGAACAGGAAAAGAGAAATACCAGTACATGCTCTGAGGTAGAGTCCTGTCAAGCAAAGAGAATAATGTCTACACAAGATTTTTTACAATAGCTGAGGCTGGAACCAGAGGTAAAGGAGAGAAAGTGAGGCAGTATATAAGATGTGACTGTACAGGTAGAAATGTATTATCCTTAATCTGATCTTTGCTGCCTGGACCGTTTCCCACTGTCTTGCTTGATTTTTTAAAGGAAGATGCTTATGAAAGACCTGAGGCCACAGTCAAATCTCCTTTTGAGGAGATTGCAGCCATGTCTTGTAATCACTTCCATTTCAGGTAGAGAAACAGTTGGATTTTTCTGTGCTGCATGGTCCTAACTTATCATACTTTTGATCAGTTTAGATTACAGGCTACAGGCAAATAGCAATAGTCCCTTCCATCTCCATCTGTAGGTTGGCTAATTCTAGCTTGAGTTCACCTCCCTTCTGAAAAAATATACCCAAAGTAGCAAGAAGCAGCAATATGACAGTATTCTACACATCTCCTTCCATACAGGAAATATAGGTTGGAAGAATTAGTTCTTCAAAATACAGGAAGAATTAGTTTCCCCAACAATTTCCCCTCAGTACAGCCAATCTCACCGACTCTCCAGGAGACTGCATGTGTTACATCATGCAGGGCCTCTGGATAAAAAGAAGAGTTCTGGGGGCACCTGGGTGGCTCAGTGGGTTAAGCCACGGCCTTTGGCTCAGGTAATGATCTCAGGGTCCTGGAATCGAGCCCCACATGGGGCTCTCTGCTCAGCAGGGAGCCTACTTCCCCCTGCCTCTCTGCCTACTTGTGATCTCTCTCTCTCTGTCAAATAAATAAATAATCTAAAAAAAAAAAAAGAAAGAAAGAAAAAGAAGAGTTCTGGGGCACCTGGGTGGCTCAGTGGGTTAAAGCCTCTGCCTTCGGCTCAGATCATGATCCCATGGTCCTAGGATCGAGCCTCGAATCGGGCTCCCTGCTCAGCAGGGAGCCTGCTGCCTTCTCTATCTCTCTGCCTGCCTCTCTGCCTACTTGTGATCTCTGTCTGTCATGTGAATAAATAAAATATTAAAAAAAAAATAAAGAAGAGTTCTAATGTCTGGAAGAGGAGGAATGTCCAACACAGAAGATCCAGATGAAATGATTAGTGGGGTCAGAGGGAAACTAGGAGAGGGTGGTAGAACTGAAGTCATAGGTAGCGAGTGGTTCAAGGAAAGAGAGACTGACTGTGTCACAGGCTCATAACAGATTGTAAAATTTAGTTCTGAAAACTGACTGTTGGATTTAGCAGCAAGATGACCATTAGTGACAATGATGGAAATGCTTCTTATGAAAGTAGGTTCCTAGGCTCCTTTTTATTTAGAGAATGTCCATCAATCCCACAGAAACTTTCCACACTATTTTCTAAAACTGGAAAAATGAGTTCTTGCTTTTTAGCATAATGGGGATGATTTGGAACAAACAGCACTAACTAATAAGATTAGTAAAAAAAGGGTCACTCCTCAAAACCAATGGCATTATTTACTCAAAATATAATTTTTAAAGTTCCATATATTTCAAATAACACTATTGTTTATAAGAATTTTTTAAAATAAATGTTTGCCAGTAATGGGAAAAAAGCATCAACTTCTAATTCTTACAATTATAAAATCATTAATATAATTTACTTAAATGTCACAGGAACCCAGTCAATACTCAGAAAATAAGAGTTTTAGTAATAAGTAATACTAATGACTTTATGAAGAAAGTCAATGAGCAATCATGATCCTGAATTCTGATTTTCTAATTCCTCTAAGTACCTCAAGGTATTGTGATAGTCACAATCAATTTTTTCACTTCAATTAAAAATAACTGTCACCATTCAGTATTTGGAAAGGAAAGGGAAATATGTAACTATAAGGAGACTAATCAAAGAACTGTAGCTAAGATTTCTTGTTGGCACTATATGTATTTATATAATTACATTCATATAATTACATATATAATAAAAAATTATAACAGACCTTGAACAGGAGGTTTAAATAAGTGTGATTTAGGGAGTTAGTAGAGCTGTCCTATTACATACAATTGGACTCTCTACTCTTCTTTATAAAGGGCAGGCCAGGGGGGAATTAGAATTCCAAGGGGAATTCTAAAACTCATTAGATATGTGAGATTCATTATAATTAGTTTCATTTAATACCACAAAAAGGACTTGTTCACAGGCTATTTTACTCTCTTCTTCCTCAATAGATGATTAGCTAGCTTCATTTTCAAAAGGAAGATATACTCTAGATACTTAAATGTAGGGCAACTCTTCCTTTCAAATCTCAGAAAGAAAGGTGTGCTTCGGTTTCCCTATGGAAAGTTCTAGTATTTTGCCCCTCTTTTGAAAGGGAAGCTAATCCTGCTTTCCCTATTCTTCTTTGGCTTCCTCCTTTCATCAGCACTGAGCCTCTTTATCCTTTTTTTCAGCTCAAAGGATAATTTGTCTCATTCCAGGCCATTCAAAAATTGCACATTAGGAAGTAAATGAAAACAATTCATCTTTAATTATAAAATAGAACAGCTATGACATTAGTTCTCAAATAGGATAAAATTTTGATCCTTCACTACATCAAAAAGTCTTCTTAGAACTTAAGGCTCAATGACAGACAATAAACAAAAATGTTTTGGTGACTCATTTCACGTCTTTACTAATAGGTGAGTATAAGGCACATATTTGTGTTAGGCAAAGAGAAATAATTTTCATACGTATTTAAATTGCCTTATTGACATTAAAACTCATCTTTAGGGTAAAATGTACTTTTGCACTTTACAGTGAGAAAATCAACAAAATATGCCAATATGAAGGGAAAATGTAAATATAATACCAACTAATGTGAATTGGTTGCTTTTTAAAGAGCCCAATGCAGTACTTATATGATTTTTTTTTCATTAACCTTGAATATGAATAACTTATAAATTGATGAAATCAAGACTAAGAATTGCAAGGCTGGGAATACAATGAATCTTGGTCAGTCAATAAGGGATTAGCCATACCAGGGAAGCTCCACGTGGTGCACAAGGCTCTGGATCAACAATGGACCAGCATCATACAACTGAAACGTAAGACAAGTGTCTGTAGCTACCAAATGTGGCATCAAGAATCAGTAACAGAAAGGAACAAATTCACGCTTGTCACACTTAGATAGATGGGGATTGTTACCTCCTTGAGCTGCATAAAACCCAGAGTTTTAGGATCATTTATGGGAGATAGTTTCCACAAGAAGGGAATACTGGTGGATATGGTACTCTGGCAAAAGGGGCTTGAGCTCATCTTACTGCAATGTAAACAAAATATTCGTTACAGTATTTCTCCCTCAAGTTAGTAAAGAGTTCAGGAAATGTAGCATAAATGCTCTCACTGATTCCATTCTTTAAAACTTTTGCTAAATTCTGATACCAAGAAAAAAATCTGTCCATCTATCTACACTTCTTTATTTACATTTCTTTATTTCTTTATTCTTTATTTACATTTCTTTATTTATAAGGAAACAAAGTGATCAGATAAAGACTGACTAAAGGGAGAGGAGAGTAACTTGTTTTAGAAAAGATTCAGAAAAGGTCTCTAAAAGGAGCTGACATTAAAGCTGAAACAAAAGCATTAAAAAAAAAAAAAAACAAAGAAGAAGAAAAGAAAAAAGCTTAGAAGAAGAATAAGTACAACATAAGAAACTACCTACTCAAAAGCCCTACATGAAGAATCTCATCCTGTGCCTAAGTAAATGATTGATACCGGTATGAAGGAGATCAACAAAAGACTCTGTTGATCAGATTGATAAGGTCCAGAATCTACAAGGCTAAGGATTTTTATTTTATTTGAGATGCAAGTGAAAACCATTAATAGTTTTGAGAAGATAGTGGAAATGATCAGATTCACATGGAATACTAGACTGTTCAGGTAGAATAAGGGAGAAATGATAGTGGCTTAGACTAAGATGGTGGCAACTGGCAATGAATATGAAGAGAAATATATACACATATATTTGGAGATAGATTCCAGAGCACTTACTGATGAAAACTATGCCAAAGTTGAAGAAAGTTAAGGAATCGAGGATTATTCCTAGGTTTTTGCTTTGAGTTAGTATTTGAGTATTTGAATCATGGCATCATTCACTAAGGAAGAAAAGATTTGCAGGATGAAACAGTTTGGAAGAAGGAATAATTAAATAACTGAAGTTTTCATTTTAGACATCTTCATTGCAGAGATGTCAACTAGTGTTTCTCAAACCACCCAATGAAAAGAATTACCTAGAGAACTTATTATATATATAGATTATCAGTTTTTCTGCTAGAAATTCTCGTTCATTAGGTCTGAGTTGATCGCAAAGTACCGTATTTTTTTTTTACTCTGCGGATATTGTGCAGCTATCAAGGAGAAAAAGAAAATGAAGAAGATCTCTAGCAACTGATATAAGGTGATTTCCAACATACCTGAAAGGCAAAGTTCAAAAGAATATCTATAGTATACCACTTTTCATGTAAGAAAGAAGGGACTATAACAAAATATACATATATCTACTCATCTGTACAAAAAGAAATACAGAAAGGATAAACCAGAAATAAGTGTGATTAACTATCTATAGAAAGCAGTTGGGAATGAGCTTAAAGAAAGCAAGAATGGGAATATGATAGAAGGGATGAGAAGAAGATGACAGTGAGCATATATTTTTGTATAGTTCCAATTAAAACTATGAACATTTTTCACATACCCAAGTAAATAAATGATTAAAATCAAGCAGGATTTGAAAGGATCCCAAAAATGGAACATAAATAGTAACAAATCTAACTTTTTTACAAATGAATAACAAAATCACACTGAAGGCGGTAGGAAAGAACTAACCTAAGTAACTTTGGAAAACAGTACTTTAATATACTATAATTAAATATACACAATATATACTGCAAGGCTAAAGACAGATCTATCTACCCAAAATATTAAACTTGTTAGTAAATTTATTTTTAACAGGGGTATAGGTTAATGATTTTTAAATATTTTATGTGTATTTTAGAACTGAGCGAAAAATAAACTGTTGATAATGGGAATTGGATTTTTAGTTGTTAAAGAAAGGAGTTACAAATAAGGAAATGGTAAGAAAGAGGCTAGAATAATCCCTATGGTGTTGGATCAGAATCAAGGTATTAGTTTGAATTCATGTATCAGTTTGAACTTGTGTGTGTGTGTGTGTGTACACACCCAGACAGATAAATATAAAAATCAACAGGTATTTGTACATGTGTATGTATGTATTTGTATATATGCTTTTAGGTCTGTCTACTCACAGGGCAATAGGGTAGCTTGGGTAGCAAAGGGTAGACCTCATACCAAGATGCTGATTTCTAAATACCATTATTTAATACAAGGAACAAGAACTCTATGGAGAGATGACTGATTCAAGGCTGGGACAAGGAAAAGTGAAAGAAAGTTCTGAAATATTTTGTAGTGCCAGAAAGTAAGCTACAACTCATAGAGCTGTGTGGAAAAAACATGGGAGACAGAGTGATGGAGTACCAAAGACCAAATCTGGAACAGTTTGAGAAACAAAATAATGAATGATAGCAATGGATTTTAACCCATATAATAAAATAATTATCAACAAGTTCATACTGATATATATAAATAAATAACTGAATAAATACATAAATGAGGGAGAAGGAACAACTCTTCCTTTTAGTCAAATTATAGTCAATAAATGTAGAAGACTAGGGTGAGTGCTGTGAATTGTGTAAGACTGATGAATCCCAGACCTATACCCCTGAAACAAATAATATATTATATGTTAATTTAAAAATGTAGATGAAATGAGGGGAATAGAAAATGATAATTTGTCAAACATCACAGTAATTGTTGGAGCCAGGGATTATTGATGGATAACAAAATTAGTGTGGTGCAATAAAACAAGAAGCAGAATACTTGAACAATCCCAAATAATTACAAAGGGAAAAATAGTAACTTTGCAGCTATCATTATAACCGAGCCATCAAAGTTAGTATCACCAGTAGTGAGACATATGATTTCCTGAACCTCTTGATAGGGTGCACATAAGGATATAACATCATCCTGTGGTATTCTTTTTTTTTTTTAAAGATCTTATTTATTTATTTGACAGAGATCACAAGTAGGCAGAGAGGCAGGCGGAGAGAGAGGGGGAAGCAGGCTCCCTGCCGAGCAGAGCGCAATATGGGACTTGATCCCAGGACCCTGAGATCAGGACCTGAGCCTAAGGCAGAGGCTTAACCCACTGAGCCACCCAGGTGCCCCATCCTGTGGTATTCTTGTCGGGAAATGCATAATATCAGTCTAACCAGGAGAAATTATCAAACAAATCCAAATTAAGAAACATTCTACATTGTTTTACATGTACTAATTTTCTAGGATTCTCCATTAGTTCAAGGTCATAAAGAAAAAGAAACACAGCAACTATCTTAGATTGAAAAATGAGAAGATATGGCAAATAAATGCAATAAGGGATCCTGGATTCGAACATGACCACAGGACAATAGATAATATTTGAATAATAGTCTAAAAATTAGTTTGTAGTATTGTGTCACTGCAAACTTTCTGGTTTCAATAATTGTGCTATAACATGCTATGATATGTGATATGATAAACTTAACATTTAGGGATGTTGGGTAAAAGGCACATGGGAACTCATGCTGCTCTGAAGTTTTTAGTAAACTAAAATTTAGTAAACTAAATTTGATAACAGAATTTTGTAAAAACTTAGTTTGGACATTTCTTCTTTTACATTTCCTTATGAAAGATGTCTCCTTGTTTAGGGATAATGCTAATTCTTTGAGGAAGATAAGATTTACACAGAATGAAGGCTAACATTCATAAGGTGTGGCACAGGAACCAATCAACTTTGAATGGCCACTTAAAGATACCACACACGTGAGTGTCACAATGTGGGGAATATTTGAGGAGTTGGTGAGCCATAGAATCAAGGAATTTTCTCATTGTAAAAACTCTTCCTTTTCCAACTTCTTGACTTCAATCTCTGTGAAAATACTTCAGTGACAGGAAGTTCATTATTTAAAATGCAGTCTCTTTTATTGTTGAAAGGTTCTCGTTGTTAAATAGTTCATCATTTTATCAACCTTAAAGTGGCTAATATATCTTTCGGGTGGAGAAGCCTAATTCTTTTCATAGGTCAAACTCCAACAGTAGATTAGAACCATCACCTTTGGCCCCTGGTCTTGTCTCATCTCATATTCCCAGTTCTTCAGTTACTTCTCACAGGGTTTATTCCAGACCCTTGACTGCATTGATCACTTTCTCCAGCATAATAACCCATTTGTTGAACGTGATGTTTCAAGGCTGAAAATGTTTACTATTACATGAAAAAACTTCAAACATAAAATTTCTAATCAGCAATTCTTCACCTAGCATGATTCATATATACCAATTATACCAATTGATAAGTACAATGAGAAACACCAAATTATTTCATTTTTAGAGAACTATTGTAATAAGTACTTATCTATAATGTGCAGGCAATGTGAATGATCTTTTTGTGCATCTGTGCAACTCTGAATGCTGCTTCTGATGTAGCTTAACAATGACATGAATGGGGGTGCCTGGGTGGCTCAGTGGGTTAAGCCTCTGCCTTAGGCTGGGGACATGATCTCAGGGTGCTGGGATCGAGCCCCTCATTGGGCTCTCTGTTAAGCAGGCAGCCTGCTTCTCTCTCTGCCTGCTGCTCTGCCTACTTGTGATCTCTCTTTTTTTCTCTGTCAAATAAACAAATAAAATCTTAAAAAAAAAAAATGACAAGAATATGGAATCCTGTTACGTACGAAGTTAAACATTTAAAAAAATTATTTGTTCCCAATAGAGGTAAAAATATGAATTTTTTATGATGTTTTTTGTGTACTTCTCACTTTCGTTATTTATTTTTGGCACTTAAGTGTATTCACCAAACTGCACCATAAACATTAAAATATATTACTTCATTTTCCTTTTATGAGATTAAGCATGGGTAAATAAGCCACAAGATCATATCCATATACATTTACTAAGACTAGACTGCCTTTGCCCCCCAACTCCCAACACCCACTCTTCATCTCTTTAAAGACCTCCCAAGACATCTCGGGCCCTCTCTTCTGTGAAACTTCTGTGAACTAATCCTTTAGAATGAACTTAAAATACGTTGCTTGCATTTATACCATGCATAAAACTTCTGCAGTGAAATTTACAACACTTTGTTGCAATTTTTGTCTCTACATCAGAATGCAACTCTTTGAAGGAATGAAACTACATCTTATCCCCAGAACCTAAAACAGTGCCAAGTTCATGGTAAGTTTTCAACAGTTTTTTTTTTATACTTGTTTGTTTTATGAATAAAACCATGAATAAAAGAAGAAACGTTTGTTGGAAGATACTCTTTGCTCTCTAGGAGTTATATTATAAATGTTTAATTAAGTACATTGAAGTTACTTTTTCTAGTATGTTCCTGAGAAAGCTTAAGGAAAAGTTAGACTCATTGATGTTTCTTAAGAATGGACTTTCTCATAACTTGTATATTTTCATATGCAGTAAGTGAAAATTAGTCTATGGCAGGCTTTCCTCTACTTAATATTTACATAATCTTTAATTTAAGAAAAGCCATCTCATCCTTCTCAGTTAAGATACAAACAACAAGGATTTTAATATTTAAATAAGGGTGAGACTAGCTTTTTCAATAATTCTGCTTTCTCATATTTAAAAAGAATGTCAAAATTTTAACTTCTTTGATTTGTCCTTTTAAAGATTTATTTACTTAAATAAATTTATTTGATGGAGAGCATGAGTGAGCAGGGGGGAGGAAGAGGGAGAGGGAGAGAGGGAATAATCTCCAGTAGACTCCCTGGACTCAAAGGCCCCTGGGGACTCCACTCAGGTCTCAATCCCAGGACCCTGAGATCAGGACCTGAGCTGAAACCAAGAGTCAGACACTTAACTGACTGAGCCACCTAGGCACCCCAAGTGTGGTTTTAACATAATCCCAAATTTTGGAACTAATAACAGAGGATTAAATATCTAGTGATTTCAATCTCTTTGGTCAGTATTTTGACATTTTTTTAAAAGTAATTCCCATCCACCACAATATTTGCACTTTCAGTCTCCTCCCCCCACCACTAAAAACAAGAAAAATTCCTGGTGACAGTTACAGAATCATCCACGAGGGGGCAAACATGCCTCATATACACAGGGGAAAATTAGCAGTAATAAACCGCTCACACTGGAGGAAAAATAAATGGAAGTGAAGTCAGTAATGAGATTTAGCCTGGATTAGGAAAACAAAAGAAAACAAAGCAAAACACCAGGGCTACATATCTCTTTGAAGATAAAATATTTGTTAAATTTCAACTTTTTTTTCTTACTTCTGATGGTAGAGGAGGTACATCTGAAAGTCAGAGCCAGGAATATCTTGGGAAGCACTTGAAAACACGGCAAGCTCTGTTATACTTATTTCTATATTAGAGTTTTGAAATTTAAAAAGTTTTGTAAAATAAATTTTCAAAGGACTTATCAAAAATGCCTACCTCAGGGGCGCCTGGGTGGCTCAGTGGGTTAAAGTCTCTGCCTTCAGCTCAGGTCATGATCCCAGAGCCCTGGGATCGAGCCCCACATTGAGCCCCACATCGGGCTCTCTGCTCAGCAGGGAGCCTGCTGCTTCCTCTCTCTCTGCCTGCCTCTCTGTCTACTTGTGATCTCTGTCTGTCAAATTAATAAATAAAATCTTTAAAAAAAAATGCATACCTCACTTTAGATGATGTCATTGACTTAAGGGTCAAGAAATCAGAGTCAGGAATGAAGCTGAAGCACACACTGTGTATTCCTATGTGACAGAGTGAACCATGGGGGCTCCTGCTGTGTTTGCTCTTAGCATACCATTGTCAGTCAGAATTTTCTGCTCTGTTGATCCAATATACAGTTAAAATCAAGTGCAGTCCTCAAGATCTAATTCCTCAGTTCCCTGCTTACCTCAGTTAGAGTCCATGGTCCATCACCAGAATCACCCTTTCCTGTAGCTTCTGGAGTCCGGTAGCCCTCACTCTCCGTTGTATTAGCTGTCCAAAATGTCAACCCTTGCAAAATAGAAACTTATGCCAATTCAGCACCTATGCCAAGGAGCTAAATATGGCTGGAGAAAAATGACAATGGCTAATTGGTCTCATTTAATTCATAATCACTAACCCTATGTGAACTCTTAGTACTTACCAGAAAACTGATTAATTAATCAATTTTCTTTCCCTCTTTCCTAGGTGATGGTTTCAGAACTTCTTTCTCCTAACATCTCCAACACTTACTCCTTTTTCTAAATTCCCAGATGCTTTTTATTTCACTTAGAGTATGGGCGGAATAGAATCTCCATAAGCTCCAAACATCAAATCTACCAACTCGCTTGTCAAGAGGAAAATTACCCAGGCCAGACCCAGGCCAGGAGTCCCCAGAAGATGGAAAGTTACTAACAATAAGCTAGAGATAACCAGAAGCCCTTCTGGGAGCAAGAGATAACCAGTGGCTTCTGCTTCTGCTTCTGTAAACAGGCTTCCTTCCACAGGCTCCCTGCACTACTGTTCCCTCCTAAAGCAGCCCCCGCTCCCCCAGTTTAAGCCCAGCTACCTTCAGTCAGCATAGCTCTTAGAGCCTGACTGCCTGCAGTACCCTACAAAAGCCCTAAAACCCAGTTGCCACAGCCACGGAACTTCGAGCAGGAGCTCATCTGGGTCCACCACTGTAAAATAAATCCGAGTTCTACTTCTCTCAGTGTCTCTTGGTCTCTTGCAGATCTGATTATTCTCTGCAACATTTCAAGCTATCAGAAACCACACACTCAGCCTTCCCTCCTTTGGTGAAGAAGTATTTGTCCCCTGATCTCAGGCCAAGCCCTCCACTCTACACTGGATTCCTCTCCCTTTCCTAATTAAGGATTTCTCTTCTACTGTGTCTCCTCTCTTCCATATCATCAATTATTCGCTCTCTACTAGAAGTTCCCTTCAGTATACAAAGGTGTAATACTTCCCATCATAAAGGAAAAAAAAAAAAATACTGTCTTTGCTCCCATATCACACCTTAATTACTGCCCCATGGCTCTGCTTCTCTTTATAGCAAACTAGTCAAAAAGGATAGCTCTGCATAATGTTTCTGCTTCTTTTCTCCCATTTGCTGATTTTTGTTCTCTCCATTATACAAGAACTCTCTTGTCAAGGTTATTAGTTATCTCTATGTTGCCAAATCTTATACTAAATTATCAGTTCTCATCCTAATCTACTAGCAGCACTGGGACTAATAATCACTTCTTCTTCCTTCTAACACATTTTCACTTGGCTTCTGGGACAATTCTTATGTCTGCTGACTTCTTTTACCCTTTACTGGATCTTCTCGATACTGCACTGTCCCATTACTCCGTCCTCCAACATCAAGTATTCTCTGCCTACACTTACTGGCAAAGTAATTTCATCTGATCCTCAGGCTTTATTATGATGATTCACAAATTTTCTACTATACCCGTGACACCTCTCTCCCTGAGTTTCATTTTTTTTTAAGGATTGATTGATTGATTGATTTGACAGAGAGAGAGAGAGAGAGAGAGAGAGAATAAGCAAGGGGAGAGGCAGAGGGGAAAGCAGGCTATCCACTGAGCAGGGAGCCTTATGTGGGGCTTGCTCCCAGGACTCTGGGATCATGACCTGAGCCAGAGGCAGCTGCTTAACTGACTGAGCCACCCAGCCACCCCTCTGTCCCTGAATTTCAGACTAGTATATCCATAGCCTACTTTACATCTCCACAAAGATCTGATAGGCATCACAAATTTAGCAGGTCCCCAAACAAACTTCTAATCCCTTAAATCTCTCTCTTGACCACTGTCCAAAAAGTTCTAAATGATTTTTCACTCACATACCTTTTTAACCTCATCTTCTAACAATTTTCCCATTAAGCAATTCACTGCGAACAAACTAGCCTTCTAGTCTGGAACACATGAAGTATAAGCATATATCTACAAATGCCAAACCTCTTTTCAATGTAGAGTTAACCCTAGAACAAATGGGGGTTAGGCATGTCAACATCCTGTGCATTCAAAAATCCATGTGTAACTTTTGACTCCCCCAAAACTTAACTACTGAGTGCTTACTGTTGACTGGAAGCCTTATTGATAACATAAATAGTTGATAACACATATTTTGTATGTTATATGTATTATATATTTTATTCTTACAAAGTAAGCTAGAGAAACTGTTAAGAAAATCATGAGAAAATCCATTTACAGTACTGTACAATAAAACATACACCTATAAGTGAACCCATGAAGCCCAAACCCATGTTACTCAAGTATAAACTGTGTTCAAATGGCTTGCTCCTACACTTCTTCCACAACTCTGCTCAAACCACCCTACGTAACTGCCCCCACCTTTGCATCATTACACTGCTGCTTCATGGCTCTTCCCAAAACTAAAAAACTGTATTTATCTGCTTATGGTCTTCTTCCACTGGAACATAGATCCTTAAGGAAGAGATTCATTTGTTTACTTCTGTAACTTTGTTTCTTAGAACAGCAGCACATATTGGATACTCCACCAATGTCTGCTGAATAAATATCAACTTCCCGCTGACCAAACACAATTCACTGAAATTTATGTTTAAATCAAATCTAAATTTCCTTTTTTATTAGCCTTAATTGGATTTGAGGAATTGATATTCAGTCCTTTTTCATGAAAAAAAATGAAGCATTATGGAAACTTAAAATAAATGTTATCTAATAATCCATTCATTATAATAGAAAAGTTTTCAATAAAGAGTACTTTCTTCAGAAGGGATTTATTCATTTGGTCAGGTTCTTTAAAAGACTTCAACTTAAAAAATAAAATTTAAAGAGTACTACCTAAGTAGATTGTTTTATTTCATGACTTCATAATGATGATTTTAAAAGAAAGGTTTATTTGAAAATTACTTACATCATGCTGTTGAATGTATCATATGCTGTTTATTAAGCATTTCACTTAAGCTAATAAACATTTCACAATTAAATATACTGTTCCAGTTACAGAATATTCCCTGTATTATATTGGTCTGGTATTATATGTCAACTCCTTACCAGTAAAAACAAGGTGAATTTGTAGCACTGTCTAAAGAAACAGTTTCTGTTCAGTTTGTAGCACTTCCCTTCTTTCAGTTATATGGGTGGTACCATTCATTATCTAATACCAATCTTCATATGAATTATTGTTATCTTGTACTCTTGTATCAGTGCTTTCATATTAATGTAGGAAATCTTACACTATCTGTAATTATTTGAATGCAACTTGTGCTATAACTATAGCTTTGTTACCCCTGAATTGCATTTGTATGGGTTTTATAGGATATATTTTCTGACCTCATTGAAAGAGATATTTGGCATAAAATTTTAAGATTTCTGTGGAACCCAAGCAGAGCAGTCACCACACACACACACACACACACACACACACACACACACACACCATTATTACAGAAATTCTCCTCCTACCCTTTCTTATAAATCAAAATTATGTAAGACAATATTGACTGTCACATACTAAGTGCCCAGTTCTCTCCTAGTAAACCAAATTCCCAGCTTTAAACAGACTCCTATGGAGTGAGGAGAGCAGGAGACCTGGCATGCCAGTGGGTGACAGACGCTGGAGCTGGATCACCCTGACAACTCCTCTCTGTAATAAATCTGAGAAGCTAATCTCTGCTAAATTGTTAATAGCTGCTAATGAGATACTCTATACTCAGTTACCACTCCTTGACAGTGTATTTGCCTTTAAATGAGTCCCTTCCGGAAGGACTCCTTAACCCAAAGGACTGGTTCTACTACTGACAGCTTCAGGCACACCTGGCCTCTGGCTCTCCTTTCACATTGTCCCTTGCTGAGACTCATGATATCATATAGGCCATTTGATCTCTAACTCCAGAATATCAGAAAGGAAGAATTACAGACCTCAGAGTCAGGAGCAAAAGATTTTTTTTTTTTTTTTTTAAAGACTGAGCAATGAAAAGTTATAGAGTAAAAAAAAAAATATATATATACACACACACACACACACACACACACACACACACCTTTCACCTTACTCTAGCCTTCACTAATGAAGTTGTCTGGCAAACTGGTGTATGTCAAGTTCCAAGAAGAAAGATTCAAGCTTTATGTGTTGACATAAAACATTTCTCATTTATTATTCCTTTTATTTCTAGTTCCCTTATGCCTCTTGCCATAGTATAGTACCTGAACAGTTAATTTCTCCTATTTTACATCTTTATTTTTGTCTTTTCCCTAGGACCATCAACACTGATTCTCTGTCATGAGTAAAAACACCTGACAAGAGTACTTTGATGGATGAAGGAGCCTAAATTATCATGAGACACTGTCTATACCTCCAGTGAGTCTGGCTTCATAGGACAAAAACTATACTAGGAAGGACAACAGACTATGTTCTAGTCCTAAGTCACCATATTTAATCTCCACTGCTTCAAGACAAACTGAAGGAAAAGACTTTGCAAACATCTATTTTTTATCCTTAAGGACAGCCATTGCTCTTCTTATTTCAAAAATGAGACAAAGTCAGACTGTGAATGAGAGAATCCAAGACCAGATCTGTTCAACTACAAAACCCCTGAACTTCAGAGTCATCTTACTCTTCTGGTTCCCTTTGCCTTCCCATTCTCCTTCTCCTTAACATTACACGGACTTTTACCTCTAGCACCTGATACCTACCATATACTGCAACTAAATTATAAATTTTTTTTTTAAGATTTTGTTTATTTATTTGAGAGCAAGGGAGAGAGAACACGTGCACACAAGTGGAGGAAGGGGCAGAGGGACAAGGAGACTCTGCACTGAGTGTGGAGCCCCACATGGGGCTCAATCCCAGGACCCTGAGATCATGACCTGAGCCGAAGTTAGACATTTAACTGACTGAGCCACCCAGGCCTCTAAATTATAACTTACTAACCACAAGATTAGTTGGAGGCTACGGCATGGTTGGAGTCATGGATCAAACCAGGCCCTGACTTGTGTCTGCTTTAAAGTCCGGACGCCTTGATAAGGGGTTAAGGACAGGAAAGTTGAGTAACACTGAGAAAGGGTCTGTGCTACGTGTCGTGTGCTCGCCTACGTGACTTCCCACACGCTCTCCCTACAGAAGGGAACAATGTGGTCAGGGTCATGAATTCTTAGTTGGTCCTTGTTGTTCCTGTACTTTCCATAACCCACTCCCTGGTTGATTGTAACTTCTTGTATCAATAGTAGCTAATGGCATTAGCCGTGACTACCTGGCATCACGAGATTTGTTTGTAGTTAATGTAAACTTCTTATAGGAACTTGCGGTTATCTGACGTATTACTCCTTCTATTGTGGTCTGCCTTATAATTGCTTGTAGGATGTGGAATAAAATCGGCACTGTTGGACATCCTCCTCAGTGCTCCTCCTGCCCCCATCTCTTTGTCTCTTAATTTCTTTTCACCATCCTCTTACCTTCATGTTCCTGGTCGATTTGTCGCACTGGCCATGACGTTCAGCATATTCTCTTTTCCAAGGTATTTAGAACTTTAAAAGAAGATGGAAGCCAGCCCAAGTGGCCAAGGGTGGCACTTACCAAGCATGGACTCTGTCTAATGCCTGTCATTAAGAACATCCTCAAAAAAAAAATAATGCCTGTCATTTAAGAACATCCTCAAAAAACTCTTCTGTTTGGGATCCTAGCCTTCTTTTTACCATGGTTCCCTTTAACAATCTGGAGCAGTTTCTTTAACTTTTCTTAAAATAACACTTTTGGGGAGCCTGGGTGGCTCAGTTGGTTAAGCCTCCCACTCTTGATTTCAGTTCTGGTGGTGATCTCAGGGTCCTGGGATGGAGCCCTGGAGTAGGGGTCTGTGCTCAGTGGGGAACCTGCTTGGGATTCTCTCCCTCTCCCTCTGCCCCTCCCCCTGCACGCTCTCTCTCCCTCTAAAGTGAATAAAGGCATCTTTTTAAAAAAGAGGACAGAAAAAATAACTTTAAATTCATAAAATATATATGATTTCAAAAGAAACTAATTGCCAATTTTTAAATGCAGTTATTAAAATACTTAAGAAAAGATTTGTGATATAGAAATGTATAGGCATTTAAATTCACTAAATAACAAGATGTAACAGTGATTGTATTAACTACTATACTCAAAAATAGTGATATTGAGCTAATGGGTTAACAATTGTATTGCTATACATGTGCACTAGAATGGAACAATTAAATAAATGGATGAGATTGTTAGTCACATTTCTCACTATTTTTTTAAAGATTTTATTTATTTATTTGAGATATATATGGAGAGAGAGAACACGAGCAGGAGCTAGAGGCAGAGGGAGAGGGATAAGCAGACTCCCCACTGAGCAGGGAGCCCAATGCAGGGCTCAATCCCAGGACCCGGGACATGACCTGAGCCCAAGGCAGATGCTTAACCAACTGAGCCACCCTGGTGCCCCTCTTACTATTATTGTAGGCATTTATGGATAAGCAAGGGGAGGAAGCTAAAATGATCTAGGTGTTAATGGATTAGGCTTGAAGGCATTAGTATGAACTCATATTTAGTTCAATTTAAGTACTAGCAGTAACATATAGAATATTGATACATATGTACCCATGTATGAGGAATATATATTTCTTTGCTATCTCAGAGAGCCTAAACAAATGGTACCCCCTTAGCAACCACCACACTGAAAGCCCAGATCTTGCTATTATCATCCTCCAGTAAGAGGAATCAGGGCTTCTTGGGGAAATGGCTGATTCTAGGACTGGGGTAGGAAAATACAAGGTGGGCCTTAGCATGGTGTAATGCCAGTAAATAACAAAGTAATAACACACACCCACAGACATCAAAGGGAGTATGTCAAAGGAGCATAGGCGCCGACAAAAGGAACTTGGAATGGCTAAAGCTTAAACAACTTGAACAACAAAATAAAGTGGTATTGGATTATCACTCGAAATATAAAGTAAATATGCATGACTCTATATTGCTATAAATAAACAATTGCATAAATTAATATTTAGGGTAGAAAAGACAATCTCCTGTGCAGAAGAATTCCAAATACTTTATGTGAATACTCTGCCCTCAAGAAGGTAGAGCATAACTCTCTAATCCTTAGGCATGAGCTTCTCATAGTGACTTCCTTCCAACAAGTATAGTATGGAAAGAAAAGATGGAGGAGTAACTTTATAGTGGAGAAATCTGAGATACTACCTCCGTCAGGTGATCAAGGTCAACATCAATAGTTGAAAATCATTTTGAGGGGCGCCTGGGTGGCTCAGTGGGTTGAAGCCTCTGCCTTCAGCTCAGGTCATGATCTCAGGGTCCTGGGATCGAGCCCCGCATCGGGCTCTCTGCTCAGCAGGAAGCCTGCTTCCTCCTCTCTCTCTGCCTGCCTCTCTGTCTACTTGTGATTTCTGTCAAATAAATAAATAAAATCTTTAAAAAAAAATCATTTTGATAGTATATACTCCTGGCGTGATGTTATGAAAATGACACTTTATCTTGTGGTTGTCTTCCCAATAAACCTTAACCCCAGTCTTATCATGAGAGAAGCATCAGACAGATTACAGTAGTGAGGCACGCTACAAAATTCTTGACCACGACTCCTCAAAACTGTCAAGGTCATCAAAAACAAGAAAAATCTGAGAAACTATCACAGCTCAGAGGATCCTAAGGGGACATGACAACTATAGGTAGCATAGTGTCCTGGACGGGAGCTGGGAAAAGAATTGAAAACCTTAGGTAAAACCTAAGGAAACTGTGCAGACTTTAGTTAATATTAGTGTAGCATTATTGGTTCATTAATCGTAACAAAGGTACTATGCTAATGTAAGCTGTTAATAACAGGAGGAAATTGGGAGTGGAACATATAGGAACGCTATATTATCTCCTTAATTTTTCTGTATATCTAAACCTATTCTAAGAACATATATAATCTATTAAATAAAACAAAAAAAGGTGATAATGATTTAATTGTAACATCAGCATAGTGATTCTTGAGATATCTGTAAAACCTGAAATAGGAAATTATCTGTGATTTCTGTTGGTGACAAAGTCATAGGTACTCCTAATATTATTGTGGTTCATTGTTTGCATTTATATTTAAATTTATAAATTTCAGTTATAGATTAGTAAGACTAAAGATGGAACACTCCCATCCAGATTCTACATACCCTTTGATACAAATTAAGAACCTCGCAGTCTATGGTGATATTAATGGCTTAATTTTACGAAATTGAGACTCAAAGGCATGAATTAGGTTGCTGCAGCTTCCAAACAACATTCATTCTAGGGCCAAGAATTCTTAATGATTTTTTTTGGAATTCTGTTGCTACACTACCTACCAATTTTGGAACTGCTAAACAGAGAGATGGGAGCTCTTCATGGATCAAATGTGCTTTCCTGGCCTTGTGCAATGCTCTGCTTATGCTGCTGTTCAAATCCACAAGATAAAACTGGCTTGGACCTACTGAGGGGAATTCCCAAAGTAAAATTAAATGAGGAAATTCCACTCACACTAAACTCTACTGTCAAAGAACCTCTTTACTTGGAAATGACTTAACAATGGGAGAAAGAGACACTGGTGTCACCATAAAGGGAACAAATCCTAGGCCTTTTCTTCCCTTAAATCCCCACACTGCTCAGCTGGTCGGCAGGAGAAAGAAAGGAAGGGAGGGAGAGAGAGAGGGAAAGGAAGAGACAGAATGGGAGGGCGGGGTTTAATAGCTGGTGCCCATTTAAAGAGGTTGAGAAGGGGCTTATATGTGTATTCGCTTACATTATTCCTAAGGCCAATTCTGATACATCCTTGCGTTTGGGGCGGGGTGGGGGGGGGGATACAGCCATCTGTTACTGTGGATTCTGCTTCTTGGCTTCCAAACGTTATAGCTGTCACCAGAGCAGCCAGCCCAATTGAAGGGTGGGGGGAAGGTGTTAGAGGCAACATCTGTCCACTAAATGCACCACTAAAGAACAGAAAAATCCTGGGGCCAGCCCTCTCTGTTTCCTCGAGTGCTTTCTTTGGTCGGTCCTACTTCTCCACTCCTTTGGGAGTTTCCTGTTCTATTACGTAGGCAAGAGGGTGAGAGGTCCCAGCTTTCATGCTTGTGAGTGGTTTGCATGTGTGTATGCGTTGGGGGAAAGTAAGGCGTGCCTCAAGGGGCTTAGAAAGATCGATTGCCGGTTTAAAACATTTCCGGAGTGTTTGAATGTTTATCTTAAAAAGACAAGCCCCGTCTCAAATTCTGCGAAATGAACAATACTGATAAGAAAAATGAAGAGGGTGGGAAACCCACACAGTCAAATGGAGCTGTCCATGCAGCGGGCGTGACAGGGGAGCTCTCAGAGGAAAGGCGCTATGCAGAGAAGTTTCTCTGGCCCTTCTCTCTCGGTCCACAATCTGGCAACGCTTCCTGCGTAATAGTATTAATAGAAAAGAAACCTAAAACCCGGAGGGGTAGCGGTCGTCGGGCACAGTTTCCAGAAGCCCATACCCGCTGCCGGGAGAGGTCCCTCTCCCCCCGCGACTGGCACAGAATGTGGTGATCCGGCCCGGGGATGACTTCATGCAGCCGGAGCGCGGCGGCGGGAGCAGCTGCTGCAGCCGGCAGGTGGGATTGGGGCCGGTGGAGCTGACCACGCAGTCGGCCCGGCGCGGCGGCACTGCGGCCCCGGGGCAGCGGGCGCTGGGACTCGCGCTGACTGCATCCTGAGAAGGTAAGCAGCCCGGCTATTATTAGCCTCCGCCACGCCGCTTAGTTCTTTTCGCTCGGGTAATAATGGGTTTTGCAATACACAGAGAAGGGAAATATCCTTGCTGCATACTGCAATGGGAAGAGGAGCAACAACTGGAATTGAAATGTTGATCAGCCAAGTGCTTGAGATTGGAGGAGCGGTGTTACTGGGCAAACAAAGAAGGCGGTCAGCCTCTATACTCTTAAAGATAGTCGACCGTTTCAGTGCTAGACTCGCTTAGGCATTGAAGACTCCGAATATGAAATAACTGGGAGTTGCACTTTTATCTTTCTACTTCAGCCTTCACTTGGTTATTTTGTTGTTTTGGAGCAGCAGGTCCTTGGAGGCAGCTTGGGGAACTAATCAGAAATCTCTCCTACCTTTCTCTGTCCTCTCCCTTCCTAGTTATCAAAATTGGTCTGTGCCCATTTCAATGTCAAACACCTACTTCAATACTGAGCCTTTAGAAAAGAGTCTCATATTAGAGGAGAAACTTATCTCCTGGAGTTCAGCTTGGGGTGAGCAGCACTTGTTTCTACCTTATCCCTTCGTTTATCATCTTCTCTCGTCAATTACTTCATTGATTTCCCTGGGATGCCGGGTCCATTCACAGGCCAGATCTTGTCAGATTCAATCCACAACCTCTGTTCCATGACTGATTTTGTCAAGGACCTACAAAGGGCATAGCCCTACACCAGTTTTAGTATTCTCTCTGTATACTCTAACCTGTGTCCTTCCCCCAAATACGTGGCACGAAAAATCCTTCTTTTAACCTAGTACCAACATGGTTCCCGGTAACTTCCTTCGCTGTAGTCGCTGCGGCTACAAGAGAAGAGGATTTCGAGGACAGCAGAATCTGTTGGGGTGTCAGAAAGAGGACCATACTTATATTTTGCTCTCTGTGCATAGGCATAGACGGAACTACGAATGTGAATGTGTCTCTCCAGTTTTTCTTGAAGATTTTTTTTTTTTTTTTTTTTTTTTTGGGCAGCTGGATGGGAGACACCTACCTTGATAGGATTTGAGGTAGGTACTCCCCAAAAAGCAAGCAGTATGTCTGTCCCAGGATTCCCCAATAACCTCGAAAGAGTTTCCAGAGAGGCTTTCCCCACAAGCATTCAGGAAGCCACTGGAGCTGGCCAATCTAAGCCTCAGGTTATTTGAGAATCCTCAAGTTAGTCTTGCCATTTAAGGGTTCTGACCACTTGTTCTAGGATCTCCCCCCACAAACCTCTTGCTACTGAGCTCAAGTGCCTTATTCCTGTTGCCACCTAGGGATGTACATTTGAATAATATGTTCTGAAATGGGTAAGATGGCTGTGATGGGGATTGCAAATGTGCCACTTCACCAACAGAGAGTATTTGCAATAAGCCAGATTAGGGTGTCTGTGTGCCAATACTCTATTTAACAGGGGATCTTTATCTTTAAATTTGAAATGAGACAGTCTGACTCAATAGCCATGTAATTTTATTTTAGCAAATTGAAAGAGGAGCTCAATGAAAAAGAGAGGCAAGGTTTATAGCTAAAATTTTATCTCTGCTTACCTTCCTTTTTAAATACTGCTTTTAGACAAAGACACTAGTTTTGAAAAATCATGTTAATTCTATTATATGCCATTATTGCTTTTCTGAATACAAATTCTTTTTATAAAGTATACTTTAGAAGGATTTGAGTTGGTTTCTTTGTCTCTACCTTTAGTATGAGACAGAGGGAGTGGAGGGGGTAGGCAAATCACACTCCAAGTGGCCCACTCCAGGAACTCTTCCCCTGGATCATGAAAACCTCAGCACCATTTTTTTTTTTTTTTTAGCATGTTGTTGTTATTATGTGTTGAGTGTGGTATGGGTTTGAAATATTAAAATTTCAAGATTCTATAATTTTGAATCAGGCACAGCACACCAAATAGAAAAGGAAACAAAGAGCAAGAACAACAAAACCCTTTATTCTACCACCTTTCTTTACTATCTTAAAATATTTAACTATATAAATAATTATTCTGAATAATAAGTGATAATAAATGTTAATATAATAATTCAGTTTTAAGAAATTATGAAGTACAGATTAGTATAATTAACCTTAGGTATAGTAAAAATTTCTGTAATTTGAGTTTTCTTCATGTTGACTATTAGTGCATGAGAATATCCTAATAATAGTTAGAGATTGAAAGTGTCTATTACTTGGTTTCTGAAGAAACTGAATTCTTTGAGAAGAAATGGGTCAGAATTAGGGGACCAGTACTGCCTAAGCTGGCATCATACCTGCCAGTGATTTTATAGGGGAGATGAATTCACTGAGTTATGGACCTACATTGGAGAAGCCTTTTTGGGAAGAGAGAAAATAAGTTAGAAAATTTAATTTTTTCATTTCAGTGCAACTGAGGAAGATAAATAAATTTAAAGGATTTCTGAATTTGGACTTTATTATATTGAAATAAAACAATTTTTCTGAGAAAATTGTCTAGATTCAGAGCCCTAAGAAGAAATATATGTCTGACTTCATGACTTCATGACTGAAATTGATTTATGACTTTATATCCTTTTCTTTAACTGTTTCCCAGGGAAAGGAAAGATTAATTGCCTGGTGTTCAAAAGATGGAGGAGGAATAAAAAAAAGGGATGTGCACTATTAGATGCTGAATGAACTGCAGACATTTTTGTAGGTTCGACAAGATAGAATGAAGTCAATCTACTGCTTTCTAATCACATAAAAAAAATTCAGTATGGTGGGTGGTCAGTGTTATTAATAACTTAGTACAAATTTAGACATCACAGTTGACCTCATAACAAAAAGGCATTTTCTGACGCTGTCTTACTGCCATTAGCTGCAACTGAAATAGACTTATTTTGAGATTTTGAAAAATGGAAAGAAATAAAAAGTAGAAATAATAAAGCTAAAGAAGTGAATTTCTATTTACCCAGTGTCTCTGCTGAAAATAAGTAGAAAAAGTGCAATTTTGAAAGTTGTCAGTGCTCTCCTAACTGCCAGATTTATGTAATATTTCACCTTTTTCATTATGTCTTATTTTTAAGTTCTCATCCATGTTCTTTTTAAATTAAATATTCATGTTTAAGTATCATTAATAAGTAATATGCATCAGGAACTGAGATATCTCCTTATCTAGTTTCTCACTAATCCCCTTAAGCTATCCTGTGATCAGCCTAAACCAACTGGTCTTTATTTCCAGTTTGTGCCCCATGATGTCACGCCTATATGTCTTCATCTGTTGCTTTCACTCACCCCATATATGTTGAAACCTTGCTCACATCAGACACTTCCTCTTCCATAAAGCTTTCCCCACACCCACCATCCTCATACCAGGTGAGCTTTCTCCCTTGTCTAAATTCCTATTGCACTTTATATCTTGGTCTATTCTTTAGTGTGAACCAATGCCTTGTTCTCCTAAAATAGCTTTGGAGAGCATGTTTGTGACTGACAACCTTTTATTACCTGCAACTCATGGTACAATGCCTAGCTACGTACAGTTCTTCCTTGATTTACAGTGGGTTTACATCCCAATAGACCCATCATAAGTTGAAAATACCCTATGTGAAATGCATTTAATACACCTAACCCACCAAACACCATAGCTTAGCCTAGCCTATCTTAAATGAGCTCAGAACACTTGTATTGGTTTGCAGATGGGCAAAATCATCTAACACGTAGCCTATTTTATGGTAAGTGTTGAATATCTTCATGTAATTTATTGGATACTATATTGAAGGTGAAAAACCAAATTATTACATAGGTATAGAACGGTTGTTAAATGTATCTGTTATTTGCCTCATGACTGTGTGGCTAACTGGGACCTGTGGCTTGCTGCCACTGCCCAGCATCATGAGAGATTACTGTACTTCCTGCTAGCCTGGGAAAAAACCAGTCAGAAATTGAATTGTGGTTTTTACTGAATGTGTATCTCTTTTGCACGATCATGAAGTTGAAAAATCATACATTGAACCATCATAAGTCAGGAAACTTTTGTATATGCATAGTAGACATTCAGCAGTTTGATTTTAGTGAAGAAATTTGTTATTATTTCAGGGTTATATCTCTACCCACTCTTAACCATCAGTCAATTTCAACTCCCAAACTGTGTGCAAGTACTGTTTAGTTTTAAAAATATTTACATAATAATAAATATAGTGAAAGCACATCCAAATAATTATATTCAACAGAAGTTATTGTGAGCTTACAGGTCATTAAATGTATATTAGCTCATATATATTAAAAATATGATAAGCTTAACAAAACAAAACACAACTTTTTAAAAAATTTTATTTATTTATCTGACAGAGAGAGAAAGAGAGAGGGTGCACAAGCGTGCACAAGAGCACACAACGCCAGGGTGGGATGGCAGGCAGGGGGAAGGGGAGAAGCAGGCTTCCTGCTGAGCTAGGAGACCAATGCAGGACTCTATCCCAGGACCCTGGGATCAGGACCTGAGCCAAAGGCAGACGCTTAACTGACTGAGCCACCCATACGTCCCGAAAACAAAACTTCATGTTTTTAAAAAGATTTTATGTATTTATTTGAAAGAGAGAGCATGAGCACAGGTGAGGGGCAGAGGGAGAGGGAGAAGCAGACTCCCTGCTGAGCAGGGAGTCTGTCTCGGGGCTAGATCATAGGACCCTGGGATCATGACCTGAGCCTGAAGGCAACTGCTTAACCAACTAAGCCACCCAGGTGCCCTGAAAACAAAAGTTTAAAGAAGATATTGTATCTACTTTCAACATGCTTGCGTTTTATTGAAAAAGAGAAAGCAGGAGAAGGTGCCTTACATATATAAGCACTTGTCCAGTTTCAAGGCACTCTGCCAGGTACGTTCATCCGTGAAATCAAATTGCAGCCTTCTACTCTATGCTAATTTTACTTTAGGAAACTGAGACTCAAAGATTCACCTAAATGTTTAGCAGACATTCTATCCATGTTACCATGCTGCTCTTTGAAGTGTTAAGAGTGAAGGAAGGCATTATAAAAACACAAAGTCAGAGCTATCAGAGTCCTTTAAAAATTGTTTTGTAATTAGTCTTTCCAGTGTTTCTTAAACTTTTGGGCCTTAACATCCCCTTTGATAATTCAGTAAAGTCTATGCATCCACTCCCCAAGTATATACACAAACACACAAATACATGTAGCAATTTGCATACAATTGCAGGTGTTTAAGGACCCACTAAAGTACTCCTTAGCAAATGGTTTAAGAACATCTGCTCTGGGTTCACTTTAACAAGATGTGTGTCCTTTATTAGCCCAGACATTTTTGGTACTTGAAACAACATTCTCCTCCTTTTCTTCTCCCCGCTTTAGAACCCAAAATGAGAGCTCCTCATTATCACTGGCACAAAGGCAGCTGAGATGATTCGAAAACAAGTAAGTGCCAGTGAGAAAAGTGATTCAAAGAACCCTGATTCATGGAAAAGGAATCCCAGAAGGAGTTCTGAATGTTACACATTCCAAATGATTTATTTAGGGTTTTCCAATCAAAACCATTTTTTACAAAAAAAGAAACAGTTCTAGACTTAGAGTACTGTAGTGCCAAATATGTGTAAGAACATTGCCAGCAGTTGAGCGATGTAGGCTCCTTTGAAACATACTCAGTTTTCTTACGATGGATGTATGTTTGCCTCAAAGTTACTATTTCTTTCTAGTGATGCTGTCTGCAGTAATGTATTTGCTTTTGCCATGTTAGGGGGAGAATGACAATTTTTTTTTTTGAAGATTTTATTTTTATTTATTTGAGGGAGACAGTGAGAGAGAGCATGAGCGAGAAGGTCAGAGAGAGAAGCAGACTCCCCGTGGAGCTGGGAGCCCGATGCGGGACTCCGGGATCATGACCTGAGCCGAAGGCAGCTGTCCAACCAACTGAGCCACCCAGGCGTCCCGAGAATGACAATTTATGTTCATCTCTCCTAGGTTATAAAACAATTGCCAGCATAAAAGTACATTAAAAATTAACTGATCCCTGAAGAGACCGGTACTAGCTAGCTTGGTTTGCTGATGCTAGTATTCGAAAAGAAGTGTGACAACATTAATCTAGGAAAAAAACAGAGATGGAGAGAAAGAAAACTCAAGGGGCCACCTTAAGCTTTTGGTTTCCCTACACTTCCCAAAATATGATAATAGCTGTTTAAGCTCCTAAAATAAGGGCAATTTTTTAAAAATTTATTTATTTCATATAAAGAGGAAGAAAGAGAGAGCACAGATTGGGAGGGAGCAGCAGAGGGGATAGGGAAAAGCCAGCTCCCCACTCAGCAGGGACCCCTATGCGGGAGTTTGATCCTAGGTTTCCCAAAATAAGGGCAATTTTATGGAAATTTTATAATGTGCCCAATGCAAGGTAAATTTATACTTTATTTTATAGTGGATTTTTATTTTTTATTATGGTAAATTAGGAATAACAAAATTAGCTGTTTTAAGCATTTTTAAGTATGAAATTCACAGATATTAAGTACATTCACTATGTTGAGCAGTTTTCACCGCTATCCATTTTCAGAACTTTTTCATCATCCCAAACAGAAACTTTGTACTCATTAAGCAGTTACCCTTCATCTCCCCACCTCTCAGCCTCTGGTAAACTCCATTCTACTTTCTGGGTCTATGGATTTGCCTATTCTAGCCACCTCATATAGTGGAATCATAAAATATTTATCCTTTTATGTCTGGTTTCTGTCACTTGGCATAATGTTTTCAAATTTTATCCATGTTGTAGCATGTGTCAAAATGGCATTGCTTTTTATTTTGTTTGTTTTTAAAAGATTTTATTTATTTATTTGAAAGAGAGAGAGAGAATGAGAGCTCTGGAGCATGAGAGGAGGAGGGTCAGAGGGAGAAGCAGACCCTTGCTGAGCAGGACTCCTGCTGTGGGACTGGATCCAGGGACTCCAGGATCATGACCTGAGCTGAAGGCATTTACTCAATCAACTGAGCCACCCAGGCGCCCAAAATTGCATTACTTTTTCAAGCTGAATGAGATATATATATATATATACACATATACACACCTACAGTGTTTTTTAGTTGCTAAACATTTTCAGTACATTGCCTATTATTACACTGATGATATCTAGCACAAAACACTACCATATCACCTTTAGTAGAGGCCTAATATGTACAGAGAATGTCCCATGATTTTATTAAATGAAAAATTGATAAATATTAAGTTCCAAATTGTTTTTTGATTTCAAGGTATGTGGTAATGGACACAAAGTTGCCCATCTTCATATGTTAGTGCTTTTACTTTTTTGTTTTTATTTTGTTGTTGATGGTACCAAAACCCAGGATTGGTGCTTTAATTTTTTTTTTTTTTTAAGATTTTATTTAGTTATTTGACAGAGATCACAAGTAGGCAGAGAGAGACAGGCAGAGAGAGAGGAGGAAGCAGGCTCCCTGCGGAGCAGAGAGCCCGATGCGGGGCTTGATCCCAGGACCCTGGGATCATGACCTGAGCTAAAGGCAGAGGCTTAACCCACTGAGCCACCCAGGTGCCCCAGTGCTTTAATTTTTGATGAAGAAATTCTTGGAGTGGTATTGTTGGGTCAGAGACAATACATGAGCGTTTATAATTAGAAAAAGTATGTTGACTATAAAAATCATAAACTTCTGGGGCGCCTGGGTGGCTCAGTGGGTTAAAGCCTCTGCCTTCAGCTCAAGTCATGATCCCAGAGTCCTGGGATTGAGCCCCGCATAGGGCTCTCTGCTCGGGAGGGAGCCTGCTTCCTCCTCTCTCTCTCTGCCTGCCTCCCTGCCTACTTGTGGTCTCTGTCTGTCAAATAAATAAATAAAATCTTTTAAAAAAAAATCATAAACTTCTTCAACAGATAGCATTTATGTATTTTCTGCAGCCATTTCTTTCTTTTTTTTTTTTTTAAGATTTTATTTATTTATTTGACAGAGAGAGATCACAAGTAGGCAGAGAGGCAGGCAGAGAGAGAGGAGGAAGCAGGCTCCCTGCCGAGCAGAGAGCCCTATGCGGGGCTCGATCCCAGGACCCTGGAATCATGGCCTGAGCCGAAAGTGGAGGCTTTAACCCACTGAGCCACCCAGGCGCCCCTCTGTCCCATTTCTATCTTTAAAATGAATGCATGTAATATAAGGGAATCCATTTACTATGATTTGAGCAAGGAAATATTCTCACTTTTTTCATTTCTGTTCATGGAGGAAAAATATTATACATAAGTCTTGACAGATTTCAAGTCTCTCAACACATTTTATCATTTCAAAGATATTACAGAGTA
The DNA here is from genome assembly GCF_010015895.1 of Lontra canadensis. Classification (NCBI taxonomy): domain Eukaryota; kingdom Metazoa; phylum Chordata; class Mammalia; order Carnivora; family Mustelidae; genus Lontra; species Lontra canadensis. The sequence continues at coordinate 11,125,155 of NW_022631031.1, read as the reverse complement.
CATCACAGATGTCAGTCAAGTCTTACAACAACAGTGTAGAAAACTAGAAACATCTATATCTAGGTGTGTGTGAGTGTGTGTGTGTGTGTGTGTGTGTGTGTGTATGTGTGTTTTAAGCTCCAGCAATGGGTCATTTGAATCCAGCCTAATCTAAAATTTGGTCTGTTTTTTAGTTCAAATTTATGTACCTGCATTATAGTATATCTTTTATTTTGTTGGGTTTTTTTTCTTTAGTTTCTTTTTAATGTATCCATTTTAATTTATCCTGACAGGAGTGTTATATTTAAGATAAACTACAGAATATTGGTACATATGAAGTAAAACAGAATTGGCAAAACTTTTCACTACCGTTCTCAGAAGATTATCTTGATTTGCATTGTCCAAGAGGGGAGAAACAAAGAAGCTTGCTGGGGATTGCATCATGTTGTACCCGAATTAGACATTAACATGCTACAATGTCAAGGATGAAGCAACAAGTTTATAACATATATTTTTTTAAAGATTTTATTTATTTACTTATTTGTCAGAGAGACAGAGTATGCACAAGCAGGCAGAGTGGCAGGCAGAGGAGAGAGAAGCAGGCTCCCTGTTGAGCAAGGAGCCCGATGAGGGACTCGATCCCAGCACGCTGGTTTCATGACCTGAGCCGAAGGCAGCGGCTTAACCGGCTGAACCACCCAGGCATCCCTATAACATATTTTTGAAAAGCTGCTTAAAACTGAAAGATTGCAAGAACATAGATAGACATAGCCTAGATATTTCACAACAGTATTTTAAGGCATGCTTTTTCTTTGGTTAATTGGGATGGAGAACGTATTAATAGGCATTTCTCTATGATTTACTTTTGTTTTTATTTCTGCCTGATCAAACCTTCTTTTAAAAACAGACATGAAACAAATAAGCATTCTGACCTTTGCCTAAATAAGCAACAAGAAACCCACATCTTAATCAATGCACTGCCATGTTGATGAGACTGAGGGTAGAAATATTGGGTGTTTTGGTCATTGCAATCATAGCAGCAGTGCAACCTACTTTTTTCCTTCTGTTGTATACTACAGAATCTGACTGCATAAACCAGGAAGTCAGTAATCTTTAATGCCATTTCTTTTCTTTTCTTTTTTTTTTTAAGATTTTATTTATTTATTTGACAGAGAGAGAGACAGCGAGAGAGGGAACACAAGCAGGGGGCATGGGAGCAGGAGCGGGAGAGGGAGAAGCAGACTCCCTGTTGAGCAGGGAGCCAGATACAGGCTGGATCCCAGGAGTCTGGGATCCATGACCTGCGCTAGAGGCAACCGCTTAACAATGGAGCCACCCAGGTGCCCCTTTAATGCCATTTCTAACACTCCTCTCCATGATTTTTCACACTCAGGTTCTCTGATAATTGAAATGTAGTGAAAAACAACCAGGGTGTTAATACACTCTATCCACTAACAGAACTTAATCCTGCTAGGACTTGCAAAAATAATGTTGCATATGGATTGGTGGATACCCAGTGGAGTCAGTGAGAATAATCTGTCTGACTTACCAAGTCCAAGTACAAATTTGAAGATGGTCAAAAAATTTTTTTAAAGAATTTATTCATTTTATTTAACAGAGCATGAGCCAGGGGGAGAAGCAGTGGGAGGGAGAGAGAGAGAGAGAAAGAGAGAGAGAGAGAAGCAGACTGCCCGTTGAGCAGGGAGCAGGATGCCAGGCTCATCCAGGAACCCTGTGATCATGACCTGAGCCAAAGGCAGATGCTTAACCGACTGAGCCACCCAGGCACCCCAAAGACTGTCAAATTTTAAATATTGTGATGATATTAAAAGATGTAAAAATTTTTCCTCTACAGTAATATATGAAAATTTTAGAAAAGTATAATTACACATATGGGGTTTATTTATAAGATAAGCTCACTGGAGAACAATGCACTTTTAAAAGGCTTCATGCTGAAAAGACTGCATTCCTATTTTTTTAACTACTACCCTCCAAAACAAATTGTGACAGATCATTGTTCGTCCAAATTAATCTCTCATCTTGAATTGGGTTTTTCTTGAGGAAACTGCCTTCAACTAATTTGTGCTTTCCTGCAGTGGATCAAGCCAAAATACAAAAGGGCTAACATTCTTATGACACATCCATATATACTAGGATTTTCAAATGATTACAGCCTTTTAATAACCTGAGAATTTCCATTGATAAAAGTTGGTCAAGACATGGCTGATGCTCCTATAGAAGACAAATCTAAATTTCATTTTTTATATTATCTCCATCTTAGAGAACAACCTAGGATTGCAAAGCCAAGCAAAGAATGAAAGAGTAGCATTTTATAAGTAGTACTGTTTTATAAGTAGTATTTTATAAGTAAGTATAAGAGTATATTTTAAGGGGCGCCTGGGTGGCTCAGTGGGTCAAAGCCTCTGCCTTCAGCTCAGGTCATGATCCTGGGGTCCTGGGATCGAGCCCCGCATCGGGCTCTCTGCTCAGCAGGGAGCCTGCTTCCCTTCCTTTCTCTCTGCCTGCCTCTCTGCCTACTTGTGATCTCTCTCTCTGTGTCAAAAAAATAAATAAAAATTTTTAAAAAGTATTATTTTATATGTGTTCAGGTTTCTAGAGAGCTTATTAGTATCACATACTACGGTAAACACTCAGTAAATGTACACAGTTATTTTAAAACTAAAGTATCAAGAGCATAAAAATTTCTGCAAGTCAAATGATTAGTTTCATATTTGGCTTTATAGGCATTTATAAAATATTTGTTGAACAACAAAATAAATCAGTACAATTTAGTTTAGATAGCTGCCCCCAAACACAAAGTAATTGACATTTTACACATGTTCATTATGAGTATGATGAGTTATGGATGAAATTACCCTCCCCTGCTTCTTGCTAAACCATACACTCTTCCCTCTGAGGTTTTGGTAAGGTGGGAATTAGAAATGATGCATATTAAAGCTTGAGATATATCTAGTAAGCAGTTTAAGACACTCAACCAAGCATAGTCCATTTACCCAGGACAGAAGAACGTGACATTACCCTTCTTCATTCAACTGCAATGGATTTGGACTTTTAGAAAATTCATCATACAAGATACAGATTTTTTTTTAATTTTAATAATAATAAACTGTTAGTCAGTGGTTCTCTTATCTCCATGCCTTTTTCTATCTCATTTATTGTAAAGAACACTGTTGTGGAGAAAGCAAAATTTCAGTTGATTGATAGCATTTTCTACCTGTATGCAGGTTTGAGATAATGGTCTTGTAACATTTCACTGGGGCTTTTTGAAGTCACTATTTCAGCACAAAAATTAAATCTGACACTAAAATGATCTGACGTTAGACAGTTCATTGAATAAGTGGTGGAAAGTTGGCATCTTGGTTATTATTTTTTAAAAAAAATACTAACTTGTTCAAGCCAACAACTTAAATGTTTCAATTTCCCCTTAATAAATAAAAAGGAAAATGAAATACCATGGCAGTAGAGTGTTAGGAAAGCAAAGAATGGAGTTGATCTCAAAATGTTCGAAGATAAAATTAATGTTTTTTTGTACAGTTAGATAAAATTTTACTGAGAGCTCTCGGGCAGCTTTTAATCACTTTCAGAACGAATCAAAATGCTCCAAACAGCATCTTCAAAGTATGCTGATCACTAGACCTTCCCCTCCCTTTGTTTGCTTTGGAAGTTTGGGCTACCACTTATGTCTAAATCATATATTTTAAGAAGTGGATGTGAGCTTTGAATCCTAGCTAGTTTCAGTCCCACCTCTATGATTTACCAGCTATGTGACTTAGGGTAAATTACTTAACCTCTGTGAGTGGTTTCTTGGTATTTAAAACAGGAAAATCACAGAGTTTTTGTGAAGATTAAAGAAGAGAACATAAAAGAATTTAGTGCAGTATCTGAAACATTGTAAATATTAATAAATGTTTCCAATTTTTATCCTTTTTATTCTCATGGGAAACTTACAACCAGACCTCATTACCACAAGTTTTCCCAAATGTTTATGAACTCTTTTCCTGCTTCTCCCATGTTAGTTAAACTAAGCTTTGAAATGACCCGGAGCCTCATGGGAAGATGTCTCTGTGCAGGTAGTGCCACTGGTGGGAGAGGTTAATGCCAACAAAGCAAAGTTGCCGAGCTCTAATCTGGCAGTAGCTGGGGGAATGAGACTTAGTTTCTATTTTTAACTCTGTAAGTAGTTGATTGGATGACCTGGCAAAAGTCAGTTGGCTATTAATTCTGCATCTTATTATTTTTTTTAATTTTACCGTATGTCTAATCACTTGTCACTAACCCATTATCAGAAATGCTGTTAAGATTGTTTTGAGTAAGGGTGTTGATATCAGAAGCAAGTGACAGATAAAATGGGGAGGCTTCCTTATTTAAAAGCAACAGTTGACTTTTTTTTTGGTTGGGGGGGAAGGTAATACAATGTGAAGGTTCCTGGGAGAGAACAACTTTAACTTATAAAGAATTTTTTTTTATTTAAAGATTTTTATTTATTGATTTGACAGAGAGAGATCACAAGTAGACAGAGAGGCAGGCAGAGAGAGAGAGAGAGAGAGAGGGAAGCAGGCTCCCTGCTGAGCAGAGAGCCTGATGCAGGACTTGATCCCAGGACCCTGAGATCATGACCTGAGCCGAAGGCAGCGGCTTAACCCACTGAGCCACCCAGGCGCCCCTAACTTACAAAGAATTTTTAACATTCACTTCCACTAACAAAAATCTTTGAAGAGTCGCTAATTATCTGCCTTATTATACTCAAATATATATACGTGGTATATTATTTGTATATATATATATATATGTATATAAATGTTATCTAAATACACATATTTATGTATAACAATTGAAGAAGTTTCTCATTATTCATATCATTAAATTGTACAGAAGGAAAATTATTATTGTTATTATTTTTAAAAGATTTTATTTATTTATTTGACACAGAGAGAGAGACAGCGAAAGAGGGAATACAAGCAGGGAGAGTGGGAGAGGAAGAAGCAGGCTTCCTACCAAGCAGGGAGCCTGATGCAGGGCTTGATCCCAGGACCCTGGGATCATGATCTGAGCTGAAGGCAGGCACCTAACGACTGAGCCACCCAGGTGCCCCCCAAAAAAGAAAATTAACTTGTAACTCCATTGTATATCATATGCCAAGGACTCTTTGGTATGTAATATCTATTTTACTGAAGCTCCAAGAATTTAAAACATACAAGCATTTTAATACTCAGTCTTGTGCATTCCTAGGTGCTATTGATTAGAGTTGATCAATAGCAACACCTTTAAACTGAAATAAAAACATCAAGCCTCAATGTGAAAACTTGAGTGGCAACACCTATGAATCACCTATAAAACCTGCATTGTTAATACACAAATGGGCTTTACTATGATGAATTTGGGGGCTTAAAAAGCACACAGTTTTACATTTCTTAAGAAGATTTATTTATTTATTTGAGAGAGAAAGAGTGCATGCATGTTGGGAGGGTTGGTTAGAGGTTGAGGGAGTGGGAGAGAGAGTATCCTCATGCAGACTCCCTGCTAAACGAGGAGCCTGATGCAGGTCTTGATCCCAGGCCCCAACCAAGATCATGACCTGAGTTGAAACCAAGAGTCAAATACTTAACCAACTGAGTCACCCAGGTACCCCACAGCTTTAGGAATTTTAATTCAGTATGTAAATATGCTAACTTATGTTAAAATTTCTGTAACTTTAGGGTCAAAGTAATTTGAAAGTTATTGGTGTTACTTTTCTGGTTTCTAATAACTGCTGTCTCAAACTCATTACCAAGACAAAAATATCCCTGGCTTAGAGTTTCTGCCCAATTAATCACATACTGGGATATCTCTTGGATATCGGTAAAATGATATATTTTACAGCAAGCCTATAAAATGACTTTCCACTTGGCAGGCAACCTTCAACAATAAAATATACCTGATATTCCAATTTTGCAAAACAATTATATCACATAAATGTTACCTTAATAAATGGCAGGTGACTATTAAGGTTTAATCATTCTCCAAACACCTTTTACCACTTATTAATAGAATACTGAGTAAGCAACAGTTCTGTAGTTTTTACTCAGATTTTTATTTAGACTCAAGTGTAATCTGTATTTCCTTTTCTTTTTTCAAGATTTTATCTATTTATTTGAGAGAGAGAGTGAGCGACAGAGAGAAAGAGAGAAAGAGAGAGAGAGACCTTGAGCTGGGGAAGGGAAGAGAAGCAGGTTCTTGCTGAGCAGGGAGCCTGATGTGGGATTCGATCCCATCACCCTGGGATCATGACCTGAGCCGCAGGCAGACACTTAACCAACTGAGCCGCCCAGCGCCCTGTTATCTGTATTTCTATAGTGCTTTTATATCTACCATCTCACGTAAGGAGAAGGAAGCTTTCTAGGGCTTTTATGTCGGCTTCTTAAGTGGAGCATGCTTTAACATTTTTCATTTAAAATACTATATAAAAATTTATATGGTCTAATTAAATAAAAATATTAGGAAATCTATGGAACATTTGAAACACTCAAACACACAAAAACAGGGATATATTTGAAAACATGAATTTCTAATGTATTTATTTAGGTTATCTATGTTGAACTTTATTTCATTCATCTACATAGTAGCTCACACAACCACCTTCTCTGTTAATTATTTTAAGATCCTGAAAGTAGGAAACAATATAGAAACTAACTAAAATTTCCTTTTTGAGAAATGTTAAGTGAAAAGAGAAGAATATTAAATAGTAAGTAAAGCATATTGGTTTTGAATATCACATACATAGAGGAAAAAGACCCAAAGAAAGTTAAAAAATCAATTATCAATAATTAACTTAAGAAATAGAAAGCCAGGGTGACCTTTACTTCCTCTCAATACCAATCTCATCTGCTATTTCCAAACTCATTACAAAGTATATGTATTACTCAACTGTTTAAGAAGAATATATGCTGGGGCACCTGGGTGGCTCAGTGGGTTAAGCATCTGCCTTTGGCTCAGGTCGTGATCCCGGGGTCCGGGGATCAAGCCCCGCATCGGGCTCTCTGCTCAGCGGGGAGCCTGCTTCCCTTCCTCTCTCTCTGCCTGCCTCTCTGCCTACTTGTGATCTCTGTCTGTCAAATAAATAAATTAAAAAAAAAAAAGAATATATGCTGGTTTGGATGTGTTTTGTAACATCTAAACCTTGCCGAGTGTTGCTAAAATGTTTGATTTTTATATAGATTTCTGGAAGTTCACATTAGAGGAAGGGAAGTTTTCCCTCAACCTGAAATAACAGTGATAAATAAAAATTTCTTTTGAAGTACTGTCTACTTTCAAAGCATTTTTATATCCATTCTCTTCCTGGATTATCCTAACTCTCCACAGTTGGTAGAGCAATGGTTATCTTCATTTTGCAGAGAGGAAAACTGAAGTTCATGAAGTTTAGCAGTTTGCCCACTTCAGCAGTACACAGAGTTATTAAATAGCAGGGCAAGAATTCAGACTTGCTTCATGCCCTGGTCAATCTAGTGCTTTCCTAGATGCTGCAAAAACTGGACATGTATAAGGGTAAGCACGAAAATGGATATAGGCTTAGATCTGTTCCTACTTATAAATTTGCCTGTAGACCTCACTGGAGCCTGTACCAGGACAATCTACGTGGATTACTTTCATCAACTGAAAGAGGTGGTCATATTAAATAAGCTTCTAGGTTTAATTAAAAAACAAAATAAAAGAAAACTATACTGTTGTTGTTTTTTTTTTCACCATATTCCAGTTTGTATTTTGTCATTATCAGCTTCTTTTCTAGAGAACCATGCCTTCAACTTTAAGGGTTGCATTGCATAATAAACATGGATGATGCTGACGGCTTATCTGAGTTAAGTAATGTATGAATCTAGTTTCACTGACACGGTGCTAACAGTCATGAGATTACATCATTTTATTTATACACACACTTGTATACACATTAGCAAAAAATAATTTTTGTTTCAAACTAGAACATTATTTGTATAATTTGCAACCTAATTGGAGCACTTGGCCATATAATCTATAATTTTAAAAGTTAATTAAAATTCACAGAAAATTCTCTTCTGTAACTACATTGGACACTTGTATTGCATTTCTACTAGGTGTCTATTAAGTATAAAATTATTTTAAACAAGTCATTTATAATATGTGCCTCAGTATTTTTGTGCTTCTGAAATATCACCACTATAATCTGCTTTTTAAAATAGTCTGACACCTACCAAGTACTCCTTCACCTCCTACAAGAAAGCAAGAAAAAGAAAGCATTTATGTTTTTAATTTTAGTGAAGGGTTCTTGATTTAAGAATTAGTCATTTGCTGTCATTTGAATTTCAACTATTCTTGTAAGTACTTGGTTCTTTTTGTATGACTTTTCTGTAGTTTTCACACATATCACCATTAATTTCATCTTTCACTTTGTCTTCTTAGAAATAACATTATGGTTTTGAACTGTTTATCAGTAACAGATAATGGCAGGAAATGGTGATTCTGGTTTTTGGTTAAAAAAAAAAATGAGAAACTAAAGGAATAGTTACTATAGCATTCCCCCCCCTCCATTTAATTAATCAGCCATTCACATCAGTGAATATTAGATTTTGAGACTACAGATCCAAATACTAAATGTTTTACATATTTGGAAAAGTGAAAAATAATACTTATTTTGCTTACCCTGTCCTAAATGCTGCTCTAAAACCGAATAGATTCCCTCTCACAACAATCCTAAGAGGAAGACACTATTATTACCTATTTTATAGATAAGCAAATAAATACAGAAAATGATTAAGTTATCCACGGTCACACAGCGAGTAAGGTACAGCTATAGTATTTAAAACCAGTTTAAAATATCTAAAATCCGTTATCGTGAGAGTCCATATTCCCAACCCCTGTAATGAATGTAAGGGTTTTGATCCTACCATTTGTTACATGCCCATTTACTTGCTTGTGGAAAGAAAGAGAGGGGAGGAAGTAAAGAAGGAAGAGCTGAAGGCAGGAGAGATGTCAAAATTCTGCCAGTTCGTTGATAACTGCTACATAATGATGTTCAGTTTAGGTTCTTATAGCATCTTCAATGCAATAAATAATTTAAAATTTTCTCAAGTGAAGTCTTTGATAATATTATCAGATGGAGACAGCCAGTGACTTTCTATTTACTAATAATCATAATTGAAGTGTTAAGGCAGTCTCCTATTCAGAACAAAACTAATTCTGGTAATTTTCACAGCAATACATATATTTTAAAATTATTATCAGGGTTTTCTTCACCCTCAGCACTCAGCTTACTTAATTTTAATTTTTCAAAAGCCCATAAATTTTAGTAAGATTTTAAGTTAGGCTTAAATCATAGGAAAATTAAAGGAGTTTAGAATCTGTAACAGAAGGAAATCACCCCCTTCCCATCCCATGCTCACGTCTGTTCATTTCTATCAGAATTGTTCCATCGAGAAAGGAGGAATTATTCTGATTGGTCAGATTTAATGGACCACTCATTGAGCCATATTTTACTGTTACTGCATGTTTAAAGGTACACAGCAATGGTTCTCACATTCTTACTTGCCTATAATTTGATCCTGTGAGAGCAGATGTGTCGAGTGAGGATCCTTGAAACCTCCATCTCAGTCTCCTCCCTCTTGCATGTCTTGCAGGGGAAAGGGGGCGGGGGTGTGTGTCTTAATCCAGCAGACAATGGGCCCTTCTGTCTTTTATAGGCTGTTTCCATGCCTATGAGTCAAACTCTGTTTGAGCCTGGAAAAATCTTACTCTCTTGTCAACTTCTTCCTTCAGTATGTACTCAGAAAACAGTAAAATACCTCAAGTAAGTCTTTACCATAGCTCTGAATTCAGGATTATCAAGAAGTAATCCCCAATCTCAGATATGTTCTGTATCTTAATAGATAATTTTGTATTTATAGTTAACATTTACTCTGGATTATTCAGATGTGCGATTAGAAACTATTTCTGTCTGCAAGTGCTGAAAGGCAGGATTAAGTATGGATTTTCATCAAAGTAATTTAGAAACTGTATTTGTTTCTTATGTACGAGCCACTATCCTAGAGACTGGTGATAGAGTGCTAAACAGAGTGGTTATAAACCACACTGATTCCAGCAACATTGTTAAGAAAGGATGAAATTCAGGGGCTCCTGAGTGGCTCAGTCATTAAATGTCTGCCTTCAGCTCAGATCATGATCCCAGGGGCCTGAGATCTAGCCCTACATTGGGCTCCCTGCTCAGTGGGAAACTGGCTTCTTCCTCTCCTACTCCCTCTGCTTGTGTTCCCTCTCTTGTTATCTCTCTCGCTGTCAACTAAATAAATAAAATCTTAAAAAAGGGTAAAATTCAAACAGGAAAGGGGTACAGAAGTCATACGCAAAAAAAACAAGTCTCAGCTTTAATATGCATGGTTGGCATTTTGGGGCTAGAACAAATCTAACACGGGAAGTTTAGGATTAATGATATATAGTCAGTCTAGTTGAACTCTGTTTTATTTAAAACAAGCAATTTTTCCAAACAAAGTCAACAAATCATCAACAGTAATTATGCAAACTCCAGTCTATTTCTTTATTATTATTTTTTTTATTTTTAAGCAATCTTCCTACCGAATGCGGGGCCTGAACTACTATCTGGAGATCAAGAGTCACATGTTCCCCGACAGAACCGGCCAAGTCCCCCTATAGTCCCTTATTTTTAAAAAAATAGAGTCCCTTGGCTTATAATCTGTGGTCATTTTAATATTTTGAGAAACCGACCTTCAGCATTTTGGAAATTAGGTTTTCTTCACAATAAAAATTCTAATATTTGTGCATCAGTTGTATTTCACGCCTCCAAAATGGGGTGAAACTTTACAATTTTAAGTCACAGACCAGTATATTGCCTGTTGATTCTAGGCTTCCAAGGTTTATCGTAAGAAACGGTAGGTGAGAGGAATCTTCATCATGAAAACACACCCAAATTTGAAGTCTGAAACTTTTTTTGATTGGTTAGTGTTGTAGGAAAAGACATTAGGGTTCTAAGCCAATGGCCAAGGAGGAATTCTTGAGACATCTTTGGTGCAAAAGGTGGTTTTTTTTTTTTTTTTTTTAACAGCATGGGGACAGGACCGGTGGGCAGGAAGAGATGCTCTGGGGTCATGAGGAGTGGCCCATTATATTTTTAAGTTGGGAGGGGTTAGGGACAGTGTTAAGTCTCCTAGGTGATGGGTCCCCCAAAATTGGGTACCCCAATAATGGGTCTGTGATTAAAGGAGCAAGACTGATACAAAGCAAAGGTCAAGCAAAGCTTTATTTTGCACCAAGCATCAGGAATCAGACCGACCGTCAAACAGACTGGTCGGGGCTGCCCCTACAGAGAGGACGACCCCTCCCTGCTTTACAGACTAACTTTTATAGAACAAAGGCCATGTGGTTGGGCCTGGCCACACACAGGTGGCCAATGAGATTGTAACACACACACAGGAAACGCCACAGTGATGCTAGGCGACCAATTGAATTACAGTTTACCCTAGTAGACTTTCGATTTAGCCTATCACACCTTGGTTAGGATTGGCGCCAAAAGGCTCCCAAAGGGCTCCCAAAGGGCGGGGGCTCATACTCCTTGGTAGCTAGGAGACAGTATGCACCCCCACTGATTGAATACCTCCACCCGGCCTGACCCACCCTTGTATTTGGACTTTGTTACCTGGGACTGGTTTCCCGGACTTGCTTTTAAATAAGTTCCCCTGGGGGTGGTGGGGGGGCAAGGTCAATTTAAGCTTTACGGCAAAATGGCAGTTCAAAGGGGGTGGGGCTGCTCTGGCTGAATAGGCCCTTACATAGGTATTTTGGAAACAAGGTTTCCAGGATCCTGAGGGGATAGCTATTGTGAGGAAAGGTCATTTATTACTGTTTAGTAAAAGCTCAGTCAGGAGATCCTTCAGGTGTGTATCAGTGGGCCATATGCTTGGGGGATGATTGCCAACATGCATCTTGGGGGGATAGAGATAAAGGAAGTTTCCAAAAGAGTTTTTATATGTTAAAGTAGGATTATAGGGATCTTGGGAGTCTTGGGGTCAGGCCAGGATTGCCTTTTGCCCTTAGCAAAGTGTCAACATCTAACATCAAGGCAACTGAGTCCCTACAAGAATGGCACTCTGCCTGTTACGAGGACTTGTCAATGGGCTGTAGGTAGTAAGGAAACTTAATAATTTTTCATCTGCCTTTGTTTCCCACATCATTTAGTAGATGTTGGTATCACAGAATCATATGTAGTGACAGGGCATGGTCAAGTTTGTATCAGCATTCATCTCACACTAGATTTTGAGAATTTAGTAGTTTTTAAACTACTTTTTTCTCCTGACAGGTGGCTTCCGACTCTAAAAGTATCTTGACTTATTTATGCACCATACATTCAAAAAATAGTTACTACTCACATATACTATTCCAGATACTGTACTGGTCACTGGGGAGTCAAGGATGACTAAAACAGTTGTGGCTGTCAAGAAGTCCCCAATGTAATGAGCCTTTCCTTCTTATTCTTCAAGTAGCATCAATTCTAAGTAACCAAAAGTAAGAGGGATTTGAGTAGCATTTATACTCAATTATTTATTTATACTCAATTATTTATACTCAATTAAATGTAGATTGGACCAGGTGATTTTTCAAAAAAACAGGTTTAATTAAAGAAAGTACAAGAATGTTCTTTGGGCTTTCTCTTCAATGAGCAGTTATCTATCCTTGGGATGTAATATTAGAACTTAGTGAGCAATCCATCAACTACAGCCCCGTGGTATCCAAAATGAACAATGTTTTCTTCAGCCATTGACTTCCTAGAGACACCCAAGGCATTTTAACTTTACTTGCCAAGACATCACCAGTAAACAGCAATGATGGTAGATGTTGGCTATTTATTGCCATGGGGTTGAGAAAATTAGTGAGTTACATTACACTACTTGTCAAGCATTTTGACATTTTGGAACAGAAAGTGCTGTTTAAATATAAAGAGCATTTTCTGTTGAATTGCTCATCCTTGTGAGGAAATGACCTATCAAGTAATAGAGCAGAGTATAGGAGAACTGTCACAATACAAGATTGATTTCTGCTAAAGAGACCTTAAAGCAACTACGTGTTTCAGTTTGTGGTTGTTTATAATCATTTGTAAATTATCATGGTAAAAGCCCAGTATAAAAAGCTATTTGGATTCACTTTCCAGCACAATTTCCTGGGCATTCCCACCTCCACCCACCCCCACCCCCACCTTTTCTTTCTGGCTCTTTGTCAGACCAGGAGAGAATGGGTCTCAGGCTTTAATGTGAATCTGGAGATCAGAAAGCTTGTCAAAAACAAGATTATGAGGGCCTCACCTGGTAATTGCATTTCTAACAAGTTCCTAGGAAATACTTTTTGCTGGTATACATTTGATGACCGCTGCTGAAGTTAAAAGGGTTTGGAGATTGGGGAAAAGGAATGAGAAACTTCCTAAAACCAGTCTCTGTCTTCTTTATGGAGCTGTCCAAGTTGTTGGGAAGATAATTGCTCCTGCCCTGGGGAGCCAATTCAAAGTAAATGGCCCTCCTCTGAGTGGGTGATTGGCCTAGGGCAGCTGTTGCAGCACTCCTGCTTTTCCCATTCTTAAACCAAGGTTTACAGTTTAATAAGCCAGTTTTTCTCAGATTCAAAGTAGTAACGGTAACTTCTCTTCTCTGTTATTAAAAAAATAACAAAGCAAACCCAAACACGTATATCCTGATAGTACTTTCCCTGCGTTGACAACTCTTTGGATTTATTCATCTATTACTCTGATGTAGTTAAAAAAAAAAAAAAAAAACTATAAAAATTTAGTAAAATCTCTCTCTCCATGAAGATTTTATTTAGGCTTCTAAGTTTAAGTATTTAGTTAAAAATAAAAAATACGTGTTCTCTACTGCCTGGGGCTAGACATTCCCTTTTATCTCCCTAAGAGGGAAGAACTACACAGGTACAAGTACTAAAAGAGACTTTCTAAAAAGTCCTATCTAGGTGCACCTGGGTGGCTCAGTGGGTTAAAGCCTCTGCCTTGGGCTCAGGTCATGATCCCAGGACCCCGGGATCTAGCATCGGGCTCTCTGCTCAGCAGGGTGCCTGCTTCCTCCTCTCTCTGCCTGCCTCTCTGCCTACTTGTGATCTCTGTCTGTCAAATAAATAAAATCTTTAAAAAAATAAAAAGCCCTATCTATCCGCTCCACCACCACTGGCTCTCCACTTTATCCACCATTCTTTTTAAGGTTTCCACACCAGGAACACCAACCTCCTTGCTGTGCTTTCAAAACACAGCATTCTCCCATCCAAAGGCCCTTGCATTAACAATTTTATCTGCTGGAAATGTTCTGGAAAATTTAAATGCATACAACTAAAATTTTATAATAGAGGGTATAATAATGGGATAAAACTACCTTCAAATCTCTGCTCAAATGCCACCTCATCAGTGAGGGCTTGATCATCCTATAAAAAATAAATTTTGCACTTGAACATACAAGTGCAATATTTACCCTTGCACACATTAACACACACATGCTCTTATCCCATCCCTGCTATATTTTTCTCCATCCATTTATTTCCATCTGACAAGCAGCATATTCTAGTACTGGTTTATTTATTTTCTCCTTCACAGCTAGAATGCAAATTCCATGATGGTAGGGTCTTGGTTTTTCATTGCAGAACCCACAACAATCACTTGCATATAAGAGCCACTCAGTAGATATTTCCAGGAAGGAAGGAAGGAAAAAAAAAAAAAGATGATTTTTTTCTTAAAGTTTTATTTATTTGAATGATCTCTACACCCATGTAGGGCTCAAACTCACAACCCTGAGATCAAGAGTTGGATGCTCTACCAACTGAGCCAGCCAGGTGCCCTGAAAGGTGATATATACTTAAGTAGTTTATTCACTGCAAATTTTGGCATCCCTTGTGCTATTTACTCAAATGTCTCTTATACTTGGGTTTTACTTAACCACTGACAGTTCTTTAGAAGCACCATTGCTCATTATGCATGCTATTGCCTCTGCCTTGAATTTTCATTTCTGAACATTTTAAAATTGTTTTTCTTTAAAAAATGAATCAGATGTCCTGTTCTCCAAAAGTATTTCATGATAACCTTGTTCTTTCTCTGTGTCCCCCTTCTAATCCTAACCCTTGTCCTGGCACTTAACCTACTCATTATATTGTCTGTCTAATTGAAAGTCATGCCAGCTTTATTGTGAACCACTTGAAAACAGAGTCTGTTCATTATTTCTAGCCTCAAAAGCACAGTGCTTGAATGCCTGGCACATGGCAACTACTCATAAATGTTGAATAAATGAACAATATCCGTCCCCCACCCCATCGTGTTAAGATATTCCTTGATGCTCTACACTTCTAAAATTGCCCTGGGATATGAGAGTAATAAGGAATGTTCCTAAAAATCAAGAGAATAGACACTTAATGACCATAACCAGTCTGAAGATCAACTAAGTCAAAGTCTCAAAACTAGAGTAGTTGCCAAACAAGGACAAGGAGAGAGGCATCCAAATTCATTTAGGTAGAGGTAGTAAATTCTGGTGTCCACACTGCCATGAAGAAAACCATGGCCATATGAAGCTTCTAACACTAATGAAAGTCTATCTCTCGTGTATGTGGTATTAGATCATGATAAAACTCTTCAGAAAACCTGTTTTTGTACTTTACCTTCTCAAGCATCACTTGGTGTGTGGTGACACAATACATTAATTTTACTATGTAATTGGTTTAGAATCTATTCCCCTAGGGGGAGAAAGATTCTTAGTCTGATTTTGCTGCTTCAACAAAATATCACCAACTGGGTAGTTTCTAAACAACAGAATATTCACTGTTCTGGAGGCTTGGAAGTCCAGGATCAAGGTGACAGCCAGCATGATCACTTTCTGTTAAGGGTCCTCTTTGGAGTTCTTACACTGGCAATGTCTCTCTCTGTCCTCATATGGTAGAAGGGGCAAAGGATGTCTTGGGAGCCTCTCTTATAAGGCACTAATTTCATTCATCATGGTTCCACTTTCATGATTTAAGCAACTTCCGAAGGCCCCATCTACTAATGCTATCACATTGGACATTAGGATTTCAACCTACAAATTTGGTGGATACATGGACATCCAGACTATAACAGTTGCTTAAGGATCAAAGCTTGTTCTAAAGTTTATAGCCTGGGAGACAGGCAGAATTTGGAGATGTTTAGCTGGTATATAATTTGTTCTTAACATGTTTAAAGATGCTAATGACCCATCCCAGCAAACAGACCCTGCACACAATTAAGCAACAACTGTGCTTTGTGAATGAGAGTGTTTGCCTTGGCAGGAATGTGTTCCATCTGTTTCTCCTATGACTATGTCATGCATAATATTAACAAGACACCTAAATACAGGAAATCTGAAGCAAAAATGATAGAGCCCCCCCCCCAAAAAAGTGCAGAGAAATAAGGTGAGTGAATATTGAAGGGTAGAGGTGGTCTATTGGTAGGCTTGGAAATCAACCATGAGTAAGATAAGTTGATTAAACATAGCATAGAAAATTCACAGGAAAAAGTTGGTGAGATCAACTAACAGGCAAAGCAAATAGTTTTTTCATCAGTAACATTTTTGCTATTTCAAAGAGGAAAGGCTGTACATGATACGAGATTGAGAAAATAAGTACAGGAGTTCCTTTCTCAGAAGGCTAGAGCTAAGGCAAAAATGAGAACTCTACCTTAATGTAAGCAAGGAATCACTGTCAGGAAATGACAGTTGTAGAAAACAAGAAAAGGGAGACTCAGAGTCCTGAACCAGGAGATAAGAACTTGCCTGGTTTATTCATTTAAAAAAAATTTTTTTTTAAAGATTTTATTTATTTATTTATTTGACAGAGAGCACAAGCAGGGAGAATAGCAGATGGAGAGTGAGAAGCACCCTCCCTAATCAGCAGGGAACCCAATGTGGGGCTTGATCCAGGACCCTGGGATCATGACTTGAGCCAAAGGCAGAAGTTTAACCAACTGAGCCACCCAGGTACCGCTTGCCTGGTTTATTCATAAATAATTGGACTCAATTTACCTTGGTTCTTAAATTTCTTGGGAACTGGTAAATGTATTCTCACTGTAGTACTCGTTGTCTCTCACCTGCATTAAAATGTGCAATATCTAACATTTTGTCATATATTCCTTGAACCCAGTTATCATAAAACAGCAGTAAATAAACTATGGCCTCCAGGCCAAATTCATGATCGAGCTAAGAATGGTTATTAACATTTTTAGATGGTAGTTAAGAAAAGAAAAAGAAAAAAACAAGCAGAGCATTCGATAGAGACCTAGATAGTTCACAAAGACAAAAGTATTTGTTACCTGGAGGGTTTTTAGGGGTAGAATTAATATTCACATTTACTTTATATATGTAAATGAATATAATAAAGAGATAATGAATAACAAATGAATATTGTATATCTATAATGAATGTGAAGATTTATATATATATACAATTCAGTATATTGTAAGAGAACAGTTTTGTCTTACACACTGTAGGATTTCATATCTTACAAGTGGATTGCTAGATAAAAGAAAGGAAAAGCTGCTGGTTTCTAGTTCATTGGGGTTAAGAAGAGAGACTAATCAGCCAAATTCACTTCCTTTTTGCCATTATAACACCACAGAAGAAAATGAAGTTAAAACTGTAAACCTGGGAGTGCCTGGGTGGCTCAGGTCATGATCTCAGGGTCCTGGGATCGAGGCCTGCATCAGTCTCTCTCCTCAGCAGGGAGCCTGCTCCCCCCCCCCCCGCCCCCGCCTCTCTGCCTACTTGTGATCTCTCTCTCTGTGTCAAATAAATAAATAAAATCTTTAAAAAACAAAATAAAACTGTAAACCTGATTGTGGGAGATACATGGAAGAAATGAATTAAAAAGACAATGAAAGGGTATAAATCACTTTTTTCAGAGCTCTTATGGTAGGAGTAAAGAAATAGTAATTGTAGGTCCCTGTTGGTATCAGTAGGTTGTCTTTCAATCTGAAGTTTCTCTGCTATCCCTGCTGCTGTCCCTGCCCCAAAAAAGTGTCAGAGAGGATGAGAAGTCTATCTTCAAAGCTCTTATTAAGAGAGATGTTGGACAAATAGACCCACAGACACACATAAATACATATCTACATCTCTTTCGGATGGTAGTATTTAATAGCTTCTTTTGTTTTTGTGTGTAAAACCCTTCAAACAGCTTCCTCTACTCAGATGCCCATAGGGCCAAGCAAATTGGGCCAGGTCACAGGTTAGAGAGAAGGAAGACGCCTGTGGCAAAGTGGAGAGATTGTGCCCTCCGTAAAAGAATTTAAATTCTATTAAATTAAAAGAAAAGAAATAAAGCATTTAGAAGTTTTCAACCTGTTCTTTCCTATTAACCTCACCAATTTTTTTCTGGCAACTGAAGTGGAAGGAGGATTCCTTTCAGTTGTTACCTTTCTTGAAAGAGTTCATTCTAACCCAATTCAGCCTAAACTCAACATTCCTGCATTTCCCATTTGAATTCATCTTCTATCTCCCTTTAACTTCCCAAATTCCTACTGACGGCAAATAGTTATTCTTGGTCACCATTGTTTTAAAAAAATGTTTGTTTATTTATTTATTTATTTATTTATTTATTTGATAGACACACAGGAGAGAGGGAACACAAGCAGGGGGAGTGACAGAGGGAGGAGCAGTCTCCCTGCTGAGCAGGGATTCCCAATGTGGGACTGGATCCCAGAATCTTGGGATCATGACCTGAGCCTAAGGCAGATGCTTAACCAGTGAGACACCCAGGCACCTCCTTAGTCACCATTTATTGAGAATTTAAATACATGCTAATAACTTTTTTCAGTATTCAATTCAAAACTATTGCCCACATTTTACCAATAAAAATAAGGAGACTTAGAGAAGATAAGTAATTTGTCAGAAGTACAGTTAGCAAGTGGGCAAGTCTAGGATTCAGGCACAAAGGGTTCAATCCCATGCTCTTGACCATGAAGTTTAACACCTCCTGAAAGAAGTTAACCCCTATTCAAGAGAAATGAGGGGCAGATGCTTGGCTCCCTTTGTAGAACAGCTGCCAGAGGGGAAAGTTCAATGGAAAAGTATTCCCACTGAACTTTTCTGTTTCTTTAACCATTGCATTAAACAGTAACACATCCTTGTTAAATATAATCACTCTTTTTTTTTTTTAAAGTAAGCTCTATGCCCAACATGGAGCTTGAACCCATGACCCTGAGATTAAAAGTCACATGCTCTACCTACTGAACCAGCCAGGTACCCCAAACATAATCTCCTTTTGATTCAAACTTTGTAATTACTTCAGAAACTTCAGTGAACAATTTAGAAAATACAAAATACTTCTTGTCTTTAACTTTCAGGACTTTTTAAGAAAAGGATAATACTGATTTCTTTTAAATGGGTAGATAATTTTATCATTTTCTCTACATATTTTAATGTGAACTTTTATTAAAGTATTGCAAATTACCGACTGTATTATACTTTACATATGTAAACACACACACACACACACACACACACACACCACTTTCCTCAACATTAACTTAATGTGAAATATAGTTCATATTTTTTTCTGGTTAGTCCAGAATTATTCAAATGATGAATGACAAAGACATGTTTTAACACTAGTTTTTGCTAACTCTAACTTCTATGTTCATCATGAATAAACTAAGTTTTCTTTATTCTTAATATTTTCTGACCTCTTCAGTCCTATTGAAATTTGGATTTTTCAAATGATTCCCCTACTATTTTCAACAGAAATTTAGCTTTCTCTTTCTCTAGTACAAGAAAGCCAGTCTGCTCCTTACATTTATGTCACTTTCTGATTATTATTCTACCTTCTCTGTCCTCCCCTAATTTGAATTTAATGTTAGGAAGTAATGTTGGCCTTCTCCTGTTCAAGTCACTGCTGTATCCTTCAGTAACGGTGACCACTTACCTTCCTGAATGAGGTCAACTACGGCTCACTAAGCCCCTTATCATTTTTATAGTTTCATCATCTCTCTTTATCTATGCCATGACCTCATTTTTCACCCATATCTCAAAATTCAAACTTCTGGGACTCCAGTGGAACAATAATCAGGGGTCTAATGAACTTGAGATAACCAGTTCAAATATTGTAAGCATTAGTAATATAAAAGTCCAACACGTATCTGTTCTGCAAGTTAGTATGTGGCTAATATTAAAATTTGTAGCCTGCTTTTTTCCAAAATGTATTATATCCCTCTTATATACCAGGCACTGATTTTCTTGTTTCATTCTTTTTCCAATTAGTGAAAATTTTTTTTTTAAATTTTTTTTTTTTAATTATTTATTTGACAGACAGATCACAAGTAGGCAGAGAGGCAGGCAGAGAGAGAGAGAGGAGGAGGAGGCAGGCTCCCTGCTGAGCAGAGAGCCCGATGCGGGACTCGATCCCAGGACCCTGGGATCATGACCTGAGCCGAAGGCAGAGGCTATAACCACTGAGCCACCCAGGCACCCCTCCAATTAGTGAAAATTTAAAAAAACAATTTGTTTTCCAAACACTGAATGACAATTTAGGTTTAAAAAAATGCTGTGGTATGTGTTGTTAAAAAACAAAATACAACTGAGCAAATTTGAAGATCTAATTGGCTTTATTCAATAAGCCATGAATCAGGCAGCATCCCAACTAGCAAATAGAAGGGAACTCCAAGAGTTGCTGGAAAGAAAAGATTTTTAAAGGCAGAAAGGGGTAGAACAGGGAAATCATCAAAAGAAAAGATTATTTCAGGCAAGGTCACATCCTTTGGGGGAAGGCAGGGTGGATTACCTCACTAGTGCTGACTGGGAAATTTCAGACTGACTGGTTAAGATTATATTCTTAGGAGAGGTTGAAACTGCAGTTAGGTTAGGTAGATATTAAGTCTTGGTTTACTGATATAGGGCTTAGCCCAAGTGACTCTATTTTGGGTTGTTTCTTTTTCAACAGTACCAAATACCAAGTTGTCCCTCCTTCCCATTCTTAGTTTTGTATCCCCACTCATACCATCATCTTTTAAATTCTGTTACTTTTCACCGTGGCCCTTATGATAGTCTCTGTCTACTTACTTATCATTTCTTTCCCATCTGTTAATCTTCTAAAATACAGTAATAACAATTGTGAGGAATGGTGTGCATACTTAGGTGGCTGCTTACTTCCCTTAGGGCACATCAAAGATGCAGAATGTTGGAGAGGGGTCCCTCACCACCTGCTGACTAAGGTCTCAGAACCTGGAATTTCTATCTTCAGAATGGGAGACCCAGTACAGAAATGGAATGAGAAAGTGCCATTGAAGGGCTTATGAACATTTCATTGACTTTTCAGGAAATGTACACATTTACATGTGCACAGAATTTTCAGTGTGATGTCAATGAGATTCTCAGAATCTCTTTAATACTGTGTCTGGAATACTGGGGAAAGAACTCTTATTCCAGAAATTCAAAAATTTACTTTTGAATAATATAACACAACTCTTCCAATGCAAACCTGAGAGCTTGTATACTTGGACCAAATTGTTTATATCCCTTATAGTATTGTTTCTGCCAAACTGCCCCTCTGCTTTTGGCTTACATAGACAACAGCAAGAATTTCTTTTCTATCTATTTGTAAAGGTCCTCTTCCATCCTTTATATATAGACTATACAAATGTACACAATGTCTTACATATTATTTCATAGGTTAACAGATGCTTGGAGCCCAGTATTAAGTTCCATGGACTCTAGGCTAACAATTATTTATAAAAAATAAACTAATTCTTTGGAAACCAGACTCTATATATTTCTCACATTCCCTGTTTCCCAGTTATTCTCTCTTACCATTTCATAAATTCTTTCGGTATTTCTTCTGTATCATTTGTACTACAGTGAAAAGAACAAGATGTTTTTGTTTTGTCTATACCTTCACAAAAGTGTTACAGTTTAGGCCTAGAAGCTGGCATGGGGGGGTGCCAGTGATGATCAAACTGAGAGAATCTCTTAATGGATATGGTTTTCCTCCTTCAGTTACCTGGAGATTGTTTTCCAGTGCTAAAACCAGAACATTCTGAATTTAGCTTTAGTTAAGAGAGCCATTTTTAACTTTCATTATAATTTTGTTATCCATTAATCTGTCGATGGACATCTGGGCTTTTTCCATAGTTGGTTATTGTGGACATTGCTGCTGTAAATATTGGGGTGCATGTACCTGTTTGAATCACTATGTTTGTATCCTTTGGATAAATCCCTAGTAGTGCAATTGCTGGGTTGTAGGATAGTTCTACTTTTAACTTTTTGAGGAACCTCCATATTGTTTTCCAGAGTGGCTGCACCAGTTTGCATTCCCACCAACAGTGTAAGAGGGTTCCCCTTTTTCCTGCATCCTTGCCAGCATCTGTTGTTTCCTTAGTTGTTAATTTAGGCTATTCTAACTGGTATAAGGTGGTATCTCTTTGTGGTTTTGATTTGTATTTCCCTGATGCCAAGTGATATTGAGCATTTTTTCATGTGTCTGTTAGCCATTTAGATGTCTTTTTTGGAGAAATGTCTGTTCATGTCTTCTGCCCATTTGTTGATGGGATTCTTTGTTTTTTGGGTGTTGAGTTTGAAAAGTTCCTTATAGATTTTAGGTACTAACCCTTTATCTGATATATATCATTTATAGATATCTTCTTCCATCCCATAGGTTGCCTTTTAGTTTTGTTGATTGTTTCCTTTGCTGTGCAAATGCTTTTTATCCTGATGAAGTACTAATAGTTCATGTTGCTTTTGCTTCCTTTGCCTCTGGAGATATGTCTAAGCAAGAAGTTGCTGTGGTTGAGGTCAAAGAGATTGCTGCCTGTGTTCTCTTCAAGGATTTTGATGGATACCAGCCTCACATTTAGGTTTTTCATCCATTTTGAGTTTATCTTTGTGTATGGTATAAGAAAGCTGTCCAGTTTCATTCTCCTGCATGTGGCTGTCCAATTTTCCCAATACTATTTGTTGAAGAAACTGTCTTTTTTCCACTGGATATTAGTGCCTGCTTGGTTGAATATTAGTTGACCATAGAGTTGAGGGGTTCTCTGGGTTCTTTATTCTGTTCCATTGTTCTGTGTGTCTGTCTTGTGCCAGTACCATTCTGTCCTGATGATTATAATGCTTTGTAATACAGCTCGAAGTCTGAAATTATGATCCCTCCAGACTTGGTTTTCTTTTTTAAAGATTTTGTTTATTTATTGGGGGGGGGCATGAGTGCATGAACAGGGGTGGGTGGGGAGGGGCAGAGGGAGAGGGAGAAGCAGACTCCCATCTGAGCAGGGAGCCCCAAGAGGGGCTTGATCCCAGGATACTGACATCATGACCTGAGCTGAAGGCAGACGTTTAACTGAGTCACCCCTTTTGTTTTCTTTTTCAGCATTACTTCGGTTATTCAGGGTCTTTTCTGGTTCCATACAATAAATAAATAAATAAATAAAATGAATTGTTTGTTCTAGCTCTTTGAAAAAATGCTGTTGGTATTTTGATAGAGATTGCATTGAAAGTGTAGAGTGCTTTGGGTAGCATAGACATTTTAACAGTATTTGTTCTTCTAGTCCATGAGCATGGAATATTTTTCCATTTCTTTATGTCTTCCTCAATTTCTTTCATGAGTATTCTGTAGTTTTCTGAGTACACATTCTTTGCCTCTTTGGTTGGTTTTATTCCTAGGTATCTTATGGTTTTGGGTACAATTGTAAATAGGATCAATTCCTTGATTTCTCTTTCTGCTACTTCATTCTTACTGTATAGAAATGCAATGAGCTTCTGTACATTGATTTTTATATCCTTCGATTTTGCTGAATTACCTTATTGGTTCTAGCAATTTTTTGGTGGAGTCTTTCGGATTTTCTACATGTTGTCTGTGAAGAGTGAAAGTTTGACTTCTTTGCTGATTTGGATGCCTTTTAATTCTTTTTGTTGTCTGATTGCTGAGGCTAGGACTTAAGTACTATATTGAACACAGTGGTGAGAATGGACATCCCTGTCATGTTCTTGACCTAAGGGGAAAAGCTCTCAGCTGAGAGCTGATATTTGCTTTGGGTCTTTCATAAATGACTTTTATGATATTGAGGTATGTTCCCTCTATCCCTATATTGTGGGGAGTTTGTTTGCTTGTTTGTTTGTTTTTTTTATCAAGAAAGGATCCTGTATTTTGTCAAACGCTTTTTCTGCATCTATTGAGAGAACCATTGTTCTTATTCTTTCTTAATGTGGTGCATCATGTAAATTGATTTGCAGATGTTGAATCACCCCTGCAACCCAGGAATAAATCCCACTTGGTCATGGTGAATAATTCTTTTAAGGTATAGTTGGAGCCTATCAGCTAATACATTGGTGAGAATTTTTGCATGCATTTTCATTAGGGATATATTGCTCTATAATTCTTCTTTTTAGTGGGGTCTTTGTCTGGTTTTGGGACAAGGTAATGCTGGCCTCATAGAATGTGGAAGTTTTCCTCCCATTTCTATCTTTTGCAACAGTTTCAGAAGAATAGGTATTAATTCTTTAAATGTTTGGTAGAATTCCCCTGAGTAGTCATCCGGCCCTGGATTCTTGTTTATTGGGAGATTTTTGATTACTGATTCAGTTTCTTTACTGATTATAGGTCTGTTCAGGTCTTCTATTTCTTCTCACTGCAGTTTTGGTAGTTTATATGTACAAATGATTTTTTTAAAGTTCAGCATTTAATAATTCTATTGTTTCCCAGTCCCAGTCTCTGGAGGAAACTTTTGGGGCTATCTTTTGGAATCTTAGAAGATGGTACCTCGCAAGCAGAACCAGGTTACTTTGGATAAGAACTAAAGAACATGAATTGTGAGCTAAGCTAGAAATGCCATTGTCATAGCAACCTCCAAAGATTTCAGAGAAAAGGGATGGCTTGGATTTTTTTTTTTTTTTTTTTTTTACGGAGATGACTGACTAAGGTCCTTTTTTTTTTTTAATTTTTAGATTTATTTATTTATTTGACAGAGAGAGATATTGTGAGAGAGGGAACACAAGCAGGGGGAGTAGGAGAGGGAGAGGCAAACTTCCCGTTGAGCTGGGAGCCAGGTGTGGGGCTTGATCACAGAACCCTGGGATCATGACCTGAGCCAAAGACGGACACTCAAAAACTGAGCCACCCAGGCACCCCCCCAAGATCCTTTTTGAAATAGTTCTGATATAGTAAGATACAATAAGTTTGAAAATGAGTTTTACTCAAAAATTGTGATAAACTGTCATAACCTTAAGATCAAAAGTGAGAATCCTTAGTTTAGGCTTAGTACATTTTGTGTACTGATTATGTTTTAGTGATGTAATGCTGATGTGATGCCAGTCTGTCATCCCTAAATATAATAATTTATTTTATAATAAAATAATAATAATATAGTTCTGTAATGATAATAATGGTTATTCTTAATCTAAAAGCTTCATTCTTTTTGTCAAGAGAGATTTGATATGTTTTTCTGATTCTTTTTTTTTTTTTAAAGATTCCATTTATTTATTTGACAGACAGAGATCACAAGTAAGCAGAGAGGCAGACAGAGAGAGGGGGAAGCAGGCTCCCCGCCGAGCAGAGAGCCCTATACGAGGCTCAATGTGTTTTCAGTGTTCTTCTGTGACAGTGTATATAACCTCCTGGAAATAGAGGCCTATGGAAATACTGTCACCATCAATAGAAATTGTTATAACTTCTTCCTTGGAAAGGGTGTATTCCATCAGTCTCATTACCTCACCTGTTAAGCTGAATTGCCATCCTAAGTGACAGATTTTTTCCACGACCAAGCTTCCTGCAAGGATTTATATATTTAATCCCATTCTGTTTGGATTTAGATCGAGTGCCCCTTAGATTATTTTATGAAAACTACTTTACTGTAGTTTACAAAAGCTGACCAGCCTACTGGCCATGTGGTGTTTTGACGGTTTCCTGAATAGCTAATGAAATCCATGGCTTTGTATTGCAACGAATGTACTAAAACTGCTAATTTTTTGATAATGCTAAAACCATGAGGGCCACTTGACTTCACTTGGAAAATCTGTCTCTCTGACGGCACCATTCCAGTGGTGATAACTTTGGCATCTTGCACAAATAAGTACCCTGGATATAGGGCCATATAATTAAGGAGGAAAAGATAGTCAGTGATTACATTAAAGAGGATATTTTTTTTTCAGTTGAGGTAAACTTATATAAATCTGGGTTTATCATAAATAGCAATATACCATGAGTATCATATTTCTCATACCACATACAAAATGTTGAATCTAGCTTTCTATGTAACATTAAAAAAAACCACATATACATAGTTAAATCACCTATTATCTCAAAATAAGGGACTGTGTGGCAGCATCAGAAGCATTATTAAGTGAGCCAAAATTAACAAGGTGTGGGGCTGAGTTTGAAACCTGTGCAGTTTAGGCCTCATCACTGAAACCGGCACCAGCTTGTCTTTAGAACTAATACCTGTTCACTCAGTTCCCAAACCAATTAAATATATACCATAAATATCTTGGTTCTTCTAACCCATTTAGTGTGTTTTCTGAAACCACTGGTAAACTAACCTTTTTGACCATCTACTGAGGAGAGAGCGTGGGGGGGGGAAGCAGGCTCCCCGCTGAGCAGAGAGCCCGATGTGGGGCTCAATCCCAGGACCCTGAGATCACGATCTGAGCTGAAGGCAGAGGCCTAACCCACTGAGCCACCCAGGCGCCCCTAAACCTCAGATTTCTAAAGAAGTATTTAGTTATTATGACAATGTATGAATGGGATCTGTCCACTCATTCATTCAGCACTTACTTTGTGAGCTACTACTTGATATAAGATTGCTAGTGAGTTAAAAAAAATGATTGAGGAGCTTCCTGTTCAGTTAGTCATGCAGCTCATCATCACTTGTACTGATGTTTTGAATCAGGAAAAAAAAAAGAAGAGCTGAACCAGTATTGTTAAGTTTTTCACCCAAATGGGCCATCAGGAACGTAGAAGGGAAGACTTTAGTCACTGAAAAATATGTGACTTCCTTATAGTAAATTAATATGTATCTTAATCATCTACATTTCAATTGAGGAAAAATTAATCTAACAAATCTTTCTGTAGAACCCCTACTGCTTTGACTCAGATAAAACTTGCTGCTAATTTGAGGCTTTCTAAAATTAAAGTCATAAGATAAGTTGAGTAATTAATCACCTTGAAATTTAGGAAAGTGACTGACGTGGACTAGCTAAGATGTTGTTTGCACCAATTTGATTTATATAATCTTGCCCTAGTCACTTTTTAAAAAATCAGCCAATTAAAAAAAAAATTCTACCTTCAAATATTATTAAACCTCCTGATGAAGTTTTCCAGATTAATCTGAATGGATTTATAAAATTTGATAAAAGAAGGAGGGAACATCTAAATTTAATTTCTTTAACTTACTAAACAGAAACATATTTTGTCCGATTTACTTCAGAATTTTCATTTCTACAGTTTAAACCAGGAGAAGCACTTTTATTGGCCTATTTTCTTTTCTAAAATTCTAATACTAAATTGTTGTTAAATATTTTCATAAAATTATTAATAAAATGTTTTCATACCCAATCTGGAGGTACCTGGGTCTCTCAGTGGTTAAATGGCCAACTCTTGGTTTTAGCTCAGGTCATGATCTCCCAGTTGTGGGATCCAGCCCTATGTTGGGCTTTGCACTCAGCATAGAGTCTGCTTGAGATTCTCCCTCTCCCTCCAGCTGACGCTGACTCTTCCTATCTCAAATTTAAAAAAAAAAAAAAAAAAAAAAAAAAGACACAACCTGAGCTTGCTAAGTGGTATAAAATTAACAAAATTAATAAAAACTGCACTTCACTGGAATCTAGGGGTGTTACAGGATTTTTTGTACACTTAGCTATTCAACTGATTTGTTTTGGATTCTGGGTAAGTTATTTGGTACCTTGGTTAAGTGAGCTTGTGAAGAAATTTTGATCTATACAGCCACTTCACATCGAGCTAATGGCTATGTTCACCAAGTACTTTGTGGAAAGAATAGGTTACAGAGTGAAGAATGCTGGGTTTCCTTAAGAGCAATGCACTGTAATGCGTACATAATGACTAGGCAATTACCAGGGAGAAATAGGCCCGTTAATAATGGCCAAATACATGCAACTCTCTTCTTTTGCTGAAAATCTGTCCTAGTTTCCTGCCATTATGTATTAAAATAATATTGCATTTTCCACTAATGTTACTATTATAATTCATGGGATATGTTTCCCACCAAAGACACTGCATCCATAATAAATTATAAAAGCAAAGGTATGATTATAAGATATCATACTCAACTCATTAAAGTAGTAGAAGTCCCATGTATTTGAAAAGGATATACATATGGGTGTTCGTGTGAGTTACATTACTGGCATCTTTTAAAAAAAACTGTCCAGTGAGGGGCTGGCTCACTCAGTTAAGCAACTGACTCTTGGTTTCAGCTTAGGTCGTGTCTCAGTCATGAGATTGAGCCCTGTGTTGGGCAGTGTCCACTTGGGACTATCTCTCCCACTTCCTCTGCCACTTCCCCCTGCTCACTCTCTCTCTCTCTCTCTTTCAAATAAATAAATAAATCTTTAAAAAAAAACAAAAACTGTCTAAGAAAGTTTGGAGTAATGAATTTTCACATAGCATGAGGAGGTAATCAGAATCGTTCTCCCATATTCTTTAATTCTGAGGTACCATATGTTAAATAATACGCCCTTAAATTAGTAACACTTTTTTTGGAAATAGAAAAAGCTGTTATAGCAAGTATGCACATTAGGAAAAAATTTTTGGTTTTTATAATGATAAAATATTATCAAAATGCAGTAAATATTTTTATTTACTTTAAAATTAAATTTAAATTTAAGCTTAAATTCTACAGCAATTGTTAGAAATTTTTATTACATAGTCTTTGTTGAAGATAATTTATAATTTACTGTGATTGATTTAGAAATTTCCATCCATTTTAAAATTCAGAACTTTGGCTAAAACCATCAATTATCTGAAATTCTGTCTCAGTGTATGAGAGGTCAGTGCCTCAGTTGATCCTGTAGTGAGTTTCATGGAGAGTACAGCAGGTAGAGTCCTTGCTGAGTAATTTAGTGATGGTGAATGATGAATTGCTCCCAAGTTTGCTCATGATTCTGATCCTTTGAAATCACTGAAATACCAAAAGAATGAGTATACAGCTACAAGGAAGAGTGAATATTTTAGCTTACTCACAGTCTCTTTGAAGCAAAGGGGCATTTTGTGCATAGGTGTAAAGAAATATATTTCTGGGGAAAAAATTCTAGTACAGTTAGAGGTAGTGAACTCTGGGGCTTCATTTATTGCTGGTGAGAGTTTGGAGCCCTCTGGATACTGATTGACATGATGGGCTTATTTTAATCAGCAATTACAAAGATTGACTAAGTGTTAGACATCAATAAGTAGAATACTAAGTAAATATCAGCTTTTCCTGCTTGTACAAAACTTAGACACATCCTATCAAACGGCAGAATTAAATAGGCAAGGGAAAATTTATTCAAGACTACTGCAATAGGGGAGAGATTGGACTCAACTCTGCTAAAAAAAAAAAAAAAAAAAAAAGAAGGCTGGAAAGTTTTTCAGTGCTGGGGTGAATTAGTGGAATAGTAACTGGAGGACTCCAAGTGGGGAGATTGATCAGAGGCAATTATGTCACCAGTGGTTTCTAACTGGCACTTCTTGAAGAAGACTTTTACCCACAGAGAATGGGGGTGCTATCTTTCTTGACTATGTTTCAAACACATGGCTCTAAGGTCATTGAGAGCCATGGTCATTGGTCATTACAACCAAGGTCTTGGTTGTAAAACTATCAAGAAGTTGGAAAAGATTTACATCTCAACAGGACAGAGAATTTTACAGTTGCAAGTTTTTTTTTAAAGCAAAAGCTTTAAGTAAGGAGAGGTTAGGAGGATGTAGTCAGGAAGAAACTGTCTAAAGCTTAGTCACGCAGTGCCTGGGTGGCTCAGTCCTGAAGCGTCTGCCTTAGGTTCAAGTTATGATCCCAGGACCCTGGGATTGAGCTCTTCATGGGGCTCCCTGCTCAGCGGGAAGCCTGCTTCTCTCTCTCCTGCTCTCCCTGCTTGTGTTCCCTCTCTTGCTGTCTCTCTGTCAAGTAAATAAATAAAATCTTAAAAAATAAATAAAGTTTAGTCATGCTGAGAGGAATGTAAGACTGGTTGGTCGACCTACACCTGGAATGCAGGTACAGACCTATTGCCAACTCTAGAGAAAAGCCTATAAGAACAGGAAGGTCTCCTAATCTCCCATTCTCCCTAATCTGATTTAATGCTTCACTTATGTGTTCTCATAGGGGCACAGTCCTGCCATTATCAGAATTTATGAGGTCTAATTGCAATTTTTTTGTCTCTTTACTACCGTTGACACTAGACTATAAGCTTCATGAGGACAGGGATCCTGTTTACATTCCTAATCTCAAGACCTACTGTAATGCCTCCCACCCTATAGTAGCTCAAATGATGCCTGCTAAAATCAACTGAATTCTGAAAAATTCAGAAAAAAGTAGCTGAGCTGGGAATTAAGAATGTGGGAATTACAAATGAATTATGAGTCTTCAGTTTGGTAATGAATATGATCAGAGACCATGTATATATTCCTAGAAGGTATGAACTATACTAGTAAATCTTAGAAAACTGAAAGTGGGCCACACACAGTGAAGATAATAATAAAGAACATTCACATTGAATGTTCTCTATACGGTAGATACCATGCTAGCATATCAGATTTAATCCTTTGAAAGTAAAGGAAAGTATGGCAAGCCCCACTTTATAAGTAAGGAAACTGACATCTAGAGTGGCCATATAATTATAAACTTAAATGACAGTAGCTTAAAGTTTTAGAAGGGGCAAATAATCAATACTTTAACCTTTGTATATCAGATCATACCCCTAAGAAGGGATCACCCCCAAAACAGAAATAGAATTCATACAGTATCAGGTGTATCTTTTTTTAAAAATTTTATTTATTTATTTGACAGAGATCACAAGTAGGCAGAGAGGCAGGCAGAGAGAGAGGAGGAAGCAGTCTCCCTGCTGAGCAGAGAGTCGGATGCGGGGCTCCATCCCAGGAGCCTGAGATCATGACTTGAGCCGAAGGCAGAGGCTTAACTCACTGAACCACCCAGGTGCCCTCAGGTGTATCTTTAAATGCTAGAGACAAGGAAGGTTATAAAGAGAATAGATGATGTTTGGGGTGCCTTCCAAACTTTCGAAGTAGTGTCAGCGCAGGAGACTGTCTCTTGGCAGCACTGTCAGCTGGGTTGGCATTAGTGGGGCTCATCTCTTATATTTAGGACATTCTCCATGATTCTTTAGTAACAAAATGTCTTTGTTTCTTTGATTCTATTATCACTGAAAAGGATTATTTAAAGGAACCACTTTTTTTGTTTTTTTTCTGATATACATTGGGAGTGTTATATATTAATTCTCACTATGTGCTAGAGATGTGCTGGTAGGCCCGTTATATCTCCCTACATATCCGGACAGGAAATATTAAGGCTACTGATGCCTGTCCCATCTGGATATTTCTGAACTGAAGAGGGAGGTCGGGGACAAAAGCAAACAAGTGAAGAGAATTTAATTAACAGTTCAGCTTGATGTGAAAGCCTGATAAAATTCAATGACCCATGTAAGTCTTAAATGGAACTTATTTTTCAAAATAATATGGATTTATAATTTTTCTAGAATTTGGAGTAAAAGAAAAACAATAATTTAATCTAGTCAATAAAAGGAACATCTTCTTTATGTTTCTTTGAAATCCTTTGGTGAATTCCTTAACTTGTCATCTCACTGGTTTTACCCTTTTCTAGAAAAAAAAGCATACTGAGAGGAAGTAAGATCTAGTGCTTTTCCAGTGTCCTGTTGGCATTCTTCCAAGTCTTCTGTAAAACACTATTCTATCACTTATGTTCCTATAGAACTATGAATTGCAATGAAGAACCCTCTTACATAGCTTCTTATACAAAAGCCTCTTAGACAAAAGTATCAGGATATTCTTAAAGAAACTATATACAAATGGGCATATAAAAAATGTGTTAGTAATCATCATGGTCCAATAAGAATGCAAGGTTGCTCAGCAACAAGATCAGGCAAACTTAACAAGAAAATGCATGGAAACAATGGTGAAAAGTGATTGAAACCTTAAAAAGGCAAAATCTTTGAACTAAATTTTTGTGAGAAGATAACACATCATGGGGAGAATGAGTTATTTATTTATTTATTTAAAGATTTTATTTATTTATTTGACAGAGAGAGACACAGAGAGAGAAGGAATACAAGCTGGGGGAGTGGGGGAAGGAGAAGCAGGCTTCCCGAGGAACAAGAACCCCAATGCCTGCCAGGACCCTGGGATCATGACCTGAGACAAAGGCAGATGCTTAACAACTGAGCCACCCAGGTGCCCCTTATTTTTGTTTTAAAGATTTTATTTTTATTTATTTGACAGAGAGAGAGAAATCACAATTAGGCAGAGAGGCAGGCAGAGAGAGAGAGCAGGCTTCCCACTGAGCAGAGAGCCCGATGCGGGGCTCGATCCCAGGACCCCTGAGATCATGACATGAGCTGAAGGCAGAGGCCTAATCCACTGAGCCACCCAGCTGCTCCAAGAATGAGTTTTTTAATCTAAGAATTATTTTCTGATATTGGTGCAGCATTATTTCAAGGCTAAACATCAACTACTTTCTGTAAAGTAGATAGACCAATAGTACTTCTAGTCTTCACATAATTTAGGATACTTAAAAATTTTTTTTATCAGGGTTAGCTTGAAAATACATAAATACATAATTAATGGACCACATCCATTAATTATCAAATCTGTAGAGATATATAAAGGTGCTTACAAAAATAAGTAAACACTGCAAATATATTCGTTTAAACTACAAGTGTCCTATTTTTATATCATCATATATAACCAGACAATAAAAACTCAAAAATTAAATTCTTATCTTTGAAATTTGAACATACCACACACATGCAAACATACATTGTCTAATTCTCATTTCCAGGTTGTTTTTTTTTTTTTTTTTTTAAAGAACTCACAAAGCATTGTCTCTTTGGGAGTATTAGATTGACTAATTTTTGACTGGTTTGACTGACTGGGCTAATTTTATACTATACTACCTGTAAAATTACTGACTTGCTTCTGCTAGAAACAACAAAAATAAATATGGTACAAATGAGTTCTCTTGATGTCAGTGCATAAACACTCAGCAAATTCAATCACAGAATAAGCTCAGGACTCCTGAATGGAGAGGCAGAAAATCCCAACTCTGATCCTAGTCCTCTCCCTGCTTTCAAGTCATTTAACCATTGTAGCCCTCATCTTCCTCCTCTATAAAAGGAGACCTCCAAAATTCTTGCCAGGTCAAATACTCCTAATATCCATGTCCATTAATTCTTCTCATGGAAGAAGTGGTTGTTTTATTGAATTGGTTATTTGTTTACCGTCTTTATGAAGAGTGTTAAAAGTAGCAGGCCTATCCATCAATACTATTCATGTGTCTAGCAGAAAAATTTCCTTACTGGTTTCCTTTCTGCTTTTTCTTTGTGTGTGATTATATGTTGCAGAGCTGATTTTTAGTTGTGGAAGCTTAAAGCATGCAGGGGCAGATGAAATAGCCACAGCTCTGTACCAAGCCATTCTGTTTTAAAACAACTGGCTTTTTGCAGTCTTTAGAAGAGGACTAGATGAGCACATCTGTTCACTTTTCTTAAGAAGTTTTATAACAACATCACCAAAAGGTCATCCTTAAACAGTCAGACAAGGTCAACAACAGAATCTTGGAAAATAGCCAGTACATCAACAAAACAAACACAATGGACTATTTACAGATATTAAGTTCAAATAGGCAGCAGAATACAAGAGTTGGGGGGAAGATATGGGAGAGCTACTTTACAGACCTAGCAAAGAAATAGTTTCAAGAGATGCCTCATATTAAACTGTTAAGAACCAGCAACAGTAACCAAACCTGGCCCCAGTACTTGGTAAAGGTGTTATTTATAAAGAAGTAGGAAGCAATAAGTCTAAGGTATGAGTCACAGAAGTGGATTCATGGGCCACACCCACACTGGGTGCTCTCTTCTATTTGTAAAACAACGAGAAATTGATGTAAATATTTTAATTACAAGTAAGTGAAACAGTGGTTTTTAATCCCACCAGTTGATGCCAGGCCAGGTTTTCCATTATGCAACTGAGGATGCAGTCCCAAAATACTGAAAGCAAAGTAGTAGAGATGATCCACTTTTCTTCCCATGAAAATACCACTTTTATTAATAATTCTAAAGGAAAAGAAAGTTTTTATCAGAGTATACATTAGAAAAGTATCACATTTAAATCCAGAAACTTAATATTGACATAAGAAACAAGTAAGTTTAGGAGGAGAGAAAGTCACAGAAATCATCAATGAAGACTTTGCACCTTCAGCTGAAATTTGTTAAATTATAAACAGAAATGGAGAAATCTCTGCAATTTGTATTCCATTTATGATTCAGGGAAATGACTTAGGAGTTTACTAGCATGAAAAGTAACCTGCTGGGGAATATAGATACCACTAATACAGAAACAATGATATAAGATAGAGACATAATTTTTTGTAGCAGAGGATTTCACCAGCTTTTAAAAAAAAAATTTTTTTAAGATTTTATTTATTTATTTGACAGATAGAGATCACAAGTGGGTAGGCAGAGAGACAGGCAGAGAAGCAGGCAGGAGGAAGTAGGCTCCCTGCTGAGCAGAGAGTCTGATGTGGGGCTCTATCCCAGGACCCTGGGATCATCATGACCTGAGCCGAAGGCAGAGGCTTTAACCCACTGAGCCACCCAGGCACCCCTCACCAGCTTTTCAAGAGAGGATTTTATGTTTGACACCTGGATCATCTTGTAGTTATACCCATTAAAATTTTTAAATTATGTGGAATACCTAAATATATGGGGCGCCTCAATATATACTTAGGAGAAACAGCCAATCAATTATACACAATATATTACAGTAGTAAACATTTGATTCTTGTCAATCAATAATTTTGTGGTCTTTTTGTGGTTTTAAAGAGCCTAATTTTTAAATAAAAATTGTTTCAGTTTGGGAAGTGAGAAGTTTAAAATAAGATCAGCCAGATTTCTTCAAGGTACTTTCTGATGCTGAAAGTGGGCAGGCTACAAAATGGTGCATGGCCGAGACCATGTAGAAATGTGCCTGTTTCTTGCAGTTTGAATTATATTATACATTCTGTAAGATACAGGGGCATACAGTATTTTATAAGTTACGTGTGACCTTCAAAACTTCTTGTCTAACTGACTAGAATAGACCTGAGGCAAAACTACAATGTTTGCTTAAGTTTCATCAAACTCCCCTTTCTGAGTCTTTCCCCTGTGAGTCTATCATTCTATTCCCTCTGTTACCTAATACCCTCTGCAGAAAGCTAATGCCCTCAAGTTCTCTTCCCTCCTACACATCATCAAAATTTGCTTTTGGATCATTCAGGCTAAGGAAAAAAGTGACTAAGATCTTAAGGTACAATGGATATTTGAATTTCAATGGGAAAGAAAGATTTAGGTTAAAGGGATGAGGTTTGGAGATAAAGGGGTGAGAATTGACTGGCAAGCATCTGTTAGTAGATGGGAAGACATTTTTAGGCATTGGATCTTTCTTGTATTTCCAATCATAAGACTAGTCCTGCAAGCCATATATAGTTAGAAGTGATTGTATGAAATGATCAAGATACCAGTAAATAAAAATAATGTCTTCTTGGCTCATAAATAAGATGTAGATTAACTTAAAGAGTACACAAAAATTGCTCCGTTTCCTGAAAACAAACTAGCTAGCAGAGAAAAGGAGTTTGATAAACTGGCCTTGGTGTTGGTGAATGACAAGAAGAATTCAGTGTGGAATTACAGAGGGAAAGTAGGTCAAATGATATGTGTATGTGTATCCATGTGTGTTGTATAGAAGCCATCTCTGTCATCTAGGAAAAGGCATCCAAAGTTAATGTACTGAGAAAAAACTATAAAGTTTGACATCATTTTATTGCTAAATTGGGTCATATTTGAGAAATGAATCATTGGCAATGACTTCTTTGAAAGGTCTCCTAAGGCTATTGATTTTTTTTTTTTTTAAATGAGACTAGTGCAAGGAGGTTGTTCTGAAAGGACACAGATAGATAATACTACTTGTTAAGGATTTTGGCAGCAGTAGTTGAGCAAGAACTATAATATGATACAAAGCACAGTTTTCTTTGTCTCCTTACAAAGTTAAAGTGAAAAGTGAAAAGACCTCTAAATTTTATTTTATATTTAGCAATTATGTAAATTAAAACAGATTGATTTTACAACACATATGGTTATTCATTCAGTCACCAAAAAAAAAAAAAGCCAAAACAAACACATTTGCTTTGAAATGATTCCTGAACATGAATGCATTTCATATTTAGAATCAGATAGCAAAAGAAGACTGTTTCATTTACACGGATCAGTATTTAGTAGTTACTGATCATTATTCGTGAAAAATAAATTAATTTTCTAACATTCCATCATTTATTATTTTTTTTACAAAAGTAGGCTTTTATTTTTTCTTGTCAAATGTTTCTTCGTTAAGAAGTGAAGAAAAAAGGAGTTACTAATTCTAAGCAAGTCAGCTCCTTGATTTGCCTGATGATTATGAATATGAATAGAGGCTTTCTCTATAGTACAATAAGTCTTAATTAAAAAAAAGACTGGCTCTAACATATTCTACAAAGGAAAGTATGCCAGGACATAGTCAGCAATCTTTTTAAAGTTTTTCTTAAGTTTAAAAATTATTATACTTTGCATGAATTCTACATTTCTCCTAAACCATTTTTACTATGGAATACATGATGCTGTAATACTAAATTTATGAATAAAGTTTTATAGGTTTCATATATATCCATATCTTACACTGGTAACATTTAAATCAAACAATAAATTGTTACTGTTTCACAAACTAGGAGATAATTGCTCTGATAACAAGCAAAAGAAGCTGACAGGAAAGATAGATTTTCTGCTCTTTGCTCTTTATTGTGAGACTGTTTACTCTAGTTAGCCAATTAATGGCAACACATGACAAAATTTTCCTGACTCCTGATTAATTAACTACAATTTCACTGGCTTTGTTATTGCTAAAGCTCCACTAGTTCTCTATGTGATTATCTTACCTTACTCATCCTGTTTTCCTCTTTGACCTTCCTCATATTCAGAAACCCTGTGTCA
Source organism: Lontra canadensis (assembly GCF_010015895.1). Classification (NCBI taxonomy): domain Eukaryota; kingdom Metazoa; phylum Chordata; class Mammalia; order Carnivora; family Mustelidae; genus Lontra; species Lontra canadensis. The sequence goes on along the minus strand of NW_022631031.1, from coordinate 11,087,944 downwards.
TTAACTTGTCCAGTAATACCTGTTATAATCAGAGAAAAAGCAAAGAGGAATGAATATAATGCCAATATAACCATTAATTAGAAGCCATGTTTTAGGGTATTAAAACAGAAGAGGATTAGAAATGATAGTTTAGTTTTAGGAAAGCTATATAGTGTATAAATGGAACCCCAAATGGCACCAGAGATAATTTTCCAGAGATTTAATATATCTGATACACATTCAATTTGTGCCTATGGATGAACAACTAGTAGTAAAGGAGGGCCAGATACATTTCTAGACAAATGAGGTTAATAAAATGAAGTAATAATGGTACTATTTACCTCAAACATTTCTTAGGCTTTCTTTGCTTATTATGCTAGAAATTATCTGTCAGTATTGGAGTAAAAGCATTACAGTGACTTCGCCATCGTAGATCACGAACAAAATAACTCAGGGCAAGGAAAGAAATGAGTAAAGCAAGAAGGAAAAAGAGAAATAAAAGAGCTGAAACATTTATTTCTTGGCTGTCAGGTGTTAGGAGAGTTTACTTGTGCTTACTTAATCTTCATAATGCTATTGTCAGAATAGTATCAATGTACCCATTTTATAGAAAAACGACTGAGGCTGTTCAGCTACAGGTTGCACTTAATTATCTGCCAGGTTTTCAAGCCTGTGATGAGGACAGTCAGGGCAGGAATTTCAGTCCTGGTCATATCATAACCTGGTGGAGATACCATTCTGTAAGCTCAGAGTTTTGACCCAAATTTTGACATAAGATATTGTTTGTCATTCTTGAGGATGATAGTCTGTGTTTTAAGAGCAACTATAATTCTTTACCCTGTAACAATTTTTCTGAGTTATTTGTGCCAACTAAAAGGTTTTGATTGGTTTTTATATTAACAAAGCCCTGGAATTACATGGAAAATGATGTGAAGAGTTATTTATTTGTTTGTTTATTTTTAGGGAAGGGATACAGAGCCATTATCAGATTATCAAAATGCAATCAAACATTATCTAATAGCTTATATTAAATGATGTAATGAATACTTCTTCTAGATCCAAATGCTATAATAATTATTATTATTATTAAGATTTTATTTTTAAGCAATCTCTATACCCAACATTGGGCTTGAATTCAGAACCCTGAGATCAAGAGTCACATGCTCTACCGACTGAGCCCTACAATTATTTTTAATCTATACCATATCCCTCAAATCTCTATTATCTCGATTTAAATGAGGCATAGAGAAGTCCAAATAAGTGACAGAGTTGGAATTGAAATCCAGGTCAATTTCAACTTGAGAACTACTAATTCTATACCCTGCAGTGCCTCTCATTGTAGATAATCAATACATGTCCGTTTATTTCCTTTATCCCATTAGGAAATCAAAAAGCAATGAGTACAGATTGGTTTTAATGTAGATGCTAGAATAAAAATGCCAGCCAGCAGCTACTGAATATTCATATTGTGCTTGAAGCTGAGCATTAAGTACTCTATAGGCATTCTTTTATTTAATCTCACATATATATTACCTACCCTCTAAAGTAGGTTGTATAAATGTGCTAAAGTGATTGAAATAACATGATCAGGTGCCAGCAGTGAAACTGGGAACAAACTTCCTGGACTGATGGTCGAGTTTTGACCAAGACATTAAGAGAAGGGATGAGCATTGGTGAGAGGACTAGAAAGCTATTCATAGTAGGAGAAAGCACTAATGTAAGCGCTGTACTGCTTTGCTTAAGAACTGTGGACCCTCATAAGGGGAAAACTGGGGTTCTAATGAAAACTGAAAGGTGGTTTCTTCTTGCAGTATGAAAAAAATATAAACTGGTATCTCTTGATCTCTTCATGTTTGAACATGACTTTTATGGATGTGTTGAAATAATGGATCCAAATTCTCTTTCAGATCTATAATAAATGTTTGTATTACAGAAGTAGAGTCCATGGAGCTCTCTTCCCAAGTCCATAAATACATCCCCATCTCCCTATCCTCCTTTTTGAAGTGTTTTACACTCTGTGAAAATAGAACTACACTATGACCCAGCAATTGTACTACTAGGGATTTACCCCAAAGATACAAATATAGTGACCTAAAGCAACACCTGCACTCCAGTGTTTATAGCAGCAAGGTTCACAATAGCCAAACTATGGAAAGAGCCCAGATTTCCACTGACATGTGAATGGATAAAGAAGATGTGTTATAGGGGCGCCTGGGTTGCTCAGTTAGTTAAATGTCTGCCTTTGGCTCAGGTCATGATCCTAGGGTTCTGAGATCTAGCACTGCATTGGGTTTTCTGCTCAGCAGGGAGTCTGTTTCTCCCTCCCTCACTCCCCCTGCTTGTATGCACTCTCTCTCTCTCTTACACTGTCAAATAAATAAAATCTTAAAAAAGGAAAAAAGATGTGGTATATATACACAATGGAATATTACTCAGCCGTCAAAAAAATCTTACCATTTGCAACAACATGGATGGAACTAGAGGGTAATATGCTAAGCAAAATGAGTCAATCAAAGAAAGACAATTATATGATCTCACTCATTTGTGGAATTTAAGAAACAAAACAGAGGATTATAGGGGAAGAGAGGGAAAAATAAAACAAGACGAAATCAGAGAGGGAGACAAACAATAAGAGACTCTTAATCACAGGAAACAAACTGAGGGTTCCTGGAGGGGAGGGGTGTAGGGAGATGGGGTAACTGGGTGAGGGACATAAAGGAGGGCACATGATGTAATGAGTACTGGATATTATATAAGACTGATGAATCACTGAACTCTGAAACTAATAATACATTATATGTTAATTAATTGAATTGAAGGAAAGAAGGAAAAAAAAAAAGGAAAAGGAGAGGAAAGGAAAGGAATAAGGAAAGGAAGGAAAGAAAGTGTTTTACACTCTGGAAAAAGAACAGCAACAACAAACACAATTTCTTTTTATGTATAGTTATTATTCATCTAGTCAAGAAAACCCAGCTTGATATATTTATGCCAATGTTTAAAATGAAGTTTATAATTCATGCCAAAGTATAAAATGAAATTTATAATTCATTTAATTAGTTCTTCCTATAAAATTTTATTTATTCCTACAGCATATATTGTCACATGAAGATTTTTGGTATTATTATGGTATCAGCTTGATACCCTAGATCATCTGAATGTGTTCTCCATTTATGTGTTTGTTTGTTTGTTTGTTTGTTTATTTCTTAGAGAGGGAGGGAGAAGAGTCAGAGGGAAAGAGAGAGAATCTTAAGCAGGCTTCATGTCCAGTGCTGAGCCCGATGTGGAGCTTGGTCCCAAAATCCTGAGATCATGACTTGAACTGAAATCAAGAACCAGATACTTAACTAACTGAGGCACCCAAGTGCCCCAGTGTTCCCTGTGTTTAAATAATAACTCACACAAATCTTTCTTTAAGAATATTATAATTAATCCCCCTAAATAATTTATAATTCTGTATGCTCTGCTTTCACACACATTTGGCATCATTTTTACTTTCACTACTCATTTAATGTGTTTGCAAGCCTTTTGTTAAAATACCTGGTGTACAGGTCGTTTCCTGATTGCCATATGTGGAATACTGATTCTGTTTGCATTTGAGAGTTACTAGTGTTTACAACTAACAGAGTCTTTGGACTTGAAGGAAAAACAGTGCTTCCTTTCGTTACTCTCAGAAAAGAATATTTGTAAATCTCCATTACTGAATAAAGAAAACTGATTTATTGTAAATTTGACACTTTCTTTTAAGCCAACCACAAAATGTTAGACTATAAGCTATTAATTTTATTATCTATAACTATATTATAAGTACAGCTATATTATAAATTAACTATACTTTTTTCTCCATCAAAGCAAAAGAAAATAACATTTTTTTTTAAAGATTTTATTTATTTATTTGACAGACAGAGATCACAAGTAGGCAGAGAAGCAGACAGAGAGAGATAGAAGGAAACAGACTCTCTGCTGAGCAGAGAGCCTGATGTGGGGCTCGATCCCAGGACCTGGGATCATGACCTGAGCCGAAGGCAGAGGCTTTAACCCACTGAGCCACCCAGGCGCCCCGAAAATAACATTTTGTAAAAAAAAGAAAAAAAAAGAAATGGTTTTCCTCTCATCTTGAGTCATTGCTCTCCTCTTCTTTGAAAGTTAGTTCTGAGTAAGATGTATTTATATCTCATTGAAATCCTGGCAAAGCCAGCTTAAGCATCCCTTTGAGTAATAACTTATCTTACATTGAAATATCTTAAACATATGAAGAATAATAGCTTATGTGATAAGTATTACTGATATGGAGACTTGATTCATCAAGGAGAATATGTTGGAAATAGAAACGGACAGTGGCAGAACAAAAATTATTTTTAACTAACATTACCTTGATATTTAGACCAGTAGCTAAGAAATAGTGTGAAGAGCATAAAAATAGGTTTTATTCATTTCAAGAAAGTAGGATATTTGCACATCATTTAACTTATTAGGCATGGGAAGGTTATATGCATCATTTAGTTTAAACGCATTCTTTTGTAGTAGTGTTATCCCTGTTTGCAGATAGGAAACAGAAAGATTAAGAATGTTACCTAATTCTAGTAAGTAGGAAAACCTAAACTAATCTAATTCCAGAGCAAAGCTCTTTTCTGTTATCAGTGGGATCTTTATCTCTGAGAATTAATGAACTCTTACCAACTTCCTCCCAGAAAAATGCATAAAGAAACAACATGAGGGATGATATATCACTAAATGATGGGTGGGTTTGGAGTTGCTTCTAGTGATAGATCTTTTACAAAATCACTTTCCTCTGAGATAGAATGCTTTAAATATTTTCTCTGAAGACTTTCTTAAATTATACATATCAGAAAACTATTTTGCTTCGGAGCTCCTGGGTGGCTCAGTCAGTTAAGAAGCCAACTATTTTTTTTTCCTTTTCTTTTTTCTTTCTTCCTTCCTTTTTTTTTTTTTTTTTTTAAGATTTTATTTATTTATTTGCCAGAGAAGAGAGGCAGCGAGAGAGGAAACACAAGCAGGGGGAATGGGAGAGGGAGAAGCAGGCTTCCTGCTGAGCAGGGAGCCTGATGTGGAGCTAGATCTCAGGACCCTGGGTTCATGACCTGAGCCAAAAGCAGATGCTTAACAACTGAGCCACCCAGGCGTCTCTAAGCAGCCAACTCTTGATTTCCACTCTGGCCTCAATTCTGGGTCCTGGAATCAAGCCCTGCCTCAGGCTCCCTCTCAGCCCAGAGTCTGATTGAGGATTCTCAGGCTCCCTCTGCCTCCCCTTGCTTGTGCTCACACACACACTCTCTCTCTAAATTAAATAAAATAAATCTTAAGGGAAAAAAAAAGAAAAATGAAAAGCGTTTTGTTTGTTTGTTTGTTTTTAATTACGCTTAGATGCCAGTATTGAGTATTGTACTATATACCTTATATCTGCCAGGATTCAAGGTAAGATGTGTCTACAAACTGTCCACTACATGGTGACTTCTTTCTGTTATTGTGAAGTAGACATAATTTAGTAATTACGAGAGGATAAAAGAGAGGAAACACTGCCTCTTGGTCCTCAACATCATACTGTTAGCCTACCCCAGTGCCCTAGGCTAATTCTTCCTCACTTTTGTTGCCCCTTAGTACAGAGAACATATTTTGTGATCCTCTCTCATAGTCTTCTCTCCAAGAGCATCTTACATAAACACAGGCTTTTCAAGCAGCTGGTTTGTGCCAGGCAGTGTTAGGGTCAGTTTTACCCATATACGTATAATTTTGCACTTCTCTGGTAGGGTCCTTGTAGACAATACAGCATCATGGTTAAGAGAACTTGTGATCTTCTGAGTCCAAATAGTGCCTACACCTATGACTAGCTATTTAACCTTGAAGCCCCTTAAAAGCATCAGATTTCTCATTTGGAAAATGGGATAATAAATGCACCTACTGCATAGAGTTAATGCATATGTAATATAACATGAGATGGTACAGGTTGGGCATTAGCACAGTGCCTCGCTCTTAGTAGTAATAGCTGCTCTTACTGTTACTCACTTTGTATTTCCAGTCTCAACATGGTGCTTAACATAGACTAGATTTTAGCAAATACTTTGGAGATTGAACTAGTTCTAAAATTCAGGTGATGCGTCAATGCAGAGTAATAGCCCCCCTCCTATCACTTCTCCCACAGAAAGGGAAAATAGACAGAAGAAGCCAACATAAAATAAATTTTATGTGTTCTTTTCTTACTCTAAACCTCTCATCTAGCCCCCATCAATAAAATAATATTCCTGAACCCCAGCAAGTTGAGAATTTTTCAAATCACACTATTTGAACATAGTTGGGTTTCACTAATCTAACATGCCCCAGAAGTGTAGGGTCACTAAGCTTATATTAATACAATCTAGTTGAGACTTATGATGATAATTAATGAACCATTTATGAGATCATTGGGGCTTTTAAAAATTTATTATCCACACTTCATAGAGGCACAGCTATTTTTTTAAAGATTTTATTTATTTACTTGAGAGAGAGAGGGAAAGAGAGAGAGAATGCGCAGGAGCTAGGGGAGGAGCAGAGAAACAGACAGCCCACTGAGCAGGATGCCTGATGCGGGACTCAGTCCCAGGACCCTGGGATTATGACCTAAGCTGAAGGCAGACTCTTAACCACCTGAGCCACCGAGGTGCCCCACCATTCTGTTTTTTTGTAGGAGACTCAACAGTCAAGGTAATCTTTCAAAAAACACAAGTCATGATACTATTGGCCTGCTTCTCACCTCTAAAGACTATCTACTCTGAAGAGACTAAAATATAAAAGATTGAGTGAAGCTTATGGACACCATATGCTCTGGCCACCTGCTACAACTTTCCCCAACCTTCACTGGTTCTAGGCACATTTGCCTCACATCTTTGCACTCACTGATCCTTTTACCTAGACCACTTTCCCTCTGATCATTAATGTCTCAACTCAGATGTTGCTACTGTTGTTTTGGCCAGAGACGTGCCTCTTCGGTGCCTCTCTATCCCATTATCCAGTTAAATTTCTGTCACTATATGAAATTTCTTTACGTGTTTACTCTGCTTCCCCCACCTTTGGGGCATTTGCTTAAGAGCAAGAACTTTGTGATTGTCCTTAACCACTGAATCCTCCAAGGCTTTAAAAAGAGACGGGGGTATGGAAAGTGCTGAGGAAATGTGTGCTTAATAAATGAGTAAATATGTGAATGAATGAAAAAAAAATTCTACAATGAATAAAAAAAAACCACTAGAATATTTCTCTTTCAAAAGAACAGAGGAATGAGAAATAATTTCATTCAATAAGAATCAATAATACTTAGTGACTGATATCTGACTTAGAAGTTTGTATTCAATAAATGTCCCTTTGCTTTCTGGTTCCTTTACAATTATTAATTAAATTTTGCATACTTTAAGGCCAATCCATGAGACATTATTTAATTTGTCTACTCTAAACTCTTTATTTACCCAGCGTTAACTCAGCCCAGGATATCACCAATTTACTGATTGTGTGACACTGGGTAAATTAACCTCTCAGGCCTGTTTCCTTATTTGTAATATCAGAATAATAATAAGGCTTATCTCACAGGTTTATGAGGAAAATAAACTCATATATATATATATATATATATATATATGAGGTATATATAGAAAACTCATAGGTTATATATAGGATATATATATATATTAGAATTATATATATCTGTGTAATTCTAATATAGTGTCTTAGAATAGTTTCTGGCACATGAAAGCATTATAGAAGTACTGATTGCTGCCATTAGTATTATTATGAGAACTAATGTTGAGAATAATCCTTCATATAGTTGTATATTCCATTGAGGATAAATAAGACTAATAGAATATTTAGAAATCAGATTAAAGAAGGGAGCCACTAAAATATACTGAGATAGAAGATTATGAGGTTGTAAAAGCATAAAAGCATAAAAATAAAGTTTTCTGGTTTTGTTTTCCTTTTTAAAGAAGTAAAGAACCTAGAAATATGAGGACAAAAACTATCCATTGGCTATGCTGACTTGGAGACAGCTGGTGACCTTTATAAGTAAAATTTCAAGGCAGTGGGCAAAGAGGTTTGGGGTTAGAGAAGCCAGATGGAACTAAATCATAGAGTAAATGGGATGTGAGAAAATGGAAACAATAAATGAAGATAATTTTCAAAAGCTGAGCCATGAATTGGGTAAAGAAGGTAGGCAGGAATCAAGGGACAATGTTGCATGTATACTTTTTAACATTTTAAGTAGAAGTTACTAGTCTAGAATAAGTTGAATTTTGATGGGAATAATTCATAAGGAGTATTTGAGTTGTAGAGAATGCAGTGCTGTGAAGTACTTTAAAAGATGAGAGAAAATGGAATACACACTATGTGTAATGTGAATAGCTTTTTAACTTCAATTCTTAAAAAGGAAAGATCAGTGCAAATGCTAATGAATTAATGGATTTGACAGTAAATATCTTACTGACTTCTATTTGCTTAATGACATATGAGGTGACTCATCTGCTGAGAGCAAGGGAGGTAGAGAGGATAGAGGGAAATTTGAGAAGACTGGAGAAGATTTGTAAAAAAAAAAAAAAAAAAAGTCCTTTAAGAACTAGAAAGAACTTGCTTTAAGTCAGAGCCATATTTCCAGTCTTGAAAAACCCATCTGAAATTAGTAATATTTAGTTTATTGGAATACCAATTTGCCCTGCCATGTGATATTTTTCTCCAGCTACCTGGTTATAAGTTAGCAAGAGACAACAATGTGAGAAATGACAGTCAAGAAAAAATAGAATTAGTATTTTTTTAAAGATTTTATTTATTTATTTGACAGAGAGAGAGAGCTCAAGCAGGGAGACGGAGGCAGAGGGAGAGGCAGGCTCCCTGCGTGTGGAGTTCAGTCCGAGGACCGTGGGATCATGACCTGAGCCAAAGGCAGATGCTTAACCAATTGAGCTACGCAGGTGCCCAAAATACAATTAGTATTTTAAATACATATGTGATGTTCAACCTCAGTAGTTATCAAAAAATTCAGAGAAATGGAACATAAGGTTTATTAATTTAGCAAAATCAAAAAATTTATATAATATCTTATGTTGGCAAAGTTCTTGGCAATATAATTTGATCTGATCTTTTGAAAAGTAATTTGGTAATGTCTAGCAAGATAAAAAATGTCAGAGGTTTTACACATTAATTTTTTTTTAAAGATTTTATTTATTCACTTGACAGACAGAGATCACAAGTAGGCATAGAGAGAGAGTGGAGGAAGCAGGCTTCCCGCTGAGCAGAGAGCCCGATGCGGGGCTCGATCCCAGGACACTGAGATCATGACCTGAGCCGAAGGCAGAGGATTTAACCACTGAGCCACCCAGGCGCCCCACACATTAATTTTAATTTTGGAAACTTACTCTAATAAATTATATTTAGAAAATTATTATATAAAGGTGTTCACTGCCATGTCATTTTTAATAAAAAAAATTTAAAACATCTTTAGTAGTCAACAATAGGGGAATGTTTTAGTTAATTTTATCTCCTTCTTAGGAAATTACAGTTATTATAATTACAAGACAATGCAGCAAACTAGGATGTTTAATGATGAAAGAATGAAGAAAGCGGATTTCAAAATTGTGTCCACCTTGTGACAACTATGTAAACATATGAATATTTATTATAAATTAAAGCAAAACAAAAATTTAAAAGCCCTGTAACAGTTTGGGAATTTTCTCTTTGTTTCAAAATATGTTTTAACATGGTCCTTTTATAATTCTGCTTTTTGAGAGGAGTAGTGAAGGAGTTTTCTCAAGACTTTCTGGTTTTCTTATCATGTTTCATTACATAGCTTCAAATAAAGTCAACAGTTCTATCATCAGAGACTAGATTGACTAGATTTATTTTACAGTTCATATTTCAAGTTATTTGGTATAAAAAGACCTGATGCACTTGTAAGTGCTTTAAAAATATTTCAAGATCATTTTTTTGTGTGCTTAGTCTTTCCTAGTATGGATATTAAGACTACTTAAAATTGCTAGCCACTCATTTCTACGTTTCTCATTTTTATTCACCTATATTCATAGAAATGATAACAAATGAGTCTGCAGGTACATCTGCCAATTTCTTTTTTTTTTTTTTTTTAAGATTTCATTTATTTATTTGACAGACAGAGATCACATGTAGGCAGAGAGAGAGAGAGAGAGGAGGAGGAGGCAGGCCTCCCGCTGAGCGGAGAGCCTGATACGGGGCTCGATCCCAGGAACCTGGGATCATGACCTGAGCCGAAGGCAGAGGCTTTAACTCACTGAGCCACCCAGGCGCCCCAACATCTGCCAATTTCTTAAATCCTCTATTATCCACATTATGAAATCGCATTGATATGAATGCTTCCAGTATTTTCAGAGCTCCTCAGTTACTGAATTATAGTTTGACTCTCTGTAATAATTATCTTATGTAATGTAAAATTTGGACTCAGCTTCTGGAAGCCTTTTAACTTTAGTTTAAGAGTGAGAGATCCTTAATTCAGCATTATGATTAATGATTATTTGCATAGTTAGGAGTTCTAAACTAACAATCTAAATTGTTGGTTGGATACCTGGCAGTACTCTTGTGATGTCTCAGAAGTTCCCTGTTTAAACTCTTTCTCAGTCTCTCTCTCTCTCCCCCTCCCTCTCAAGTTCTCTCTCTTTCTCTCTCTCACACACACACACACACACACACACACACACACACACCCCACGTATTATACCTAGGAGCACAAGCTTTGGCATTATAAAGTCTAAAGTTATAGTTCCAATCCTGTTGTTTCTGGGCCTTTCATTTTAGGTGAGTAACCTAATCTGTGAGCCTTTTTATTGTCATCTGTAAACTGGAGATTTCAATTATAACAATCTTCAGAACATCCCTAATCATTTTAGAGCTCCTTTTACAGAGTCAGATACAAAGCAGGTACTTTATATGCCTGATTTTTATTACTTTTTTATTATTTAAGTCTTGCTTTTCCCTGAGTTTCTGAGTCTCCATAATGAAATGCAATTTCCAGTAAATTGAGTAACTCTTGTTATCAGCAAAGATTTTACTGAGTTGATTACTTTTCAGCACAACCCAGATTAGTTTTCTATATTTTTTATTTTATTTATTTTTTATTTATTTTATCTATATTTTTATTTTAATTTATTTATTATTTTATTTATGTAGGTGTTCAATAAAGATTCATTTAATAAATAATTGAATACATGACTGCATGGATGAATGATTAAATGCTACTTCTTGAGAAGGCAGAACACATGACACAGTGGAACAGATGAGAAAAGGATCCATGGGGGAAAACATGGCCAACTCACTTTTGTGTCCAGGGTCAGACTAAAAGAACTGCTTTGCTTTGAAAAATGCAAAGGAGAGAGGCACCTGGGTGGCTTAGTTGGTTGAGCGTCCAGCTCTTAATTTCAGCTCCAGTCATGATCTCTGGGTTCTGGGATCAGGTCCTATGTTGGGCTCTTCACTCAGCAGAGAGTCTGCTTGAGGATGCTCTCCCTCTGCCCCTTCCCCCACTTGTACTCACACTCTCTCTGTAAAGTAAATAAACCTTAAAAAGAAAAAAAAAAGCCCACACAAAGAGAACTTGTTAAATAACTTACTTTAGGGGTTCCTGGGTGGCTCAGTTGGTTAAGCATCTGCCTTTGGCTCAGGTCATGGTCCCGGGATCCTGGGATTGAGCCCCACATGGGACTCCCTGCTCAGTGGGAAGCCTCCTTCTCACTCTCCCTCTAACTGCTCCCCTTGCTCATGCTCACTCTCTCTGTCAAATAAATAAATAAAATCTTTTAAAAATTAAAAAATAACTTACTTTAACTATTTTTAAAAGTTAAGCATTAAATTCCCTGATGATTTTTTACTTGGCACCGATGAAAATAATGTGGGATTAGCCATATTAGAGATAAGAGTGCTGAGGTACAATCACATTAAATGAGATTATGTACTCTAAATTTATGGGACATTTCTTTTTTTTTTTTTTTTTTAAAGATTTTATTTATTTATTTATTTGACAGAGGGATCACAAGCAGGCAGAGAGCAGGCAGAGAGAGAGGAGGAAGCAGGCTCCCCGCTGAGCAGAGAGCCCGATGCGGGGCTTGATCCCAGGACTCCAAGATCATGACCTGAGCTGAAGGAGCGTCTTAACCCACTGAGCCACCCAGGCGCCCCTATGGGACATTTCTGATGGCCTTTTCTACATTCTATTGTGCCCCTAATTAAAACATTTGGTAATCTAGCTATAAAGCTGTATGTCATACGACATTAAGTATCTACTGTGTCAAAGATTTCCCTTGTGAAGGTCATATTTTGTCATGGAATGGTTACAAAACTAACACATGCCACTATCACTGTTAGCTACAAGTGCCAACTAACTTTAGTTTAAATTGATGAACATACAATTAAATGATAGTAACATTTTCTTATTTTTTAAAAGATTTTATTCACTTATCTGACAGAGAGAAACAGAGAAGGAACACGAGCAGGGGGAGTGGGAGAGGGAGAAGCAGGCTTCCTGATGAGCGGGGAGCCCAATGTGGGCTTGATCCCAGTACCATGGGATCATGACCTGAGCCAAAGGCAGATGCTTAATGACTAAGCCACTCAGGCACCCATTTTCTTATGTTTAATGGGAAAAGGTGGGTAGGGAATGTAAAACAGCAAAGACTTCATAGACTGAAATACTAATACATCATTTTGAAAACATAAAATATGTTAACCAAAATTGTTTTGTCTTCCATTAATATTTCACTGTACTTTAGACATTGCCTACAATCATCTCTATCCTCTGAAGTGGGATCATGGTCTTGGTACACATTAGTCATATAAAAGATGAAGCACTGAAAAGAATTCAGCATTTATTTTTTTTTTATGTTTTTTATTTTTTATTTTTTTGAATGCAGGACAGCTTTATTACAGGACCGACCCCCAGACCTTGCCTCGTTGCATTTATTTGCATGATTTCCGTCTCATCACTTCAGCCCAACCCACCCCAGCAATTTCCCCAGATTGTGTTAATTCGCTAAGGCTTCTGTGACAAATATAATAAACTAGGTGGCTTATGCCGCAGAAGTCTATTCTTTCAAAATTCTGGAGGCTGGAAGCCTGAAATCAAGGCATTGGCAGGGTGGGGCTCTCTTGGAAGGCTCTAAGAGAGGATCCTTCCTCACCTCTTCCAGCTTTGGGTGGTTGCCAACAATTCTTGGCATTTCTTGAGTTGGAGAAACATTGCTCCAACCTTTGCCTCTGTTTTCAGCATGGCTTCCTTGCCGACATGACCATATCCAAATTTCCCTCCTCTTATAAAGATACAGGTCATTGGACTTGAGCCTTTGCTGATCTGATATGTCCTCATCTTTTTTTTTTTTTAATTTTATTTTTTATAATCATATATTTTTTTTCCCCAGGGGTACAGGTCTGTGAATCAAGAATTCAGCATTTAAAGACAATTTGCTTTGATTTCTGCCGTGCTTCTTCCAAAAGATGATACCAAGAATCATTGCTTATTGAATTGGAATTACAAATCCTTTCAAGAGTTAGTTTTCTCTTTAACACCAATATCAATGAAAGTAAAGCGAATTTACATCCTCATTAAAAATAGAGGCACATAATGATAAAACAAGAAAACAACTTTTTTTTCATAGACTTTGTTTTTTAGAACAGTTCTAATTTTACAGAAAATTTGAGAGGATAGTATAAAGTGTTTCCATATACACTACACTTGTTCTCCTCTGTTACTAACAACTTATTTTAATATGTTACATTTGTTAACACTTAAGTAACAAATATTGATACGTTATCATTTACTAAAGTATGTACTTCAGTCAGATTCCTTTAGCTTTTACCTAATGTCCTTTTTCTGTTCCAGGATTCTATCCAGGGTAATACATTACATTTAGTTGCCATATATCCTTAGGCTCCTCTTGATTTTCATAGTTCCTCAGACATTCCTGGTTTTGATGATCTCAAGAATTTTGAGTAGTATAAATCAGGTTTTTGTACAATACCACTGGTGGAATTTGTTTGATGCATTTCTCATGATGAGATTAGGATTATGTGTCTAGGGGGAAAGACTGCAGAGTAGAAGGGCCATTTTGTCAGATCACATCAAGCATACATACTCTCAACATGATTTATGTATGACTGCTGAGGGTGACCTTGATCATCTGGCTGAGGTAGGGTTTTTCAGGTTTCTCTATTATAAAGTTACTCTTTTCCCCAATTCCATACTGTACACTTTGGAAGAAAGTCATAATGCTTAGCCCACAACCAAGGAATGGAGAGCTTTTTTCTGAAAGATAGTCTAGGCTCATCTTTTATATTTATCATCCCAGCCCTAGCGTCAGTCATTTTTCCTAGATCCTTTTATTGGGAATGGTAGAAGACTCTAAGACCAGGATAGAAGGTATGCTCATTGCTGGTAGGGTGTCATTGTTTCTAGGTCTTTTTAGCTGACTGAGCAAAGAAATATATGTTTTATACTAAGCATGTATATACTCATATCTATAAACATTTCTATGTATAACCATGTGTGCCTATATTAAGCTAATCATGAATGTATACTGAAGTTTCCAACTCTGATCTATTACCATTATTATTATCATTCTTGCCTCATTCCTTGCTTATTTTTAAATTTCAAGTCCAATAAAACACTTGACTTTTAAAAGTGTAAAAATCAGTACTTTAAAAAATATATATTTATTTATTTATTTTTAGAGATAGAGAGCAAGTGGGAGTGAGGGTGCAGAGGGAGAGGGAGAGAGAATCTTAAGCAGACTCCCTGCTGAGCATGGCACCTGATGCAGGTCTCAATCCTATGACCCTGAGATCATGACCTGAGTCAAAATCAAGAGTTGGACACTTAAGCAATTGAGCCATCCAGGCTCCATTAAAAGTGTGAAAATTTGCCCTTCTTACACCTGTAGACTACCAGACATCTGCTCCCCACAAGATAGAGTAGTTCATTTCTCCCTTCTCCTTATACTTAAAACTGCCTTAAAACTTAAAACCTTGAACATAACATAACAAACAAGAGTAGGAAGACACTGAAAGATGGAAATAAGAAGGTGGACTTACTAAGGACCTTGCGACTTGAGGAATAATATGGTGATGACGTCCTGTTTCCTACTGCTTCTCATTTATCCTGCACAGTGCACTGCAGGAACCTCCTCCAATCCATAACCACCAAAAAAACAAGAGACAAAGCTTCAAGGAAAATCTGGTTTCCTCAGCCAAAGTATGAGGAAAAGGGTTGCTAACAAAAGAAAACCATTTTGGCAATACATATTGTGCTCAAGCCAAAATGCAATGGAAAAATTTCACCTACCACCTATACTCCCCGGTTTCAGTGGGACCAAGTGAAGAACTGATCTTCCACACCATCTCACTTCAAAAGCAGGCAGCACTCTGATTCTTCTGTGAAGGTTATTTCAGTGTGGTCCATCAGTGAGCTGAGCCTCCACACCTATTCCTCAGCAAAGAAACATAAGATAGGGCTAATTAACACTGAACTGCCCTCACATAGTCTTAGGGTCCAAATTGGGAGCTTAGCCTCCGCCTCTACTTGAAATCAATAACAGAATGTTGCAAATTGGAGATAGTAAGCACTCTGCTTTCCCCGATGCCTGGTGTCAGTGAGACCCAGTAGGGTGCTGAATACCTATATCTATCCTAAAGCAACAAAATAAAATGAGGTAGCACAAAGCAGGGCTAATTGGCAGTTCTCTTCTTCCCACCCTACCCTGGCGTCAGTAAGAGAACTGAGCCTCTACCCACAACCAGCATCAACAAAATGAAATGAGATGGTGTGAAGAAGGACAGTTAACACTTCACTTCCACCTCCCCTAATGTCAGGGAACCTGCTAGGGAGCTGAACATCCAGTCCCACTTAAAGGCAGCAAGATGATATGAATAGTCCCACTTTGAAAAGGGGCAGGTATTAGCAGGGCAAGAGGAGACCTGAATTTCTATTCCATCTGTCTGCAATTAAACAATGTGAGTCCCCACTTTTGCTGGGATATTGTCAATAGGGCCCAGTGGAAAGCTGTATATACTTATTTCCATCTCCAGTCCTCATGTCACATCTCAATACAGGGGTCTTATTGCTTAAAATAATAATAAGATTAAATAGCATTCAGAGCCATGTAATACTCAAAATATTAAGATATAATTGAAAATTAATCATCATCCCAAGAACCAGGAAATCACAAAATGAATGAGAAAAGACCAACAACATGCACCAACACCAAGATAAATCAGATGTTAAAATTATCTAACAAGGATTTTAAGCTATCCTATAAATGCTTCAATAAGCAATTACATACTCCTTGAAATAAATGGGGGAAAATAGAATATGTAAGCAAAGAACTAGAAGTTAAAACAATAAAAATAAATGAAAATAGATAGAACAGAAAAAATAATTACCACAATAAAAATCTCATTAGACTGGCTCAAGAGTAGAGTGGAGATGACAAAGCATAGAATCATGAACTTGAGAATAGATCAATAGATTTCATCAAATCCGAAAAATAGACTGGAAGATGGAGGTGATGAAGGAAAAGGATCTCAAGATTCTGTGGAACAATAACAAAGGAGCTAACATTCATATCACCAAAGTCCCAGAATGAAAAGAAACAAGACTGAAAGAGTATTCAAAAAGAGTGACTAAAAAGTCCCCAAATTTTTAAAAAACATAAATTTGCAGATTTAAGAACCTGAGAAATTCCAAAGAGGGTAAACTAAGATATCCATGCCAAAACACATCATAATTAAACTTATAAAAAATAAAGACAAAAAAATCTTGAAAGCAGACAAGGAGAAGCAATATATTACTTATAGAGAAACACCAGTTCCAATGGCAACATATTTCTAATCTGAAACTTGGAGCCTGGACATTGGCATAACATTTTTCAAGTACTGAAAGAACTGTCAGTCACAAATCCACAAATTTTATATTTTCTTTCTTGTTTGACTTATATTAATGGACTGCTAATTAATCTTTCTATATCCAGAATTGCCATCACCCTTCCCCAGCATTCCAGCCACAGTGTTTCCAGAGTGATCTTTCTAAAACTGAAACAAACAAGCAAATTTTTCTTACAAAAACAACTGATCATGTTATTTGAATCAACTTTTCTCTTTCTTCTAACTTTAACTTTCCAGTTAAAATCCTTGGGCAGGGGTGGGGGGGGGGGGCTGGCTGACTCAGGTGATAAAGCATTTAGACCCTTGATCTCAGGGTTGCGAGTTGGAACCCCATGGTGGCTGTAAAGATTACTTAAAATCTTAAAAAAAAAAAAAAAAAGTCTTTCAATGGATTCCCATCTAAAGCATGGGGAGAGCACCGCGGACAAAAAGTGTTGCACTGGGGTCATGAGGAGTGCCCCATTATGTACTTTCAAGTTGGGAGGGGCTAGGCATAAGTCTCTAAGAAATTTTGGAAGCAAGGTTTCCAGCACCTTGAGGGAGCTAGCTATTGTTGGGAAAAGGTCATTTATTAATGTCTAATAAAACCTGAGTCATGAGACCCTTCAGATGTGTATCGATGGGCCATATGCTTGGGGGATGATTGCCAACATGTATCTTGAATGGGGGAGGGTAGAGTTAAAGGAAGTTTCCAAAAGAATTTATATATGTTAAAGTAAGCTTATAGGATCTTGGGGGCAGGCTGGGAGTCGGGCCAGTATTGCCTTTTGCCCTTAGCAAAGTCTCAAAAATTAGGCAGTTGAGAAGAATGTCACTCTGCCTTTTTCAAGGACTTGTCAATGGCTGTAGGTGGTAAGGAAATTTAATATTTTTTCTTCTGCCTTTGTTTCCCACATCATTAGTATCTTAGACTTAATAAAGATTTAATAAAGAAAATTGTTATTGATACATCAGTGTTTAAATTCCCCAAAGTCAAACCATTAACCCAAGGACTTTTTTTTTTCCACTTGGACTTGCGAGCTAGTCATTAATACCTACCCACCCCCCTTATCAGATGCTGTCAGTGCTCCTGTCCTATCTCCCTCAGCACTCATCATTATTATGTATATACTGATAAAATCATGCTGTTACCTGTAATTATCTACCTTAGAGCTGGCCAGAAGTGTCCAAGAGTTAATGTATCTGGGTGTGACTTTCAACCATGATAGAGGGGGTTTGGAAGAGAAGTACTTCAAGTTTCTCACCCATTACTGGGATAACTCTGAGTCATGCTCTATATCTCACAGAACTCCCTTGAAGGACAGTAGACCCCCCCGGAGTAATCTCTTCAGTAAGGCACCACTGTTTGCCTTCTTCTATGCCTGTATTCTCAGTTTCTACTCCACTTCAGAGTTTCCTGGGACTACCTCCCAGATAAACAGTTTGCATTCAAATTCTTTTCTCAGGTTCTGATTTAAGGGAACTCAACCTAAAACAATTTCAACAATGTATAGCCTCTTAATAATCCAGTGCTCCTTACAGAGCCATCACTGTAAATGTACCCAGGCATGGCTCATTATGTGTCACTCTTCCAAGATCCTAATGTAAACATACAGGAAAGAACATGACTTTGAAGAGAAAAATAATTTATATGAGAATGGCCAGTGGATAAAGGAAAGATAATATAGTGCCATTTGTTTTCCATTAATGATGCTGTGGATTTTTTTTTTTCTTATTTTCACATAAGATTTTTTTTTTTCTTTTCAGCGTAACAGTATTCATTGTTTTTGCACCACACCCAGTGCTCCATGCAATCCATGCCCTCTCTAATACCCACCACCTGGTTCCCCCAACCTCCCATCCCCCACCCCTTCAAAACCCTCAGATTGTTTTTCAGAGTCCATAGTCTCTCATGGTTCACCTCCCCTTCCAATTTCCCTCAACTCCCTTCTCCTCTCCATCTCCCCTTGTCCTGTGGAATTTATGGGCAGATGGTCTGTAACAAGTGTGACTATAATTTGAGGAGACTGTTTCCTCAGCTACTCAGAAAACTGCTAATATTATTTTGGAAGCACAGCTTTCTTTACTTGCAGTTTTTCCTTTTACCCTAATGTCTATTTTTCTATATCACTGACCAGCAGTCAACAGATTTATTCTCTCCCTACCACCCCAGCACAAAAGAAAAGTGTGTGTGCCTTCCCTGAGACACAGACACTTCTGTGTGCATCAGTGCTTGAAAAGACAAGTTCATGGTGCATGTGTGCAATGGATATTACATATTAAAGGTCTCTGAAATATATTTCTGTTAAATTTGTATGTTTATTTTATAAATAATTAAATTTAGTCAAATTAATAATTTACTAAAGATCTAGATGAAGACTGAAGAAAGGAAGTAAATTTTTTTTCTTAATTTTTTTATAAACATATAATGTATTACTAGCCCCAGGAGTACAGGTCTGTGAAGGAAAGGAAGTAAATTATAAAGAAAAAGAAAACTTGCCCTTTTTGCCTTTTGTGTTTAATAGACAAAGGATAATGGCTTTTTTGTTTTTGGATTTTTTTTTGCTTGGATTGAAATCCCAAAATGCAGCCTGTACTCTTGTCATAATATGTTCACTTGTGAGTATTCAAACCTATAAACTGTAGATTCCCCTTAAGTTATTATACTGTTTAGGAGACCTACGTTTGGACATTTACTTAAATTTTAAAATTGAAATCTCTAAGTACAGATAATGTCCCTTTTTTCGCTGTCTCTATTTCAGGTTATTGAGTTTCTGGAAGGTCTGGTTTTCCCAGAGGAGCAGTTTCTGGTAGAAGTCTGAAGGTGTGATCCACGGGAAAAAAAAAAAAAAAAAAATCAAGTATAGCCAATGAATTAAGGACAAGAAGGTTTCCAATCAGGTAGGAACACTAATCTCACACATTCAACCACCTTAAATAAAGTGTGTTGATGGCTGGATAGAACTACCTGGAAAAAGACAGATATATAACCTACAAGAAAGCTGTTTGCAATTCCCTTGGCAGTTGTGGTGTTTATCAGAGAGTACCTTGGAGGAAAATGAATACAATAACAGTATGATGTTTTTTTTTCCATTTTTAGCTCCTTGTTGCCTAGTACATGTAGTGATCTTGGTGACTGGCTTAATCCTAGGAGGTTAGACATGTGGAGCAGCAGATAAATCTCTTTGTTACTTTCTCCTAAGTCAAGTCATTTTCTAGGTTGTCTTCATGATCTTCTAGTTGCTTATTTAAAAAATGGCCATGATGACATCAAGTAGTCTTTTAAGTGAGGAGCAGCTCCAGTTAGTTTTGTGAGGAAATCAGCTTGATTCTTGTTGGGATACATCTATTTTTGGTCTTGGCAAAATGTGACTGCACATAGGAGTTAAAAGGGAGGAAAATGGGGCATGGGAAAGAGTACCTTATTTATTTATGCATGTCAAAATCCTACTAACAATTTTATATATTTCATTAGCAAAATTTGAGATAAAAACTTAAGGCAAAAAGAATAATAAAAGATGTCTCATTATATGGCAAGACAAAAGGCAGTAGTGACATCAAAATCAGGGTCTATCCATTTCATTTGCAGTTACATACTCAGTATTTAGCATATCACTTGATCCCTACTCAGACTCAATATAAGACTCCTGGGGAATAACTTACTGATGAATGAATGAAAAAAGTTAACATGTTAGAAAATATTTTTTATCCTTGTATTTCCTTGTGTGTTGACTTCTGTATTCTCAGGACCTAGCACTGTAACTGACACATGGAATGTAAGCAATAAAATTTGTTGGAAGAATGGATAAGTCCCCATGATTCTAAGGATAATTATAAGACCAACACAGACCCCGTATTTGTGAGGATCTATGGCAAAAGTATCCATGAGATGAAATCCTATCACACTGGTGATATAGCTGAAGAATTTATCTAGTTTAAATTTTTTTTTAGTACAGTTGACACACAATGTTACATTATGTACAACATAGTGATTGACATCTCTATAAGTTACCCTATGCATCTCTATAAGTTACCTTATTACAAGTGTAGCTACCATTTGTCATCATACAATACTGTTACAATATCATTGTTTATATTCCTCATACTGGGCTTTTAATTCCTGTGACTTACTTATTTCATAACTGGAAGTCTGTGTCTCCTACTCCCTTTCACTCATTTTACCCACGCCTTCACTCTCCTTTCCTAGGGCAATCATCATTTGTTCTATGTATTTATAGTTCTGATTCTGCTTTTTGTTTACTTGTTTTAGTTTTGTTTCTTTAGATTCTACTTATGAGTGAAATCATATGGTATTTGTCTTTCTCAGTCTGATTTATTTCACTTAACATAATACCCTCTAGATCCACCCATTTTTTTCTCAAGTGGCATGATCTCATCCTTTTTGATAATTGTGTAATATTCCTTTGTGTGTGTGTGCTGCATCTTTCTTCCTCTGTTGATCGATACTTAGGTTGCTTCCATAATTGGTTACTGGAAAAAATGATGCAATAAACATAGGCTGCACATCTTTTCAAATTAGTGTTTTTGTTTTCTTTAAGTAAATGCCCAGTAGTAGAATTATTGGATCATATGGTATACCTATTTTTAATTTTTTTTTTTTAATTTTTTTTTATTTTTTTATTTTTTATTTTTTAAAGATTTTATTTATTTATTTGATAGAGAGATCACAAGCAGGCAGAGAGGCAGGCAGAGAGAGAGGAGGAAGCAGGCTCCCTGCTGAGCAGAGAGCCCGATGCGGGGCTAGATCCCAGGACTCCGAGATCATGACCTGAGCCGAAGGCAGCGGCTTAACCCACTGAGCCACCCAGGCGCCCCTATTTTTAATTTTTTGAGTAACCTCCATACTGTTTTCCACAGTGGCTGTACCAATTTACATTTCCACCAATGCACTAGGGTTCCTTTTTCTCCACATCCTCATGAAAACTTGTGATTTCTTGTCTTTGATTTTAAATATTCTGACAGCTCATTGTGGTTTTGATTTACATTTCCCTGATGATTATTATGATGTCGAACATTTTTTCATGTGTCTGTTTGCCATCTGTATGTCTTCTTTGGAAAAATGTCTATCTAGTCCTCTGCCCATTTTTTTATAGGATTGTTGTTTTGTTTTTTAATTTAAAAAAAAAAAACTTTTTATTTATCCATTTGTCAGAGAGAGAAAGAGCGCGAGGAAGAGCATGAGGGAGAGCACAAGCAGGGGAGGGGCAGAGGGAGAAGCAGACTCCCTGCTGAGCCAGGAGCCCGATGTGGGACTCAATCCCAGGACCCTGGTGTCATGACCTGAGCCAAAGGCAATTGCTCAACTGACTGAGCCATTCAGGTGCTGCAGATTCTTGTCTTTTTGGTATTGAGTTGTATAAGTTCTTCATATATTTTGGATATTAACCCCTTGTTGGATATATCATTTGCAAATATCTTCTCCCATTCAGTGGTTGCCTATTTGTTTTGGTGATGGTTTCCTTTGCTATGCAAAAGCTTTTTATTTTGATGTAGTTCCAATAGTTTATTTTTGCTTTTGTTCCCTTGCCTCAGGAGACATATCTAGAAAAGTGTTGCTGCAGCTGTTGAAGAAATTACTGCCCGTTTTCTCTTCTAGGGTTCTTATGGTTTCAGGCTCACATTTAGGTCTGTAATCCACTTTGAGTTTATTTTGGTATATGGTATAAGAAAGTGGTCCAGTTTCATTCTTTTACATGTAGCTGTCCAATTCCCAGCACCATTTATGGAAGAGACAGTCTTTTTCCCATTGCTATTCTTGCTTTGTGCACGATTAATTAACCAAATAAATGTGGGTTTATTTCTGGGCTCTCTGTTCTGTTCTATTGATCTATGTGTCTGTTTTTGTGCCAGTACCATGCTGTTTTGATTACTACGGCTTTGTAGAGAATCTCTCTAGTTTTCATCATTTATATATCATCCCATTACAGTTAGGCATAGTACCTACATTAGACATACTATTAAATGACTCACATATAGACAGAAAATCCCCTCATAAACTTCTGTGCCATATTATTTGCAAAACATGATTTTTGGAGCATTTTTATAATGACAAGGTAAGGACAATTTCAAAATCATTAAATTCTAAAGTTGTTTATACTTTTCCACAGGTATAGCCATAGTACTGCATTAGCTACTTCTCTGTAATCTGCTTTTGCTGTCTTTTGCATTCCTAAGGGACAATAAAAGCCATTTAATTAAAAAAAATAAATTTTCACATAATGCAGCTTCCACGAAACCAAATACACACACACACACACAATGTCTCTCTTTCTGTCTCTCAGATATGAAGATTAAGTAACAATCTAAAATAGCACCCAGGATGGCTCAGTGGGTTAAAGCCTCTGCCTTTGGCTCGGGTCATGATGCCAGGGTCCTGGGATCGAGCCCCCCATTGGGCTCTCTGCTCAGCAGGGAGCCTGCTTCCTTCTCTCTCTCTCTCTGCCTGCTTCTCTGCCTACTTGTGATCTCTCTCTGTCAAATTAATAAGTAAAATCTTAAAAAAATAAAATAAATAAAATAAAATAGTCCAGGAACTCACTGCAAAATAAGAGGAAATCTACTCATATTTGATTATTTTGGTTTTTTAATAATGTATGATATTCCAATGTACTTATTAATAAAACTAAGTTCCTAGTTAGGGAAATAGCTTTCTAACATTTTTATCTTTGTATGTATTTATCAATAATGTATGAGAATACCTCCACCACTCCACCTTTTTTTTGTATTCTCTTGGGGCAGGAGATTCCAGTTATCAGTTGTTTTTAAAATTCCTGGCAGCCACAGGGCTACTTATCAGTTAAATAAAGACAGAAAATTGCCCCAAAGTAGTAGGTCTCTTTATAGAAAATAAAGTACTCATAAGAAGAGGGAAAACTTTCATAGTTGGATGATTTCAACTTTAAAAGATTAATAAGTAAATAGTTATGTGTGTCAAAGCAGACTCCCTCTCTATAATTAATGACTAGGGGTTATCTTTGGTACATAGGGGATTTTAACTCTTTTTTTTTTTAAAGATTTTATTTATTTATTTGACAGAGAGAGATCACAAGTAGGCAGAGAGGCAGGCAGAGAGAGAGAGAGAGGAGGAAGCAGGCTGAGCAGAGAGCCCGATGCGGGACTCGATCCCAGGACCCTGAGATCATGACCCGAGCCGTAGACAGAGGCTTAACCCATTGAGCCACCCAGGCGCCTAACTTTTTTTTTTTTTTTTAAAGATTTTATTTACTTACTTTAGACAGAGAGAGAGAGAGAGAGAGAGAGACAGCATGAGCTGCGGAGGGAGGGGCAGAAAGAGAACTAGACTCCCTGCTGAGCAGGGAGCTCAACATGGGGCTCCATCCCAGGACCCTGGGATCATGACCTGAGCCAAATGCACTTTACCGACTGAGCCACACAAGGCACCCTGGGGATTTTAACTTTAAAAATACTATTATATGATACTTAATGCACACAAAAGAATATATTCAAATATATTAAGTTATGAGATATAATAATAAAATATACTACAAACACACCACTAAAACTAAGAATTAGAATCTAAACTGCTGAATCATTGTGCTCTACTCTGATCCCACCTTCCTGCTTTCATCAAACAAATAACTGACAAATAACTTTTTTTATGTTCAACATTCACTTAGTTTTTATGTTTTGTTAAACTATATATGTGATTTTGCTTATTATTGAGTTCTATAAAATTGATCTCATATTTTATGTAGCCTTCTGTGTTTGTTTTTTTCACTCAACATTATGTTTCTAAGGTTCATCCATGTTGTGTTAGTGTTCACTAATTTTTACTACTATATAATATTTCATTGTGTTTATTATTCTGTTGATATTTGAGCTGTTTTGGACATACTATGAACAGCACCTATATGAACATTTATTTTAATGTTTCTTGGAATACATGTGCAAGATGTGTTTTAACCATATATACCAAAAAGTAGAACTGCTGAATTCAGGTAATCCTCCTCCTGGAGACTAGCATAGTTAAAATTTTACAATGGTAGTCCTCTTCTCAGTCTATTTATGCGGATATCTCTTACTAACATCATAAACATCTGCCAGTTATATCATTTTCCTTTTGAGGTTTTTGGGTTTTTTCCCTAATGCTGTTTTTGTTTTCTTTTGTTTTTTATTCGATCAAATGTATGTGAATCTGATAAAGTCTTCTTTGTATTAAAATAAAATCAGTAAGATTCATAAGAATGAAAATAGTTTCTTGAGAAATTTATAAATTCCTACCTACATTCAAATTGGAGTAAATCAGCCTGAAATTCATAAACAAAACAACAAAACAAAAAACTGTAAGGAACATTCGCAGAAGGAGCTCAAAACAGTTGCACATGTTTATCCTATAAGAGGTCTACAATGAAACAAAAGGATAAAGACTGCATGTCCAAACCAAAATGCAACCCCGTAAATCACATTTCAGGTCAGACCATGTAACAGTGGGGCAATTCAGTAAATAAATTAAAACAATTCTTGTTTTCAGCAATTTCCTAAGTCAACATTTGGAATAATGAAAAACTTATCTTTAACTCCAAGAAATCTGGGCAGTTATTAGTTAAAGCAAATTTGTACTACTGTTCTACACCTGGCTAAAAATAGAATTAAGACTTGAGGACACCCATGAACACTGAACAGACTCTCTAAATATAGCTTTTTCTTTCTCTAAAAGCATTTAGAAATATACTATCTTCTGTGAAACTTGGCCTTTGTAAAGGGCACAAGGACACTAAGATCAGTGACTTTTAGGCCTAGTAAAGCTTTGAAGTATTTTCTTAGTTCGGGAACTCACATTTTGAAGACATGAAAACTGAAGCCCAATAAATTAAGTATTTTGCCCCGCATAATATGGTAAAACAAGTAATAATGATGCACTCAAACCTCTGTCTTCTAAATCCATTGAACATGGATGGCATAGAGTAGCTTGTAATACCTTCTTATTTTCATCTCCCTGAACAACACATTTCTTCTATGCCTTACCCTTTTTGCTTCTTTAAGAGGTATGATAACTCACTATAAAATTTAGCTATAACTAAATTTTAAAAATTTTGCTGTTTTATAACTCATTTTGAGCTGCTTTT
Organism: Lontra canadensis; assembly: GCF_010015895.1. NCBI lineage: Eukaryota > Metazoa > Chordata > Mammalia > Carnivora > Mustelidae > Lontra > Lontra canadensis. Next base: position 11,061,956 of record NW_022631031.1, on the reverse strand, counting down.
TTTTTTCGTTGTTGTTAAAAATACGTAAGGACATTTTCTTTCCTTCTTGAAATGCCTCTGCCTGCATTTACAATTTTTTACTGTTGAATTATTGAATAATAATAAGTACAGAAACACATTCTAGTAGAGAAAGTAAGTGTTAGGGGCAACATGGTGAACAGTACGGTTGACACAACTTAAAGGGAGATGAAGACAGAAGGAAGAGAACAAAAATGTGATTTGTTCAGAAAAAATACATGGCAAGTTAATGTTTGGCTGTTAATTTAAACTTAATTTAAATTCCAGATTAACTTCTGTTGTTTGCACTGCCGTAGACTAGGGAGTAAACAAAACAACAGGATTTTTATGTTCCACCATTTTGTATTCATTTCCTAAAGATTTCTACATGACTTTTTTTAAAAAAAATAGAAACCAAAAGACTTGTCTTTGAATTATTTTCCCTGCTTCCTTGTACTTTAATAAACTGATAAATGGAATTTATCTGAATATTTATGACTACTCCTGTCCCATAATTTTCAAAGCACTAGGGATTGTGTGTGTGTGTGCAAATACACATATAAACACATTTTGTATTAACTGCTATGCTGCCTTTGCAAACATGAAATAAAGTTTTCAATCAAAAAGTTATTATTGTCATCTAGATGAAAATCAGATACGATAGTGGGGCCAACCACTGGTAAGTTTAAAAGCCATCCTAGGTGATTTATATGTGCAGCAGGATTGAAGGTCTTGCTTTAGCTGAAGCACTTAGAAGTATAAGCAAGCACGGCTCTAATTTCATATCTGAGATCTGTTTTTTTTTTTAATTTGAGTATACTTGATATACAATATTACATTAGTTTAAGGTGTACAACATTGTGATTCAAGACTGTACACATTATGCTCTGCTCACTACAAGTATAGCTACCATCTGTCACCATACAATGCTATTAACATTATCATTGACTATATTCCTGTGCCTTTTATTCCTGTGATTTACTCATTCTGTAACTGGAAGCCTGTATCTCTCACTCCCCTTCACCCATTTTGCCTATCCACCCCTGCAATCATCAGTTTGTTCTCTGTATTTATAGGTCTGATTCTGCTTTTTGTTTGCCTGTTTATTTGTTTTGTTTTTCAGATTCCACATTTGAGTGAAATCATATGATATTTGTCTTTTATTTAGAGTTTTTTGGCAAATGCTTCTATGTATTTTAATACTCTTTAGCTGTGCTATAAAAATACCAAAAGGTGGTGTAAATTAATGAAGTGATATGCAAAAACGAAAGCCTACAAGATAGGATAAGCATGGGGACTTCTAATTATCACTCGAATAAGTTTTGTTGACACAAACATTGTGGAAATTAAAGACATTGATAATTCATTGTGCTGAAATCAAAATTTTCTGGTTATGTCAGTATAAAAGGAAATCCTAATTTGTACCACAAAGGTAATGAACTCAAAAAATGTTATTTGTTAAATACTTACTTAGTACCCTGCACTGTACTTAAAACATTTTCCAAAATTTGGGGGACAAACAAGAGAAATAGAAATTCTCCATGCTCAAGTAGTTTATACATTGGTTGATGAAATATCTCTATTTTGAGATCTTTGAAATTCTCAGTTTATTGTAACTTCATCATATAAGTTGTTTTTCTATTTATTAAAATCAATATTTATCACCTTAAATGTTTCTTAAATGTTCCTAATAATGAAATTGTGCCATAATGATAATTTTCAGTACTGATAATAGAGTTGATAATAGAGATGCTTGATATTGATATCAAGGTGATTTTGACAATCTACAAAATGTCACGAGGTTTCTCATAATAACAACTTGTTTCCTAAACAAAAAAGCACTTACTATTTGCCTTCTCATTTTATAAAAAACTTAATTAATAGTGATTTTACCACATCATAAAATTCATATTTTAATATAGTTTGCTTTGTGATTATCTCATTTTAAAACTATTCTTTATATAACTACTATATATGATGTAAATATTCATACATATTTCTCAGTGGCTAATACATTTTTTATTTCTTTAAGTATTTATTTAATTTATGTTGCTGTTCTTCAGCATTCCCTTTTTTCTCTGGAGCCTATCCTACTAATTTCAAAAAGCCTGAAAATTCTGAAAATCCCACATGAAGTGATGTATGAAAAATCTTAAAATATAATGATGGTAGAGAAAGAGAGTATTAAACATTGTGCTGAAGATTATTCCATTAATAAAGAGATTAATAAGTGCTTCTAACATTTGGACATAAAATAAACATAAAAAACATTATAATACTAAACAATGACATTGTCTCTTTTTTTCACTTTTTTAAAAAGATTTTATTTATTTGAAAGAGAGAGAGAGCACAAGTGGGCGGCAGAGGCAGAAGGAAAGGGAGAAGCAGACTCCCCGCTGAGCAGGGAGCCTGACAGTGGGCTCAATCCCAGGACCCCAGGATCAGGACCTGAGCCAATGGCAGACACTTAACCAACTGAGCCACCAAGGTGCCTCTGAACAATGGTATTTTCAATAAAAGAGGATATTAAATACTATATAGAAAACTCATATCTGCAAAGCAGATAATTGGCAATGATGATACATATATTAAAATATGTGATAACATAATCATAGCAACTTTTTTTTTTTGGCTGAAAAGAGGCATATTGGAGTGCTTAAGCACTGTTTCAATTGGAATAGATAAACATTTTGCAAAAAATACTTGATTGCAGAAGAGGAGATAATAGCATGTGTGTGAATGTGTGTTTTCAATTAATGCTTTTCATTCATTGAGAAAAGAAAAGAATGCCAGATTTTTTAAAATGTGACATTGTGAAATGTTAAAGTACCATTCTTAGACTTATTTCTGCTGCTGCTTTTCCTTTAGCATTTACCAAAAAATGCCATCTTATCCAAGTTAGAGATCTAGGAGCAATCCCAGGATTCTCACTGAGGGGCACTCTACCTTCATGTTCCCCATTCAATAAGTCACAAATTCCTGGTCCTCCTATTCCAGACAGCTCTCTACAACATATGCCTGCTCTTTCCCTGTCTAGTCCGAACATCTCTGCCTCAGCCTCCTACTGAAATCACTTCTAGTTCATTGTGAACAGGATCATTTTTAAACCTTCCTCAGTCCTAGACAGCTGCACTTTTGGAAGCTTTACACGATGTCTTATCAGATGTATTAAAATGTATCCACATCACCTACTCCGTGTAATTTATAGATAACTCTATGAGACTTGAGCAATGTAGCAGTTAATGAGTTGTACAAATATTAATGTTTGAAAAAATTACTTAAAATTTTCATCTCAGTTTTGCAGATTTTTTTCATATTTTGAAACAGTTTTTTTTTAAGGTGTCAATTTAGTAAGTCCTCCTCAAACTCCTGGTCCCTGGTGAGTGTGCTTTTACTGTCAGAGGCTGGACAGCCTTGAATGAGGCATCTAAAGGACCATCACCTGGATGAGTACCAGATCTGTGGGAGCTGGAATGTAAAATGTTTCTTGAACAAATCTAGAAATCAAGGAAAAGATAGTGGTGTCAGTTATGTTGTGTATCAGATGATAATATTAAAAAGCCAGGTACTATAGGGATGTTAATAAAATATCATCCGGTAATGTCTTAAAACAGTATGTGAACTTCTTACATACTTAAAAAGAAATACTGCTGACCAAAAAAAAAAAAAAAAAAAAAAAAAAAAAGCAGAAGTTTAGCATGCTCCAAAACAAATGTTGGAAAATGACAGGTGGTTTTGTAAGTGGTTAAATTACCTACTAGTTTCATTACTTAATGTTTCTAAATCCTTGTTATTTCATCTTTAAAAGTGAGATGATGAGAATACCTATTTGACAGAATTGTTCAGAAATTTAAATTATATAATTCTCATGAACTGTTTAATGTGGAATCTGGCATATATTCAATATTTTGTTATTATTGATAAAGCACTAGTAAGCAATAGCTGTTTCATTATTTTTTTGGTCATTGTTGCAACTTGGAGCAGACCAGACAATACTACTGAGCTTAATTTGACCATTCATTGTTATTTTAAAGATGGGAAAGTTAATAATGAATTATTTTGAAATGTGTCAGTGTTCTAACATCCTTTCAAAAGCTAAATATTTATTTAATATAGAAAAAAATAGTCTTAGTTCAATGAGAAAGAATAGATGTTAAAAGTATCTTTCCTCCTTAGAATCCTACAGACCCAGAAAAAAAGGTAAGACAAAGGATTTAGAAAGCATTATATAATAAAGAATAGCACCAGCCCTAGGCTTTTAATGCTTTTGTAATTTTGATGTGAATAACCCCAGGCTCCTATTCTAATGTCAGTACTACCACAGACCGTGTAAGACATGGTCAAGTTGATTTACCTCTCTCTGCTTTAGTTTCTTCATCTGTAAAGTGCAAGTAATATTACTTATCACTTGCCAGCCAGCAGTACTTCTTCAGCTAATTGACTGTCTCAGCAGGGATGTTGCAAAGATTAGCTGATAAATGATTTATAAACCCCTTGAAATATTAAATAAGTGATGTAAAAAGCTCTAACAAGAGGACAGAACAAATTATTCCATGCATTAATTTGCTACTTAAACATATATATTTTTATTTTTAAAAACACCCCTAAAAAGAGGTAACCCTCAGTACAGTGAAAATAGGATAGATTACTAGGAATTCTAGAGTGCTTTTTATTGCTGTTATTAAAAAGAAAAAACTGTTATAATTAAGAATATATAGAAGAAAAAGTGTATTAGAGGAAATGATTATAGTTCACCTCCCTAAATTGCGGGAAAGTCTTTGAGAAAGGAAAAAAACTGAATAAGAACAAGGGAATACACTTTCTTAGACGACCTTTACCATTAACAATGGTATAACCTTGACAAATTTATTTAACCAATAAGGAGTTTAAGTAAGATAATTAAAAACACATCTACAAAATGTTTTTTTATAGATATATGAACAACATAGAAAATCCTGTGCCAATCTCTGTAAGGGACTAAAAAATTAAAGACCCAAATCTTAAGGAAAATATAAGAGAAGAGCAACAGGAAAATAATTAATTCTTGCACAGTGCCAAATTAAACAAACACTATAATAAAGTTATTCATTATACCTGGAGATAGAAAGAGGGTGTAGTTTATAAATTCAGGTTGAGAGATGAGTAGAATTTTGTTGTCATTGGAAGAGAAGGGCATTCTAGGTTGAGAAAACAGCATTAGAAAACCAACAGAAGACAAGATATATGGCAAGTGGTAGCTATGGATGAAAATTAGTATGCATGAGAGAGATAGTTTAGGGAAAGATATTAGTAAAGTAAGTTGGTTTCAAATTCTAGAAGGCCATGCAAAAAAAAAACAAAAACAAAAACTGAACTATGTTTGGAGTGGGTTCCCAGGAGCAACTGAAGATTTTTGAGTGCTTTATGTTTTATAAAGTTTATTTTGGTAATAGTGTGAATGTTAAGTTGGAGAATACATTTAGTTAAGTAAGTAATTAGCATATAATTGCAGTAGTCAAGAAAGAGATGATGAAACCAGTGACCAGAGAAAAAATAGAAATGAAGAATATAAAATAGACATTGAATAGTTAGAATTAAAACAATGAGGTTTGAGAAATGATTAGATATAAAGATGAGATGTGAATAATTATTGGCATGGAGTAATTGAAGACAGTTACAAGATTTCTATCATAGGTGCCTGAGAAAATAATGGTAATACACACTAAAATAATGAGAATAATGAATAGTTTGGGGGTGGAGGTGGAGAATACAGCAAAGAGAATCCATTTTGAACTTACCAAACTTGAGTTTTTGAGGACAATCATGGTGGAATATTTAGTACACAATAAAAATTCTCAAGCTAGGGCCACTTGGGTGGCTCAGTGGGTTAAGCATCTGACTCTTGGGTCCAGCTCAGGTCATGATCTCCCAGTGGTGAGATCCAACCCTATGTTGGGCTCAGTGCTCAGTGGGGAGTCTGCTTCAGATTCTCTCCCCTGTCCCCATCCCTGCTCCCCTGTGTGCGAAATAAATAAACAAATAATAAAATCTTAAGAAAAAAAATTTTAGGGGCGCCTGGGTGGCTCAGTTGGTTGAGTGTCTGCCTTCAGCTCAGGTCATGATCCCAGGGTCCTGGGATTGAGCCCCATATCGGGCTCTCTGCTGAGTGGGGAGCCTGCTTCTCCCTTGCCCTCTGCTCTCTCTCTCTGTCAAATAAATAAGTAAAATCTTAGAAAAAAAAGAATTTATCAGTCTATACTTCAGAAAATTATCAGGCCCCTCAAATTATAGATTTGATAGTCATCTATGTACGGGTGCAGTTAAGACTATGGGGGTAAAAGATTATCAAACAGAACATAAAGAATAACAAAAAGAGTAAATATTATTTAAGAGGTAAGTGGAGGAAAGAACAAGAATAAATACAAGAAAAGATTACAGGGAAATCAAGAGCAGTAACTTTGGTAGCTAAAGGAGAAAAACGTCAAGAAAAGAAATAGCAATGTAAAATGCTGTATACAATTTTATATATGTGATTATTGTAAAAAACCTTGAATTTTGTGATTAATCTGTAATGGTTTTTCTTTGAGAAAGCAATTCTATTAAATTAGTAAATATTTAAGTCAAATTGCAAAGAAAATAAAAATAGAGGGAAGCAGGAAAAATTAGTACCTACCTCTTTTCCTCTAAGTTTTGGGGGTAAATGAAAGTAAAACAGATGTCTTTAAGAACATACAGAGTTAAAAGATGAAATATATCTTTAACGGGGAAAATGTAAGCAATTTTATAGGCATTGGAGAAATAGGGAGAAGCAGAGGGCAGAAATGAAGGAACAATAATGGGACAGAAGATAGAATCAAAAGCAACAGTCAGGTATTAATGTTGGGCAAAAGAACTCTTTAATAAAGAAACAGACATCAATGTGAGGCTAAAGAAAGAGGAATTGAAAATTATGTAGGATGGTGTTCTTCATAAATTCATTAGGCAAGATTTTCTGGGGAGAATAAGAATTTGAAAGAATTTGAAATATAAATAAGATTGAAGAAGCACAAAAAATAAATTGGTGTTGTTAGAGATGGTAAAGAGGTCAGCTAGAAAGGAACAAAGGGATTTATAGTAGCTTTGAGGTCACTTTGAGGTCACATTAGACAGTGAAATTATTTTCTAAAGGAATACAGCCTGTACTTCTGACTTTGTAACATTTTTAGGCTTAGATTAGGCTTAGATTTCTCATTACAAAGTTTTGATTTGTTAGGCATTGTGGAAAGGAGAAAAAAAGATTTGAATCTAAGCTAAAAGAAGTTTCAGAGAATTTAAGTAATGATAAAAATAAGTAGATTATGAGTTTATGAAACCAATGTGAAAATGTTTCCATAAAAAAAATGTATATCTATGTATATTCAGATAAATAGATAGATAGGGATAGATATTATATATCTTAGTAGATATCTGTATATAAGACCTTGAATGAAGACATAAGGGTCAAAACTATCACATCATTGGAATCAGAGATGAATTGATAGAGAAAAGATTGAGAAGAATAATCATTAGTATCAAATACTGAACTGAACCTGAGAATTTTTTTTTTTTTAATTTATTTGACAGAGAGAGAGAGAGAGCACAAGTAGGCAGAGAGGCAGGCAGATAGAGGGGGAAGCAGGCTCACCGCCAAGCAGAGAACCCGATGCGGGGCTCGATCCCAGGACCCTGAGATCATGACCCGAGCCGAAGGCAGAGGCTTAACCCACTGAGCCACCCAGGTGCCCCCTGAGAATTTTTAATATACACTGAAAATCAGGGAGAAAGTGAAGAACTTCCTTCAACTAAGGCCAATGGGATACCATGTCTAATAATATTAGTCAAAATCTTATTGTGAAAACCATCAAAGACATTCTGTTTTTTTCTCATATTTGGCAGGATTCATTCTAGCAATGTTTTTGTGATAGAAATGTCAATCACTTGGATTCAGAATAAAAAAGCATTTGACTTTACCTAGTTAATAAAAATTAACATCTCTCTGTGTGATATAACTCAGTGTATGAGATTGCTTTTTGAAAGAATGCTTTTGATGGGACACTACCCAAACTCTTCAGAAGTGCAATAACTGTTCTTGTTATACTATGTAATACTGAGCATATTGTGCAGGAATTGTAAATATGCCTTAACAGAGGAAGTTTTTATAGAATTTTTTTAAGTTGTGGCTGTTAATAGGATTGTGGTTTTTATTTTTTCTTTGTCATTCACTCCAAAGTGTCACTAGAATACAGCTCAATTCAAGGAAAAAGGGAATTGAGGTAGCTTCGAGTTCTAGAACTGTGTTCGTCTCCACACTTAGTGTGAAGCCCTCTGATCTGTGAGATTAAGGGGTTGTTTTTTGGAAACAAGTTATTAGATTCTTAAACCTGAATTACATAAACAAGAAGAAATTATAACAGGAAAAGGAAAGAGAAAAAGATGTATAGTACTTAGCCTGGAAATAGAGGAGCTGATATTTCCAGATTATTTTAGGAATCAAAAATTTGCTTAGGTAGGTGTGCCAGGGTGGCTCAGTGGGTTGGACCTCTGCCTTCGGCTCAGGTCATGATCTCAGGGTCCTGGGATTGAGCCCCAAACCAGGCTCTCTGCTCAGCGGAGAGCCTGCTCCCCCCTTTCTCTCTGCCTGCCTCTCTGCCTACTTGAGATCTCTGTCTGTCAAATAAATAAAATCTTTTTAAAAAATTTGCTTAGTTAAAAAAATTTTTTTTTGCTTAGTTAAATTCTTTACCAAAGAGTTTTCTTCTATAATCTATAGTGTTGATGAGACAGTTTCCTACTACTATGAATACAACTATTTTCAAAATTTTGTCCCTGGACTCCTGCAGGTCACCCAAACCCTCTCAGTCAGTTCTCTGAGATACTCTCATTGGATTCACAAATTCAAAATAATTTTCATAATAATACTGATGATATTTGCCTTTTTACTTGGTTGGCACTGCATGAATGGTACAGAAGCATGGTGGGAAAAACTGCTGGCCCCTCAGCACTAATCAAGTCAGCAACACAAAACTCTACTGTAACCCTGGTATTTTTTACCATCACACACTCACAGTTAATATTTTTAAAATGCTAGATTTACCTACAGATATACTTGATGAAGCAGTAAAAAATGTTATGTCAAGTCTTGTCCCCTCAGAACACATCTGTTTAACATCTTTGTGATGAACTGGGAAGTCACAAGAAGCATCTCTGCCAGGTACCAAAGTGGATGGTTGTCTCAAGTAAAGTACTTCGGTGACTACTGGGGTTGAGAGCTGAACTAGCCACTTTTTCTTAAGTCACCATTTTTACTTGAAAGAATAACTGACAGGCAAACTGTAGTTTTTCAAACTTGGATATTTGGCAGAGATTTTCATTGAAAATGAACAAAATGAGCTTGTCCATTCAAGGGAAGCAAAATCCAACTGCATCTGTTGGCAATGATGAAATCTGAGCTTTCAAACAAAAATTACAATTTTGAAAACTTACTATCTGCCCCTGTGAACTTGTCAGTTTCCCAATCCTTAAAGACTTTCCTGCTGTGATAGGTGGTGTTACTAACAAATGTGATATTGTATAATACAGTACCATTTGGAATTTTTGCATAACCCAGCGACCCAGTGTCTTCCAAATGACCAATGCTTGATATTAAAAGTATATATTATATGTATGTACATATATACATATATATATATGCATAAGCATAAGATCCATTTAAAGTGCAAGGTAGACAACAGATTTTAATGAAACAGTATGGAAAGCATATTGATATGGTTGTATGATTCCACATTGTAAAAAAAAAAAAAAATCCACAATCATCTGAAAAGGCTATTAAAATTCTCCTCACATTTCCAACTAAAAAAAAAAAAAACTGTGTAAGTCCAGATTTTCCTCACATACTTCAACTAAAACAACATATTGAGACAGATTGAATGCAGAAGCAGATACGAGAAACCAGATGTCCTTTATAAAGCCAGACATTTACAAAATTAAGCCAGAGAATTGCAAAATGTAAAACAAGGCCATTCTTGTCACTATTTTTTTTTTTTTTTGGCTTTGGAAAACATATTTCATTTCATTAAAGATATATTATTTATGGAAACATGTAATGGGTTTATTTATATTTTAAGTAGATGAATAAATATATAAAAATTTTTCAGTTTTAATTTCTCATATGATAAATATTAGCAGCTCTAACTACATAAACAAAAACTCACTAGTGTTTTCAATAATTTTTGAGAATGTAATGGATATTTGAGACCAAAATGCTCCAGAAATGTTAATGTACATCAAGCCCTAAGCACATAGTAAACTACTCAGAAGCTTTTAACACACTTCACATGATCTCATAAAGTAACAATTGAGAAGTTAGATAACTGCATTTGTAATATGGGACAGGAAGAATTTTCCTTCTCTTTTAAACTAAAGGAAACCCTACCATTCATACTAGAGAGAAGACTTCAGTGCCTGCTGATGGCATTCTCTCCATTCTTTCTTCCAAGTCTGTGAGTCTCATTTCATGTGTCCCCATTTACAGGAGTAAAATTAGCATGTTATCTAGTCACCATTTGGCTCATGACTCAATGTCACTATAAAAATAATTTTAGCAGCTTCATAGGCCCAGCTTCTTTTAAGATACGCATCTATGTGGAATGCTTCAATTTATTTAATATAGGAGACGTAAGTACATACTTTTCCTAGCCTCTTACAATCTATCTAAATCTGTGAAAACTACATGGGTAAAATCTTTTGGTTTAGTCTCTCAAATAATTTGTATATATGATATTTTAAAAAGTAAAGAGCATAAACAAGGGAAAGACCAACATGAATCTCAGTTTAGAAATCCATTATACAAATGAAGAATTTTTAGAATACCAATATACTGTTTCTTTTGTTAAAGAGTGAGAAAGTAAGATTTTTTTTAAGAAGGGAGAAAAGAAAGAGCAAGTTTGTTCCTTAATCATGAATTTTGATTGGCTTTTTAGTTACCATTATTTGGAGATTTATGGTTTAAAATTTAGTATAACTTTAAATGGTATAGTACTTAAATAATAAAATGTGTTTCTTTCTCTCTAATCAGACTATGAATATTAGTATAAATTAGTTGTTTTCTATAACTGAATTCCAAAAATATACCGTTTTATCTTGTTGATATCCAGTACTACCATTTTGCTTTATCTACAAAATTCTAATTATAGCAACATAAATAGGAAACTTCAGTGGAGTCTACTTTTGGTAAATTTTGCAGGTTTTATTCTGATTATTTTTATAAGGCCAGAATGCATGCTAATTGCTATTCTATTAAACCTCTACCAGCTGCTTACATTAGATTTTTAACTTTTATAATTTTTTTGTTATCTATTAGACATAATCATTTAGCAATAGCATCCCCAGAATAGCTAAGCAAAATTACAAAGTCATTATACAACGGTGTATTTGGTGTAAAAGATATTTCCGGTCTCTGGCAGTCATATCACTAAAGACCTGTGTCTAAACGTTTACCTGAAAGAAAAAATAACATAGCTGCCATACGTGTAAAAATAACTGTTTTTCAGTACCTAATGAGAATTCGCTAAAAGCACTATAATCATGGAAAGAGAGGGGAAAAAAGAGAGTTCAAAGCATCTATATATTTTGTTTAAAAATGTAATTGTATTCTTCCTCATTCATGTATTTACATGTGTGCTATTTGTCAGGTATTTTTTTAAGTCTATTGTCCAGATGGAAAAATGTAATAAAAATGAAATACTACTTTTATGATTATTATTATAATAATTATAATGGACCATAATTGAATGCTCCAAACTCAGCACATCAATCTAGTAACTGTGTTTTATAAGTACTTAAAGAGAGAAGTTTATAGGGATAAGCTCTTTTCACAAGTGCCATTAGTGTCTTTCAAGCCAATTGAAAGCCATATATATACATTTTAAAATATTTTATTTATTTATTTGACAGAGATCACAAGTAGACAGAGAGGCAGGCAGAGAGAGAGAGAGCGAGAGAGAGAGAGGGAAGCAGGCTCCCTGCTGAGCAGAGAGCCCCATGTGGGACTCCCTCCCAGGACCCTGAGATCATGACCTGAGCCGAAGGCAGCGGCTTAACCCACTGAGCCACCCAGGCGCCCCATATATATACATTTTAAAGGTGAACACAATATACGTTTACATCTATCAAGACCTTGTTTCTTATTCCACGTACTTGTTACTTAAGAGAACACTAAGTGAAAATTCAAATTAAGTTGTTGGCTCCCCTGTTTAAAAGTAGAATTACTGCCAGGATCTTTTAACACTCCCAGAGACAAAAATCATAACACAGCACACATTCTTTTAATTCACATCTTCTCATGGGAAATGTCACCACTTTTATCTCTCATTCTTGATATTTCAAATCTCCTTAAAACTATTAAAAGCACAGTGAATTAGATATTAAACCCCCATAGTCACATGTATTATTATGACAGTCTATGTAGAAAAATGATAATGGCAAAAAAAAAAGAAGAACTTCTATTGCAAAATACAGTGTTTTCTATGCAAAACCTATAGAACCTGGGTTAAGTCATAGTTCTGTGTACTATTTAGCAGTCACTTAGTATCTCTGAGACTTATTTTCTTCATCTGAAAATAAGGATATTTTTGCCTACTCCATAGCATTGCTATCAGATGAGAAATGATAGCAGTTGTGCTTTAAAAAAAAAAAAATAGCTTGTGATTTAAAAAGCCATAAAGGGACTGAGAGTGAGAAACAGTAACAGTGATTATAAGACAAACTTACTCCTGTAACTCCACCTTTCCTTACACTTTTATGAGATAATATTAGGTTGATATGCATGTCCAATTCTAAATTGCCAAAATAGCATAGAAATTAGATACTGTATTGGTTAATGGTGGTAGAATAGATAATGAAAAACAATAAATTACTCCAAGGTCAAAACCCTTATTCAGACTTGTAACTCACTCGCAGACAGGCAACCTGGTAAAGTAGAAAAATGAAGTGAAACTTTGTAGACCTTCATTCCAGACAATTAACTGTGTGAAGATGGGCAAATCATAGAACTGTCTAGTCCTCAGCTTCTTCACCAACTTTCTGGATTTTTAGGATTTGGTAATTGAGTATAATCAGGGAAGAGGGAACTTCTCTGTGGCTACTGATGAAGGACGTCGTCTATTTTTTCTTCATTTTTTAGTTTTATTCAACATACTTTTATTTTGCACTGACTGTATGCAAAGGACTCTACTAGGATTTGTATGTAACTAAAACATTGAAATGTAGTTCCTGTCTTGTCAGAGCTTATGTTCAGTCTAGAAGGAGAGGTCACTATAATGCTAGTTAGAATTTAAGTGCCCTCTATGACAGGCACAAATCAAGGCCCATATGGGATTGCCAGCTGAAAAGACAGGGAAAAGAAGACAAAGACAAGGTGGCATTTGGCTGAATTCTGAGGGCTAAACCCATTTCAACAAGCAAGTTTGTCAGAGGAAGGCATTCCAGGTAGAATCACAGACTTGAGCAGTAGTGCCGCAGAGCAGCTCTGGAAAAATATTATACATTATTCTGCAACATACCAAGTATGAGAACTGGTGATTGAAGTTAAAGCAACAAAAGAGGGTTCTTTCCAGATTATGGAAAAACTCAGCAATAATCCTGGGAAGAGCTTTTCTTGTGTTTTACAGGCAGTAAATATGAGGGACATCCAATGCAAATCAACATACCTGGCAAATGATTAGACATTGCTATCAAGTGAGAGAAATAGGCGAAAGTATGCTCCAACACAGTGTATTAGTAAGGCCAGTTTATTCAGTGTTCTGTTGTCATCTTATTTTGTTTTATTGAGTTTGAAATGCTTAAGCAAAACCAGGTGAAAATATTTAGCAGGCAGTTGCCCTTGTGTGTGAGGAGCCTGGGGAAACAGTCTAAAGAGAAGATGCATACTTTTGCATTATCCATTGTGAGGAATTAGAAGCCATGGATTAGATGAGTTTTTACAAGTTAGGAAAGAAAGAAAAAAGGGTCAAGGACTGATCTTAAATTCCTACAAAATGTCCCCAGGAAGAGAAATCTGTGAAGAACACAAAAGTCAAATAGGATAGAACCAGGATAGTAAAGTGACAGTTGTGGTGTTTTGTTGTTGTTGTTGTTGTTGTTGTTGTTGTTATTGTTGTTGCTGTTTTTTTATCAGCACCCACCATATGCTTAACATTTATTAGGCTCTTTGGATACATAATCCAAATGAATTCTCATAGCTACCTTGAGTGCTAAGTATATTTATCACAATTTATAGATGAAACAGTGAGTACAGAAATATTAGATATAGCATAACAACTAAATGGAAAGTCTAGATTCGAATACAGATAGCTATAATAATACCTATAAAACTACCTGTAATATTCTTGCCTCTATAGCTTGCAGTATGTGCTAGGAGAGATTTTCGAGGAGAATGTAACTGTAAATGTCTTGTATTGTAGAGAGACCAAACCAGGATGGGCACTTACAAGAAATGTAATAATTAAGCAGTCACTTAATGTTAATACAAATCATTTTAGTGATCTCTAGAAAGTAATCTCCATAAAACATACTACATAAAAGCCAAAGGAATACAGACTTTTTAAAGGGTTGTTCAAAGAAAGTGAGAAAATAAAAGTAGCTGAACCTTTCTGAGAAATTTAATAAAGGAAAAAGATGGTGCAAAGATGTATGAAAGTTGAATAAAGAATATTTGGTTAAATGATTGTTTTTTTGTTGTTGTTTTCTGGTTTTGCTTTTTTAGTAAGAGGACTTGAACATGCTTACAGGCTTACAGGAGAAATGCAGAGGAGAAAGAAGACTCAAATTATTGAGGAAAACAAATAATGGAAGGAGCAAAGTCCTACAGGAGGCAGCAGGAAATAGAATCAATAGCATGCCTTGAAAGAAAGAAGCTAGTTCGTCTAGGAAAGAAAGTATTTTACAGAGAAATGTGTTTGAGAGAGGAAGAAATTTAAGAGAATATGCAGCAGATGTCCTGTATCTTCTCAGAGAAGGAAGATGTAAAGTCATCTCTTAAGGCAGTGTTATCTGGTTGTATGGCCTGGAAAGCATTTGGAATTCTTCCCACAGAGAAAAGCATAAGGAAAAGTCAACCAGAGGTGAAAAAAAGAATTTCTGAACAACTCAGTGGATACTAATAATAGAGTCAAAAATTTCTAGTTGAGCCAATTGGCACAATTTTGTGACTTTTTCTGGTAACACTCAGCTACCCAGTTAATGAGATCAGAGTGCACGATGCTGTTTTCCTAGGTGAGGTTTAGGAAGATCAAGGTGACAGTAAGTCAAAGAGACTTCTTGATGCCAAAAAAAGTTACAAGAAATTGGTTGGCAGTTGATCCAGACTGAACCTGGAGGAAGCTAAAAAAGGGTTAAAAGAACTAAAAATATAACCAGTGCGAAGAACAGAGTCATTAAGAAGAGATAGAAAAAAGAATAGGTGGTTATAGCCACGAAAGGAATCTCCGAATTCAGAATTTTAGAAATGAGATAGTTTTAAATGATCATTGTTTTTACATCTTCACTTTAAGTAGCATTACTCATCATGCCTTTCAGCTGTCCCCTTACTTATTAGAAAATGGAAGACTAGGAAGTTCAAGTGATTTTCCAAAAGTCACTCTATGACTAAACTCAGGATCTTCTGAAGAGCATTTTGAAGTTTTAAATAAAATAATAGCCATTACCATATTCCCTTAAAAAACAATGGTAGATATAGTTGAATGAGTGAAAACCAATGTTATCTATAATATAGTCACAGTAAGCATATAGTATAGATATATTTTCTATTTCAAAAGTGTATTATGGTATTACCCCCTCATTCCTGTTTCATCTTCCTCTTAAAGAAGAGAAAATATAAAAGTTTCCTCTAGATTGAATTAATAGCTCCCTCATCAGTATGCATTAGGGGAACTCAGCCTAAAAGAATGTGCTACTGACTGCCATACTAAATTGCAGTGTAAATCAAGTTACCAAGTTATTTCAGAGTGCAAATGTGCATGCCCATGATGATGTATGGGTTCCACCATTTTTGCTTCTCCCATATTTCTTACATTTTGAAAAGATACCTTCTCTTGATTATTGATCTGTTTTTAATCTTAAACTACAATAAAATGTGATTGGAATATTTAGGAATAGGAGGAAATTATTTTAAAGTTCTGTTCAAATAAATTAATGCAACAATAAATGTATTTTTTTTCTTATCTTGCTATACATCCTTCTTTTGACTTTTAGGGAAGGACATAAATTTAAACATAGAAAAAAAAGATTTGTATTTGGTGGTTTTTTTTTAATACATATATCCTATTTTACCTTGAAAATATTTTTTTGGAAGACTCATTTTCATGGGCTCCTTTTTTGGAGGGGGAGCATAGCGGGAGGGAGAGAGAAAATCTCAAGCATAATCCATGCCCAGCATGGACCCCAACGCAGGACTTGATCTCACAACCCTGACATCATGATCTGAGCTGAAATCAAGAGTCTGACTTAACCAACTGAGCCACAAAGTCACCCATCATTGAGTCTTTTTTAAACTTGAATATTTTATTTCAAAGATTCAGTCAAGAAAGATTGTTATTCCTCTCAAGCAATCACTTAGGAGGACCACAGGGAACCATCCTCCTGGATTGGAAGTAGCTCTTTGGTCACTGACATTGCTTAGAATTGCTGGGGGGTGCCTGGGTGGCTCGGTTGGTTAAGCATCTGCCTTTGGCTCAGGTTATAATCTCAGGGTCCTGGGATCGGCCCCTGTGTCAGGGTCCAGGCTCAGCGGGGTTGTGCTTCTCCCTCTCCTTCGGCCCCCAAGACCTGCTTGCACACTCTCTCTCTCAAATAAATAAATTAAATTAAATAAGAATTGCTGGTATATGGTGATAATAAAAAGCAAACTAAATTTTGGTAAACTTCATTATTGTTCTTAGACTCTGCAGACAAAGTACTTGCATTCAGCTTATCTCTAGGATGGACCACTCCATTCCACCCACAACCTTGGTATGCTACCAATCTCAAGTTCTTCTCTCTGCAGTTGAAGACTGACTAAAACGGTATTAGAGAAGGAGAATTTTATGATCTAAACTAGGTGCCCACAAGTTACAGTATTCAGGCCAAATCTGGTCCTATTACTATTTTTCCAAACACAGTTTATTACATTTATTTAACATATTTTACTTGGACTATTTTTGCACTACAACCACAAAATTGAGTAGTTGGATTAGAGACCATATACCCCTCAAAACCTAATTTATTTACTATCAGGCCTTTACAGAAAAAATTCACTGACCTTGGATCAAGGATTAAAGCATTACTTGCTTTGTAGACATGTAAGCAAGACAATCATTTCACATTCATATTGTAGGCCAGTAATTTAACAAGTGTCTTTGTGAAATGTTATCATTGACCAACATTATATTTACCTATTAGTTTTTCTTTGTTTTGTAGTCCCTGCTATGTGGATATTTGTTAGCAATGACTGATGTGGAAACTACATATGCAGATTTCATTGCTTCAGGAAGAACAGGTAGAAGAAATGCAATACATGATATCCTGGTTTCCTCTGCAAGTGGCAACAGCAATGAATTAGCCTTGAAATTAGCAGGTCTTGATATCAACAAGACAGGTGAGTTGTTTGACAACACATCTTTCTTCCAAGGTGGGATTATTTGTAGCATTTCACTGAAGAGGATTAAAACATGAAAAACCACCTTTGAAAGTAATCTAATAGCGTTACAAACAGTCTAAGGCAAGAAAAAAGTCAGTGACTAATTTCTTAATCACTCCTACTCCATTTTCAGTGACTTTTCTGTATAGGGTTTCCCACTCAAATGCAGAATTCTTAATCTTCTATTACTAATGCAATCAATAAAGCACATGGGTTTTTAAAAAATTCTAATCTATAAAAGCTCTGAAATTTCTACATAGAATATTTAACAAAGTTGGAACTCCTACCTTCAGTAACACTGGCCATTTCAAAGGAAAGGGTCTCTGGGACCAATTTTATTGAAAATGGAAGTAAAATTGTTTGTTACATCAATGTCTTCAGTAAAAAGGTCTCTCAGGAAAATTTGTCTTATTACTGGACTTTGCACTCTTCTTACCCAAGTACCAATGAAAAAGTAAAACAAGATTGTAATATCAAAGTACTTTTGAGTATTTAAAAGAATGCCATGGGGGCGCTGCCCGGCCCCCTCCCTGCAACGCCTCAAATAAAGACACTGCTGCTGCCAAAAAAAAAAAAAAATTAAATTAAAAAAAAAAATAAAAGAATGCCAGTAGTTCTTTCATCCATTGCTTTTGCAGGATTTAAAAGTGGATGTATTTCCCTAACAAATCTTGTTAAAAAAATAACCTTTAAAAGTAAAAAAAGGAGTTCACGATCAAGGAACCTCAGTGTTGTATACATGAAAAGCACTTATCAGTTTCTGGCTCATGGTAACCACTCAGTACTAATTTGCTATTAGAATTTTTATGGCAAAGCTTTCCAGTTACTGGAAAACTGAGTCAGAGTGTATGTTAATGAAACAGTTTAACAATGTTACCCTAACATACCTAGGGACAGTACTTTATTCAATGGCTAAAGGTCAGCAGGTCACATATTGGTCTTTTCAAATTCAAACTGAAAATAAAACTTTAATATTGCCACCTTGGAATATACAGACTTATGTATATTTTAGATTTTGTTGTTTCCCTACTATTTATTACCAGAAGTTACTTATCAAAGCAGCTCTCAGAAGGGGTTAAGGAAATTATTGCAATTTGGTGGCATGAGGCAAGTACAATTTTTTCTGTGGTCTTTGAGAGTTTGCTAATTTTCTTTTATAAGATTTTTATATATATTTTTTAAAGATTTTGTTTATTTATTTGACAGAGATCACAAGTAGGCAGAGAGTCTGGCAGAGAGAGAGGAGGAAGCAGGCTCCCTGCCGAGAAGAGAGCCCGATGCGGGGCTCGATTCCAGGACCCTGGGATCATGACCTGAGCCGAAGGCAGAGGCTTTAACCCACTGAGCCACCCAGGCACCCCAAGATTTATATTTTTCTTTATATATTAATATTCTATTTAAAATAATCTGCATTAATTTTAGACACCCCTAATATTATTGACAGAGCAGTTCCATTTCTTCTTCTTTTGTCTTCCCTGAAATTGAGACTCATCAGCATCAGGACCTGTCTTACACAAGAGAATATATTAAATTATTATATAACAATGGAAGAAATTGATTTTTATTAATAAATATAATAAAATTATTTTATATTTTATATTAATGGTATTATTAAACAATTTAGAATAATTAAAATATCTTTATGCTACCAAATGTCTTTTTTTCTAAACATTTGTAGATTTTAATTGCTATTCTCCAGGCTCCTAGAAATTTTTGTTTGTCTTCTAATCCTAAAGTCCAGAGCCAGGCAAAATGTAAACAATAGTAACTTTTTTATTATTCTAAGTACAAAGAACTAAAAATAGTAACTGCAATACTGACAAATATATAAATGACAAATGAAATATCAATAGCTGAGTTGTGGGAGAGACTTCCTCTGTAACTCATGAATGTTTCAACTTCTTTTTAGTTTATACTGCACAATATTGCTGTCCCATGTTTACCTTGATTTGTTAACAAGCATGTATTTAGCAATGGCTTTGCAATTGCAGCATTATGCTAAGGGCTGAGAAGTGTTCCGAGACACCTAGAAAGCCCCAAACCTCATGGGAGTCAGAGTCCTCATCTTGTATTTATGCAGTCAGTTTCATCCTTAAATATTCTACTGTCTTGTACCTGCCCTAATTTGACTTCATTCTTTTGATTACCAAGATCTGTTCCTGTTGATCAAGTTTTTGTTGCATGCGAATCTACATATCTCAGATTCAGGCCATCTACACATCTACACATCTTGGGAGGCTGTTTATTGCTGTGATAACGAAAGTAGTTTATGAACTGTGTATATATATATGTGTGTGTGTGTGTGTAATATATATATATATGTACACACACACATATATATACATATATATATGCCTGGTCATACCCAGAGAACTCCTTTAGAAACAGAAAGTATATGTATTGGGGTGCCTGGGTGGCTCAGTGGGTTAAGCCTCTGCCTTCAGCTCAGGTCATGATCTCAGGGTTGGGCTCTCTGCTCGGCAGGGAGCCTGCTTCCCTCTCTCTCTGCCTGCCTCTCTGCCTACTTGTGATCTATCTCTGTCAAATAAGTAAATAAAATCTTAAAAAAAAAAAAAAGAAAATATATGTATTTATGTAGAACTGCTTTTAATTTCCCTAATGTATGGTGTCTGGTGAAATGTTTTGTGTATACTTGTTAAGAGCAAAGGAGAAATTGCCTTTCAACATTTCCATTCAAAGAATGGAACAGCCCACTCACCTCTGTTCATTTGAATTATAGTAACAAACACTCAAAAACATTGATATAGTTTACATATTGAACACCCAAAAATATTTTGCTAAAACTCTAAAAAATCAGATGGGTTATCAACAAGTACTATAAATAATGTAAAATGCAATTTTTAAATATTTCTTAAAATAAGAAAGGAGTGAAAAGGTAAACTTGCTTCCCACTTTTGATTTCTGTCTAAAATGACTTCTGATTTCTGCAACCCGTAAAACTAGAAGTGTCATGATCTGGCTTTGAGATTTCCTAGCATAAATCATCACTGACCATTGTAAAAATTATTATTCTTTTCTTTTGTGCCATGCTGTCCCAAGTTCATAGAACCAGAATTAGCCAACCTTAAAAAACACTAATTGAGGAACTGATTACCAATAAAATATACTTGTCTCTATGAGAATTTCAGACTTTGTGAGTATTTCTGAAATTTCCAATATGATATATTAAGAGTCAGTAAATATAGGCAGTAGTTTTTCTTTTGCCTTTATCCTTTTTTTATTGTCTCTTACAGAAGGTGAAGAAGATGCACAACGAAATTCCACAGAACAAAGTGGGGAAGCCCAGGGGGAAGCAGCAAAATCTGAAAGCTAATATCCCACTTTGATAACTTCAGCAACACCTGACAATGTCTCAAATCTCCAGGCCTGGCTGGAATGCATTTGTTTCCAAGAGTGAAAGAGGGGGGGGAAAAGTAGCTGTGCTGCATTATAGGAATCTGCTCATTATCATGTCAAAAATGGGGGCAGAGGCTGTGGCTGCAGACAGACTTTTCTCTACCTCTGTCATTAGCAATGGTTGAAATCATGTGGCTTGTGTTTGGATGTCATTTTTATATGGATCCTTTCACTTGACCATATGATAAAATGCTTGTAGAGAGTAGCACTGACCTAGATGATGATTCTTCCTGCAGCATCTGGCCCCTCAAAATGTCAGAGGATTTAATTGTGTCTAATTGCAAAGGGTTGGTTGAACCCCAGAGTTTAAATATCTCTGGTCTAAGTATTCACCCAGTAAAAGAACCATCAGAAAGCACTGTTTTTAGCATTATGTATCTGTGTGTTTCTTCTGTGTTATTTACACTGTTTTGTATTATACAGTATACACGCTCAGCACTGCCCCCTTCTTTGATTGCTCATGAGAAACAAAAATAATGTATGTTACTGTGAATTTTTATACCACTCATTTTTAAAAGGGCTGCCTTTTTCCTTCTCCACAGTGTGGTGGTGTACACAGGATAGATCATACTTTTTTTTAACTTAATCTTTCCCCTTGATCCACTGTTGATGAATTAAATCTAACCAATTCATCAAGACTTTTTTGCTTTATTACAGAGGCATTTGAAAATATCCGCTAATGTGAATTTTACTTGAATTCAGTCTGTTTGATGTCTGTATAGACCAGAATTCAATATGCATATTTTGTTTTATTTTCAATTGGAGAACTTTTCCCAACTAATATATTTTTTAAAATTTTTAATTATGAGAATTTTAGAGAACAGGATGGTGGGAAAGATAAGATAATATTAAGAACAGGAAACTTTTTGTTCTAATGGAATCAAATTACTCAATGCTGTATGGTACTATTTAAATTGAGAGGACAACTTATCAGCATGGAGCTGTAACAGATGGAAAAAATTATCTTGCAATCATGTGGACACCAATCACAAAAGTAAAGCCCTTGCATTGTGTTTTTCATGTCTTTTTTCAGCCCTATCAGATACAAATGTTATTATGCACTTTTTAATGTTTGTAAACTTTTACTAATAATTAGTGTGAATTGCATTCTGATACAATAATAATCATCATTAGAAGCTAACAAAATCCTCATTAATACTGTTGATAGCCTCTGCTGTGTTTTGACATCATGGTTCTTCTATGGAAAGTTTCTGTGAGCTGTGTAATCCCATTGGTCAGTATTATAAAATCATTTATCAGTAGTAATAAATAAGGAACCGATAATATGCCCATGGCTCATGGATTACTGGACAAATAACAGATATCAGGAAGACCCTTTACAATAAAGAGCCCACTTAAATTATCCTCGAGGTCTTAGATACAGTCCCATTTGAGGTAGGTTAAACAGCATTTCCACAGATAATCTCCATGGATGTACCAGGAACTCAGCCCTCCTCCCTAGCTGCCTATAGGATGAAAGGTCAGTCTGCCCTCATCTCTCTTTACAGTACTTTCCAAATGAGTAGGATAAAGGCATGGGTATCATTTGGTCCTCAATCATGTATTACTAGAAAAAAATGTTAATAGGGTGAGTCTCTCAGAAAATAGAAGAGTAAATATTAGAGTACTTCATTCTAACCAGTTGGGCTTCAAAATGCCCAGTTAAAATTCAAATAATTCCACCTATTAATAGACTCACAAGTGGGAAGAAAGGTTCCTGAGACATTTTTAGACAATCTCTGGTAGTTCATTTAAAATATCCAACCCATAAAATCACTTTTTCAGTATCCTCATTTACTATCTTCATAGCTTTCTTGTGAATCTAGGTAAAGTTCTCTCCATCCTTAAAGTTGTGGAATTCCAAATTGATTACATGTGATTTTGTAAAGTTTAGGACTAGTGCTGAGTGTATGTGGAGACTTTATATTCCTATGTGATATACTATTATTAATGCATGTGGTGTCATGCTTGTCTTTGAATATATAATAGTGCTAAGTTGCAAAGTCATACGGAGCTTTTGAATTATTTTGACCTCTTACTGCTACTTTGTCTGCTATATTAAAACCCAGAGAGAGTCCCAAGCTAGAAGATAAAAATCTACTTTCCAAAATACCCATATCCTACAAATGTTGCTCAGCAGAAGTTCACAGTGTCTTCCAAATTGTATTGTAATATCTTACTTGCAAATCAATAATATACATGGAATTGAATTTTTAAGGAGAAAATGTAAAGGTAGAACACTAAGGCATTCGGTTTGAGAATATGTATTGAATGCCCTCTAACCAACTAACATTATCCTAATCACTTTCCAGCACATTTTCTCCAATTTAATTGTTTCTCCTCAGAGAATTTAATTAAAGAGGTAGTGTTATCCCATTTCACAGATTAAGAAATTAAGGCTCAATAAGTTATAACTTTTCCAAGTTTAAAAAGCTAATAAGTGATGAAATTAAGATTTGAACCTATCTTTGTCGGTTTCCAAGGAGCTTTCTGCTGCACAGGCCATATAATTAAAGCCAATTATAGAGCATCTTTATCTGTAAGGGAACATTTAGAGATGAACTGGTTCATCCCCCATATATTATAGAGGGAAACTGAGTCTCAGAAGGGGGAATTGTCTTTCTCAAGGTTACTTAGATGAGTAAAAACACAGATGTGACCAGATCATAGAAAGTATATTCCCAAAAAAAAAAAAAAAAAAAGAACGAAAGAACTTCAATTAGAGTTTTTTTGTGTGTGTGTTATACTTCAGAATACCTTTCTGGCATGTAGTCTATAAATTTAGCATGGTTCAGATTTTTTTTTATGTTCCATGCTACTTGTTTTGTTATTTAACTAGAAATACGAAAATTTCAGTTTTACTCATTTGTACTAAGTATGAACTTCTCAAATTTACCTTTTATCAATTATAAACATCCTATGCCAACATACTGTTCTCATAATTCATAGAAATGTTTTTCCAATATATAACAAGCAGTCTTTAGTTTTTAGGCAACATCCCAAGAACTGCTCACTATAAATGCCCTAAACTTGCAGTAAAAATGCACCATTTAATAAGATGAATGATAATTGCTCTTTCTCTTCAGAGAAGCAATAATGGGTAAACAAATGTCACTGCCAGGTAGCTTAGCTTCTGAGTAAAGCTTGTCATAATAGGAAAACAATGTGTAGTTATCAGGTAAAAACAGGAAACCATCTATGATTTATGATGTCTTAAGCCCCAAATTGTTCTTTAATCAAAGAGTGGCAGTCTCTGAAGTCATTTGTGAGCTTGTATGACTCTTGTATTTAGTAATGTTGCATGCTCACATAATTGATATTAAAAGTAATACATTTTTTCTGAAATGTGCACAGTCTATTAAGAGTATTTATTGAAAATAAACTACGCATTTGGTGCTTGAGAAAGTGCTTCGAGTGAGAAGGAGAAATTAAAGTCTCAGCCATCCTGTGGTGGACATACAGGACATTCTGGCCTCACGTTTTCTGGGCCTTTACTCCAATAATTTTCACCTCCATTCCACTCTGATAGCCCACTTCCTGGACTTCATCATCTACCAGAGTCAAATCTTAAATTGTAAGCACCACTGTCTTCCTGTGGTTCTTACTTGCTCGTCTGCAGGGCATTGATTTTTAATCAGAAGAAAGACCAGTGTTTATCAGAATCCCCTGAAAATTTTACAACACTCCTTCCTCCACCCATATACATTCTGTTTCTCTCACACGCTCATGCACACACACACACACACACACTTCCACCTTGAAAACACTCCCTATGTAACTTTGGCATCTTTTTCCTGCCCCACCCTCACCCTCACAACCTGAGAACCACTGATTAAGAAAAAATTCAAAGTTTCCAGATTAGCCAGCTCTGTTTATGCCACTAAAAAGGTTTAAAATGAGTCAGTAACAAAAATGGAGTGCTCACAGACACCACTGCTTTTACTCTATTAAGAATAACATCTTGGGGTAGAAAAAGCAGAGTTTAACTTCTTTTATTTTGCTGTTGCTCTCTGTTCAATCACATAAAGGGAGGGAAAGACCAAGCAGAATCCAAGGTGGGACCCAGGAGAAAGTAAGCATCAAATAACATCCTGAGTTCAGACAAGGTCTTAAGCAGACAGGGTAAAAGAGAGTGTAGATCTTTAGGTTCATGTTATTTAGGTCACAAGGATAAAATACTACACAGGGATTTGGCACAAAATGCTAGCCACGCAAAACAAATTCTTACTGTCTTTGGTGTTTCTTCTCTTTGTATACTTGTTGCCTCTATCTAGGCCAGAATGTGGGGATTTGGGATCCTGGCCATATCTCACTATAAAGTCAAAATTAATAAAACGTTCTGACTATAACTGGTTAACTTTCTAGTTTTTACCACATCTACTTTCTGATTATATCAAGATGAATTTTTCCATAGCAGCTCTCCTCCCACTCTGAAATCCACTGTTAACCTCCTCAGTGCTCCTGATTTTCTTACTTTCTTGTCTTTTCTGTCATCTCTGCCCAATCAGAACCCATCAAACCATCTGCTTTCACTTTACTTGCCTTCAGAATGACTAAAAAGTTTCTAGCAATGCTTATTCATTGTTTGTAACTGCATTTTAGACATGAGTGCTATGAAGCTCTTTTTTGGTCCTATTCCTGGGGATAGAGGAAGTTTCCCCACTACTGTCTAAAATGTAGGTTTTCATCTGATTTTTTTTTTTTTTTTTAGATTTTATTTATTTATTTGAGTGAGAGAGAGACAGCACATGAGCAGGGGAGAGGGTCAGAGGGAGAGGTAGAAACAGGCGCCCGAAGTAGGGCTCCAACCAGGACCCTGGGATCATGACCTGAACCAAAGGCAGACGCTTAACTAACTGAGCCACCTGGGTCTCCCAAATCATCTGACATTTTTAAACCATTTTCTTTCAGGAGGTCCGTTAATTACTCGTTTTTATTTCACTGACTTCACCCTTTTCTACAAATGTGCTCAAGTCCGTAGTTCCGCTCTTAACTTCACTACTTGTATTTCTCAGAATAGTAATCTTTGGGGCGCCTGGGTGGTTCAGTGGGTTAAAGCCTCTGCCTTGGCTCGGGTCATGATCCTGGGGTCCTGGGATCGAGCCCCGCATAGGGCTCTCTGCTCAGTGGGGAGCCTGCTTCCCCCTCTCTCTGTCTCTGCCTGCCTCTCTGCCTGCTTGTGATCTCTGTCTGTCAAATAAATAAAATCTTAAAAAAAAAATTAAAAAAAAAGAATAGTAATCTTTGCTCTTGTTTTCATGTTTCTCCTCCTTATTTCTTATCCTTTTGCAATTTGACTTACAGTTACATTTTTTTTTTAATTTTATTTATTTATTTGACAGAGATCACAAGTAGGCAGAGAGGCAGGCAGAGAGAGAGCAGGGGTGGGGTGCGGGTGTGTGTGAGGCAGGCTCCCTGCTGGGCAGAGAGCCCGATGCAGGGCTTGATCCCAGGACCCTGAGATCATGACCTGAGCTGAAGGCAGAGGCTTAACCCACTGAGCCACCCAGGCGCCCCTACAATTACATTTTATTACCAATAACATCTTAAGTAGTTCCTGGGCTTTTAGGATTGTCACGAAAACCCCAGTCAATGTTGAAATTAAAAAATGATGATGTTCCAGAGGACTCAAGCTTCTCCTAAAGTAAAATTTAATGGTTCTGTAATTCTAATTGATAGTTTGGCAGGGTTTAGCTGTATCATTAGGGATGGAATCTATGTATCCCAAGAAAAAAGTTCTTCAGGTTCACATCTTCCATCATATATGGTTGTGTCTTTTCTCTTCCGCCACATTCTCCCCATAATATTTGCTACATCTCCAGTCTTACAATCCTCATTTCTTCATAGGGGTGGTTGCACATATGTAGGCATTAGCCTGGAGCCTGGACATCCAGAGATGGGCAAGATTAGCTTGTGATGTTTTAGAGTTCTGTATTCCATTATACTCCAGGATGACTGCCAACAGTATCACTAGTTTCAAGGCAGCCATGTATAAGCAAAACCACTCAACTTCTTTGTACCCAGTCCCACTCTAGTTCTCTGAATTAGAACTAAGTGAATATATCAATTCCAGTGGTCAAATATAATGGATAGTTTGTGTATGTTTTACAAGCCTATCTTATGGCATTTAATCCTGTTCACCGTGGGATTTTTTTTGAGATGTTTCCTTTACTTTCCTACCCCATTCCCCCACCCCCTGGTCTATGTATGTATGTATTTAATACTTTGTTCCTTTTTTCTGGCAACTCCTCACTTTCTTTGACAAATCCCTCCTTCTTTATCTCCCCACTAAATACTGTGGTTCCTTGGGATTCTATCTTTACCCCTCTCTAATCCCAGTGTTCACATGACCTCTTCTAGGCTAACATCAATCACCGGTTTTGCTGTGATGAATCCCAGAGGTCATTCCTGATCACCCAACTTACTGGACAGCTCAATATGGATTTCCCAGAAGCATCTTAAAATTCAACATTCCAACACTAAATCCAGTGTATGACCCCAGTCCCAAAACTACTTTTCTTCATATGCTGCAGATCTCATATAATGGAAGCACTGATTTCTCAGCAATCTTATAATTCTTACAGTTCTCTTAACTCTTGTTCCTCCAATTTGTTTTTCACTTCATCAATTCTAATTCTTCTTGAAACGTCCCATTTCTTTTTGTCTGCATTATAACCCTTTAAATCATCACTTATCTAATATAATGCAATAACCTGCTGATCAGGACCTGCCTTGTCTGGCATTCTCACATCCAGATGAATCCTTTTAATAACCTAAGTCTGATTGTTTCACTCCCCTAAACTTAAAAAAAAAAAAAAATCCTTAAATTTAGCCAGACAAAAAACTTTTTGGTGTAAGTGCTACATATTATTTTTATATAACTCCTTGTTCTGTGTTTACTGTTTTCCTGTTCCTAAGATGTTCTTCATGCTTGACAGCAAGTTCTCATTGGTCCTTTCAGATTGTGTCCCACTTTACCCAAAATGAGCCTTTTTGACTTGCATCCTCATTCCCAAGCCCCACCCTAGGAAATAGCTATTCTATACTCCTTAATCCCCTAATACTTGATCTGCGAATGTATCTGGTTAGATCATAGCTGTTTGTTTACATGTGTATCTCTCCAACTACAATATGAGCTCTTTCAGGGAAAAGCCTTGTTTTGTTCATCTCTGTCTCCTCATTGTCTATTAATACTCAGTAAATTTGTAAATGAATGTCTGCCCTGCTGAAGCTCACAAGGTAGTTAAGAAACAAAAGTACACACAGATGGATTAGGGAAAATGCAATACAGAGATAAAGTTGAGAGTTGAAAATAGTAAAGCCTGTATAATATTGCCTTAAAGAATGCAAAAGCTTAATTTTTTTCTAGTTTATGAAATAGTGTAACTATTTTTATTTATTTTTTTATTTAATTTGATTTATTTTTAAGAGGGAATGGGGAGGGGCAGAAGGAGAGAAAGAATCTTAAGCAGTTTGCACACCTGGCAGGGAGCCTGAGCTGGCTCCATCTCACAACCCTGAGATCATGACCTGAGCCAAAATCAAGAGTCAGATGCTTAACCAACTGAGCCTTCCAGGTGGCTCATTAATGTAACTATTTTTAAATTTGATTTTCAAACTGTATGCTGCACATTTACACAACACACAGATTTGATATGGCATACAGAGATGAAATGTCCAGTAGGATAATGTATAAATAAATGAGCAAATTAGAGTAAGTCATTCAGCTAAACAGTGACCTGGTAAAGGTATTTGGCATTCTATAGTACAAATTCCCTTCAGTTTGCTACAATTGGGAATAGACTAAAAAAAAAAGAAAAAAGGAGATTATACCATAGTTTCCCAGCCTAAGCAACATACTAGTCAGAGACCAAGATCTCTAGGAAGA
This sequence comes from Lontra canadensis, assembly GCF_010015895.1. Lineage (NCBI taxonomy): Eukaryota > Metazoa > Chordata > Mammalia > Carnivora > Mustelidae > Lontra > Lontra canadensis. The sequence goes on along the minus strand of NW_022631031.1, from coordinate 11,032,986 downwards.
CTTGGTCTTTAAACAAGGGGAATTGAAATTTCTAAGAATATGCTTTGCAGAAATAAAAACTAATGTACTCTAATAGGCTAAAGAAATGAGAGTTCTGAAAGAATATGATGAACTTCAAAATGGCAGGAATTCATGGAAAAAAAGAAAATAATACAAAGGGACCAAGAGACAGGTCTTTATACAATCAAGAAGGAAAGGACACTGATGCAGATGTATAAAACCCTAAGGTCCTTTTCCTGAATATTATCTTTTCGAAAACACAGAAAAATAGCAGTGATCAAATTAACACTGGAAAACTGGCAGAACTAAAGAAGCATTCTGTACTTTTTGACTCTGAAACTAAAAAGTAAGAATAACCAAGGAAATTATGTAGGTTACTCCTAACAGAACACAAGTTTGCACTCCGGCTACCATGATTAACTTTACACATTTCCCTGGAGTAGGATGGTGTTACTATTATGACTGTCTTGTTGAATTTTTAAGTTTTCTTTTATCCCATATGTTCTTTAAAATCCATAAAACAATATATAGTCATGAATTTTAAGAGCAAAAAATTTTGTAAAAATAGCTATAGCTAGGGAGTGACAACTTAAACAGAACCTGCCTTCCTGGATGGTCTTAAATAAAATCCAGTAAATAATCACTTTTATTTAGGAAATATTTGTTGAGCATTTAGAAATTTTAAGTCACTGTGTTAGGTACAGTAAGTAGTAAAATTTAAAAAAAATACCACAAAATCTTTGATTAATAGGAACTGGAATATGTGATAGTGAACATAAGAGTTTTTTTGTCATCTTCCCAGCCTTTTCCCATTGCCACTCCATCCCTTTATTATAAGGAATTTTCCTTCAATCCCACCACGTAATGAGAATTTACTTTTTGCTCAGCTGATTCCCAAGACTTTGTCACACAGAATTGGAAAACCAGATCTAGACACAGGTTAGAGTGGTAAGAGGAAAATATTTTTTTTATGAAGAATTAATATAAGGGTTGTTCTTTGCTGAAAATAAATAATGGTTGAAGTAGACAAAAAAAATTTTTAAGTTAACATGTTTAAGTCAGTTTGCACAATAAAAAGCTAAGATTTAGGGGGAAAATTAGAAAATCTATGAAACGGGGGGTTCTAAAAGTTTGGGAGGGTTCACAAGAGATTTCAATGAGGAACCAGTCAAAGAAAATTAGGATTAAAAAGAGCATTTTTATAGGCTATGAACTAGACCTTCTAAGAGATACATGTAAAGATTGAGAATACTTTTCAATTATTTCTGGTTTTTAGGTGAGACTTTTTTTAAAGATTTTATTTATTGATTTGACAGAGAGAGATCACAAGTAGACAGAGAGGCAGGCAGAGAGAGAGAGGGAAGCAGGCTCCCTGCTGAGCAGAGAGCCCGATGCGGGACTCGATCCCAGGACCCTGAGATCATGACCTGAGCCGAAGACAGCGGCTTAACCCACTGAGCCACCCAGGCACCCGAGACTTTTTTTTTTAAGGGCTCCATGCAAAGACAGGGCCACATGAGACCCTAAGGCTTATTAAAGTATATTCATTTAATAGCAAATGGCAAGACAAGTACATACATATTTATAATAAATGTCTGAATATGATGAGCAATAACAGATGAACATGGAACATCCCATATGCTGGGGGAGAAATGTCACTCAACAGGAAAGATCATAGAGAAGGATGTGATGGAATGATTCCCTGAAATATTCATTTCATTGAAGAAAACGAGATTACACATTCTACATAGAAAAAATGACATAAATTGAGGTACACAGGTAGGAAAGCATAGGGTCATATATTTTAAAAAGAATCCCAGTTTTCTACAGCACAGTATATATGTTAAGTCTGAGGTGAGACCCTGGGGTGTGGCTGACAAACCAGCTCCATGAGGTCACACAGAGGGAAGAGTGTGGGCATCAGGGCACATCTCAGGCACAGAGATCCTGAGAAAGAGGGCATCCATGCCAAGGAGTCTCATACAGAATCGAAAGAATTCTAAAAGTGGGAATTACGTTTTTGAAGATAGGTTAAGGGCTTGGAGATGAAAGTAGGATGTATTCCAAGGTTAAGAATCCAGTGCCTGCAAAAAGCAGACGTCAGAGGAAAAGCAAGAAGCAGAGGTGCATATAAGAGACAGAGACAGGATCCTGCCTGGCAAAGCAGCTTCTGCTATCCTTCATCCATGCTTTCCACTTGGGCCCTGACACACACCTCAGCTTTTAAAGGCACCCTTCTCTGCTGACATGTGGTTTAAGTACAACAGAAAGAGGTCTTTTTATATTGCACCATAGAAAGGTGACCTTTTCTCAGGGAAATAATAACTATCAGGTTCTGACTATTTACTGGATACTTGATTAAATTGACTCTATTTCTCACAATTACTCCAAAATATGAATATACTCTATCCTTATAAATGACCACCCTAAGGTGCAGAGAAGATAAGTGGCTTGTCCAAGGCCATAGCAGTTTCTGTGTTGCTAAGCCAGGACTGAAACCTATGTTCAACTTCTCTGATGACAATTTCCCATGCTTTGTCAACTAGGTGTTCTATCGGACACCAGAGCTGTCCGATAGAACATGCCAAACACGCATTTTTACATTTTTTAGTAGCCACGTCAAAATAAGAAAGTAGTAAATAACCCAATATATCAAAAAGATTGACATTAGTATACAATCAATATAAAAATTAACAACACATTCTCTTTTTTTTAGTACCAGTTCTTCAAAATCCAATGTCTGTTTAATTTTTTTAAAGATTTATTTATTTATTTGACAGAGACAGAGACAGAGAGGGAACACAAGCAGGGAGAGTGGGAATGGGGGAGGCAGGCTTCCTGCTGAGCAGGGAGCCCAATGCAGGGCTAGATCCCAGGACCCTGGGATCATGACCTGAGCCAAAGGCAGAAACTTAATGACTGAGTGACCCAGGCACCTCCCAGTGTCTGTTTTATACTGATAACTCAAATCAGACTACCTACATTTCAAATGGTCTGGTTACCATATGGCATATCCGTACCAAAGAGCACATATCATAGGGCACAAACTATAAGCCCGATTCTATTTTCCAAGAATTAAGCAGAGAAGGGATTCACTTTTGGGACAAGGGGGTGTAGAGTGTGCATGTTTGTGTTTAGTCCTTTCTCAATGACTCTCAACTTTGGCTTCCTGTCAGAATCACTGGGAACTTTTAAACATATTAAGAACTAGGCCTCCTTTCTATGGATTTTGGTTTTATTGCAGGGTAGGGCATCAACTTTTTTTTTTTTCACTTTGTTGAAGTATAATAAATATTAAAAAGTGCTCATGAGTGTGCAGTCTTATGTATTCCCATAAAATGAACACATGCAGATAACCATCATCCAGATCAAAAAGAGTATTCCAATACCCTAGAAGTCCTCATCAGCTTCTCTTCTAGTCGCCACCCCCTGCAAAGGGCTATATCCACTGAGACTGGATCTGTTCTTACAGAGCAGGCCCTGGAGTTCAGCCCAAAACTGTCACCTAATATGTTAATGCTCACTGCGGGTTGCTCTTCTGCAGGGTCCTATGCTTGGGTTTCTCAGGTCAATCTGTAGTGCCAGAAATAATGAATCCTATGCCAACCCACCCACCTTCTAGAGGATTTCTACCCAAGGAAACAGGTCATTGAAACTACTATATCCCCTCGTCCATGCAGGTCCAATCTCCACTTGTCTAGAACCACTGGCTCTGTCTTCATTCAGCCCTTGTTAGTTGCATAATCCCAAAGATTTGGACTTCCCTCCTTCCTGCACAAACCACCTATTTTCTCACCTGAGTTTTACCTCTCTCATTAGCAACAGATCATATGGACAACAGTTTTATGAAACCAGTAATACTTCAATGTCCTGCTGAACAGGCTTTAATATAAGTCCCAAGTTAATGCCCTTTACCTTGGTACTTAATTGCCCAACCTTCTGCTCCAGGTTTTCTCATTACCACAGAGAGCCTCTGGTCTTATAAATTCAATTCATTGGAAACAGCATTTATTTTTTTCTCTCTGCTGATCTTTTACCTTCCCCAGATCCAAGTGATTTAAAGTGCATTTCTAAGAAAAGTTAAACTATGTCTGCAACAGGTGTTCCCTCATCGGCTTAATCAGGACCAAAAAAAAAAAAAAAAATTAAAACATTTCCTAACTCAGGCCAGCCTGAGCAAATATAGAAGTTAATTGAATCTGTGAGTTCCATGCTACAATTAAGTCCTAAATAAACAACTTTTCAAAGTATTAAATATCCAGCAATATTCAGCCTGTCATCTGTCAGAATTACAATTGCTTCACAGTATTGGTTTTTTCCCTGCTCTCAGAACAGTGTCTTGTTGTACTTCCAGCCTATACAAGAATATTTTGAATGAGTGTGACTTTGCAAAGACAGCATTTGCAACTGAAAATAGCAAAATATGACCATCTGTTCTCTTCCCTTCATGGTTCAATCTGACAACATCCTAACACAGTTGTCTTCCTCTATGACACCATTCTTCTCTGCCCACTTGCCTCATTCCACCAGTTTCCCATTTGAACTTCTTCACTTACACTATGTCTTTCCATGTTCCTCTCCTCCTGCTCACAACTTTCCTCCATTTTATTGCTTCATAATTCCTACAACCCTCAGGAATACTCAATTAATTCCTTTCCAATCTCCATCCTCCCAAATCCAGCTTTTTCCCTTAAGCCCTCTGCCTCACACTTTCTACAGTCTACTCAGCCCTACCTAACTTTATGTGGGAAAAGGAGAAAAAGGAAAGAAGTTCTATATTGAGGCTTCTACGATCAATCTGAAGTATGCTGGAAATATGGAAATAAATATGAGGTATTGGGGAGGAAGAGCATAAGAAAAAATGAAGGGGGAAAGGGCGCAAGTAACATGGTGGCAAGGGCAATTTTCACTTCTAATACTATAGATTTCCACTAAGCCATTTATCAACTATAGGAGAGGGGGTAGAGGATACCCCGTGCCACCAACTGCCACCACTACAAGTTTTATACGAATCTGCCAAATATCAGAGAGACACCTTAATTTTTCATCTGTCCGTTCACTGAGACTCCAGATCATTGATAATTTTAGGAAACACTCGGAAAATATATGTAGAAGAGACTGAATTTAATAAAATGGGCTCCAAATCCAGATTCCTTACTAATTCAATGTATGATCGCTCCCAATTTACTCAGCTACTCTGGGTATAAGTTTCTTATCTGTAAAAGGAAACAATAAAAGCATCTCTTAGGAATGTTGAATAATATTAAGAAGAATGTTAAAAGGTTGAGATTAGTTAGTACGTATAAAGCACTGAGAACAGTGCTGGGCACATAGTATAGATGTTAGCTATTAATGTTATTATTGTTGTGTTGTTATATGAGATATGCAGTCTAAGATCACTCGGAGAGCAGAGTCAAATGGCTTTTACCTCTTTTTTTAAAGATTTTATTTATTTATTTAGAGAGAGAAAGAGAAAGAGGGAGTGAGAGCACACTTGAGCTAGGGTCGGAGAAGAACAAGCAGACTCTGCACTGAGCATGGAGCCTGATGAAGGGCTCCATCTCATGACCCCGAAATCATGACCTGAGCCAAAATCAAGAGTTGGATGATTAACAAACTGAGCCACCCATGCACCCCCTTTTACCTCTAAATGAGTAGTGCCACCTAATGGCACAGAGGTTTAACTTATTCATTTATTGAACAAATATGAATGAGTTCCTTCTACGTGACAGGTCCTTTCAGGATGCTAACTAAACAATAATTTAACCATAGGAATGATCTCCAGCCATGTAAATCTCACAGACTGGTAAAGCCTGGCTTAGCTGGATCCTAGCAAATGAAATAAAGTATTTCCTCTAGTCTATTGTAGGAAAGCCAAATTGTGAAGAGCAAAATTCCAATCAAGATGAAAGAGACAGGGAGGGGCGCCTGGGTGGCTCAGTGGGTTAAGCCTCTGCCTTCCGCTCAGGTCATGATCTCAGCGTCCTGGAATCGAGCCCCGCATCAGGCTCTCTGCTCAGTGGGGAGCCTGCTTCCCTCTCTCTCTGCCTGCCCCTCTGCCTACTTGTGATCTCTCTGTCAAATAAATAAATAAAATCTTAAAAAAAAAAAAAAGATGAAAGAGACAGGGAAACAACTTCAGGACTCTCTTAGGGACAATTCAAGTTCATCTCTGATTTTTTTCTTAGAACTGCTACCTTTGAAGTTTCACAATGTCAATAAAGAGTAGGAGACATAAGTTCTCAATAAAATAAAATGCAAAGCCATGAAAGACTGGCAGTAGGACAGGGGGGACCACTGGACAGGCTTAGTCATTTGATGATACTCATTTCCTCTGTTATCTCTTACTGGTACCTCTGGGAAGCTGTTTTATTTTTAGTCTTCTGATTCAAGCACAGACAAAAACCGATTCTCTTGGTTCCCCTTGATAAAACTGAGATTAGGCAGAGTCTGGTAAGCACCAAAGAGACCAAAGAGAGGAAAAATAGTTTAGTTGATTGGCTTACTAAAGAAGTTTTCTCATTTCTCATTTTCTCATTTCCCATTTCTCATTTCTCAGTCTAGTTAACTATATTCCAGGATATCTCAAGGTCTTCCCATTACTCATGAGATGGTAATGAGACACTGTCTAGAAAATTCTCCCTTTTCATCCATAGATGTTTTCTCCTATCTCACTTCCTGCACTAAGAGATTCCTCTTTTACTAGTTAGATAGCTCATGAAAGCTATCTTTAAATAAGTATCTCTATCCACCATACAGACATAATTACATGATTGATATAGTACTCACATATAAGTATTTTCTTGTTGATTAATAAAGAAAAAAAGGTCCTAAAACCCCTCATAATCTCAACTAGCATACACAGGGGTTATGAAGCTTATCAGTCTATTTACCTGATCAGAAAAGTAGACTTTTAAAATTTTATTGCTATAAATAATAATTTCAAAATAAAAAGCATTTTCCTCTTAATCCTAAGCAAATTCTATATAATAGATATTCTGGTTAATCAAATATTTATTATAATTGTCCTTGAATAAATATTTTTGTGTTCAGGTACATTTCTCAGTCAGATAGGAAAATCAAGTTATTTAGCAATAGTTAAACCAATCTTTCCTTGCACATATCTCAAGTGAAAAATAAAAATATACATTTATATTTTCCTATGTTTCTACATTTTTCCATATTTTTATTTTCTACTTTGTATTTCTGTAAATATTAATAAATAGTAAGTTATAGATATCTGCCTCCTGGTGGCCATATGCGGTTCTAAAAGCAAAAAATACTCTAAGTCTCTTAAAACACAACAGCGATTTTGTTTCAGAATTTTTTTAGAAAGCTGTTCACTCTGGAAAGCAATGGTGGGTCAGCTTGGTACCAAGAATGGGAAAAGCAGCAATGGTAGCCAACATCAGTGCCTTCCAAGGACACTGTGGAACACAATAGTTTCCTTTTAGACTCAACTGGCTTATAAGCCATAAATATATGTACATAAACTCCAAAGAGTCCTCATTAAAACTAGTTGTGATAAAATTTAAAAGTTTAGCTGGTAATTCTAATATGTTTATTACAAATATCTTCCCTTAAGTCTCAAGGTCCTAAGGTTATAGTGCAACATGCCTTTATTACCTAGCTGAACAGAATATTCTTCATACTATTTATTACCCCCTGATATACCTCCTGATGTAAGGTCCCTTGTGTCAATCTGATATGGCCACAGAAATGTATGCTTCTTTGTTTAAGTACCTTTGCTTGGCAATAGAATAAAATCTTTTGGTAAGTGTCAAACATGATTTGACAGGAACATAGCACTGCTTACTAAAACTGAAATACAGGAGGTTTTGCCAAAATAATTTTTAAAACTATGACTTATCAAAATCTGATTCAATTTCTTAAGAGTTGCCTCAGTATCAATAATAGTAAAATATGTTATATGTCATGTCACTAATAAATATTTAACATAAGTACTTATAAGCTTATGGTACAGAATAATTTTTTAATAGAAGTCTCATGTTTCAAAAGAAGATCTTAGTGGCTAAGATTAATTTGCCAAAATCTGTAATTTTGAGATTGTTAGATGAATTAACTCAAGACTAAGTACTTAGAACATTTTTGATTGCAAAATGAGGATTTAGGTAGGAAAGTGATAATAGAAAATATTTAGGAGTTATTTCACATACCTCACAATGTTCCTTTTTCATTAGTGTTCTGCAGAAGGGAAAGGACCGAATATATATTATTTTAATACAACTAATAAATATAATAAAGCTAACCGAACCCAAATCACTGAACTTTTTTTTACTATTATTTTGAGAATATGAGTTGTATTATCATAGAAAAATGTCCTCTTAAATAATTGAAGGAAATAATAAATTTATTAAAAGAAATATTTAACTATTAAGGACTAACATTCATTTATTCATGATCTGGAGAGGGGAAAGGAATAAGTTTACCAAGGAGAAATCTGACAAAAATAACTGAAATTATCTTTCAAAGAAGAAGGAGAAATAAAGACTTTCTCACACAAACAAAAATGGGGTAATTTGTTGCCAGTAGATATGTCTTGCAAGAAATGTTTAAAAAGTTCTTTAGAGAGAAGGAAAATAGTAAAGATCAGAAACTGGGATTTACGAAAAGAAAGAAAGAGCATCAAAGAAGGAATAAGTGAAGGTAAAATAAAAACTATTATTTTTCTTATTCTTTTTTTTTTAAAGACTTATTTATTTATTTGAGAGAAAGAGGGAAACAGAGAGGAGAGTGAGCATCTGAGTGGGAGGAGCGGCAGAGGGAGAGAGAGAATCCTCAAGCAGATTCCCACCAAAAATGGAGCCTGAGGCAGAGCTTGATTCCAGGAACTGAGCCACATAGGTGCCCCTATTTTTCTTATTCTTAATCAGTTTAACAGGTAACAGCTTGTTTAAAATAAAAAGAACAATAATGTATTTGATTTGGCAACAATGATATAAGGAACAAGAAAGAAGAATTAGAATTATTTGTTATTAAAATGTACTCACACTATCCAGGAAGTGACATAGTGTTATTTTAAAGTGGACTTGGATTAGTTGTAAATGTATATTGCAAACTCTAGGCCAACCACTAAAAAAGGTAAAAAGAGGGAAAAAAGTGAAGAAACTGATATGCTAAGAGAGAAGAGTAAATGGAATCAGGTGAAAAGGTCAATTAAAAACCATGAAAGGCAGAAAAGGTGTGTAAGACAAAAACAGAAACAGAGAATAGGGCAAGAAATAGAAAACAGTAATAATAGTTATTAATTGAATTAAAGCAATTAATTTGGATGTTAATGCTCAAATGGACCAAATAATAGATTTTCAGAGTGAATCAGGAATCAAGATTCAAATATATGCTGTTTACAAGAAACCCACACTTTGTACAAAGACATAGCTTAAAAGTAAATGGATAGAGAAAAATATACCATGCTAACACTAATCAAAAGAAAGCAGAGGGGCGCCTAGGTGGCTCAGTAGTTAAGCTTCTGTCTTTGGCTCAAGTCATGATCTCAGAGTCCTGGGATCAAGCCCCGCATCAGGCTCTCTGCTCAGCGGGGAGGCTGCTTCCCTCTCTCTCTCTGCCTGCCTTTTTGCCTACTTGTGATCCCTCTCTCTCTGTGTCAAGTAAATAAATAAATAGAAAGCAAAAATATAGTTGACCCTTGAACAATGTGGAGGTTAAGAGCACCGACTGCCCACATAGTCAAATATCCACATGTAACTTTTTGATTCCCACAAAATTTAACAGCTAATAGCCTAGTGTTGACTAGAAGCCTTACCAATAACATATAAAGTCAATTAAAACATATTCTGTATGCTATGTGTATTACACACATATATATTACATGTATATATTATATGTATTGTATACACATATAATATACAATATATATTAATAATATACAACATATATAATATATAACATATATTATATACATATATAATAGACAACATATTTTAATATATAATTAATATAATATATAACATATATTTATATATGTATATTTTTAAAATTCTTACAATAAAGTAAGCTAAAGAAAATGTTAAGAAAGCCACAATAATTTATAATTATGTACTGTAAAAAATCTGTATAATACTGTACTGTAAAAATATCTGCTCAAATTTGTGTTGTTCAAGAGTCAACTATAGTTCTATTAATTCTGGAGAGAGCAGGTTTCAAATCGAAGAAAGTTATCCAGAAATAAAGAAGGGCATTACATAATCATAATGAGATCAATTTTCCAAAAAGACCTAAAATTCTTAGTATGTAGGAGCCCAACAACGGATCGTCAGACTATGAAAGGTAAAAACTAATGGAACTCAAAGGTGAAATAGATGAATCCGCTATCATTGTCTGAGACTTCTCTCCTCTACCAGAAACGAAGAGATCCAGTAGTCAGAAAATCAGTAAGGACATAGTTGAACTCAACAATATCATCAATCAACTGGATGTAATTGACATCTATAGACTACTTTATCCAACAACAGAATACATATTTTTCTCAAAATCAAAAAGTGATTTTGACTTTGACTAAGACAGACTACATTCCAGACAATTCTGCCTCATTTTTACAAAGGGACATCAGATTTAACTGAGAGTATTTCAAATAAATTATGTTGGCTGGTCTCCCATGTACAAGTGGCCAGGAAATTTTTCTTTTCTATACTATTTTATATTTAAATGACATTATAAATATATAAGTATTGGAATATTTAATGTGTCTTCATATGGCACATTTCTTATTCTTCCTTAGTGGCTTCAGAGTTCTTTTTGCCAAGACTTCTGCAGTCTGTTAAATTTTTGTTTTCCATTGACAAGATGTTGCAGGCTTCCCCTTTTATGCTATAGATCTTGAATTAGCTATTTCTTTATTTAAAGAGCACAATCTGCATGCTAAATGGCCAGGGATGCTCACTGCTACTGGGTTAGGCATAATTTTATAGGGGTTTCAGTGAAAATAGGCAAGAAATAACTAAATAAAGATAGTGTATCATAAGTTCATATTTGTATTCACATTTCAAATTTAGAATTATAGTGTTTACTTAATTTCTCTGATATTTGTATCTCTTGTACTGATATTTTTTTTCTTTTTTTAAAGATTTTATTTATTTGAGAAAGAGCAAAAGTGAGAGAGATCACACTGAGAGAGGGAGAAGAGACTTGCCTCTGGGTGGAGAGCCTGTGGGGCTTGATCCCAACACCCTGGGATCATGACCTGAGCTGAAGGCAGATGCCTAACTGACTGAGCCGCCCAGGTGCACCCCAATTTTTCTTTCTTAATGACATTTTATATGTAGTATGTCAAAGCAAATAATTTGTTATTCATATATTTAGAATATATACAGGTATATGTATATATGCACAATCATACAGACACAATATGATTACTGAAAACAATGTAGGCTTATACAAATCTTTTTATCCTTTGTGTATAGCTTACTATGGATGTACAGTTAAATTAGTGTCTTATAAAATAACTTGAAATTATTTCTCTCTCTGTGTAGTTATGTCATCAACTATATACACAATTAGGTTCATATATTTATGTTACTTTAACTTTGATTTCATTTGTTTCTTTTTTTAAAGATTTTATTTATTTATTTGACAGAGAGAGACACAGGAAGAGAGGGAGGAGTAGGAGAGAGAAAACTGGGGGAGTAGGAGAGAGAAAAACAGGCTTCTTGCAGAGGCAGGAGCCAGACACAGGGCTTGATCCCAGGACCCTGGGATCATGACCTGAGCCGAAGGCAGAAACTTAACGACTGAGTCACCCAGTGCCCCTGTTTATACGTTTCTAAAACAAAATACATTTAAAGAAATCAAGCCTCTAACTTTGTGCCCTTCATTCAATTTTCTGTCTTTCCCTTAGGTAACTTATAGATAGATAGATCGTAGAGAGACAGTATTTTTTTTAGTATTTTTAAAATTTTACTCTAAATAAATTCATATTTTTATTTGGTCACTTAAAATAAACACCTTTTTTTTTCACCTTGCTTTTTCCACTTCCCAGTACTTGTTGAAACTTACTTCATATAAAAATATTCTTATAAAATATTTATATTTTATAAAAATATAAATACTTTTATATAAAATATTCTTCATATAAAATAAAATATTCTTCATTAAAATATAAAACATTTTAATATTATATATAATATATATTATTATATAAATATAAAAATACTCTCCATTATAGCCTATAAAAATATCCTTCATTCTTTTTTATATCTGCAGAGTTCCTTTTATTTGGATAAATCATCCAATTTATGAACCCATCTTTCATTGATGGACATCTGCATTGTTTCCTATATTTTGTTCTTACCAATAGTACAACAACAAACATCACCGTGGATACATCTTTCTGTATTTTTTTTTTCCAATGCATCTTAGGAATAGATTCCTATAAACTGGATTTCTGGATCTGAATGTAAGTGCATATGTAATGTTGCCTGATAATGACAAATTCTCATTAGGAGTGAAATATTTTGCATTTCCACCAGCAATGTTTGAGTGCCTATTTTCCCACAGACTGCCAACAGAGTATTTTAGATGAGAAATGGTATGACAGTACAGCTTTAATTTGTGTTTCATTAGGTGATATGTCACTTATAATTTTCTTCTTAGAAGTATTTAGATTCCTTGCCCATTTTTCTATAATACTGTTGGTCTTTTATTTTACTCTTTTGAGAATCTTTCTATATATTAGATGTGTTAATATTTAGTTTATGATTTAAGTTAAGCATATTTAATGTATAATATTTTTCCCAGTGTCATTTAAAACATTTTTATTTTGGTGTTTTTATAAAAAATATTTTCCACTTTATGTAGTAATGTATCAGTCTTTCTCACTATTACTTCTGGACGTTGAATCATAGGAGAGTTTTTCCTATTCCCAATTTGTAGATGAATGAATGCTTTCTCTGTTTCTTTTGTGATTTCACTTTTTTAATATTGAAATATCTAGCACATTTGGAATGTATCATGATAGAACAAATCAAATTTTATCTTTTTTTTAAAGATTTTATTTACTTGGCACAGGGGTGGGTGGTGGAGGGAGAGAGAGAGGGCATAAGCAAGGGGAACAGCAGAGGGAGAGGGAGAATCAGGTTCCCAGCTGAGCAGGTAGCTTGATGTGGGACTCAATCCCGGGACCCTGGGACAATGACCCCAGCTGAAAGCAGATGCTTAACCAACTGAGCCACCCAAGTGCCCTGCAAATTTTATCTTCTTTTTTTTTTTTTTTTTTAAAGATTTTATTTATTTGAGAGAGAATGAGTGAGAGAGAGCATGAGAGAGGAGAAGGCCAGAGGGAGAAGCAGACTCCCCAAGGAGCTGGGAGCCTGATGCGGGACTCCATCCTGGAAGTCCGGGATCATGACCTGAGCTGAAGGCAGTCGCTTAACTAACTGAGCCACCCAGCTACCCCAAATTTTATCTTCTTTCATATGTCTTCTCAGGTATACTAACACTACTTTTTAAAAGGTCTGTCTTTTTAATACTATAAAGATAACACCTCATACATTTGGAATGCCACCATTATCATATATTAAATAGTCAAATACAGTTGAGTCTATTTCTGTAATTTGTATTTTCTTCTATTTTTAATATGACTATACAAGGAAGAATCATGTACCTTTTTATTTTTTTACTTGTCTTATGCAAACTTTATTTTTTATTTTACTTATTTATAAATTTAAATTTAATAAATTAACATTAAATGTATTATTGTTTTCAGAGATAGAGGTCAGTGATTCATCAGTCTTATATAATGCCCAGTGCTCATTACATCACATGCCCTCCTTAACCCCATCCCCCAACCCTCTCCCTTCCAGCAACCCTCAGTTTGTTTCCTTTGATTAAGAGTCTCTTATGGCTCATCTCACTCTCTGATTTAATCTTGTTTTATTTTTCCTCTCTTCCCCTATGATCCTGTTTTGTTTCTTAAATTCCACATATGAGTGAGATCACATGGTAACTATCTTTCTCTGACTGACTTATCTTGCTTAGCATAACACCCTCTAGTTCCACTCCATGTCATTGCATATGGCATGATTTCTTTCTTCTTTTTTTTTTTTTTTCCTGGATGGTTGAGTAGTATTCTAGTGTGTGTGTGTGTGTGTGTGTATACACCACATCTTATATTCACATCCTATTATATTTACATCCTACACCCTTTTAATTATAGTGATCTTATAATATGCTTTAACATCTGCTAAGCCCAGGAGACATCATTTACACCACTGCACCTGTTCCCCCTTTTCTTCCTGAGTAGTTGTTGCTTATTTGTTTTTCCAAGTTAACTTTATAATCAAAATTTAAGCTCCAGAAAAAATTTTGATATTTTCATTGGAATCATATAAAATTAATACATTAACTTGTCGACATTATTTTGATACTCAGTTTTTCTTTTCAAGAACAAGATTTGTTTTCTATTCACTTAATCCTACTTTTGTATCTCAGAAGTAATTTATAGTTTTTGCTAAATAGGTTTGGGCATTTCTTTTCAAGTTCATGCCAAATTTTGAGGGGTTTTGGTGGTGAGTGGTTTGTTGATTTTTGTTTTTACTATAGTGTATAGGATCTTTTCTCCCATTAAATTTTGTTTATATGTATGAAGTTCATTGAGTATTACATTTTGAATTAATCACTGTACTTTCTCTATGATACCTCTTGGTTTTTAATCATACGATGGTTTTAACTTGTTAAAAAGAAAATTACAAGTCCAAATTGCATCTCTTAGGTTAAGATCCCAAGTCAGTAAACCAAGACTTAATGCCTAACTGGAGTATAATTTCAATACCCCAGAAATGTAAACTTCAACTGGTCAACATGAGAATATTCTGGTCAGCACCAGGAAATTTGCTGATAGACTCTCTCTATTCCCATTAGAAGGGTAACTTTGCCTAAAACAATGGTTTCTTTGCTAATAATTTCCTTTTTTCTATTCCTTCTCCACCTTTAAAAACCTTTCCTTTTTTGTAGCTCTCTGCAGCCCCTATTTGCTAAAGAAGATGCTGATGGTTCATGAATTAACAACGTCAATTAGATCTTTAAAGTTTACTCAGTTGAATTTTTGGTTATTTATCAGATTTTGTGGCAGTGACAGGATCTGAAGTGGATATCCAGTAGCATTTGGGGACAACAAGGAACACAGGCATGGTACCCTGAACATCTGAGTTCACTGTCTTTCATGCCATTTCTCAGGGCTGTGGGTAAACTCCTTTGCATTCTCAGTTCCACTCTCTGTGCATTTGAGTTCCTTATTGAATTGGCTTTCCTTTAAAGGCAGGTAAGCTTGAGTTGGCAGGTGGTTCTCCCCAGGGCAAACTGAGCTGGTAGTTTTGCCTGGAGCTCAGTTGAGCTGACAGAAGGATATGCCCAAGCCAAGCCCTTAGCCTTTCAGACCACAATTCCCTGGGTAGAAAACCTCAGCAAGTTTCCACAGGAATTGGTGATGGTGCACACAAGGCCTTCTCATGGCCGGAACTCAGTAACATGTCTTCATTACTGCCAATACACTAAGTTGCACACGTTTCTTTGTTCTGTTTTATGCAAATAAAGGCTATTGCTGAGGCAGGGGATCTTGGAGGCCAAAAAGCCTCAAAAATTGGTGGGCATGGGGCGCCTGGGTGGCTCAGTGGGTTAAGCCTCTGACTTCGGCTCAGGTCATGATCGCAGGGTCTTGGGATCGAGCCCCGCATCGGGCTCTCTGCTTAGCAGAGAGCCTGCTTTCCCCCCTCTCTCTGCCTGCCTCTCTGCCTACTTGTGATCTCTCTGTGAAATAAATAAATAAAATCTTTAAAAAAAAATTGGTGAGCATGGGTAGAGCATTTAAAGGCTGTTAGAGCACTCACCACCTCCAGAGAACTCCTATGATAGGATGTTAGACTTAGAACAGGTTAGACTGACACGAGGTTACCCGCCAACCCCAAGAAAACTTCCATGAAATGAGGTACACTATAAAACACACACAATCCTCAACCCAGCAGCATATCCCTTTTAGCTATTATTTTGGCTCTGGGAAGCCCAAAGTCCTAGAAGATGGGATCCTTAAATTCTAAAAAGTCAAATATGCCACCTTTCAGCACCCCAGCTTATTTTCTGTCCAGAAAGTTGCAGACATCTAGCAAAAACAGCAAAATCTGGGGCACCTGGGTGGCTCAGTGGTTAAGCCTCTGCCTTTGGCTCAGGTCATGATCTCAGGGTCCTGGGATTGAGCCCCGTATCGGGCTCTCTGCTCAGTGGGGAGCCTGCTTCCCTCTCACCATGGGCCTCTCTGCCTACTTGTGATCTCTCTCTCTCTGTCAAATAAATAAATAAAATCTTAATTATTTTTTAAATAAAAGAAAAAACCCAGCAGAATCTTACTAAGCTTCTTTTGTGTTTTAAGGATGCTGGGCTTGGTAACTGTCAGGTTGGGGGTCCCAAAATAAGGCCAGACAGAAATGTGAGTTGCATCCCATTTGTGGATAGATATGGCTGGACAAAATTGTGGGTTAACTCCATTTGTAGCCAGGATCCTACCAAACTGTTGCCAGCTGTGAGGGGAATTACAGCCTAGAAGTATAGTGACCTTTATGAAAAATGCTTCAATTTGATAAAATTTAAGAAGTGCTTTTAAAAACAGGAGTTCCCTGGGGTGCATAGTGGCTCAATCAGTTGAGTGTCTGACTCTTGATTTCAGCTCAGGTCATGATCTCAGGGTCATGAGATTCAGCACCACATCAGGCTCCACACTGGGCAAAGGGTCTGCTTGGGATTCTGTCTCTTTCTCTCCCTGTGTCCTGCCCTCCCCCCAAAACAAAACAAAACAAAACAAAACAAAGGAACAAACAAAACCCCCAGGAGTTGCCAAATTAAATAGAATGTGATACCTGTTTTAATGGGCAAGCAGGAATTTCCAAAAGGCTTTTAAAATTCCAAACTGTTCTCATTAAAAGAATCATTACAAAAGGCTAATGAAAAATTAAAAATGTAAAAGGTATCTAAAACAAGACCGTAAAATTGATGTAACTTCTACTGCTTCCCTTTTTCCTCCATTAAGTACTCATTCTTTAAGTTGTCTCTCCACTCTAAAAAGACTACAACCACAAACAAAAGTCTGTAAGTTAATGACCTTAGAGAAAACCCCACATCTACCTTCAAAGAAAGGCCTCCATATGGGCCCCTTTCCAAGTTACCAAAATGAGGGATTTTCTGGTAAACTGTTATGTTATTCCCTTAACGACCCAAGGGAAAATTCTGGTAAACATTAAGGCCAGCAAAGGGCGAAAACTCTTACCAGAATCAGCTCTGCCAAATATGTCGGTAGGGGCCTGTTGAAAGAGGAAAATAAAATTTCATGTTGCCCTTTCCTTTCCAATCCATTGATCTTTTCTCTCCCAGAGGCAGTTATTGTCTTCTTGCTTTTCCCATTTTCATAACTGGGTTTGGCTCTCTGCCTGCTGGGATGTGCAGGTTGTTGGTTCTTTCTTTTGGCTATCTCTGGGAGTGACTCTCATTATAGGATATACAATTCTTAGTGACTACTACTGACCCTAACACTAACTTGACTAAACATAAACCCCCTCCCTGGTTCTCAATAAATTTTTATTCTTATTGTAGATGCCAATTATACCTCCATTTTCCACTTGATTTTTTATTGGGTAGCATTTGTGCTCGTGGCAGCCAACACAAATAGTACCCATAAGCACTTGAAAACCAGACCACATACATAGTGACTTGGAAAGGTTTATATTTGCAGAGTACTAGTGAAATTTATGAAAAATTTTAATCTAAGATTCTTAAGTTTTTTACATTCTAGAATTTTAGTAAAAGGGGTTGTATTTCAATGATTGTTCTTGTCTACTACTGTCAAGTTTAGGAAATGTAACAGCTAACCAAGGCTTCTCATCTCTTCACCTGCTATACTGTACTTACATTACCCAAGGCAACATAATCAGCAAATCTTACATTTCTGAATATTATTATATACATGTTCTGCTAACAACAACAAAAAATGGACACTGCTATACTATTGAAATAGTTTCTCCTTTTCAAGTGCCAGGGAAAACTCTGGCTCATTCCAATAAATGATCTGAATTTTCAAGCGCTGCACATGTCAGCATTCCAGTAAAGAACAAGGACAGAAGGGAGTTGTTTCCATGCACCCAAAAAATTCACAGGCTTGAGCTGACTTGTCTTGTGTACTCAAGGAAACCACAAGTGGTGCTATACTGTTGAGAACCAAAATACTGCCTGCTATTCTTAACAGAATTTAAATTTGTCTCCTGGCTGTCCTGCAGTTGCCTTTGTCTGTTAAGCAAACCACCAAACGGCCTCTTTATGTCCCAGTTTGCCTCTTAGGTTAGGCTATTTGTTTAAAAAGCAGTTTAATTTAAAGAATAACAGAATTATTATTCTTTCCTAACTCTGGCTGAGAACAGCCACATTTGTTTTTTGAAAAAATAACAAAAAATGTGATTGAGAATAACATAAGAGTTTAATAACAAAATTTCTGTTACAAATCCACAAAGAATATTTTCCGCAGGAAATAAACTTCTATCTACAGTTGCCTCAAAAGATTTACTATCCTGAGGATATGGGATAAAGTACTACTAAAGGCCTCAGGCAATTATTTTGATTTCAATTGTGGTTGAACATACCCTGTCACATTGCTCTGGATCTGTCACAGATTAAATATTTTGCAAGTTTTGTGGACTATAAAATTTGGCTATAAAAAAAAAGCCATCCAGTGAGTGTCACTAGGCAAATTATGGGGTATGCTCTCCAGCTCCTAAAATTATACAGATAGAATTAGAGTAAAATGAAATATCAAGGACAACTTGAAGAGAATAAGTGTGTTACTAATGGATAATTAGAGTCAGGAAGCAGGGGAGGGACAAACATGGATTAAAGGTCTCTGCACCTGGCCCTTGAATGTTGAATGCTCTTACCCTCTATCATCTAGGAGGAGATTAAGATGCATAGAATTAGCTCACACACACACACATACGTATGTACGTATGTACATATATCTCTAACAGAGTGAACTGAATATGAACATGCAATAGACCATTCATAGTTGATAGCTTTGGAAAAAAGGAGCTAATTCTATGCATCTTAAATGTTAAATTTAACATGAACAAGAAATGGATATGGCTTACATTTTCCTGCATATTCTGATTAAGCCTTGAATTTGGAGCATTATCAATGAAACACAGCAACAAACTTTGAGAGACATAATAGCAAGCAAATATTCATTCACATGTGGCAAGATGAGTGATACAGCGTCATGAGTAATGATGTAATGGTTTTAAAATTATATTTGGGAAACATAGACAAGAAGATCTGTTATATTTTCAATACAATTTTCAAACAGCCAAAAAAAACACTGTCATAACAATTATTGTGATGGGAGACATGACATTAACCAAGAATGGCACATTTCACAATAAATGTGAAATAAAAACATGACAAAATGGTTCTGTAACATAAACAGGAAGAGATGGGATCTGGATACTGCAAAGAATATGCATGTGCACTGCCTGTATATTAAACAAATAATAAGGGCCTCTTTACTACCTATTATTCTAAATTTAGATAAATAAATCTCCATTTATCACATTGGTTCATAAAATTTGTTACACATTTTTAAAATGAAATTGTTAATACAGTCTTCACTGTTGACCAAGAAAGAGCAAGCAGGACCAAATATACATTCACATCTTGGACATAATGACAAAAAAAAAAAAAAAAAAAAAAGAAAGAAAAGAAAAGAGTAGCATTTTTATCTAAAAATATAATGGATAAGCAAAATATTTTTAAAATCCATCTGAATACAATTTAACATTATCCTCCTTATCATAATCTCCTATAAGGTATACTGTGTGCCCTTTTACCTTTGTATAGCTTTTAGCAACACAGCCCTTGCTTTTTTCTGTTTCTTTCTCTTGCTTAGGCTTTTCAGTATTGAACCTTCCCAGATCCATTCAATTTTTCTGATATGTTTTTTTAATTAAAGTTCTTGAAGCTATCCTCAAAACCATGCTTATGGTATGTATGATTAAGAAAGGGAAAACTTCAGTAGGGCAGAAAAGCTCTAAGTCTGCCATATTATTCTAAAAGATTCTGCCCTCTAGTTTTCTTCCATGTATTAGGAGAAAGGGATTATGGAACTATGATTAGATTTTTTTTTTTTTTAATTTAAAACATAACTTTTGACTATCTGTGTATAAAAGCCAACTTTCCTTTCCTGGTATGAATTTTAGTGCTACTTACAGTGTTTTTTAGTACTTCAAACTGATTTACTTAGAAATCAGAATTATCCCTAAAAACCATTTGATATAATGGTTATATCATATAATAACCATCTGATATATTCTCAGCTATCTATGTTTTCTGAATCAAATGGCCTTTTTGTTACGGATGCAAGTTTATGTTAAGTGGGGCTTCTAAAATACATAGTCAAAACCCTTCACAGATATGAAATTTATTTTCAAAATAATTTTACCACAAGAGGAAAAAAAAAGAATAGATTGAAGTTGATCATGGCCTCTAGCTCTGAAGAATGGTACTAATCACTGACAGAAACTGGGGAAGCTCTGAAGGAAGAAAGACTTTTAGGGAATGTTGGTAGATTTCAGTACTATATATTTTATTTAGGATCATGATGGTATATTCAAGAGGAAACATCTTATTTTTTATTTTTTATTATGTTCAGTTAGCCAACACAAGAGAAAACATTTTATAGGCCATCCTAAATGGGAATGCCTAGAGCTCTGTCAGCAACTATGTTATTAGCATTATGATTACTTGTCACAACACCATGAGAACTGGGCACATGTTTCTTTCTTTCTTTTATTTATTTATTTATTTTTAAGATTTTATTTATTTATTTGTCAGAGAGAGAGAGAGAGAGAGAGAGCACAGGCAGGCAAAGTGGCAGCAGAGGCAGAGGGAGAAGCAGGCTCCCCGCTGAGCAAGGAGCCTGATGTGGGACTCCATCCCAGTACGCTGGGACCATGACCTGAGCCGAAGGCAGCCACTTAACCAACTGAGCCACCCAGGCATCCCTGGGCACATGTTTCTTAAATACTTTTTTTGCCACCAGTGGATTCCTATACTAAAAATATAGTACAGAAATATTCTTCTAAGATCTATCTATATTCTTGTTAACCCCATGCTCCAATTTTCTTGCTCTAATGAGTAATGAATAGAATACTTAACTATACCATCTAACTTCCCCACCTTCTGTCTTTTATTATAAATATTGGCAAAGATTATACGTCTACTACTCTATCCTAGTATCTACAATCCTCCATTCTTCCTTCAAACTCTTTCTTTCCCTTCCTTCCTCCCTCCCTCCCTCCTTCTCTCCTCTCCTTTCCTTTCCCTCCCTCTCTCCCTTCCTCCCTCCGTCCTTACCTCTCTCCCTTCCTTCCTTCCTTCCTACCTTCCTTTCTTCCTTCCCTCTTTCTCTCTTTCACCAAATCTCCCTTTCACAGAAAGTTCTCAGATTTTGAAACAAAAGAATATTTTTATAGACCATGGAACCTCAAAATCATAGCAGAACACAAATTGTCAACTTTGTATGTAATCTTTCATAGTTCTTTCTGTGCATAGGCTAAACAATACTAATTCCCAATGAAAAACCACTAGGGGGTGACCAAGCATCATTTCCTTTTCTTCTCTTGCTCTGGTTACTAATATTATTTAGGTAATACTATCATTTATAAATGTTTTACTCTCAATTAATTCATTAGTATTCCTGAAGATTTTCCAAGTTACTAGAAATATCTGAACAAAACTGAATTCAATAAAAATTATTCACAAGAAGTTTAAGTACTTCAAAACACCACATGTTGTTCAGTCTTAAACAAATCTTTGATTAAGCAATTGCAGTCCTCTTAAAATCTGAATAAAGGTCAAATGTAAACTGGATTGTTTACTCCACCAGAAGTGAATTTTGTTTTCTGAGATAATGTATTACATAAATTAACAATAAGCCTGAAAATTTAATATGTAATTTGAAAACAGTGATTCTTGAGAGATTTCCTAGCATTTATATAATATATCAAATGCTAGCATATTGATTTGTTATTTGATATATTATATAAATGCTAGGAAATCTCTCAAGAATTTGATGTATTATATAAATGCTAGGAAATCTAGCATTTGATCATTATATAAATATATAGGAAATCTAGCATTTGATATATTATATGCTAACATAAAGAAAATGAACTATAATAAATGGTAAGTCTGTTTTGAAAGAAGTAATCAATTGGTTTGCACACAGTTAAATTTGTTTTATTCAGTTTTTTCCTGGTTTACCTTGAGAAACCTTAATAGAATACAAACTAGTAATCACAAATAGAAAAATTCTAATATCTTTAATTAAAAAGAAATAGTTTTAGTAGTTTTAGCTCTCAAAGGTCTAAACTTAATAAGAAATTAGGGAAAATACAAATTAAATTATCTATTGACATTTTTGAAACAATGAGCAAGTATACAATAAAGAGGTCTTTTATTTACAAAAATGGAATAAATATTTATTTGAATCAATGACAACAGAAAGAGAAGTGGTTAAAAAAAGTACTTACCTGTCAATTCTCTCAGCCTTTGGGCCAGGAAGCAGGCTACTATAAATAAGCAAGTCAAAAAACACTGCTGGAGTCAAACTACTGAGCCTTGAAAAAATAAAATCAGGTTCTGTCATTTACAAACTTCACACCACTCACCATAGCACATACCCTACCCAATGTCCATAAACCCCCCCTCCAAACCCCCCTCTGCCCAACAACCCTCTGTTTGTTTTGTGAGATTAAGAGTCACTTATGGTTTGTCTCCCTCCCAATCCCAACTTGTTTCATTTACTCTTCTCCTACCACATTAACCCCCCATGTTGCATCTCCTCTCCCTCATATCAGGGAGATCATATGATAGTTGTCTTTCTCTGATTGACTTATTTCGCTAAGCATGATACCCTCTAGTTCCATCCACGTTGTCGCAAATGGCAAGATTTCATTTCTTTTGATGGCTGCATAGTATTCCATTGTGTATATATACCACATCTTCTTTATCCATTCATCTGTTGGTGGACATCTAGGCTCTTTCCATAGTTTGGCTATTGTAGACATTGCTGCTATAAACATTCGGGTGTACGTGCCCCTTTGGATCACTACGTTTGTATCATTAGGATAAATACCCAGCAGTGCAATTGCTGGGTCATAGGGTAGTTCTATTTTCAACATTTTGAGGAACCTCCATGCTGTTTTCCAGAGTGGTTGCACCAGCTTGCATTCCCACCAACAGTGTAGGAGGGTTCCCCTTTCTCCGCATCCTCGCCAGCATCTGTCATTTCCTGACTTCTTAATTTTAGCCATTCTGACTGGTGTGAGGTGGTATCTCATTGTGGTTTTGATTTGTATTTCCATGATGCCAAGTGATATGGAGCACTTTTTCATGTGTCTGTTGGCCATCTGGATGTCTTCTTTGCAGAAATGTCTGTTCATGTCTTCTGCCCATTTCTTGATTGGATTATTTGTTCTTTGGGTGTTAAGTTTGCTAAGTTCTTTATAGGTTTTGGACACTAGCCCTTTATCTGATATGTCATTTGCAAATATCTTCTCCCATTCTGTCAGTTGTCTTTTGGTTTTGTTAACTGTTTCCTTTGCTGTGCAAAAGCTTTTGATCTTGATGAAATCCCAATAGTTCATTTTTGCCCTTGCTTCCCTTGCCTTTGGCGATGTTCCTAGGAAGATGTTGCTGCGGCTGAGGTCAAAGAGGTTGCTGCCTGTGTTCTCCTCAAGGATTTTGATGGATTCCTTTCTCACATTGAGGTCCTTCATCCATTTTGAGTCTATTTTCGTGTGTGGTGTAAGGAAATGATCCAATTTCATTTTTCTGCATGTGGCTATCCAATTTTCCCAACACCATTTATTGAAGAGGCTGTCTTTTTTCCATTGGACATTCTTTCCTGCTTTGTCGAAGATTAGTTGACCATAGAGTTGAGGGTCTATTTCTGGGCTCTCTATTCTGTTCCATTTATCTATGTGTCTGTTTTTGTGCCAGTACCATGCTGTCTTGATGATGACAGCTTTGTAGTAGAGCTTGAAGTCCGGAATTGTGATGCCACCAACTTTGGCTTTCTTTTTCAATATTCCTTTGGCTATTCGAGGTCTTTTCTGGTTCCATATAAATTTTAGGATTATTTGTTCCATTTCTTTGAAAAAAATGGATGGTACTTTGATAGCAATTGCATTAAATGTGTAGATTGCTTTAGGTAGCATAGACATTTTCACAATATTTATTCTTCCAATCCAGGAGCATGGAACATTTTTCCATTTCTTTGTGTCTTCCTCAATTTCTTTCATGAGTACTTTATAGTTTTCTGTGTATAGATTCTTAGTCTCTTTGGTTAGGTTTATTCCTAGGTATCTTACAGTTTTGGGTGCAATTGTAAATGGGATTGACTCCTTAATTTCTCTTTCTTCTGTCTTGTTGTTGGTGTAGAGAAATGCAACTGAATTCAGTGCATTGATTTTATATCCTGACACTTTACTGAATTCCTGTACAAGTTCTAGCAGTTTTGGAGTGGAGTCTTTTGGGTTTTCCACATAAAGTATCATATCATCTGCAAAGAGTGATAGTTTGACTTCTTCTTTGCCGATTTGGATGCCTTTAATTTCCCTTTGTTGTCTGATTGCTGAGGCTAGGACTTCTAGTACTATGTTGAATAGCAGTGGTGATAACGGACATCCCTGCCGTATTCCTGACCGTAGCGGAAAAGCTTTCCGTTTTTCTCCATTGAGAATGATATTTGCAGTGGGTTTTTCATAGATGGCTTTGATAATATTGAGGTATGTGCCCTCTATCCCTACACTTTGAAGAGTTTTGATCAGGAAGGGATGCTGTACTTTGTCAAATGCTTTTTCAGCATCTATGGAGAGTATCATATGGTTCTTGTTCTTTCTTTTATTAATGTGTTGTATCACATTGATTGATTTGCGGATGTTGAACCAAACTTGCAGCTCTGGAATGAATCTCACTTGGTCGTGGTGAATAATCCTTTTAATGTACTGTTGAATCCTATTGGCTAGTATTTTGGTGAGAATTTTTGCATCTGTGTTCATCAAGGATATTGGTCTGTAGTTCTCTTTTTTGATGGGATCCTTGTCTGGTTTTGGGATCAAGGTGATGCTGGCCTCATAAAATGAGTTTGGAAGTTTTCCTTCCATTTCTATTTTTTGGAACAGTTTCAGGAGAATAGGAATTAGTTCTTCTTTAAATGTTGGTAGAATTCCCCCGGGAAGCCGTCTGGCCCTGGGCTTTTGTTTGTTTGGAGATTTTTGATGACTGTTTCAATGTCCTTACTGGTTATGGGTCTGTTCACGCTTTCTATTTCTTCCTGGTTCAGTTGTGGTAGTTTATATGTCTCTAGGAATGCATCCATTTTTTCCAGATTGTAAAATTTATTGGCGTAGAGTTGCTCATAGTATGTTCTTGTAATTGTCTGTATTTCCTTGGTGTTCGTTGTGATCTCTCCTCTTTCATTCATGATTTTATTTATTTGGGTCCTTTCTCTTTTCTTTTTGATAAGTCTGGCCATGGGCTTATCAATCTTATTAATTCTTTCAAAGAACCAGCTCCTAGTTTCATTGATTTGTTCTATTGTTTTTTTGGTTTCTATTTCATTGAGTTCTGCTCTGATCTTTATGATTTCTCTTCTCCTGCTGGGTTGAGGGTTTCTTTCTTGTTCTTTCTCCAGCTCCTTTAGGTGTAGGGTTAGGTTGTATACCTGAGACCTTTCTTGTTTCTTGAGAAAGGCTTGTACCGCTATATATTTTCCTCTCAGGACTGCCTTTGTTGTGTCCCACAGATTTTGAACCGTTGTGTTTTCATTATCATTTGTTTCCATGAATTATTTCAATTCTTCTTTAATTTCCTGGTTGACCCATTCCTTCTTTAGAAGGATGCTGTTTAGTCTCCATGTATTTGGGTTCTTTTCAAATTTCCTCTTGTGTTTGAGTTCTAGCTTCAGAGCATTGTGGTCTGAAAATATACAGGGAATGATCCCAATCTTTTGATACCAGTTGAGACCTGATATAGGACCGAGGATGTGATCTATTCTGGAGAATGTTCCATGTGCACTAGAGAAGAATGTGTATTCTGTTGCTTTGGGATGCAATGTTGTGAAGATATCTGTGATGTCCATCTGGTCCAGTGTGTCATTTAAGGCCTTTATTTCCTTGTTGATCTTTTGCTTGGATGATCTGTCCATTTCAGTGAGGGGAGTGTTAAAGTCCCCTACTATTATTGTATTATTGTTGATGTGTTTCTTTGATTTTGTTATTAATTGGTTTATATAGTTGGCTGCTCCCACGTTAGGGGCATAGATATTTACAATTGTTAGATCTTCTTGTTGGACAGATCCTTTGAATATGATACAGTGTCCTTCCTCATCTCTTATTATAGTCTTTGGCTTAAAATCTAATTGATCTGATATAAGGATTGCCACTCCTGCTTTCTTCTGATGCCCATTAGCATGGTAAATTCTTTTCCACCCCCTCACTTAAAATCTGGAGGTGTCTTCGGGTTTAAAATGAGTTTCTTGTAGGCAACATATAGATGGGTTTTGTTTTTTTATCCATTCTGATACCCTGTGTCTTTTGATTGGGGCATTTAGCCCATTAACGTTCAGGGTAACTATTGAGAGATATGAATTTAGTGCCATTGTATTGCCTGTAAGGTGACTGTTATTGTATATTGTCTCTGTTCCTTTCTGATCTACTACTTTTAGGGTCTCTCTTTGCTTAGAGGACCCCTTTCAATATTTCCTGTAGAGCTGGTTTGGTGTTTGCAAATTCTTTCAGTTTTTGTTTGTCCTGGAAGCTTTTAATCTCTCCTTCTATTTTCAATGATAGCCTAGCTGGATATAGTATTCTTGGCTGCATGTTTTTCTCGTTTAGTACTCTGAATATATCGTGCCAGCTCTTTCTGGCCTGCCAGGTCTCTGTGGATAAGTCTGCTGCCAATCTAATATTTTTACCATTGTATGTTACAGACTTCTTTTCCCGGGCTGCTTTCAGGATTTTCTCTTTGTCACTAAGACTTGTAAATTGTACTATTAGGTGATGGGGTGTGGACCTATTCTTATTGATTTTGAGGGGGGTTCTCTGCACCTCCTGGATTTTGATGCTTGTTCCCTTTGCCATATTGGGGAAATTCTCTCCAATAATTCTCTCCAATATACCTTCTGCTCCCCTCTCTCTTTCTTCTTCTTCTGGAATCCCAATTATTCTAATGTTGTTTCATCTTATGGTGTCCCTTATCTCTCGAATTCTGCCCTCGTGGTCCAGTAGCTGTTTGTCCCTCTTTTGCTCAGCTTCTTTATTCTCTGTCATTGGTCATCTATATCTCTAATTCTTTCTTCTGCCTCATTTATCCTAGCAGTGAGAGCCTCCATTTTTGATTGCACCTCATTAATAGCTTTTTTGATTTCAACTTGATTAGATTTTAGTTCTTTTATTTCTCCAGACAGGGCTTTTATATCTCCCGAGAGGGTTTCTCTAATATCTTCCATGCCTTTTTGAGCCCGGCTAGAACCTTGAGAATCGTCATTCTGAACTCTAGATCTGACATATTACCAATGTCTGTATTGATTAGGTCCCTAGCCTTTGGTACTGCCTCTTGTTCTTTTTTACGTGGTGAATTTTTCCGCCTTGTCATTTTGTCCAGATAAGAGTATACAAAGGAGCAAGTAAAATACTAAAAGGGTGGCAACAACCCCAGGAAAATATGCTTTTAGTCAAATCAGAAGAGATCCCAAATCGTGAGGGGGGAGAAAGGGGATAAAAAGAGGTTCAGAAAGAAAAAAAAAAGAAAAACAATTAAAAAAAGAAAACCAATAAAGAAAAAATATAAAAAGGAGAATATATATATATATATTATATAAACTAGTTAAAAACGTTAAAAAAGAAAAGGGTAAAAGTTAAAAAAATTTAGCAGAAGAAGAAAAAAAATTGGGAAAAAGAAAAAAAATTAAATTAACTGCAAGGCTAAAGAATCATGGGGAGAAAACCATGAGTTTCATGCTTTGCTTTCTCCTCCTCTGGAATTCCGCTGCTCTCCTTGGTATTTAAACTGCACTTCGTGGTAGGTGAACTTGGTCCTGGCTGGGTTGCTTGTTTATCTTCTGGGGGAGGGGCCTGTTATAGTGATTCTCAAGTGTCTTTGCCCCAGGAGGAGTTGCACCGCCCTTACCAGGGGCCGGGCTGAGTAATCCGCTCAGGTTTGCTTTCGGGAGCTCTTGTTCTCTGAGGGCTTTCTGTAGAGTTCCGGAGGACGGGAATGAAGATGGTGGCTTCCCAGTCTCTGGCCCAGAGGAGCCGAGAGCCCGGGGCCCCACTCCTCAGTGCGCCCTCAGAGAACAGCGCCCAATTACTCCTGTCACCCTGGCCTCCGGCCTTGCTCCGAGCTCACCGAGCCTGCGACCGGTTCAAGGTAACCCCGAGCTTAGAGCTCACTCTTCAGCTCTGTCTCTGTAGCCAGCTTCCCCGTTCTAATACCTGTAAGCTCTGCGACACTCAGACACCCCCCCATCCTTCTGTGACCCTGCGGGACCTGAGGCCACGCTGACCTCGCGTGGTCTTCACCCTGGTTAAGCCTCTGGAGCGATGTCCCTCAGAGGAACAGACTTTTAAAAGTCCTGATTTTGTGCTCCATTGCTCTGCCGCTTGCCGGGAGCCGGCCCCTCCCCCCGTGGTCTATCTTCCCATTTCTTTGGATTCACTTCTCCGCCAGTCCTACCTTTCAGAAAGTGGTTGATTTTCTGTTTCTAGAATTGCTGTTCTTCTTCTCTTCGATCTCCTCTTGGATTTGTAGGTGTTTGCAATCTTTAGATAAGCTATCTAGCTGATCTCCCGCTACCTGAAGTAGTCTCAGCCTGCTACTTCTCAGCCATCTTGACTCCTCCCCCCAGTACTCCTGGATTTTTATTATATTCACTGTTGATGCCACAGAACAAGTGAGTAGTTTCCTATATAAGGGACTGATTTGTTCACCTGGTTTTCTCACTGTTCTGGATTTCTGACAGACACATTCGTCTTGGTCTCCTCCTCCCACAAATGTAGAGGCAGTTGTACATGTGTTTCCTGTTGAGTCTTTGATGCTGTGCTTATCACTCTTGAGTAATGAAAATACAGAGTACAGTTCTGAGTTTTCATTCTATTTAATTTCAAGAAAAAGATACTTAATTTCAAGGAAAAAAATAGTAATTGGGAGTTTACATGAGTCTTTTTTTTTTAAGGTTTTATTTATCCATCAGAGAGAGAGAGAGAGAGACAGTGTACAGAAGCAAGGGGAGTGGCAGGCAAAGGGAGAAGCAGGTTCCCTGCTGAGCAAGGAGACCAATGCAGAGACTTGATTCCAGGACCCTGAGATCACAACCAGAGCCAAAGGTAGACACTTAACCAACTGAGCCACCCAGGCATCCCTACATGAGTCTACTAGTAGTAAATTCTGATATGCCAGATACTCTCTTAGGTATGTTCATGTATTATTTGACTTAGTCTTTGCAACAACCTTTTGAGGAGCTACTATTACCTCTAATGGAGTTTGTAAAAGTTGTCAAAAGTTGTCAAAAGGCAATAGGATCATGATTCTAATATACATCTGTCCTTGTCTAGAAACTTAATTTAATCAAAACAGCCTTTTTTTAATTTAATCAAAACAGCCTTTTTAAGTAGATAACTTGCCCTACCCTTAACAATTTGGCTAAGTCAAGGTATTACTAATAATACTTAAGATCGGCTTTATATTATCTATTGTAGCTATGGCTCAAGCAATGCAAAGATAGAATTTTAACAAGACATTTTTGGTGAAGCAGGCCTACCCAGAGCCATTACTTCCATAAATGGCTAAACAATACTAAAAGAATCTCGAAATGTTGACGTTTTCAGATGAAATGGGTCCTACAGTTAGTATAAAGTACTTGTTTCATGAAAGAAGAAACTGAAGGTGGAGATGTTCATTGATTTGCTCAAGAACCGCATGGCTAGTTAGTGAAAGAACTGGGCTAAAAGTATAGGAATTCAAAAGGATCAAGAACACTAATGTCAAACCTCCTTGAATACATTTTTAAAAAGTTAAGTCTAAACTACTATGAAAGGAAACTCACATTTATAAACAGATTTGTACGAAAATTATTATAAAATAATATCTGTATTAAATGAATAGCATACATATCAAGAGATCCCAAATATAACCATGAAAGAGAAAAATTTTATCAAGAAGGTATTCATGTTCATTTTTCATCTTTGGATTCATTACAACCATTAAAAAAAAAATGCATTCTTAGTTCCAATATGTTGTCAAATGGCCAAACAACTAGTTGTGTTAATGTTTGAATAAACAATAAGTTCATCTTCGACCTAATTTCTGCCGGCTGCCTAGTTATTTCTATTTTTAAAAAAGATTTTATTTATTTATTTGATAGACAGAGATCACAAGTAGGCAGAGAGGCAGGCAGAGAGAGCGGGGGAAGCAGGCTCCCCGCTGAGCAGAGAGCCTGATGCGATGCAGGGCTCCATCCCAGGATCCTGGGATCATGACCTGAGCCGAAGGCAGAGGGTTTAACCCACTGAGCCACCCAGGAGCCCCTAGTTATTTCTATTTTTATTAATGAAGTAAATAAATCCCAAACTGTCATTTTGCTTTACTGTAACAATTTTTAAAAACTTAAATGCAAACTGTTTGTTTGGTATAGTTTTTCAGGTTTTAACAGATGTACAGACTCATATAACCACTGTAACAATCAGGATACAGAATATTCTGTATTTCTATCACCATAAAATACTCCCTTGTGCCATCCATTTTTACATACATTCTGCCTCTTCTATCCTTACTCCCTACCAACCACTAATCCATTTTCTGTCCCTGTAAACTTGACTTTTCTATGTCAAATACATGAAATAATATAGAATATAATATTTTGAGACTGGTTTCTTTCACTCAGTATAATGCATTTGAGATTCACTTATATTGTTGAGTGTATCAATTATTGCTCTTTTATATTCCTAAGTGTATTCCATTGCATGGACATGCCATTTACTTTATCTGTTAAGCTGTTGAAGGACTTATGAGTTGTTTCCAGTTCTGGTAATTATGAATAAAACTACAAAACTTATGCACAGGGTTTGTGTGAACATAACATAAGTATTTATCTAGGATAAATACTTAGAAGTGGCTAGGTCAAGTGGTTAAATCTGTATTTAACATTATAAGAGACTGTCAAACTGTTTTTCAGAGTGGCTGTAGCCTTTTGCATTCACATCAACAAAATATGAGATTTCAAGTTGCTTTGTATCCATGCTAGTCCTTAGAATTGTCTATTGGTTTTTATTTTAACCATTCCAAAAAATGTATAATATTGTACAGTGGTTATCTTGTTGTTTTATTTGCATTTGCCCTGTGAGCTATTCAGAAATGTATTGTTTAATTTCCAACTACAGGGAGATTTTGCATGTATCATGTTCATTGATTTCTACTTTAATCTCACTATGGCCAAAGATATACTTTGGTGATTACAATTCTTCCAAACTCTTAATGTTATCCTTTATCTCGGTGAATGCTCCAACTGCCTTTGAAAGAATTTGTATTTCCACTCTTTTTGAGTGGAGTGTCTACAAATGTCAATGGATTCAACTGACTGTTCTGTTTTTTAAACATTTTTGATTACTGTTTTATTCCCTCGTTAGTTATACAATCTAAATGTTATATCCCCTTGGTTGCACTAACCCTTCCAATAATTATATGTCACTCAAATCCTTCTAATTTTTCTTGTTGCGAAGTACTCTCTGCCTTTTGTTAACAACAGTCAGGCTTTCTTGTGATTAGTGTTTGTATGGTTATCTTTTCTCAATTTTTTATTTTTAAACCACCAATCATATTTAAAGCACATTTCTTATAAGCAGCATATAGTTGGTTCTCTTTTTTGTTGATTCTAAGTTACTCTCATAAGTGGTATGCTGAAACCACTTGCATTTAATGTAATTATGATATGTTTGGATTTATGTCTATTGTTTTATTATTTATGCTTGTCTCCTCTATTCTTTGTTAAGTTATTCTATTTTCCATTTCCTGGTTTTTTTTTTTTTTTTTGGATTATTTGAATATTTTTTGAGTAATCCATTTTAATTTATTTTGGGGTTTGACTATATTTGTACAGCTACTTTAGTAGTCGTTCTATGGATAATAATGTAAATACTTGCTTTTCACATTATAATTAAAATTAGTATTTTAGTACTTTTAAGTGGAATGTAGAAATCTTCTCACTATACAGATCCCTTAACTCCCCCAAATACTGTGATTGTTGTATTATTTCACCTATGAACACTGAAAACCCTGTCATAATTTTTTGTTCTTAATCATCATACATATTTTAACATTAAAAGAAAAAATGGCTCTATTATTATATTTACCCAGAGATTTATCATATCTGTTGCTTTTCCTGCAATTCTGAGCTTCCTTCTAATATCTTTTCCTTCCACCTGAAAAACTTCTTTTGGCATTTCTTTTAGAGCAGGTCTGTTGACAACAGATTCTTCTAGTTTTTGTTCACATACGAATGTTTTAATTTTTCTTTTGCTCCTGAAGAAGAGTATTTTCGCTGATATGGAATTTTAGGTTGACTGTTTGTTGAGGAATGTCATTGAAAAGATGTGACCACCAACTGACCTGTGAGCTGGACAAGGGCACTTGGAGGCTCTTCACTCCCACTCCCTGTCCTTGGAATGCAGATTCCACTTGCCTTTCTTGCTCTCAGCAGCTGTTCCAAGGATATAGCTTTGAGATAGTGATGTGGTGTTGAGAACACCTGCACAGCACATGTGACTGAACCTAGTTAAGGCCTCTTCATAAATATTTAAGATTTGGTGGACAGGTATGGGGATCGACCTATCTTGCTATCACCCAAGACAAGCCTTATGTATGAGGTTTCTTTGCTTATCAAAACTGCCACCTACCAACCTGGAGTGGCCTGCCTCTTTCTTTGGTCTCTCCCTGCCCTCCACTTTTGGGGCCCAGTTTCAGATAATATCCAAGAAGATCCTAGAGAATTTCAAGCCACCCTATGTCATTTCTTGCAGCATTTTAAAATTGTTTTTTTACTGCTTAATGACCTCCTGTGGTTTTTAATGAAAAATCCAGCTATTCAAATCATGATTTCCCTGTAGTAGTTCATATTTTTCTCTGGCTGCTTTTAAAGATTCTTTCTTTGCTTGATTTTCAGCAGTTTGATTGTGATTTATTTTTTTCCCTTCTAAAATACCTAGTCGATTTTTTTCTACAGATTCTCTATCTCTACTGAGACTTTCCATGTTTCTATTCAATAGAAATTTTCCTTATTTCTTAGAGCATGGTCATAGTAGTTGCTTTAAAGTCTTTGATGATCTTCAACACCTAGGTTATCTCAGAGTTGATCTGTTAGACTATTCCCTTGAAGGTTCTTGAAATTTCCTTGTTTTTTTTTTCTTTCTTTCTTTCTTTCTTTTTTTTTTTTGTTTCTAGTGTTGAGTAATCTTGGCTTCAGTCTCCCTACTCTACCACATTCACCCTGTGACTTGAGCTGAACTCCAAGGCCAGTGGCAAGAGGATAAAGAGAAAAAACAAAAGCAATCCACAGTCTTCAACCATAATCCCTCTAGTCGGAGACAAGGATTGACCTCTTTTAGAGATTTAGGGTTTTTTGGGCCTCTGCAACTGCCCTGCTACCATGAGACTGTAGCTTCAAGACTGGAGTTTGCCTGATGGCAGGGCCAGAAGAGAAAACATCCAGTGGATTCCCCTTCTCTCTCTATTCCGTGGACACTCCCCTTCTCACTCCTCAAACCAGACAGATTGCACTTCTATTGAAGCTCTTTTTTGTTTTTGTTCATGCTGGTGCACAGTTCTGAGATTTGGACTGCCTTTCAGTTTGGGCTGGGAGGTTAAAAACAATAACAGGAAACTCACTGACAAATCGTACATTCTCTGAGTAGTGCCTTTCTTCTCCAGTCTCACTGCTACCATATATTTTTCAGAGTCTTCAGATAGCTGCTCCATACCTCTGTACAAGGATTTTAGTTGCATTAGGTGGGAGAGACAGGGGACAAAGTCCTTAACCAATCCTGGAGGTGCTTCACAGTATTTTAAGTCAGAATAAAACTACTTGTGTTAAGAAACATAATTATGTATTATATATTAAATTTTATGAATAAATATGGCATATATTTGGTATTTCAAAGATTTATTTAGGCTAACAATTTATCCATTATAACATTAGTAAAGATTGAATTATGTTGGCTAATAATTACAGTATCTGTAAATAGATTTGTGAGACAATACAGAACAAAACATGGCCTAACACATGCATAATTCCAGCCAATATTTGTTAACGTCATACTATGTACTAAGTGTTTCACCTGAACTTCCACATTTAATCTTCATAGTAACCTTGTAAATTAGCTACTGTTATACACATCTTATAAATGTGGAATGAGTGGCTCAGAGAAGCTCAATCCATTTTTCAAGGAAAGGAAGGCTACAAATCCAGGTTTGTTATGCAGGGGTGGATTGACAAACTTTCCCTTAAAGGGCTAGATAGTAAATATTTTAGGTTTTGCAGGCCATGCAGTCTCTTATAAATACTCATCTCTGCCATTATAGTGGGAAAAAAGGTATTTGTAAATAAATGTGGATGGCCATATTCCAATAAAACTTTATTTATAAAAACAGGCAACTGACCCATGTACTGTAGTTTGCCAACTCCCGCTCTAGAGACCAAAGGTCTAATCACTATTCTGCTCTATTTCTTTTTCCCACACAATCATCTTTCTACCACCCAGCTCTATGAACTTGACCTCATTTTATTTTATGACCAAAAAAACTAGAATCAACTGTGACTACATTACTGTTACTAGAAATATATGTACTCTTTGAAGTCAGATTGAGTTTTTGAAATTTGAGATTTCTGAAACTATTTTGTTGTTTTTCACTATTTTTGTTAAATCAATCCCTATAACTGACTGAATGAGATGAATTTCTAATTCAGCAAGTACCTCTGTAGAAAAACACAGCCAGCCAGAAAATATTATGCAAAAAAGGTCACTGACTCTGTTACTTTCTGAGGTAACAATGTTTCTTAACATCAATGTTTCTTAACATCAATACAAAATTACATTGGAAGCTGCTGTTGGATAAGCAGCCAAATAGAATTTCTGCCTTGACAAATTGAGAAATGGCAAAGGGAATTGAGGGATTAAGAAATGGCAAAAATAATTTATGGAAGAGGAAAAAAGTGAATTCAACATTTCTTTCCCTGGAGAAAATAGCATGAAACATTTTACGACTTAACCTTATTTTAAGTTTTTCTAAATTCTTTTATTTTCAATACAACATTCAATCTAATTCTATCAATTTATAGATTTTTAGAGTCCTAGCATTCATAAAATATATTAAACTTTAACATATTAGTCTGTCTTCCTCATGTTCACCTTTTTACTTGGAAAACATAATATTACATTTTATTCAATTTTATAGCCCATATTACTAAAAGTAAGGATAAATGTTCTACATAGAAGACACTGCTGTTTAAGAGTGAAACATTGGACTGAGATGTGAAAATATATGAAAAAAATCATTTGGCTATTTTGAAAGTTCTATCTGGAAATACATATAAAATAATAAAAAGAAGATATCTTATTTTCAATTTTAAAATTTAAAAAAAAATTTTTTTAAAAATTGAAATTTAAATTCAATTATTTAACATATAGTGTATTAGTTTCAGATGTATAGTTCAGTAACTCATCAGTCTTATATAATACCTAGTGCTCATTACATCATGTGCCCACTTTAATGTCCATCGCCCAGTTACCTCATCACCCCCATCCCCTCCAGCAACCCTCAGTTTGTTTCCTTTGATTAAGAGTCATTTATCATTTGTCTGATTTCTCTCTGATTTCATTTTTTATTTTTCCCTCCCTTTACCTATGATCCTCTGTTTTGTTTCTTAAATTCCACATATGAGTGAAATCATATGATAATTGTCTTTCTCTGATTGACTTATCTTGTTTAGCATAATACCATCTAGTTCCATCCAGGTTGTTGCAAACGGCAAGGTGCCATTTTTTTGATGGCTGAGTAATATATACACACACACACACATGCACCACATCTTCTTTATGCATTCACCTGTTGATAGACGTCTGGGCTCTTTCCATAGTTTGGCTATTGTGGACGTGGCTGCTATAAATGCTAGGGTTCAGGTGCCCGTTTGGATCACTACATTTGTATCTTTGGGGTAAATCTCTAGTAGTGTGATTGCTGGGTTGGAGGGTAGCTCTATTTTCAACTTTTTAAGGAACCTCCATACTGTTTCCAGAGTGACTGTATCAGCTTGCCTTCTCACCAACAGTGTGAGAGGGTTCCCCTTTCTCTGCATCTGCGCCAACATCTGTCATTTCCTAACTTGTTAATTTTAGCCATTCTGACTGGTGTGAAGTGGTATCTCGTTGTGGTTTTGATTTGTATTTCCCTGATGCTGAGTGATGTTGAGCATTTTTATGCTGTTGGCCATCTGTATGTCTTTTTTGGAGAAATGTCTCTTCATGTCTTCTGCCCATTACTTGATTAGATTATTAGTTTTTTGAGTGTTGAGCTTGATAAGTTCTTTACCTCATTTTCAAAATTTGAAGAAGTGATTTAACTTTCCATTTTAGGAAGTTTCTAATGATAAAAAAATGCTATTAATTCATGATGTGGCTCAGCTATCTGTTTTAACTTCACCTAGCAGTAAGTTCACCTGTGTAGTGATTTTGTTAAAAATTGGTATTTAGAACCAAAATTTAATAGCTGTGTTACATACAAACTGGAGAAGCTTATATAAAAGAGTTTAACTATATCTTTAATATTTTAGCTTCTAAGTATCATACTCAAACCTGTATTTTCAATGTATTGTTCTTAATACTAAGTTTTCACAAATCTACTATACATGTAGATGTTTATGGGAATGGTATTGAGGGAATAAAAAATAATTGGGTCTGACTTCCACATTGAAATCATCATGGATTGTGGGGAATGAGGACCAAGCAGCAGGGATAAAGTTGATAATTCAGTAAAACTATGTCCTTAGAATCAGATATGACCAACAGAATATAAAATCTATAAATTGGCAAAATTCTTTGGGAAAAAAGTTCAATTTAAATAAACTTCTGAAGGATAGACTGACCTCAAATAGGTCAATTCTGTTCTAGAGTTGTGCTAACACTGTAATGCTGCTGAAATTTTTAGCCAGACTTCACAGAATTATTGGGCAAGGTGCTCATCAGTTGGGAGCACAAAAAGTAATTTTGTAATTTCTCTCCATTGTTGTCTCTAAGGAAGAACTATAAAGTGTTTGTTATAAAGACACTTCACTGGGTAAAAACCCCAAAATTCCAACATAGAATATTCTTTTCCATTTTTGCGTTTTTAAGGTCCATTTGTAAAGGATATAGAATGAAAACTACATCTTTAATTTCAAAATAAATTTACTTTAAATTTCGTGGCTAAACTGGTACTACTAGGAAATCTCAGTAAATAAAAACAGTAAAAAAAAAAGTATTTGAAACCTCAAATTGTTAGACTTCATATTTATATAACACATACCTCAATAAAGACCCAGTCATATTTATTTTTTTTACTATGTGGAAGTATAAAGCATAAACTCTATATTAATTATTTCAACTCTGGCTGTGAAAATATATCTGAAGCTAGAATCTAGAAGCTTCAGTTAGGAATTTAATGACAAATCTTGAAAGAATGAAAGACAATTGCCATATTTGTTTTTGAAAAAAAGAGTCATTATAATTGCTAGATAGATAAAGAAAAGTTTATGGTTATTTATAATTCCAAACCAAAAAAAATTATGTTATATCTATCTTATTCTGTATCTCTTTTTCCATAGTTGTTTTTTAAAATTTACCATTATTTACCACTTAATTTTTATCTATTTGCTAAGAGAGTCAAAGTACTTTAATAAAACAGTGAAAATACTATTATTTATAGTTTTAAGAATTTTCACTTTTAACTTTGAGGCAATGATAGTTTGTTATAGGGAACTTCATTTGGTTTGGAAATGTATGTTGGTTCATTTAACACTGAATCTTATATTGAAGATGATTAAATTTACCCCCTGAACTTGTGATAGTTAACTCATTATCTTTATTCTGTAATTTCCCATATACAAATGATTTGACTTGTTAGTAACCCCCCCCAAATTTTAGTTCTCCATATCTTGCTACAGAAATATCTGTAAAGAACACAATAATTTTAACAATTTCTAAAAACCATCACAAATCTAAGTCTTTCTTTGACAAAATACATTTTACGCATTATTGAAGATACCATACTTAACATTATATTTTATCTTGAAGTTTCCCATTATTATAAATTATCAAATGCATATTTTTGTTTCAAATGAATTTCTTTGTCAATTTCCTATTTCTTCCATTAGCATTTCCATTCTTCCAATCACCCAGACTAATCACCTTAATTTTCTAATTTGCCTTCAATTTGAGGTCTCACCATAAATTGCTTTTACAATTCAGTTTCAAGAGAAGTAATTTCTGAGGAATCACTTACTAATATCTGATAAAAAAAGATTCTGTGACTCAGTTTGTTTATTTTTAATTTGGGTAAACTTAATTGCCAAAATGGCATGGAGTTACGGTTAATTCTCAATTATAATAGCCATTTTATCTAGTTTGGGTAAAACTGACATACAAATTATTATTCAAAAAATACCTAATGAACATGTATTATATGTAATAAGTTAAAACGAGTTTTTATTTTAATTTTATTTATTTGATGTCCATGATTTTTAATGGTAAGATTATATTTTAATGATGTTATTAGAAGTTGTTTTAATACTCCTGGAAGTAGATAACTGCATGCAGATGACATGAAAAAAATGCATCTGACCCATCCACAAGTCCTGTGAATTCTCTTTGAAATATTTATTGTATCCTTTTTGATTTCCATACTAATATTAAGGAAAGACACACTCTGCCTCATTATATCAACTTCTGCACACACACACTCTTTTTGGGTGACATTTCACAGTAAGTCACTATAAATTACACTGCTATACACACTGTATGTCACTTTTTAATATTCCAATACTGTGTTTAAATAAATGCCACGTGGACTGAATTCTGTTCTAAAATTCATATGTTGAAGCCCTAACCCCCAATGTGACTGTATGTGGACATAGGTCCTTTAGAAGGTAGTAAAGGTTAAATGAAGTTATAAGGGTGGGAGTCCTACTTCAATAGATTGGTGACCTTATAAGAGGAAGAGAGAAAGAGAGAGAGAGATCTTTGTCTCTCTCTCTCTCTCTCTCTTTTTAAGATTTTATTTATTTATTTGACAGAGAGATAGAGAGCCAGAAAGCACAAAGTTGGAGGGAATACAAAGGAAGAGGAAGAAGTAGGCTTCTCACTGAGCAGGGAACCCCATGCAGGGCTAGATTCCAGGACTATAGGATCATGACCTGAGCTGAAGGCAGACACTTAACCATCTGAGCCACCCAGGTGCCCTGGTCTTTTGCTTTCTACCAGTGCAAGAACACAGCAATACATTTATTCTTTTTAGGCGACGAAGACAGCCTTACCAGAACCTAACCATGCTGGCACCCTGATCTTAGACTTCAGCCTCCAGAATTGTAAGAAAATAAGATTCTGTCCTTTAAGCCCAATCTATAGTATTTTGTTATGGCAGCCCAAGCTGACTAGTATAACTTATATTATATAGTTCAACTAAGCTTTATTGTAGTTCTAACAATGGAACTATTGGCTATTAGCCCAACCTATAATAAAAAAATAGCATTTTGTTTCACATTTTGCTACTATTTTTTGTGGGTGATCTACTTAAAGGCACCCTTTGGTGGCTAGTATAATTAGCAAGAGAAGATATGTACACTTGTACCCTGGAGATGAGTACTATTAAATATTATAAACTATACTCCTGAATCTACCAATTCTGTTACTACAATAGGCCAGACAATCATCCTTTTCGGTTTGGGTAATTTCCAGGTTCTTCCAAGAGATTATGCTATTCACTTTCTCTACCAGACATATTAATCTCAAATTATACTTTAAAAAAAAAAATTTACTCTGTATAAAAATCATCAAAGCTGAAGTACTTTCACTGTTTATGAAATAAGTTTCAGTTTGAAAGCTTCACACTCATGATCCTCTATAATCTGGGCCTAATTTACATTTCCCACATATAATAAGTACTCAGTACATAGTTATCTAATGACCTTATCACTCTTGCCTTGTCCCGTAGTTTATCCTGTGATCGACTCGCTACCCAAAATGCCTGTCATAATCCTACATATCTTCCTAGAACGAATACAAAATGTATTTCTTACAAGAAACTTTTCCAATTCCAAACCACGTGGACATTTTCCCTATAATTACTCTGCCTCTTTTGACTGAAACATTTCATTCTAGCAGTGTATGCATTGGGGTATGTGAATATGTATTCGTAGCATTTTTTTTATATCTATCAACTCACCTAGATTGTAAACATCTGTAGAGCGTCCACTCTCTATGTTCAGTATTCTTCATCAGTCCTTTCCTCGAAACTCAGTCCCAGATAATCTCTCTACTTTGAATATTTAGTACAAGTTTCCTATAGTTTTCATTTGGTCATTAATTATATCCAATATGCTATTAATTTGCTATGTGTTATTATATTCTCCACATGCTCTTGCTCTATTAACTACATTCTAAATTCCTTGAGGTCACAGGCTTTTATTCATTTAATGTCTAAAACTGAACTATGTAAAATTTTATGTATGTGAGACATAAAATTATAGCCTGGAGGGCAAAGGGCTAGAAGACAGAAGACCTCAGTTCTATTCCTTGGTTTAGCTAACCAACCATTCATGTTAGAAGTCTTTTAATAAATCTTTCTGAGTCTTTCTAAAATAAAGTTGTAGTGAGAGGAGATTGTTAAGATCGTTAAAAATTTATTTTTTTATATTGGGCCATGGTCTGCCTCTTCTACAGTGTCCAAACTGATACACTAAGAGATGAAGTATGTCTCTCTTTAAAAAGAGGATGGGAACAAAGAAGACCTCTAACAACTAGAAGCAGCCAGTGGAATATTTGAATATGACAAAGGTTATATAAAGATTACGAATTCTTCCAGAGAATATTCTTGGCTTTACTTTATTGCTTTTTAGGTGTTGGTTTACCCACCTATGTGGGTAAGCATGGGTTATTAATCAGGGTTCTCCAGACAAACAGAACTGATAGGATGTATGTATGAACACATATATGTACACATGTGTACACATATGTATTGATGTGCATATATACATATGTGCATAAAACATGTCTATATGGAGTGTGTATACACATATATATGGAGAAAGAGAATTATTTCAAACAACTGGCTCACATGATTGTGGAACCTTTCAAGTTCAAAATCTGCAGGGCTATGCCATAAGGTTGGAAATCCAGGGTAGAGTTACAGTTTGAGTCCAAAGGCAGAATTCCTTCCTGCTCAGGGAAAGATAGTCTTTGTTCAACTGACTGGATGAGGCCCACCCACAATATAGAAGACAATCTGCCTTATTTAAAGATGACCAATTTAAATGTTAATTTCATCCAGAAAACACCTTCACAGAAACATCCAGAATAATTTCTGACCAATTATCCAGAAACTGTGGCCAAGCCAAGTTGACATATAAAACTAACCAACACACATAGATTCTGTCCTTAATAGAAACAAAGAGTAATTCACATAATTTTCTTTTATTTCATTCATGGACAGTTTATCAGTCCTCTCTTTCCTGATCTGAAACTTGAGAGAGTAGAAATCCAATGCCTTCCCTTGCCATTCTCAACAGGCTGACTATTCTTATTAAGAAAAAGCAGTTAGGCTATGGTATATGGATCTCAAGTCAGATAATCTATTCACATATCCCAACCCAGTATCTATTCACTGTAACTTTGAAAAAGTCACTTAGTCTTATGGAATTTCTATATCTTCAACATGGAAATGGTAAGAATAACATTTACCTCATGGATAGGTTATGAGGACAACATAAGACTATATGGAAAATGGTATGAATAGTAACATATTAACCCTAACCATTATATTTTAAATAAAACCTCTCTGCCTACTCAAAAGAACTATTTTGAAAACCACACCATTCACTCATATCCTATTCAGTCATTTAGCAAATATTTATTGAATACCAATGACTGAAGTATTGCACTAAGCTTCTGAAAAACAACAATGCCCTATGAAAATGTAGATTATCAAAAGCACTGAATAGTTAATATCCCGTATAGTTATTATCAACTCAAGTACAGCTGGGCATGGGATGGAATAACTTTTAGTAATAACACTAGGTCATTAAACTGGCACTACTATATACTTATAAAGGGATCTTAGGTTAGGTTCCCCAGAAGCAGGGACTGAGAAGGGGATTCTTGCATAAGTGATTTGTTAGAGATGACTCCTCTTGAGTGAGAGAAACAGGTTAGGGCAGTAAGAGGATAAATAAGCAAGGATGTGGTCTTATATGAAGACTGGCTTCAGCTCACCTTGAATCAGAGGCTAGCTTGTTGTACCCAAGAGTCTGTCTTTGGCTGTGAGATGCCCTTCTGATGATGAAGGCCATAATCTCTTAGGTATGGCAGTACTCTTCATAAGGAAGGCAATTCTTTAGAGAAGGAAGTAGCTAGCTTTGGGTTATCAGCTAACATTCTCAACAGCTGGGCTGGATACACCTTCTAGTAAAGGGGATTTGAAACTGGCAATAACAACCTCTGCTACAAAAGGACACTGATGTTCATAATAACAGAGGCACTGCAAAGGTGTTAAGAGCTCTCCAAATTCTTGAAAAAAAAAAGAAAAGAAAAAGATTGACATTCACTGTCATCTTTTACAGTTTTGAAAACTGGTCCTTCCTTCAATTATATATAAATTAAGTTCCTATGAATACTATTATTTTATTATCTGGAATTTCTCTTTCTTATGAAAATACAAACTTTATTTTGTTTTGAAAACAGAGCCAGAGGAAATCTTTATTTCTGTTTTCTTGATTAACTGTTAGCTGCTAAGAGACACAGTGTACTTAAGGCTTAAGCAATGCTATGTTACTTAGAAACAGTAAGCAAACAATTGTTGGATTCATACTACAAAATTAGATAGACAATATAGTAAATTTATTCTAAATAAGAAGTATGTTCTAAGTAAGAAGTAAATAGAATAGTGTACTTTCTATGTAAAACTGTAATAAGCAATTTTTCTAAAAAGATAGGTTTGCAAATGTAGACATTTGAAATAGTTTATGGCAGATAACTCTAATAATATGCATAGCTACAATGAAAATTAAAGCTTTAGTTTTTCCCTTTTACCCGTTTGTTCTTAAAACCAAGTAATCAATTATATTAGTAATTGCATATATTCATAGGGTGAATTCTCATACAGCTGTTTTCATTAAAAGGTAGCTGGAGAAACTATAGTATCTAATAATTGTTTTAAGTAACAGACCCATAAGCCCATAAGGCTTTTAAAATCATAAAGAAGTACCAAGATATTCACTTAGGAGATTTATAATGGAAGACTTTTCCTTTTTTGTCCTTAGTATAAATATCTTAACATCATCATTGACATTACATAACATTTATTTGTAATACATT
Source organism: Lontra canadensis (assembly GCF_010015895.1). NCBI lineage: Eukaryota > Metazoa > Chordata > Mammalia > Carnivora > Mustelidae > Lontra > Lontra canadensis. Next base: position 10,989,256 of record NW_022631031.1, on the reverse strand, counting down.
AGAGCATTTTTAAGAAAACTCTTTTAAGAGCCCCTGGAAACTGCTATGATTCATAAGGCCGGGGGAAAGAACTCGTGATTTTTTTTTTTTCTCTTTTTTTCTGTTTCTCCTTCTCTAGGTGGGAAAAAGAGCACCTAAAACACTTGGCTCTTCTGGCGACAATAGGCAAAAAGCTGAACTTCATAATGTGTCAAAACAGTTCTAGGCATTAGTTCTAATTTGAATTTTTAGAGTTACCCCATAACATACAGGACACTAGAAAAAATATGTTTTTACTGTCCTCCCTAGTCTGTATCTAAATTGTCTTTGTTTTCTTAGGAATATATTTGGTTATACCAATAGAAAAATGCATAAGCAAATACTCTTATTATGTAGAGGTGAAGAGAACCCTAATAAAAACTCAGATTAACAGTTCATAAGAAAAATATATTGATGCACTTGGCAGAATTAAAGTTAAAAATTTCTGTTAAATGAAAGGTGTCATAGACAAAGTTATCAAATATTTCATAAACTGAAAAAAGATTATTAAAATAATCAAAATAGCAAGCAGTTAACATCTAAAATATACAAGGAATTTAAAAATCCATAAGAATAAATAAGAATCCCAATATAAAACATAAATAAAACCAGGAAATTCATTGAAAATCAAATCGGAATTAGCAGGTATATAAAGAGATGCCAAAGTCTTGGTTTTCAACAGATTGGCAAAAATTAGGGGTAGGTCAGCTATTAATGAATTATGGGAAGATGAATGCTCTTGTACATTGTGATGGCAGTACATACTGGTACAACCATTGCAGAGAATAATCTGGGCATACTTACTAGAAATGAATATGATCCAATAATCCATTCCAGGAACACATCCCAGAGAAACTTGAGCCCAGGTTCATAAGGGGATAGGCTCAAAGATGTTCATTGTAGAGGCATCAGGGTGCCCATCACTACAGAAACGGGTAAATAAAATGTGGTATATACATACAGTAATTCAGCACACAGAAGCAATAAACTAGTGTTATATACAGGAGCATGGGTGAACCTCTAAATGAATATTTATTTAAAAATTACAAATTGAAGGGCGCCTGGGTGGCTCAGTGGGTTAAGCCTCTGCCTTCAGCTCAGGTCATGATCCCAGGGTCCTGGGATCGAGCCCCGCATCGGGCTCCCTGCTCAGTGGGGAGCCTGCTTCCTCCTCTCTCTCTGCCTGCCTCTCTGCCTACTTGTGATCTCTGTCAAATAAATAAAAATTACAAATTGAATGAATGCTACAGTATAATGTCATATATATAAATTAAGAACAGATGCACATATAAAATAGTATAACATATGTTTCAAGGAACTACACATATCCAAAGATACCTGTGAGCTTTGAACTTAAATGCAGTTATCATGGTGCTTATAATAAGAGGTTGGTATAGAGTTAAAATGGTGGATGAAAAGTCTAAGTAATAAAATGGTGGAAGAAAGATGACTTTGTGTAGGCAGTTGACATATGTGCTGTACGCTGGTAAGTATTATTAACTCAACACCCTGCATCTGAGATTAAAAATATGTGAAATATAGAACTATAATGCCTGTAATTTATAACTTAGAAAAATTTTACATCATGAATAAATATATTTAATTACTCTTCTTGTTTCTTTACCAACTACCCCCAGAGCATGCCAGACTTCCATTAATTTAACTGTTATGTCATTGTCCCCCTCATCCTCGGTGGTCTTTACATATCCAATGACATCCTTCAAGATATAATTTAAGTTCTACTTCTTTGTAAGACCTTTTAAATTGTTCTATTCAGGCAAATGTCCCCTGATATCTTAAGCTATACCAAACCATCTAAGACTTAATAATATATTGCATATATTGTCCTCTATCTATCACTGTATTATGCCTTGCCCAGGGCTTCCTCTACTAGATGTTAACTGCACAGAAATCAGAGAGACCTCTTTGGAGCTTCCAGTTGTGCCAGGAACAGTGCTGTGCATACAAGAGTATTTGGATTAACAGATTTTCAGATAAGATTTGGGATTGTGGCGGCAAGAGATGGATAGATGGGATCATAACTGAAGGTTGAAAAAAATATATCCTATTGCTGCTGAGAACTACTTTTGGAAGTGGGGAGAATAGAGATCCCTTTTGGAATTGGAGTTTCTTTTGGAACTAGAGGAGAAAGAGTAGAATAATCAATATCACACGGTGAATGAAGTAGCCTTCCAATCAATGAAGGAGATGAAGCTTGCTTTAACTTCCTCTTTCTTTTCTTTTCTTTTCTTTTCTCTTCTCAGTGTTTCCTTATTTATTACTACCACTATTTTTTTTCTCTGAACACTTAAAAATTTTCTTTTTATTTTAATCTACAAAATAAAACTAGTAAGAGCCAACGCAGATGTGCTTCCTCCATCTTGGGAAAACTGTTCCATAGTTCTTCTCCCTTTTTAGGGGAAATATGCTTCTTTTGTTTTTGATTAAAGTTATCATTTTGTTATGATTACTAAATGTGTGAATTACTAAATTATAGTGGGTCATTCCTCTGGAGGCTGTGGAGATAAGAAACTCCTTATATAATGGGAGTTGATAAACTGGGTCGGATTCTCACTGAGATTCAGAATTGCATTTAGCTATGCTCTGAAAATGATTTCAACGAGAGCCAAATGTTGTCTCAGAAAGGGAAACTGATCTTTGGGTAAGATCCAACAGGAGGCTGGAGCTTTGAAACAAGAAGATACATGTGGCTTGCTCAGCCCTTTGAAAGGTCCAAAAGAGATGTAGATTGGCTCCAGGAAATAATGATGGAAAAGAAAGTAAAGCAAGGCATAAAGAATCAGGTAGATGATATGGTAAGGCAGAGTCTTAGCTACTTACTAATTAGCTACTTACTAATTTTATCACCTGTATTGAGTCAATACATCTCTGAACCTTTGCTTTCTTTTTTGTATGATAAAGAGGTGAGAAAATCTTTATTTTTCATTCATCTATAAATGTTGCCATCAGCTAAAAAGAACACTTGGCAGCTATAAAAATATGAACAGATAAGAAACATAAGGGAAGGAACTGAGCTTCATTCATTTTAGTAACTGACTAATAAAGTAATGGGCCTGAAATATATATAATAGGTACTCAACAAATATTTGTTGAATAGATGGATGAGAAAAATGGAATAGATCAAGAGGAAGTAAAGTCAGGAGAGAACACCAAGACCAGGCTCTTAGGCCACGCATGTAGGAGGCAGAGGATGGAATTTAGGAAGGCAAATAAGAAACGGTCTTTTTTGCTCAGAGGTCAGGACCAGGAAAAAAGCTTCAGGAGCCAGGATAGCTGTAGCATAAAAGTGCTGAGAGCCTATTATCTGTACAGAAGATTAGCAAGCATGTTTTAAAGAATTAAAATCCACAATAGTAATGCCTACAAGTATACCTTCAACAACATGTCTGAATATTTAGAATTACATTTAAGGCAATTAGAAGGCAAGGTGAGTAAGGAAAGTGAGGAATGTCATGAAATTGCCATTGGTAAAATCAGACAGACCAGACTTTAAATCGAAGTTACATTCACTAGGAGTATATATATGGCAGAAAATTAATCTGAGACATCTAGAAAATAAAGAATTAATTCTGAAAAATGAAAATTATAGTATCTACTCTGAAGAATTGTTTTGAAGATTAAATAAGTGAACATATGAAAAGGACCTAAAATATGCCTAACATGATTTTAAAAAATTGTATTGTTATCATTATTATTGCCTTATTGTTTTTATGCATAATAGAGTATGTATTAGCCAACTCAATCTTTGGCTTGAGTTCAGTTCAAGAACTTGTAATTTGTAAACTAAATTGCTTCTTTATTTTTGGGTTTTCTTCCAAGTGTGTTTTTTTCCTCTCTTGTGCTCTTTTAAAAGTCCAACCCATCCACTCCCCCATAATTCTAGCTTTGTTTTAGCAGCATCAAGGAAAAAAAGACATTTCTACTTAGGCCAGGGAGGCTAAGTGGCAGATGGCTATGATCGGGCCAATAAGGCCTCAGATCTCAGATGTTAGAGGAACAGAAAAGTCAGAGCAGAACTATGGGAAGAAACAGGAACGGTGGAAGTTTTCTTTTACGTGACTGTAAGAGATGAACCATACCAGATTCAACTACTTAGATAACCTTCCCAAATAAGAGGTGATGTCCCCCTCTAGTGTTTGTTTCTAGTTTATATAGTTGACCCTTGAAAAGCACAGGTTTGAACTGTGAGAGTAAACTTACATGGGTTTGTTTTTGTTTTTTAAAATAAATACAGTACTGTAAATGTACTTTCTCTTTCTTATGATTTTCCCAATATCATTTTCTTTTCTCTAGCTTACTTTATTGTAAGAACAGTATATAATATATATAATATACAATATAGGTGTTAACTGATTGTTCATGCTATTGGAAAGGCTTCCATTCAACAGCAGGCTATTAAGTTTTTGGGGAGTCAAGAGTGATACGTGGACTTTCCACGGTGAAGGTGTCAGCACCCCTAGCCCCCATATTATTCAAGGGTCAACTGTAATAACGTCATTTGAGTGGGGAGTAAGAGGACGATTGTTTCCTAAAGGCTACTGCTTTGTAAGATACATATTTTTAACAGTAAACAAAGTTAGATATGATGTGAAAACTCTGCAACTGAACAGATTAATAAGAAAATTAATATAAGACCTGTTACAGAAGTTACATTAATACTGATAACTTGCCAGTAGATACACTAGAGTTAATAAATATGGTTTATCATTGCTAAATCAGATTTTAAAAGAAACTTAGCTCTAGTGAAACGTGTTAAGACTGTTAAAAGTTTTAGCTAGTTTTGAAGCTACCTTCATCCTCAATAGGTTTTGGACTCTGACAGAAATAGGCCTCATTCTGTAGTTAGTTCCGCCCTTAAACTCCCTGATCAAACATAGTCTTGGTGTTAGCTCATAAATTACAAAGCCAGCAGACTATTTTAGTTAAAGGATGATTAAGTATAGGGCCTGGATAGGTCTGGAGTAGATGAAGATGAAGGGTGGTATGGGTTTCACTTCTAATTTTCGGCCCAAGCTTTCAGGCTGAGAAAATTGTTTCCAAGTGTTCAGAGCAATCTCAGTTCTACAATCCCAGACACAAAGTAGGATTTCGGGGCGGGGGTGGGGGGTAGTGCCTTAACTCCTTAATCTGTGTGTGACTATCGGGTCTTGGGAATACACTCAAGTAACGTCGCGTGACCAGCTAGCGGAAAATGGAGAGTGAACTGCACAAACGTGTGTAAGGGCGTGTTTGGTTTGTTTGTTAGTTTAGAGCCCTCAGGGAAAGAGAAGACAGAACTGTAATGACTCACTGAGGGACTGGAGAAGGGCTGCCCATGAGGTGCTGAGACATTCTAAGTGGAAGGATAGCGTGTGAGGAAATCAAGTCTGCGGTCAGGAGAACAAAGACGTCGTTTAGCTACGGCACACAACCTGAAGCGGTTTAGGCTTACCGGGAGGGCGACCGGGAAAGCTCACAGTCGGGAAGCAGCGGTGCAATTGCAGCGGGAGGCGCGCCTCTCCTGAGCCCCACCCCCCCTGAGCCCCGCCCGCAAGCGTCGAGCCAATGGGAGCCCGGGATGTTAGCGGGTGGGAGGTGAGGCTGGGTTGCTACAGCCGGAGCTGGGCGGTGGCGGAGGCGGCGGCGGCGGCGGCGGCGGCGGCGGCTGTGGCAGTGGTGGCGGCGGGTGTTGGGGGAGAAATCTCGGGGATCCAAAGGTGGTGGCGCAATGGAGGGACTGGAAGGTGAGGAGGTGGAGAGGTGCGGGCCAGGCGGTGAGAGCGGGCTCGAAGCAACCCGCGGTGCCCAGGACAGAGGTGCCGGTGGCTAGGGGCTGGACCGGAGCGGTGGACCCTGCCGCTCCTTCCGAGGCCCTAGCGGCCGGTAGCCTTTCAGCCCCCAACACCGTGGAACTCCTGATCCTCAGGCTGCCCCGCCTCAGACGGTCTTCAGCTGGGGTTCCCCACCGGGAGCCTGATACTCCTTTGGCATGTGCCTGCAGGTCTCTTCTACCGTCTTTTGGTCTTGCCTGACTCCCGAGAGCCCTTTTGATAATCACAGTCTCCAGCCAGATTTTATTTTTCTTGCAAAGTGGACTCTCCATTAATGTCCATGGCCTCTCTACTGCCAGCCTTAGCTGGGGCCCCTGGGTGTGTTTTCAGCCTCTAGCTCCAGACACTTTCCTGGCCAGTGTCCCTAGGTAACAGTTTTTCTCTTCCTACCGCATCTTCTATTGGAGGGATGCCAAGAGCATCTACGGAGGAAGAGTCACTGGCCAGCTTCAAAGCAGGGACAATAGATTAACAGAAGGATTTATGAGCTTGTTAATGACGACTCTGTAAGGAAGAGCCGGCATTGATTCCTTATTTTTGAGTTAATCCTTGTGCTGTAACCATGACTCCAGATTTTGCTTTGTTCCCAATTCTTTCACTTCTCTATTATTTTTGTCCGTCTTATCCTCTGTAACATAACATTTGCCTAAAAACAACAATGGAAAAAAACTAGTTAACATTGGCAACACCAGTTTCAAGGTTGTATTTCAAATTGTGGTTAATCCTTCTGATGAAAGATCTTGTTGCCTTGGTTTAGCTCTTTTCCCCCCTCCTATTTTACATAGATTCAGGTGGAATTAAAAATAAAGAGAGGCATTGAGCCCTGTATTGTTGCATGCCAGAAAACAAATTATTTCAGGTTGTGTTATAAAGTGAAAAGTAATAACTGGTAACTTTCTGCAGTTACCTAAGCATACCAAAAAACAAATGTAATGATGAATATGATAGTTTTTAATGCTTTTTCTCTCACAGTAAACAGCTTGAGAATGGTAGATGAGAATTCTAATAAATTTTCCTTTTGTGGGCAGCTACAGTATACTGTGACAAGTGAAGTTCCTGTTCTCTGGTCGTGTAATTTATTTCAGGGAGATCATTAAGTTTCCATGAAATAAGAATTGTAATGATCACACTCCTTACTTTCAAGATACTGTTTTTTAGAGGATATATGGAGGAACCTAATTTTTAAAATAAATTTTAAAATATGTGGTGGTCTTGTAACATAGTGGATAGGATCATGGGTTCTGGAATTCTTGTGAAGTTGTCATAACATACATTAAGTGCTTTAAAACAACTTTTCTGCAGATTTTTATTATTTCATTTAACATTTGTAATTAAGGCAAAGATCTTCATCTGTTTTTTTCACTTATATATGCTAAGCACCTAAAACAGTGTCTGACCCAGAGTAGGTACTTAATAAATATTTGTCGTTAGATAAATGACTTTGTCTATCATGGGCACCATTCTAGGCCCAAGGGTTGTAGCAAAAAAGAAAAAGTCAAAAGCCCTGTTCTCATTGAATCTATGTTTTAGTGAACCTTATATTCTAGCAATACCAAGACATTACGATTGAAATCTTACTAAGAATGCTTTTAAAATATAATGAAAACCCAGTGTAGTATTCAATACATTTGTGGAAAAATACATGTATTCTGATGTAATATGTTGTGAGGGGTATGTTTTATGGGCCCAGCTTATGATGTATCACGGTAAACAGTACTTGCTTCTTACTTTTTGGGGGTATTTTGTTTTTGTTTATTGTTTAACAAAATGAGTTACTATCATTAGCTATGATGTGTTTAGTTCTAATTAGGTTAAGTTAAAATATATGAAATAGGTTTTTTTTTTTGTAGGACAAAACAGTTGAATATTAGTAATTCATGTGGTTTAAACTAATAAAAGCTCTGAGAGTTTTTACTGAAGTTAGAACAATGCCTTTCTTTCTTTCTTTCTTTCTTTCTTTCTTTTTTTAAAATCAGTCCCTGTTAGGTCCCATTTTGCAAAGATCAGAAGTTGGAATCTTAAGGTTCCATCCATTAATTCATTCATCCATGCCTTCATTTAATAAACATTGATACAGTGATAAATAAGATAAAGTTTTTCCCCTATTGGAAGTTAAAGTCTAACACTTGGGGTTTTTGTTTTGTTTTTTATTTTTTAAAGATTTTATTTATATATTAGAGAGAAAGCACAAGGAGTGAGGAGGGAGAGAGAAAAGCAGACTCCCCTCTGAGCAGAGAGCTAGATGCAGGGACTCCATCCCAGGATCCTGGGATCATGACTTGAGCCAAAGGCAGATCCTTTAACCAGCTTTGCACTTAAAGTCTAGCACTTTGAGGTCTAATAAATGTTATATTGCAGTCCTGTAGAAAATCTCCAGGAATTTGCTTACCATGTCATAGTAATTGAGTAAATATTGTACTGTTTGGTGTCAGACTCATGTTTCTAGTTGAAGCTAGTTACTGGACTAATCTTGATTACAAAACCAGAAAATATACAGCCCCTTAAAAAATCCTATTGAAGATTATCATACTCTTTTAAAAATTATTTACATGTAAAGCATGTGCCACTTTTATTATTTTTGGTCTTCTGGGACTTCTCATGTTCCCTGATCGTTAAGAGATGAGGTAGTAGTCTGAACACTGTATTTCAAAACTAGATATAAATTATCGCTCATGATTCTGTATCATCTATATTTGAGAATTTCTGTGTTCTGTGTGTAATTGGAGCAAAACTTTTAATTTCTTTTCACCTAACTCTTGTGCCCTGTAGGTATACCTAAGGCCTATAGAATTAGGTCTAGACTTGGGAGAGTTTTAGTCTCTCCTAAGCTTTGCATCTGTAAAATGGAGAGATGATAAACTTTAAGCAGATTTAATAAATACACTATTATCATTTCTTTCATAACATCTTGATAAGTGGTTATTAACAGTTGTAATAGAGATCAGGCTCCCCATTCCTTTTTGGCTTACTAAATTAGCAGATCTTAGTGTACTGCCCTCTAAAACCTCATTAGAAGTCTAATTGCTCTTCTCTGGTGTACCCTAGATTTAGTTGAAGAAAGCATTCCTGTCCCATTAGGGTTTCCTTTTGATTTTGTTTTTCTCTAGTCCAAACACATGCTAGTTTACTGAATAATTCTTCATCTTTATTGATTTATCTAGCATTCATTGTTTTTTAGTCTTGAGTTAGATGCTAGGTTATTTTAAAAGCCAGTGTGTTAGAGAGGCCTGTGTTTAGATCATTGTTTTGTTTCTTTTTAGTTCTCTGGTTTAGTAAATCTCCACTTCAGTTTCCTCAGCTATAAAAAATGGAGGTTTTAAATACTAATCTTCCTGAACTATATTAATATTAAATGATGTCACATACATAAAGCATTCAGTGAGGTGCCTAGTACATAGGAGTTCCCCTCAGTCCCTGTTTATTGGATGGGGAAACTCATATAAGTGTGTTAGGAGCTTAGAAGTGTTTCAGTAGAGGTAAAAAGCATGCTTGGAAGGGATTGTGTGCAGTCTTAATCTATAGATGGCTATGGTACAGGATAGGCTGGAGAAAGAAGAGACTGGAAATATGTATATGGGATGAGGATTTGAGCTAAGGCACAGATTGTGGGAATTAAAAAGGGAGGAGAGGTGAGATATGACTTGGATATGAGAGAGAAAAAGAAGCACAAGGGTTGTCTAGCTTTGACAAAGAGTCAATATTAATATCTGAAGGTCTCTGCTTTAAAAGTCTCCTCATTAAAGAAGCTTTCCCTGATCCTACCCACTTTCCAAATACACTTACACATAACACTATGACTGTCTTCTCTCTTCTTACTCTGCTTAATTTTTTTTGCATTGTGCTTATCACTACCTGACATTTTATGTATTTGTTTTTGTTTTTTCCATGTTTGAAGAGTAGAAGCTCTGTAAGATCATCACTGTTTGCTTACCTCATCGAACAGTTCCTGTTTCAGGGCACCTGGATGGCTCAGTTGGTTAAGCTGCTGCCTTCAGCTCAGGTCATGATCCCAGAGTCCTGGGATCAAGCCCCATGTTAGACTCCCTGCCAAGCAGGGAGTCCCCTTCTCCTTCTCTCTCTGCCTGCCATTCCTTTTGCTTGTGCTCTCTTCAATCTGTCAAATAAATAAATTAAATCTTAAAAAAAAAAAAAAAAAAAGAACAGTTCCCTGTCTCATGCTAGGTGCTCAAGAAATACTTGGGGGAATCAACAAATTGATCTATTTTAATGTAGTGTTTAGGACTGATAAAGGTTTCCTGCAGTTTAGGTAGAAGAGAAAGGGAGGAGGTAAAGAGGAGTTAGTAAATGTAAGCCAGTGTTTCAAAAGATGTGCTACTCAGGAAATTGGTCCTAAATATCTCCTGGGGTCAGGATTTCTGTTAGGAAAATAATAATATACTAAATCTCTTTTTTAATACTGAGGAAGTTCTGCTCTAAGAAAACCCATTCCTTTAATCTAGCATTTGCCAAACATGTGACCATGGATCAAGGGATTTGAGGGTGATTGGTGAAAGTAGAAATGACTAGTCAGATTCAGACTGAGTAGGAAGAAAAGTGCAATGAGGAATGGGTTATCAAGAAGATGCAAATCATTCTGAGATCAAGAAAGTGATTTAAAAAGAGGTAGAAGGTAGAAGTACATGGCCAGAGAAGGTGCTTGGGTATTTTAAGAGTCCGGAAGTGGACCATTACTAAATTATTTTAGCAGTTGTTATTTTTGTTGAACTGGAGTGGTGGACTAAAGAGGAGTAGACTGTGAAGGCTCTGTGTTGAGTAGGTTAAGTGTGAATGTTTAACTGTTGAAATCTAGGATGAACTCAAAGAGGAAAGTCTTTTGAGATGATTAGGGATTGTTGACCTGAAAATAATTAGATTTTGAAAAGGATTGTTGGAAGAAGACTGTGTAACAGATGCTGTATGCTTCAAAACGAAGGTTTGTTTTAAAGGTTGGATTCAGATGAGCAATGACCCATGGTGAAGAAATAGACATGCTACACAGAAGCCAGAACTGTTCTTAATTTCCAAGATTTCATTTCTTTTGAAAATGTTCTTTCCTATTTCTTAAATAGATACATTTTAGAATGTCATAACTGTTTAGATAACAGCATATTATTTCACATCTCTATATATGTAATATATATAAATAGTATTATATAAAGTATTATATAATATATATAATAGTATTATATATATATAAAATAGTATATATATAAATAGTATTATATATTATATATATATAAATTATATATATAATATATAAAATATTATATAAAGTATTATATAAAGTATTATATAAAAGTATTATATATAATACTATAAAATAGTATTATATAAAATACTATATAAAATAGTATTATATAAAATATAAAAATTATATTATATAAAGTATTATATATATAAAGTATATATATAAATTATATATAGTATTATATAAATGTAATATATATAAAAATATTATATATATTATATAAAGTGTTTTATATATATATATATATATATATATATATATATATATATTCAAGCCTTATGGTGCAGATTTTGAAGTTGCCAAATACAGTAATGCATAACAGAATCAACACTGTGTGTGAGATAAATTTTATAAAGAGAAGTTATGGAGAGTTTTAGAATATTAAGGTACTTTAGTTACATGGTTTTATCCATTAATTTGAGTGCTGCTTTCGACAGTGCTTGCTCTATGCTACAATAGTCACCCCTCTGCATATCATCTCTACTATTTTTTTTTTTAAGATTTTATTTATTTATTTGTCAGAGAGAGAAAGAGAGAGCACAGGCAGGGAGAGTGGTAGCAGAGGCAGAGGGAGAAGCAGGCTCCCTGCCAAGCAAGGAGCCTGATGTGGGACTCAATCCGAGGACGCTGGGATCATGATCTGAGCTGAAGGCAGCTGCTTAACCAACTGAGCCACCCAGGCATCCCTCATCTCTACTATTTTTATAAGCCTCACAGTTTGCTAGCTTTTGCCACACAAGAGAGATTACTGTTTTCCTTCATGTGCTGGAGAAGAGTATTTTCTTATTTCATTGGTTGTAAAGCATTTGCATATGTAACATCTCAGATGACCCCTTAAATTTTAAGGTAGATAGAGCAGATAAAATCCTCATTTAACAAATGTTAAACTGAGGCTATTTATATGATTAGTCATACATTTTTCTTCTAATTCATGTAGCGAAGATTTTTCCAACAAGGAGAGAGACATCTTATTCTTTGCTTTAGTTCCTTGCAGATTCTCAGTTCCGTATATAGACAAGTGGAATTGATTTTCTCAACATTCTGCATGCTACCTGAAGCATTCATTCCTCCATCTGCACTTGGTCAGCTGGTTTAATCATCCTTATATCTGACCAAATTTTTGTTTAATTTAATGCCAGTAAGAGGGTATGTTATCATCCATGTACTTTTCTTGCTAATGTGGTCTTAAGGTAGGTTTTATTAAATACATATAGTATATTTGTTATGGTGTATTAGATAGAAGGGGGCCATGTAGGTCATTCACCCTAACTTCTTCCAAATTTTATACAAGAGGAGGCTGAACCTTAGTGAGGTTAAATATCTTGCCCAGGGAGTTATAGTTCTGACACTTATGAGACAAATTTCAGTGCCTTTTTTGCTAAGCTGTCATGTCTTTTAATGAATACCATTACAACAAAATGTAGCTTTGTGACTCTGAACCTAAGCTGCTTATGACGTGTTGGTAGAAGGAGGTGTTCACACTAACATACATGTGCACGTTATAGTTTGTGAATTATAGGGCTATGCTGTATGACTAGCTAATATAAGAGGGAGGAAATTATAAATTTATATCTATTTATTTTGAATGAAGTAATGACTTCAAAATTTTTGTAAAATTTTGCTTTGTTATTTATTTAACTGAATATAGTTTAAAGCAAGTAAAATAAGTGATACTCTAACATTTTGTATTGATGACTTTTAAATCATTGCTTAGAATTTAAAGGATTATATGAAAATTATAAGTAAACAAGCTTAATAGATTATGTATCATGTGGCATCACTTTGAGCATCATTATGAAGACATTCTTAGTGTATGTTACAGATACATAGTGGAATTAAGTCCCTGTTCTCCCAAGATAACCTAACCTCTGGTATTGGAGAGGAACAATTCAGGCAAATCTTTGCTTTTGTCGTGCCCACAGCTTTACTGCCACCGTAGAGTCATTGCCTCCATTTGAGATGATAGTCACTATCTACCATTAAAATAGGGCAGTGGGGTATTGAGAGAATGAGAGAACAAAACAGTTTTTCTGTTATAGTTTGATTATATTCCTACTCATGTCTATTTTGATTCTTCTGTTAGTTTTCTTGAACTTACTAAATGCTTTGGAACAAATTACATGAAGTCATAATTGTACTTTTCTCATGAGTTTCTTTAGGTTACTTCTAAAACAAAGTGGCTATTTGTCTTTCATGTGATAAAGGAATTTTAACAGTAAAATATTCAGCAGAAAATATATTTAAGAAATATATTTAAATGTAATTATGAATCATTTAATTATTTTATATTATATATTATGAATATATTTAATTATTAAATAAATAAAATATATTTAATATAGTTAAGATACAGATTCAAGTACCATTTTTAGAAAATCACAGGTATGGAAATAAATTTAGTTTTGATAATTGGCTAGACAATAAAATGACAAATAGACTCAGCTATGTAGAATTCCAAAGAATGTAGTTGTTTCTTTTAAATCAATTTAGTAACAAAATCTGTCATATGAAAATGTGTGATAGATGCAGTAAGTTTTGATTGAGTAAGAGTTTCAGCTACTTGCTGGTTATTTAATGAATTGTGCCATAGGACAGAATATCTCAGTTTGCTGGTCCATTGAATTCTTATAGAATATTATATGTATAAAATAATGAACAATTTATATAATAAAGGTAAGCATAGTAACTAGGGATTCTTTAAGGCATTATAGTTCCTATTGTCTGCTGTTACACAGACCAAGATTCTTTTTTTTTTTTTTAAGATTTTATTTATTTGTGACAGAGAGAGAGAGGGAGCAAAGCAGGGGGAGCTGCAGGAAGAGCAGACTCCCCAATGAACAAGGAGCCTGATGTGAGACTTGATCCCAGGATCGGGATCATGACCTGAGCCTAAGGCAGATGCCCAATGGACTGAGCTACCCAGGTGTCCCAGAACAAGATTCTTTTTATCTTAGAATCCTTAGATCATCTCAGGAAGCCATCTCACTGATCACCAATGTTAAATCTTAATCCTTTGAAGATTAATAATATATAATATTAACCTCAAGGAAAACAGTGTTTAAAGTTTGGTAATTTACAGTAGAGACAGGCTATAAATTCAAAGAATGTAACAAATTGGTTTGTTTAAAATTAAAGAAAACAAGATATTTCCAACAATATCAGTTTGGTGATACTTAAATCATGACTTCAGTATTTGGCATGTCCTTTTTGACCGCTGATAACTCTAAGTCTTGTGCCTCTTTTGATAATATTACTTATTCCAAAATGAAACAAGACATTTTCCACAAGAACTGACAGCTTATATAAGAGGACATTAAAATTTGGAAGTTTCACAATTTGAACAAAGAATTTATTGATTAAATTCTTTTCTGTTTTAGAAAATGGAAGTGTCCAAGTAGGAGAATTGTTACCTTGCAAGATTTGTGGAAGAACGTTCTTTCCAGTGGCATTAGTGAGTACCTTTTTCCTTTGGATTATGATAGATCTCTAATTATTCAATACTTCAGGACAACTATCTTGGGAAGAACCTCTGTGGAATAATTTAAAGAGATACTGGTCAGTGTTCTTGGTTCATGAGTATCAGTTCCATCTATGTCTTTCTTCTAGAGAGGTTTCTTTCCTTCATAGTTTGGTCTTCAGAACTACTCTGTTAATGTGTTTCTCTGTGGGAATATTAACAAAAACAGAACAAAAACTCAAAAATGCGTAATTATGTATTTAAAGATAAAGAATGATATGTATCTGGGATCTACTTTAAAGTACCTTAGGAAAAAGAGCTGGGATAGATGACAAGATTGCTAAATTGCTGATAATTGTTGATGAGTAAGTGGGAGTTCATGACACTATGCTCTTAATTCTTATGTCTATTTGAAATATTTGAAGAAAAGTTGTTTTCAAATAAAAGTGTACCTAAATTATATACCTATATATGTATTCTTTTTAAATTTTTATTATTTTTTATATTATACATTCTTTAGCTACTTTTAGTAGTAACACAAATAGGAGTACTTTTAATTGATTTTAATGTTAAATAACCAACTAACTAGACAATAAGGGAAAAAATGCCTATGTACCTAAAATATTTTATTTTTACCTTAAATATAAAAATACATTTGTTAATATTTTGATGCAGAATAAAGACTTTTCTTTGAATATGCATCTGCTGATTAAAGTTCTGCCACAATCCAGAATGCGTTTTACTATTTCCAGTTTGTTTCTTTAAAGTAAAACAGGGATTTAATGATCCAAAATATCTGTTGGAATATCGAGTCTTTTTAAATAATGACAGCTTTTTATCCTTTATTCTTTAAAAACTTCTTGCCCACACTTAACTCAATGATTTTGTTGTTTTTTGTATCATCTCGCTGTTTTTCAAACCATTTTCAAAGCATTCAGCTCAGTTTACATAGGAAAGAAAATGCCTTCTTTTGCCCTTATTTAATATTTAATTAAATAATGTAATCACTATACAACTACAACTTATATAACACATCAGATATGGGAAAAAGTACTACATACTTTTGACAGAACTCAATGTAAGAACAGATATCTATCAGAAAATTGCTTGTTAGCCACATTTTTATTTTTTTCATATTTAAGAGATTTTTTATTCTAATAGCTATAATTATAGTACTTGCTTGTTAAAATGAAAACTGAAAACAAGTGTGTATTAATTTCTAAGTGTATATTGAAAATTTAAGAGGTTGTATGATATCAAACCAACCAGTTTGGAGGTTTCCTCTTTTCTCAGATAAAGTTGAACAGTTCTAGCTTGTTCAGTGTTTATCAAAATACAAAAGAGAAAAAGTGCATATAGTGCATTTCCATTAACATATTTTATTTGGAAGAGGGAAAATGATTATTTATCCAGTAGGTTAACTGAAGGTCATTTATAAGAGCATTCATTGTAATATCCTTAAAATGAATACATGAATGATTGAATGAATGAGTTGGCAGCCATATTAAAAAAACCTATAGAAGTGGAATGCTAGATAGCTCAAAAATCATGGGTAAAGAAAGATAAACTTGTTTCTTATAATATGTAAATGTAATATGGTAACATGCTACTGTTGTATTAAGAACTTTAGTGACCCAGGACACTACTATTGTTTTAATTTTTGTAATCCTCACACTAATGCAGTCTCTGTTTACATTCTTTTTCCAGTATCTATTTTCATGTATTTAATAATGAAGATAACTCTTTTTTTTTCCACTTAAATAATTTGGCTTTGTTACATTATTTTCCTTATTCTTAGCAGTGTGAAAACTGGAATAGTCAATAACTCTTAATAAAATTTTGGAAGACTATCTATACTTTCTTGTTGTATATAGTATTCATATTTTCTTGAGAAATAACTTAGAGCAAGCATTATATATACTTTTTAACGGTTTTAGTTAAAGCAAAATATCGTATTTATATATTATTATTTCATCTTCTAGTTTTTAAATTGGTCTCAAATGACAATTTGATGTTTATAGATTTCCTTTTTATAGAAAAGAAAATGATGCATTGTATTTCTTTATCTTAATAGAAAAAGCATGGACCCATTTGCCAGAAAACTGCCACTAAGAAGCGCAAGACTTTTGATTCAAGCAGACAAAGAGCTGAAGGAACTGATATTCCAACAGTAAAGCCTCTTAAACCTAGGGTAATTATACAGCTTTTTGGATAGTATGAATTCTGCTTTGTGTTTTCAGTTTAAAAATGATCAGAAACTTGTTTATTTTAAACTTCTGCTAAAGGGAAACCAAACTACTATCTCCAGATCTATTACAGTGAGGTTTTTATAGCATCAGATAGCTAGTTGCTTAGCTATAGGCTGGAGATAATTAAAAATTCCTCACATGTTCTTTTTAAGCCATTGTTAATTATTGCAGCCTATTTAAGCGCTCTAAGTTTAAGCCTCTTATCAATAGTATAGTCCCTATATACAAAAGCAAAGTTATAATTTACAGATACCTTGGCATTATAGATATTTATTATCTTGATTAATTGTCCGTAATTGTGATCTTACGCTTTCTGGGGAAGTTTGATCAGTTACTCAACTGTCCATGTATAGCCGTTGTCAGTTTATTTTCTTTGAAAGCAGTGAATCTCCTTTAATTATATCTCTTTAATTCTACCTGTGATATGTTATATTGCCAAGAATAAAGCACATACATACTTTGTTCGACGTGGTTTTAAAGAGTTAGTTCAATGAAAAGTCAAAATTTGAGTACCTCATTGAATAGATTTTTGAAATAAACCCTTCTTCATTGATAATAACTTCTCCCAGTGCTACAGGAAAACATTTCCCTGTGGGGCAATTAATCTTACTAATAAAATTATTTGATAATAGAAAAGTCGATGTTCATCTTTTTTTTCAGTCTATGTATAAGTGAAGGTGAAATTTGAATAATGTACATAAACAATTATTTGATATTTTTCTTAGTATATCTGCTAGATATATGATTATATTGGCTTTAATTAGCTAAGAGGTAAACTGTTGAAATTTTTAGACAGTGTAATATACTGGGTGTGAAAATGAAAGCTGTCTCAAGAGTCATACTGCCTGGATTTAACCCTTGCTCTGTTACCATGCTGTGTTGGGAAGTTACTTTATCTGTACATCTCTTTATCTGTAAAATGGTGATAGTAATGCTAGTATCTGTCTTGTAGGGTTCTTACTGAATTTATCCATAGTGATCTCTCAGTAAATATTAGTTATCTTATTTTTTAAAATGATTTATTTATTTATGTATTTATTTATTAGAGAGAGTGTGTGCAAGAGTGGGTAGGGGCAGAGGGAGAGGGAGAGAGAAACTCAAACAGACTCTGTGCTGAGTGTAGAGCCTGAGGCAGGCTATGGGGTAGGTAGGGGGTTGGAATTGCTCAATCCCACAACCCTGAGATCATGACCTGGGCTGAAATCAAGACTTGGACACTTAACCGACTAAGGGAGAAGGACTCTAATAGTGAAAAAAATTAATCTTCAGATAAAAACAAAGTAAAAACCATGCCTTTACATGAAGTAGTATAATTTCTTGGTACTTAAAAATGTGGTTCATAGAGCAGTCGTACCAGCACTCTTTGGGAACTTGTTAGAAATGCAGAATCTCAGGTCCCACCGAGAAATACTGAGTTAAGAATCTGCATTTTAACAAAATCCTTGGACAAGTCATAGGCGCCTTAAAGTTTGAAAAGCTGTGTATTAGAAGATTTTTTTCAAGATTTTATTTATTTATTTGTTAGAGTGAGAGCATGAGTGGGGAGAGGGGGCAAGCAGAGGGAGAAGCAGGCTCCCCACTGAGCAAGGAACCCGATGAGGGACTTGATCCCAGGACCCTGGGATCATAACCTGAGCCAAAGCCAGATGCTTAACCAACTGAGGCACCCAGGTGTCCCAAACACTATTTTTATTTTTATCTTTTTTTTTAGATTTTGTTTATTTATTGGATAGAAAGAGAGTGAATGAGAGAGAGCGAGCGTAGGCAGTGCTAGGGGGAGGGGCAGAGGGAGAGGGAAAAGCAGACTCCCCATTGAGTAGGGAGCTTTACACAGGGCTCTATCCCAGGACACAAGGGATCATGAACCCAGCCAAAGGCAGATGCTTAACCGAATGAGCCACCCGGGCGCTCCTGTATTAGGAGATTTTAACATCATAGTGCAGTTCTGTCTTTATCTGTATCAAAGAAATCTTACAAAATCACCAGCAGAGTGGAGTAAAGCAGATACAAATTCCATTTGGGGAATAACTAAAGGTAGGCATAATCTACAGAGTACAAAATATATGTAAGGGCTGCCCAAAGCTTCTGGTCTTCCAGAAGAACCTGCCCATAGAAGAAGTGCAGAAAGTGACTAAAGGACCCATGGCCCGGAATGGGAACCTGTTACCTTAAAGATGAAGGGTCTCCTTGCCTTAAATGTGACTCCTTAAATGTGAGGGGTCTAAACAGGAAGTATAGACCCCTTGTTTGCTGCAGCCAAAGCAGGAATTGGGGTATTGGAACTTGGGTAGCCAGGAATTAGAATGAGCTTGGCTGAAATTGGACAGAAACCAGGAGGGAGGAAGTAGGGACATAAGGCACAGAGAGTTGAAGGGGGCCCAATGGCAGAAGCTCTAAAAAAATCACTAATGAAAAAAATATATACTTTCTGAACGTAAGGAGCCTATCTAAAGGGCTAGGTCTTTTTGTTTTGTTTTGTTAGTTTGTTTAAGTGGTTAATATGGTTACTGAGGGAAGCATGGTTGGCAACAGGAGCCTTCCTGGACCCATGTTGTTTTAGAGAAGCATGAGAGGTATGGCCGTGTGATCAGAGAGGCTTTATTTGCATCCATATCTGGTATAACAGAGAAGAGAGCTGGCTGTCAGTTTGTGTACCTTGGAAGCAAACTGTGCACCTCTCCTCCCTAGAACCTCTTGTAAATAGATGTAACAAGAAAACCCAATTCATTCAATGATGAGTAATAAAAAGCATTAATTTAGCACTGACACAGGATGCTATGAGAAGAAAGGTAGATGAGAGCAGCAAAACTTATCAGTAGGTGAGTTATACTTACGAGGTAGATGAATGTTGTGATCACACCTTTCACCATAAAAATTAACTTTAAAGAATCAGTCACATTCAACAACTGAGTTTGCTTGTATTTAGTTAAGATTTTGTATCTATATTTGTGAGAGAGGTACATTTGTAATTTTTCTTTTTATCAAACGTTTATTACTCTCAACAGACTAGTTAGAAAGTTGTTCTCAGGGTGCCTGGGTGGCTTAGGCAGTTAAGCACCTGCCTTCCGCTCAGGTCATGATCCTGGTGTGCTGGGATCGAGCCTTGCATCAGGCTCCCAGCTCAGTGGGGAGCCTGCTTCTCCCTCTCCCTCTGCTGCTCCCTCTGCAGTGCTCTCTCTCTCAAATAAATAAATAAAATCCTTTAAAAAAAGGTTGTTTTCTTCGTTTATGTTGAAAGAGTTTTTAAAAGATTGATGCTATTTCTTCCTTAAATGTGTGCAAGAATTCAATAGTAAAGGCATCTGGGCCAATTTTCTTTAGGTTTTTAAATAATAGATTCACAAAAAAAAATAATGTGAGACTGTTAGGATTTTGTTTCTTTTAGTATCTGTTCTGTGGTGTTTGTCAAGGGTATTGTCCACTTAATGTTGTCAGATTTATTAGCACAAAGGTCTATTATGGTGTCTTCTTTTTTCCTCATGTTTATAAGAACTATATCATGTACTATTTTCCATCCCTTGGTATTTTGTGATTTCCTTTTTTCCCTTATTAGTCCTGCCTTATTAGTATTTTTAAAAAATCATCATTTGACTTTGCTGATTCAATGTATATTCTTGATTTAAAAAATAAAGACCTAATAAGGATAGTTGGGTATTTGAATAATGTGACAAAATAAATGTAGGATAGCACAGGAGCCAGCATTATGCATAGTAGAAAGATGCTTAGGGATAGCCATTAAAGACAGGAACAAGATTAAGCTCCAAGCAATATAGTAATTGCTATAACTGATATAGTTAGATATTAGATGCATAGGGATTAGGAAAGAGGAGGTAAATGCGTCATTATTAGGAGATGATATACCTGGAAAACCCAAGAGAATCAGCTGCTAAAATATTACAGACAATAAGAGAAGCCTGTGAAATAATGAGATATAATGCTAATATACAGAAATTACTAGGTTTCATATTTCAACAAACCCTTGAAACATAAAAAAGTAGAAAAGACTCTTTATAAAAGAACAACACAAAATAAAAAATGTTTAGGGATAAACCTTTTAAAGGTATAAGACTTTCACATAGACTGCTTAAAAAAAGCACAAATACTTCTTCAAATGCAAATATTAGATAATGTTTTTGGATAGGTAGATTCAACAAAATAAAGATATTAAGTTTCTTAAGTTGTTTATGAATGTAATGTTTAAGTTTTCCAGTTAAAATACAGTTTAAAAAATTAGACAAGCTGATTCTGAGGTTCATATGGAAAAAAGGTACATATAGGAATAAGCAGAAAAGATTGAAAAAGCAGAATGAAGTAGGGTTATCCTATCAGATATTAAAATATTATTATAAAGTCTCAGTATTTAAAACACTGGTACTAACACAAGCATAGTCAGAACACTGGAACAGAAGAGAAAGTTCAGAAATAGGCCCAAATACAAAAGAGAATATGATAAAGGTGTTAATAGTTCAGTGGGGAGCAAAGTCAATAAAGGATGCTGAGACAGCTACATAGCCATGTTAAAACCAAAAAATGAAGTTGAATCTATATGTCACAATATAACTCATGATAAATTCTGAATGATTAAAAGATTTAAAATTTTACAATGAAGTCATGAAAATTCTAGGAGGAAAACATGGGAAAATTCCACTTGTTCCAACTTTACACATTTATTCAATGTGTAAAGTTGGGCCTTGCTAATAGTGACTATAAATCTGGAGACCCCATGAAAAAACAAGTAAATTAAACTATATTTTAAAAATTAATTCCTCATATCAGAAGATCCTTAGACAAGATCTTAAGACAGCCATATTGTAGGGGAGGGCTGAGGCAATCTATAAAGAGTTAACTAGAAATTGCTAAAATTAAGACCAGTAATCAACAGGTAAGTTGATCAGGCACATAAACAGTGCACAAAAAAGGCAATGTGGTTATTCTTAATGATATAAAAAGATGCTCAACACACTTCTTATAAGAGAAAAGCCAGTTAAAACCAACAGAGAAAACTATTCTTTACCTTTCCAGTCAGTTAAAAAAAACAAAAGTTTAACATACTCTGTTGGAGAAAATGTAGTCAAATAGGGAAATTACATTGTTAGTGGGAGCCTAAGTGGATGCAACACATATAGAAGTTAATTTAGCAGTGTTTATCACAATTATAATTGCATTTTAAAAATTGCATATAATAAAATTACATGAAGTTTCTTTTTAAAATCATAAATTTTAAGGAAAGTAATTTAAGGACCTCCTAATAAGAGAACATTTAAAACAATATAGCATTTCCTCAAGTTTTATTTCAATTAATTTTTAAAAAAGATTCTATTTATTTATTTGAGATAGAGCACAAGCAGGAGGGAGAAGGGAAGGGAGAAGTAAGCTATCTGCTGAGCAGGGAGCCAGGACCTTGGGATCATGACCTGAGTGAGCCAAAGGCTGATGCTTACCGACAGCCACCAAGGTGCCCTGTTTCAATTAATTATTTTAAAAATGTTCTGAAATGGGCTTTTCTTTATTTGTTTGTAGCCTGAACCACCAAAGAAACCATCTAATTGGAGAAGAAAACATGAAGAATTCATTGCCACCATAAGAGCAGCTAAAGGCCTTGATCAGGCACTTAAAGAGGGTGGAAAACTTCCTCCTCCTCCTCCACCTTCTTACGATCCTGGTATGTAGAATATTGTTGATGGAAATCTTCATATGGAGGGAAAATATTGATATAATTATTAATTTTAAGTTGTTGATAAAATTAATTTATAATAATGGAACCTGATGAACCATAATCTTTTAAAGTTTAATTATAAAATAGTGATGCTAGTCCAGGCATTTAGGCTTATAAAGACACACTGATGTTGAACATAGAAATACTTTATCTTTTTATCTCAGTACTATTTAAAAATGAAACATTATAATGTCATTTGAAAAATTATTGTAGTATATCCCAGGAAATATTTGAAGAAGCTCACTGTCATTCGAAATGTAGTCGTTTGGTAAGATTCAGATTGTATGTTGCCTAGTTCTTTGGTATCTTCTCATCTGGGAAGAAAAGAAATCATTGTTTCTAAGAGGTATGTGTTCATGTGAGGAGACCACATATAGCTTGATTTACCTAAATTATGCTTTAAGTTTGTGTGTTAATCTTCATTAGATGGATAAAAGTAGCTTATTTGTTACCAGAAGCAAGGCAAGATGCTGGAAACCCAATATGAGATACTGAGATACTGGAACATTCAAAATATTCACGATTCTAATCCAAGATTAGAATTTATCATATACTAGTAAATTTTTTTCTTAAATGTCTTTACTGAGTTTAGTAGTCAGGTTGGGGGGGTTTAAGTAAATGACAAGTTTTGCTTATCAAATATAATACTTTGTCAGACATCTTGAATTACTCTTCATTAAAATTTATAATTCTTTATGTTTCCCTTCCAGAATTACTTTATTAATCTGTTTCTTTTTTCTGTTTTAGATTATATTCAGTGTCCATATTGCCAGAGGAGATTTAATGAAAATGCAGCTGACAGACATATTAATTTCTGTAAAGAACAGGCAGCACGTATTAGTAATAAAGGCAAATTTTCTACTGATACCAAAGGAAAGGCGACTTCTCGGACACAGGTGAAATGCTCAATTATTTCTACAAATAAAGGAGAAAAATGACTCTTTCAGGTTCACAATTTTTTGCTTATGCTTTACAGAACATTTAGCTACAGTTTTCTTACCTGCTTAAAGTTTAATATTACTGTTCAGGGACTTACTAAGAAATTTGAATGTTTAATAGAGAACAAATAATTGAATGGACTTAATAGAGTCTTAAAAATAATGCAGGTTGGAAAAGGTATTAGGAAAGGGTAAGAAAACTAGTTAAAAAGTAAGTGAAGCAGATTCAGAGGCAATCAGAGGGTTTGGAAAGTGAGAAAGTGGCAATAAAAATCCACATTTGAAAATCATGTATGTACTGAAAGTTTCCATGCTATGTGTGACCATACACCCAAGGAAATGAAATCCTGGGCTCAAGTCCAACTGTTACTTCTGAGCTTTAGGCAAGTAACATTTCATGTATGATAGACTTTATTTCTTCATCTATGAAGTAGTCTATATGATCTTTGTGAAAAGCAAATGAGATGGTATATGTGAAAGCACTTCAGGAGCCATAAATCGTATATGGATTTTGTTATATGAAATTTTTACAGTACTGTTGTTTTTCATTAAGCATATTGTGACACAGAAACTTTGATAGTGTCATATTCTTTTTTGAGATTTATTTATTTTATAAAAACGTTGATAATGTCATACTTTTTTTTTAAGATTTATTTATTTATTTTAGAGAGAAAAGAGAACATGAGTGGGAGGGGCAGAAGGAGAAGGAGAGAGACTCTTAAGCAGATTCCCTCCTGAGTGAGGAATCCAACACAGGGCTCGATTTCAGAAACCTGAGATCATGACCTGATCCAAAACCAAGAGTCAGACATTTAACTGACTGTTGCCACCCAGGTGCCCTGATAATGTAATACTTTTCAGCAAACTTCATTTTTCAGAAAACTTTCATTTACAGTATTTTTAGTACTATAAATCTAGCAGGCAATAAATAATCAAATCCATTTCACATATTACTTATGAATCAAGTATTGGACTAAAAGACTCCATTACAACTGGAGCCTTCTTGAGAGGATCCATATTTAATTTTGGTTAATATTATTGGAAATAGAACTACCCTCTTATTTTTTACAACACTTTTATTCTGGTGTTTTCCTCATTATTTTCCTCAGTTATTTTATTGTAAATTATACATGTAGAAAAAAGAAAAACAGGAGTGCCTGGGTGGCTCAGTCTTTAAGCATCTGCCTTCAGTTCAGTTCATGATCCCAGGGTTCTGGATTGAGCCCCGCAGCGGACTCTGTGCTCGGCAGGAAGCCTGCTTCTCCCTCTCCCACTCTCTCTGCTTGTGTTCCCTCTCTTGCTGTGTCTCTGTCTGTCAAATAAATAAATAAAATTAAACAAAAAAATAAAATATACATACATGCATAACCATAAGAAGGTTAAGAAATAGAATATTATCAATCTCACAAAGCCTCTACTATACCATTTCTCTCCCAGAATTGTAATGTTCTCTCCCTCTTAGACCCTCACCCCATAAAATAGTCACTATTCTGATTTTACATATAAATCAGTCTTTGCTTTTTTACATAGTCTCCAGACCAGGATTGTCCTTTTATTTACTATGGCTTTATAAATCTTGATGTCATGATGGATTTGTAGTTATTTTCTCCTTCAGTTTCTCTTCACTTGAAAATAGACAGTTGAAAATATTTTCTAATTTGTGATTGTGCCTTCATTTTTTTTTGTTATTATTGTAGGTTGTTTTTATTTTTGTATTTTTTGTTATTTTGTTTCGTTTTTATTTTTTAACTGGAGTATGATATACTCCACCTGATCTTCCCCACCCTCCATAATCCATACCTTCCGTCCCTCCCAGCTGACTTAGTTCTCTCCATGTTCTAAAATATACCTCTGATCCTGGTAAATTGGTCTCCTTCACATTCACATCTATAAAATGGGGTTAATATGTACCTACCTCCACAGTTATCAATAGGATTCAGCGAAATAATGCCTATAGGTGTGATTTCTTCTTTCACTCATAGTTTGTTCAAATGTGAGTCATTTACTTCCAGATATTTGGTGCTCCTCTAGATGTTTATTGCTGTATTTTTTTTTTTTTTGCCTCATTCTCTTATGGTGTGAGAACATTCTTGGTAAGATTTCATTTTTGAGATTTGTTTTATTGCCTAGCATGTGATCTTTTTTGGTGAATGTTCCTGCAGTCTTCTACTATGATTGTGACTTTTTAAGATCATTAATTTCACCAGCTTTTTAAGTATTTTGAATTTCTCTTATTTATTGTATTTATATTTATAATTTGTTGTATCTTTCCTATTTATTGACCTTTATATCATATGGAGTGTGCCCTTTTTGTCTGTGGTAGTAGCATTCTTTGTGTTGAAGTATATGTCATCTGATAGTGTATTGCTGTTTTGTTTGATCATGCTAATTTCCTTTCATTTTTTAACTTGAATTTTTGTTGTTGAAATGTGTTTCATCTGATAATGAATAACCATTTAGCTTAATTATGCTAAATTTCTTTCTAATTCTTTCACTTAAATTTGTGTTTTTGCATCTCCTGTAGACAGCCTGTAATTAGTTCATCTTTTTTAAAATCCAGTCTGACAACCTCAGACTGTTGGTTGAAATGTTTAGGCATTTACACTCAATATAATATTGTTATGTTTGTGGTTAATTCTGCTGTGTTGCTATTTTCTATTTTTGTCTCTTTTTTTTATTCCTCTGATACTTTTTCCTTGCTTCTTTTGTCTTAATAAAAGATATTTTATTTGCTCTTTTGGTTTTCAGTCATCAGATTTTTTTAAATGGTTACTCTAGGAATAACAAAATACATTTTTTAACTTACCCCATCTGTGGCTATTTCCACATACCTCTCACCAACCTTAGTGTTACTGTTAAATATATGTATCTCTATAAACCCATCAGTATTCTTGTGTGGTGCTATATGTGTTATACTTACACCTTTAAAGTCATCTGGTTTTTTTTTTTTTTTTTTGGTTTTTTTTAAGATTTTATTTATTTATTTGACAGAGATTACAAGTAGGAAGAGAGGCAGAGAGAGAGAGAGGAAGGGAAACAGGCTCCCTGCTGAGCAGAGAGCCCGATGTGGGGCTTGATCCCAAGACTCTGGGATCATGACCTGAGCCAAAGGCAGAGGCTTTAACCCACTGAGTCATCCAGGCACCCCAAAAGTCATCTGTCTTTTAAACAAATTAGAAAATAAATATATAATCATTTACATACATATGTGCATGTGTATGTTTATGCACACCCACATATACTTTTTTTTTCTTCTGCCTCTGTCTCCTCCTCACACACATTTTATATTGTACTTTCATGTTATGTAGTCCCATATTATCATTTTCAGATATCTTCATTTCTTCTTGTAAATCTCAGTCGCCATATTTTGTCATTTGCCTTCAATCAGAAGAAGCTTTAGCCTTCTAAGAATACAGATCTGTTAGCAAGGAATTTTGTGGTTTTGGTTATCTGAAAAAAAATAAAATAAAAAAGGCCTGTATTTTGCCTTTATTTCTCTGTTGAGATTTTCTATGTGTTTATTCACTGTTATTATATTTTCCTTTAATTCTTGTGTGTGTATCCCTTTACCTTTTGAATAATGTATCTATATGTATGTATGTAATATATGTATATCCTAACTATTTTGAGAGCCTTAACTGCTAAATCTAATATACCTGTGCCCACCTAGGTTATAGTGTTGACTATTTTCTGCCACATATAGGTCATGTTTTTCTCTTTCCTTTTTCCTTTTCTTTCCTTGCCTCTCCCTTCCCCTTCCTTGCTCCTTTCCCTTTCTTACAGTTAAACCCAGAATACATATTTACCAGTTTTCCAAAACTGCTTTTGGATGGTTTCCAGTCTCTTAAAATCTTTTTTTTTTTAAGATCCTTTTTTATTGTCTGTAAAACAGTTAAGCAGCTATTTCACTCCCCCACCGAGTTTGTAGTCAGTTATTGCATTTTTTAATTTCTTGAAGTTGGCTGTTTTTCTAATTTCCTATTTTACCTTTTATAGTTTCTAATTCCCTGTTAATATTTCCAGAGTTGTCTTTTATTTCTTTAAATGTAGTAAGCACAATTGTTTTAAACTATGTAGCTGATAATTGTAGTATCACGTGATCTTTGTAGATATGTTCTTGTTTCTTTTCCCTCAATGATGGTTTCTTATGTCATCATGTATATAATTACTGATCATTTGGTGCTTGTTGCCCTCAAAAATTATTCATGAGAATTGTTCATGTGAAGAGCCTTTTTGTTTCTTCCAGGTTATCTAAGAGTACTACCAATCCGGAAGCACTTTAAATTTTGGCTTACTTTTCCTGGCCACCTAGTAATGTAGATTTATACAGCAAATCCACATGATGGCCAGTCTGTTGTTATAATCTTAAATGTTGTTGGCCTAGAGGTTTATTTTTTCTTCTTATCTGACATTCATATCTTATAAAGTGATTTTTTTTATACTTTGCAGGGCATTTTTACTTTCTAGTTGAAAGGTCAGTCCAAATAATGCCTTTTTACTATTTTATCAAAAATGAATGCCCTCCTTGTTCTTTTAGCTCTTTCTAATTCAAGAACAAGTCTTTATAAACGTAAATATTTGACTTAGAAAATTTATTAGATTTATGATCTGTATAAAAGCACATGAAATAATAAACATCTCTAACAAATACATATTTAATGAAAGAAATATGGATTGAATATAACTGTATAAAAGTAAAGTGATATGTTTTTCTAATCACTAAAATGGATTTAATTTATATAAAATTGTTGATTACTGAAGTCGTCCTGAAAGCCTCACGGTTTGACCTCTGCATATGTAATATACTATAACCAGCACCCTTTGTTTATACTAATCATTTTGCTCTTTTTTTGGTAGTTAGCACAGTATGAGTGACTTACCAATCCTATTTCTTAATTCAGTTAAGCCTATTTTTAGTAGACATGCCTGTGATATTTTAAGGGGTCTTCGGCAGGGCTTGTTTTCCATATTGTTCTTAGTTTTAAAATCTTTCCTAATATCTTCATTGGTATTTTAGTGGGAGACACTGGTATTAACTGATGTTAATTAAATTTAAATTAATTAAATTTAAAGATTTATTCCTTTTAGAGAGAGAGAGAGAGAGAGCTCACAGATGTGTGAGTGGGGAAGGGGCAGAGGGAGAGAATCCCCAAGCATACTCCCTGCTCAGCCTGGAGCCCGACCCTGGTGATCTCACATTCCCAAGTTCATGACCTGAGCTAAAACTAAGAGTCTGAGTCGCTCAACCGATTCAGCAGCCCCCAGATGCCCTCTTTTCCCCCTTTTAAAAAATTTATTGTTTTTATTTTATTTAAAATTAATTAGTTAACATATAGTGTGTTATTAGTTTCAGTGGTAAGAGTTCAGTGATTTATCAGTTGCCAGTTGCCTTTTTAAACCAGAAACACCCCTTAGGTTTTCAAAGAAACAGTGACTTAATATGGCTTATCTCCAAAGGATCCCAGTCATGTGTTCATTTGACAGATATTGAAGGTTGTCTAGTTGCCAGGTGCTTAAGAAATTTCCGCTTCTGGCGCAATAGTTCCAATGTGCATGGGATGTGTGTGTGTGTGTTTGTGTGTGTGCGTGTGTGAGAGAGAGAGAGAAAGAGAGAGAGAAGCGTTTTTATCAAGATCTATTTTCCTTATAAGGGCACATACTAAATTTTGAAGGTTGTAATATTTGACTTTAAAATTTGTGTTTAGCTAGCAGTTTTTAGGAGTAGTGCATCTAAAATTTTATACTGATTATTGGTTATAAAATATTTGATTTTTGAATATTATGTTTAAAACCAGCTTTTCACATAAAGTCCTAAGGAGTCTAACTATGGTATTGGGCTAAATCTCATGTACAGTCATCACTTTCTAGTTGAAGCATAGGGCAAGAACTAAAGTGGCATGAGTCTTAATTCCTTTTCTGTTGTTATTTCGGGTATACCTTTGGGCAAATTCAGTTTTTTATATTGGAGCAGGTGACCAATAAGATAGTTTAATACTCAATAACAGCAAAATTTGGCTCAGGTAAGAGATAGTAAAATAAAATTGATAATGCTGTCTTTCTAGAAAGTAGAGGAAAAAAATAGCCTATCTTTCCTCAACCCGTGTTCTATTCATTTAACATGATCTGGTGAGAACAGTGAAGCCAGAATTCTTTCCCTTCATGTTCAGGAAATCTGTAAGGCAGCTCTTGTAAAACTTGCAGACTTATTTGTAATCCTATGAATTATTATCAGTAGGGAATGTGACTGAATTATATATATGAAACATAAAACCATACCCAGGAACATGTAAAAATTTGGACCTTTAAAGCTGCATTGCTAAGTGAGCATCGTTGGGTGTTTGTAAGTTTTTCTATTAATATTTGTTTGGCATTTAAAATCTTAACATTGAAGAAATTTTTTCCATTTGACTTTTTTTTTTTTTTTTCCTGTGGACTGGGCAAAGCTGCTCTTAGTTTATTTTAGCAGTGGAATATCTGAGTTAAACTTTCAGTACACCAGTTTTGAGATGGAGCATATTTTGGGAAACCTCTCTCTGAGGTGATATATTTTAATCTATCCTTTCTCAATTTCGGTAATTCAGTAGCTAATAAAGAAAATTGCTCATTTAAAGGTATGTGAGCTTTGAAATGCTAGTTTACAACAATTCAAAAAGTAATGTTGACAAAATATTTTATTTTCATTATTTTAGTATAAGCCTCCTGCACTTAAAAAGTCAAATTCTCCTGGAACTGTACCATCAGGATCTTCACGGTTACCACAACCAAGTGGCACTAGCAAAACTGTTGTAGGTAATGAGCTCCATAAATAACTTGGTTTTTTTATTGTTATTATTGTTGGGTTTTGTTTGTTTGTTTGTTTGTTTGTAGAGACAGAAATGAAGATAGTGTTCTGCTTGGGATTATTAAAATCAGTTTATAATTAGGAAGAGATGTGGAGGCTATGTAATTCTTTCTGGGTAAAAATAAAGTAACTTTCAAAAACTTTCTACTTAGGCTACTTTATAGGCCTTTTTTCCCGCCTTAAATGTCTATTCTTGATGTTGTTACTGATATTTCACCTATTCAGAGTGTCGACCAAGTTCTTTTCTTGATTCTTTGACCACAGTATTGCCCCCTCATTTCTATATATACTGCTCTGAACTTGACAGTTGTCCTAATAGACACATGATTAATGACTTGAAGGAGATATTGACTAACTGAAGTATAACTTTATTTATATGTAAATTATAATAAAGAAATATGAAAATTAGAAATGAAGGATGCTATATATTCTCTGGAAATTTAATTTTTAATAAACCCTTTCTTAGTTGATAACTTGTTTGGATTTATTGCTGCAAAAATTTATTGCCCCTAAAGCATTGTTTTCCTTGTCAGGTGCTCTGTTTTATGTGATTTTTCCTTTTCAGAATGTCATTAAAACCAATAACCTTTTTTATTATAAGGTGTGCCTTCAGGTAAAGTGTCTTCAGTTAGCAGCTCTTTGGGAAACAAACTTCAGACCTTATCTCCTTCCCATAAAGGGATAGCAGCCCCTCATGTAGGGTAAGTCTATTTGAATTTAATTGATTAGTGATACACACACACATACACACACATATATACACTCCATACGCAAATGATACTAAGGTTTTATTTTATTTAGGTAATTGACTTTTATTAACCTTGATTTTCTTTCTAAAGTTCATTTCCCTTTTAACGTATTGCTGGTCAGGGGCGCATACACTACTGTTGAAGTTCTAAATTAGGATAACCATTTTGGAAAAAAATTTGGTGGCATGTATCCAGAGCCCAAAAAACATTCGTACTTTTTGAATAATTTTACTTCTGGAAATCTAGTCTAGGGAAATCATTTGAAATACAGAAGATTTTTGTGTAACCATTACTTATGAAACATTATGTATCAGGCACTGTGTTAGACATTTTTTTCATATATTTTTATTAAAACCACCCTACCACCATAGGATGAGGGTCAGAGAAGCAAAAACAATTTGCTCAAAACCACACAACTATTAAGAGTTAGAAGCAGGATACAAATTGGAGTCTCTTTGGCTCAAAACATTGTTTTTTTTTCGTATGGTTTGATTACAATGTTAAAAAAAATAAAACCACCTAAATTTCTACCTTTGTTTGAATAGCAAATTATAACAATCTATACAGGGATATTATCCAACTATAAAACATATAATTCTACTATAACAGGATAAGAATGTAGGATACAAACTCCGATGTATACTGAGATAGAAACTATAAAAATGTGTGTAGACAAAAAAGACAAAATATGCTGAATATTAACAGTGGATGATTATTTTCCACTTATTTAATACTTTTAATATACTTTTTATCTTTCTACAGTTTTATATATGTGACTTTTAAGAAAGTAGTATTATTAAGCTTTCCACAATTATTTTAATGTGGGAAAAATGGTTGGTAACACTAGAGATTTTAAAAATCCTCTTATCTCAGTAGAAACTCCCTTTCTCTTCCATTTTGGTAAATCAGAAAATTTAAGGGTTACCATGTGATCTTTAGAATGAAGGCTTAGTATATACTTTACAGATACTATTAAAGTTGGTTTAGGAAATACAATGCTCATTATTTTCAGATATGGGTTATCACTTTTTTTTTAGTGTAGGAAATATGTATAGGGTTATTTATCAAGTGAGAGCAACTGTCTTTTGTTTTCTAATTTGGACTACACAGAAAGTACAAAATATAAAAGGAGTTCAATATAATTATCATTGTAGAAAAAGAAAAAAATCAACTAACAAGATCCAATTAGTTTAAATGTTTTTTCTTTTTGTTGTGCTTCCAAAAAGAAAACATAGGCTATCCTTAAGAAAGAGAGAGGTTATCAGTAGAACAGGAGGCTGAAAAGTAAAATGTTCTCATCTTTCAGTGGTAAAAAAAAAACTGATTTTGTTTTATTTTTTAGTTTCTCTACGGAGTTGACCCATCATTTTTAGTTAAGATGTAGATGGCAATATGTATTTTAACTTTTACAAATCCTTTTTACCATATCACAGAATTGCCTTCCATGTTGTGTTATAGTTTGATTTATGAACTATGAATTAAAAGCTGATATTTTTTAGTGCCTTTCCCCTCATACTGGTAATTTTGTCAGATGGCCATATTAAGTTGTACTCACACTCTCCCTTGTATTCTTAATCGGGCTTGTTAAGCTAGCTGGTGTAATGAAAAGTGGCACTAACTTTGGATTAGAAAACTAGGCTTCGAGATCCTACTTTGCCAAAGAATACCCATATGACTTGTTGCATATCTCCTTTGTCTCACTCACAACATTCTGTGACTTTGGTTAGATGTTGGCAACTGATCTAACACAATTTGACCAACATTATATAATCCCTAGGAGAAAATTTGTCTTTATTATAAAGCAAAGACTTTGAGCACAGTAATTTTACAAATTATGCTCTGCTTACAATGCCATAAGATTTAAAATTTCTTGTGGTCTCACATCATATTAAACTGTCAAACATAACTGTGTAGATCCCAATTGTACATTTTATATATAGTCCTTATGTGTTAGAAGAATGTTTCTGTAAACACCAAGGTGTGTGCTTGGTGTTTGCTTGTGGCCGATATATTACCATATTATCTGTAACATTACTATATTACTATATTAAATAGAACCTTTCATGGCTATCTATTTAGTGGCAGAGTTCATTTTTTTCTTTTCTTTTTAAGAATTATTGAGTGTATTGACTTGTTATTTATTATGTTGTTTTTTTCCTTTGTTAGATTGTAAGCTCTGTGGTAGCAACGCTCTGTGTGTCTGCCTTGCTTACAGATGTAACTATAAAATGTAGTATAGTGTCTCGCATCTAGACACACAATAAATTTTTGGTGAATAAATGAAACAAATAATGAATTAACAAATTAAATCCCTCATTTGTCAACCTGTTGGCACATCATAGAACCATGGTCCTGGTACTGGTGGGATAATTGAGAGTTCTATGGCAATCATTATTTCTATGGCTGCAGATCCTTCAGGACTGAGTAAAGGTGGAATTAAGACATCTGGTTAGCTGTAGAAAGAAATGAAGATCCTTCTGAGATTAGTGAAATAGACCCATTTCAGTAACTCAGGGTTGTTTAAAGCCTTGTGTATATAATCTTTATTGTGGCCAGCTTTATTCATGCATACTAGTGATCTGTAATATTTAGCATATATTGGAATCACACTGCAGAAAAATTTATCTTGCAAAAATTCTTGTTTGTTAGTTAACTTCTAGATAACCTGTGGGTCAACCAGTTTTATCACATTTTTTTAAAAGCAAAAAATTCCCTCAATGGAAAAATGTTCTCTTATTGTAAAAGATGACTATCTTTAATCCTAGGGAATTTTAGAAGTATGGTAAAACACAAAGATTTTAAATAAACATTACCATATTTGAATTGTGTCAGCGAATTTATACAGTCATGCCTTGAGATTTGTGTTTTCTTAGTGGTCAATTACCAACCAAAATAGACATTTTAGCTGATAATTTTCAGTAGTTAAAATATCAAATATCAAAGATTTACTTCTGTTCAGTTGCTATGAAAAACAAAAAAACAGGTTTTTTGTTGTCTTTCCCCAAACAGACATGAAAAACTAGAGCAACAGAACGCATTCAAGAAGCATTTCTTAATAAATTGCATTTGATTTCTCATACTTTAATTATATTGACAACAGTAAGAAACAAATATCTGGTTTTTAAGTACATTTTTGTATAAGTAGAAACAGGCTTTTCTCATAAGCCAGTCTTTTGGTTTTGTGTGAATTGAATTTGTGTGGAACATTGTTTAGATTTTTATGAACTTCTCTATCATTTATTATTTATCTAAATGCCTAAAACAACCTAGAATTGTAGTGTGGCTTCTTACGTGGATACCAGTGATTGAGGTTATTGGTTTTGCCATATGTATAAGATTTGATAAGTTTAGGATCAAAAGTAGAAGTGTGACACATTTCAAAACTTTAAATGCCCCAGAACATCATAACTATGTGTGTCTGTGAAGATACAAAATGCAAAATGGTAGATTTTTTCCAATATTATTTCAGAAGTCATCTTTTTATTATATCAGGGTTGTCATAGTCTTGTAAGACTGATTGGCTTGCATGCTCCTGAGTAATTCACTCTTATGGTATCAACAATAAACAAGGACCTTCCCAAGGTCAATGTTTATTTCAAAGTAAAACCTATTCCAGTAGGTTGATTTCATTGCCAAGTATTTCTTAAAATGTGAATTCATTCCCAGCTATAAATATTTTGAAAGCTTGCTAAAGTATTATTCCTTTTTAGATACACTATTATATTGGGGCAGTTTACTCAACTGCATATAGTCATTTTATATTAAAAAGTCTTGGTCAAAATTACAGTTTATCATCTATAGAATAGATTAGTTTGACAGTAATATATATTTGTCTGGGATTACAAGATAATATTATTATCTATCAAAGTTCTTTAATATATGGAAAACCTTTATTTATTTATTTTTTTTAAGATGTTATTTATTTATTTGACAGAGATCACAAGTAGGCAGAGAGGCAGGCAGAGAGAGAGGGGGAAGCAGGCTCCGTGAGCAGAGAGCTGATGCAGGGCTCGATCCCAGGACTCTGGGATCATGACCTGAGCCGAAGGCAGAGGCTTTAACCCACTGAGCCACCCAGGCGCCCCTATGGAAAACCTTTAAAAATCACTGATATCCTTTCAAAATCTTAAAATACTGGCATCCTCTCATATATGGAAATTTTATATTTTAGAGCAGTTGATCTTTTTGAACTATGACCTGAGAGCCAAAACCTGTCCAACAACTAGTTTATTGGAATATGGCCACACCCAATTATTTATGTATTGTCTGTGGCTGCTTTCATGCTACAATGGCACAGATGAGTATTTGTGACAGAGATAGCATAGCCATTAAAGCTTAAAATATTTACTGTCTGGCCCTTCACAAGAAAAGTTGGCATTCTCTATTTTAGAATAAGTAAATTACCATAGAAATTGGACATTTATAATTTGAAGTTATGGATTTTAAGGATTATTTAACAGTAGAAATATATATATATATATATATATATATTTAAGTCATGTGAAGTATCTGGAAACTTTGTAGGCTAGTGGTCCATGGAACCAAAGGATTTTTTTTTTAGAGATTTTATTTCTTCATTTGACAGAAAGATCACAAGCAGGCAGAGAGGCAGGCAGAGAGAGAGGGGAAAGCAGGCTCCCTGTTTAGCAGAGAGCCCAATGTGGGGCTCAATCCCAGGACCTGAGATCATGACCTGAGCTGAAGGGAGAGGCCTAACCCACTGAGCCACCCAGCCGCCCCACCAAAGGATTTTTAAACTTTTATTTATCCAACGCATTTCTGTGCTTGCATTGAAAGAATAACAAGAAGTTAAAAATATACTTTGATGTTGACTCTAACCAAATCTAGGTACCAATTTAAGGACATATCTTTGAATTTCATATGGGATTGAAATCGTATTACGTATATCGAATTGCTTAGTCTGCACCAGATGTGTGCTATGTGGGTGTGCTTCGTTGACTTCACAATACCCTCTTATGTTTTCCTTAGCAGTGGCAAAACTGCATCTACTGCTGAATGGATTTATTTATTTCAGCCCAATTTCTTTCAGCCCTTGGGTATATAATCAACATTACCAAATTGAAACTTTTAAAAGAAAAATAGTATAGAAACACGCTAAAAACATTAATATTGATAGTTCCATTGTGGATTACTGCCACGTTGAAATTATGTTCCTTATAATTTAAAAATACATAATAAAGTAGGTTTTTTGTTGTCTTTCCCCAAATTTATTAATTCTCAAAGTAACTCTAGATGTATAAATTCAGTGTTAACATCAGTAAAGGTAATTTTTTTTCATAGCTTGAAACATCCAGTGCCCCTGAGGTCTGAACATAACATGAAATAGACACAGGCTTCCTGGTTCTTATACTCATTTTATTTCTTTCCTTAAGTCAGTTATTGATGATTTGCAAGACCAAGAAAGGCAAAGAAACTTCAACCAAGGATCAATCTGTTGAATTGAAGCCTTCGAACACCTTTTTAAAACACCTTTTTAAAAGTTTACTACTTTTGCAAAGATTTTAATTTCTTCCCAAATATCCCTTTGTCTTGTTGCTGCTTTGACTTAACTTTAGTCCTGTTGGAGATTGAGGAACCAAAATGAAGGGATTTGATAGAAAAGGAGATGTGAGCAAGGAAGTGTTCATGCTCACTAAAATAAATATGAAGATGGTACAGAGAGATGGTTTGTCATATCTTAAGATGAGGGTTAGTTTAGGGAAAGATTTAAATACTTTCATGAACTAATAACTTTTAAATTTATATAATTACCACAATGCAGATTATTATTGCATGGCAAAAAAAAATATACATGTAATCAAGATTTTATATATAAAAATATATTCAAATATATAAAATTTATATATAGATTTGTACAAAAATTATGTGTAGCTTATAAAAATAAATACACTATATAAATTTTTACATAGTAAAAATACAAACTTGATTTTATTATTGAGACGAATTTTGTTTTTGTTTGGTTATACCTTGATAACAACATAGAATAACAGTAACAAATTATAGAAGAACGTAAGTGATTTGAACTTAAGAATAGCATTTACTGACATTTAGCCTACGTAACATTTGAATTGTGTGTGTGTATATGTATATATAAATCACATATACATATACATAGGTAGGTAGATCATCTGAGTTGAATTTATAACACAGCAAATGGACAAGAAAACAAATCATCTTTGGAACCTGCCATTCAAGTAGGATTTCAAAATCTGAAAATACTGGTTAATTCTCTCATATATAGAAAATGTATGCATTAGATAATTACTTTTAGATTTTTATTAGATTTTACTCATCTCCCTTCTCAAATTGACTTTGTTGTGTCATTTGTAAGATTTGAATGTTTCTATCCTATTAGAGAAATGTTTTAAAAATGTAGTTTATAATTTTCTGAATTTTAAAATTTCTAAATCTTAATTTCAGTCACTTCTGAGAAAGAAAATAAGCTTTTTAATCCTTATTCCAAAGCCACATATATCTTTTGTAAGATAACTGCTGTTTGGAAAAATTAATGTTTTGATAATTGTTAAGCAATTCAAAGAAGAATCTGATTTTTACTAAATTTTTACTGACTTACTAAATAGGTAAAATTTTTAGTAATCTTGTATAAATAAAAACCCATCAAATTTTAATCTTAAATATTTTAGAAATTATGTAAAATATATACATTTAATGAAGCTATTTTTAATGTTACATTAGTTTTAGGTGTACATCATAGTAATTCATCTTCTCAATATGTTATTGCTATGCTCACTACAGGTATAGCTACCAGCTGTCACTAGACAACACTATATTACCAGTGACTATATTCCTGACACTCTGTGCCTTTTATTCCCATTACTTATTCATTCCTTAACTGGGAGCATGTATGTCCCACTTCCCTTCACTCATTTTCCCTTCTACCTACCTCTGTCCCCTCTGGCAACCATCAGTTTATTCTCTGTAATTATGGTTTGAATCTGCTCTTTGTTTATTCATTTGTTTTTAAGATTCCACATATGAGTAAAATAATATGGTATTTGTCCTTCTAATCTGACTTATTTCATTTAGCATAATTCCCTCTAGGTCGTCTGTGTTGTCCCAAATGGCACAATCATCTTGTTTTATGGCTGAGTAATATTCCTGTGTGTGCGTGCATGTGTGCGTGCGTGTGTGTGTGTGTCTATACACCACATCCTAATGAAGGCATTTTTTAAAGAGTTTAAAATGTTTTGAATAATGTGATGTTAACACCTAATGCAAGCACCACCATCTGCAAAGTACTAATAACAACTTTTATAATAAAATACCTGCTATGTATAGGATACTGAAAGAATATAAATATTAATAAAGTGTGTCCCTCTGTAGAGCCCTTTATAATCTAGAACAATGAACAGCTTCTTTTAGACACTAAATGCCATAAGAATAAGCATCAGGTATGTTTCATTTACTACAGTGTCCCCAGAATGTAGCATAGTGCCTGATACATAGTAGGTGCTCATGATTTGTGGGATTAATGAGTAAGTCAAAGAGTGCATTGGAGCAAACAAGCATCCCTTAAAAAGAGTATCCTTTTAAAGTTAACGAGCAGTAATGTGTTATTCAGTAGTCATTTAAGATAGTTCGCCTACCTTCCTAATTTAATTTTCACTGCTCCCTACAATGAGTGAATATTGGTTGGTAATACTACATAGGATTCAGTTATTTGGTTGATGTAAAACAATGACATCTCTACAAACCCGCAGTTTTTCCTATTTTCCTCCAGGTGGAGCTCCTTTATACTTTTAAATATTTAATATTTAATATTCTAATATTCTATTTTAAAATAAAATAGAAAACTTCAGATGGCAGGTCCACTTAACATTTCTACATGTGATTTTTCAGATTGCCAACCCTGTTTTTTCATACATCATGCTTTATATTCTCTGTACAAATTTCATGGTCATTCTTCATTAGAAAATCAGAGTTAAAGATATAAATATCATTTATTTGATTGCTTTATACTTGGAATTTTAAAATGCAAGAAAAATAATAAAATAATAAGAAAAAGGAGAAAAGTACTATGAAGTCAGGGAAGGAGAAAAATTAGATTATTTGTGAACTCAAGAAGGAATATCAGCTCAGTCTTACTTATCAGGATAGTAACTTCTAGTTCACGTTTAGGTTCACAAATTTTATTTGAAACAATTCTTGTCCTTCTTAAGTTTCTTTATTGCTTCCAATGCCCTGCTATGTATAAATGTGGCATTTGTTTGGGTGTTCGTCACAACTGGCAGGGTGGCTGGGAGCGGCAGAATTGTCATATCTAATGGCGGACATTGTATGATATCCAAGGATTCTTTTTGACAGTCCTTAGCCTGCCAGTCCAGTAATTAAGAGCTTGGGGGGTAGATGTCTGATGAACCAGAATAATGTTTAAAAAAAACTTTTTTTAATATAAAGAAACAAACAGCAGTCTCCTTATGGGTACACCTTTATATATTTTAATAGTAAGATGGACAAGTTAGGCCCTCCACTTCGAACTGGAAGACATGTGCAAAGGTTGTATGACAGTGATACAAAATCAGACAGTGCCATCAAAAGACATGAGTTATTACCCATTTACAAGTAAGTATTTGTAACTCAGTTTGGTTAACCTTTTTCAGATATTTCCTTAAAGCCTTTGTATAATTGAATACTATAAACTTATACATTCCTATATTTTAAAATATCTTATTTTAATCATTTTTAAGCTAAGAAGTACTAAATAATCTTAAAGGATTTAAAACACTATGTGTCAGATGAACATTTCTGTTGTTCTAAATAAAGCTGTTTTTAGCATACATTTATTTCTATTAAATTTGAACTTTTAGAGGGGTTGAAATAGCAGTCACCTTCAATGATAGTTATCTTTATGAAGCTTTCTTTTAGGAGTATATATATATATTTGAAGATTTATTTATTTAAGAGAGAGCATAGGGCACAGGGCAAGAGGGGCAGAGGAAGAGGAAAAAAGACTCCCAAGTAGACCCCACCCTTGCATGAAGCCTGACACAGGTCTTAATTCCATGATCCCAAGATCACCACCTACGCTGGAATCAGGAGTCAAATGCTTAACGGACTCTGCCACACAGGCACCCCTTAGGAGTAATATGTTCAAAAAGAAGAGTACAGGGGATATTATGCCATACATAGTATGTAATATTGCTGTATTATTTTTTAGTTAGGATGATTAATTATTATAAAAAGGCAGAAAACAGATTTTAGAGAATATTCAGTCCAGGGATTTTTAGTCTTTTGGTTAAATTTCTACAAATTCCACATAAAATTGGGGAAAAGATATGACACTCTCCTCTGTACTGGCACAGAAAGCTGAAAACGGATGAGTGGCAAGGGCAGTCACCTTGGAACTCTTCCATAGATGTCTTCAGGGTTTTCTAGATTGGGCTCCAATACCAACTCTGGCTCTCTCATTTTAAAATGATGAAATTTGAATCAGATAAATTACTTGTTAAAGTTGAAAAATACATTATTAAACAGAGTTCACTTAGTTAACTTTTATTTTTATTTTTTTTAAAGATTTTATTTATTTATTTGACAGAGATCACAAGTAGGCAGAGAGGCAGGCAGAGAGAGGGGGAAGCAAGCTCCCTGCTGAGCAGAGAGCCCGATGTGGGGCTCAGTCACAGGACTCTGGGATCATGACCCCAGCCAAAGGCAGAGGCTTTAACCCACTGAGCCACCCCGGCGCCCCTCTTAGTTAACTTTTAAACCAACTCCTACTACAGCATTGTCTTACCACATATGAAAAGAAGGATTAATTTGATTAAATAGAAAATAAAGATGGGAGAAACCTTTAAAATATTAGCAGCACCCATGTGTTATTTGTAAGTAGTTCATGATAAATGATATGAGGAAGAATTTGTGCCCTGAGCCATTTTTCTTAGTACTGTTGTTGTTCTCTAGTCTCTCTGAAACATATTTCAAAGAAACACTGATTAGCAATAAGATAGAGTAAGTATAATTCCAAAACTAAACCTTCTTTTGTTATTTTTGACCTAGAACAAGCAGACTGCAGGTATAGAATAAGGGTAGCATTTTTCAAACTCTGGACAGGTACAAAAAAGTGTTGACCATGTGAGATTATGGCAACATGTTTTAAGTACTAATCAAGACTGTTCTTTCCAATCTCTTAAGAATGGTTCCCTATACTCAGATTCTACCTCTTAGAAACAGTTACTAAAAGTACATGATAGGTAGTTAAGAATGATGGTTACTGATGATAATCTTATTTTCTCTAATTTTTCTTTTCTTTTTTTCCCCTCTAGTTTTTATTTTCTAATTCTTTGAATAACTTCATTGCTATGGTGAGGCTATGTGTCTATATCCATAGGTGTGTTTGTATTATCTGTGTATCTCATGTACATATTAAATGAAGGTGATAGGATTTCTAACAAGGCTTTGTTCAAGAGCCAGAAAATAAAAAATGTGTCCTTTCTAGTTCTCTTACAACTCTCACTGGAGGAATTGCTATCGTTTGGCAATGATTTTCATAGAGATTGAATTCCTGAAAAGGTACTATAGCAGTTCAGCTTCCTAGAGGGCTATTTAAGAGTAGAGTATACGTCATGGTTAGACTGTCAGCGGGCATTGGAAGAGGGCCAGGGTAACCCAATCATGCACCAAGGTGATTCTAGTCAAAGTTTAGAAAAAATATGAAGTAACTATTGAAAGCAGCCTCTCTTTGAGCAACAGACAGAATTCCATATTGAATATAAGATTTGTAATATGACCCACATAAATTCAGGTTCAAATACTGTGGCCTTGTAATAGCTTTGCAGCTTACTTAATTTCTCTAATATGATTTTCTTCAACTTTAAAATGGGAATAATATCTTCTGAGATTTCTATGAAGATGAAACCAAGTAAAGTATTCATAGTACCTGGCATCATATTTAGCATTCAAAAAATAGATGTAGTTATTATTACCTGTGTATATTTTGGAGGTAGCTATGTAGAATTTTCAGACTCTTCAGCTTTGCTTTATAAAGGGGAAAAATTTTGCCATAGTTTAAGAACTTACAATCTAAAGGAGTTTTTAAAAGTATTCTGTTTGTTGCTATAACACAATATTGCATATCTCTGAAATGAAAAGATTTGACTAAATCTCTAAAGAGGAACTAGCTCTTTATTTACCATATGACCTCAAGTTCAGCAACATACTGGATGTCACCTTGGTTGTTACTTAACCACTCTTTGCCTCAGTTGCCTCATTTCTAAAATGGAGTTATTAATACTACTTAATCCATTGGATTATTATGAGGATAAAGTAACTTTATATATGAAAGCAATTAGAAATTTATACCAAATGTAGTAATAAGCAACATTTTGTAAATGTTAACTAGGAACAGTATCAATATCGATAATAGTAATAGTATCATCATCATCATCAACTATTCTGAATGTTTATATAAATTGCAGTTGGTATCCACAATTTCTTCTAAGGTAAGTGATGATAGTCATACTTTATAAATGGGGGAACTTGGATACAGGTTGGCCACTACCTCCATATTAGTCAGTAGCAATTGGGATTTGAATCCAGATTCATCTGAATCTCAAATCCTATACTTTTACCATTGTACCATCATTCAACCCTCTGAGCTTTCTTTGATTCCTGAAATTTCATAAAGGGAATTAAGTGATAATCCAACCAAATCCTCTACTGGTAGCAGATAGCCCAGGCTGTATACTTGGTGAGATTAAATCTTAAAAGGGAAAATTATATTAACGCATTTATTTTAGTTGCTATTTCCAAAAACAGGCTTTCATAAATTGAAAATTATTAAAATGGTTAGCCGATGGTTATTTCTTGGATTTAACCATATCTCATAATATATGACATTATTTAACAGTTATTCATAGGCATTTAACAAGATACCTCTCTATTTTATTGAGGAATTACAGATTTAAATGTTTAAAAACCTGAAGCTTTTCAGGATTATTGACTTAAAATTTCATGTAAAACATACATGTGTGTGTATACATATACACACACACACACATATATGTATGGTTTTTTAAAAATTAATTTTATTTACAATCAAGTTAATGTTAGTAAATGCAAAATGCTTTGGTTTATCCTTTGTTTTAACTACTGTTGTTTTCAGATTTAAAATAATTTAGTTTTACTCTTGAGTTCACCTTTCTACAGCTTCAAAATTAATCATGTATATAAGCAATATAAGAAATAAATGCTTGCTATTCAATACCTTTTCATTATGCCATCTCTTTCTCTCTTCTAGAACTAACATCAAACCTCGAAATTCCACACCACCAAGTTTGGCAAGAAATCCTTCCTCAGGTGTGGTTACAAACAAAAGAAAAACATATACTGAGAGCTACATAGCCAGGTATGTTTAGCTCTGAAAGTCTATTAATTAAAATAAAAATGAATATATGTAGTCTTCTAAGGACCAAATACGAAATATGTATCAGGTTTTTAATAGAAAATCTGATTTTTCCTTTGCTATATAATTTATTTTCACTTTAAGCTGTACACTAAATAGTTTGGGCATAAATGATTTTTTTCATAAATGATATTTTTCTAGACCTTGTAATTATTATTGTCAATGCTTGAGGACAGTTTGTTCACTTTCACTGCATTCATTTGTGTTTTATATCTTAATTTTAAGTGTAACATGATTATTTTTACCTCTGCAAATTGAGTAATAGACCCTTTAAATTTTAATTATTATATTAATAAATATAATATTTATTAATATTATAATTATAATATTATATATAATTTATATAGAAATACATATTATATTATATAATAATATAATATGT
Source organism: Lontra canadensis (assembly GCF_010015895.1). Taxonomy (NCBI): domain Eukaryota; kingdom Metazoa; phylum Chordata; class Mammalia; order Carnivora; family Mustelidae; genus Lontra; species Lontra canadensis. Next base: position 10,945,385 of record NW_022631031.1, on the reverse strand, counting down.
AATTATAATATGATATAATAAATATATAATATAATAAATTTTAATTATTATATTAATATAATAATTATAAATATTATAAATAATTATTATTTAAGTATTATAATTTTCAGCAGTATTTAAATTTATTTAAGTTACCAGCTGAGCTTGTGACTATCCATGTACTTCCCTTTCTTATCTGTCACAGTATTTGTACAACTTTGACATTCACTCTGTTTAAGTATAAATCATTCCAGTTATATCTATATATCTATGTATCTATATCTCCTTATTACAGAAAGTTTTAAGGCAGTATACAGAGATCCATGACCTACAGTGAGATAAAATATTATATAAAATTGAAAATATGAAAAGGAAAAATGAGAATTAAGAAATAAAGGAAAAAGAAGGAATGAAGTTAGTCCCCAAAATATGTGTCATAAGATGCTGTATACACGCTAGGCTTCGGCCATAAATTGGATCCAAATTTGTAGTGGCCAGAGTACAGGAGTAGTTAGTTACATGATTCATGTTGTATTAAAAAAAAAAAAAAATCATTTCTCTGTGAGAGCACACCTAGTTCTGAGACCTCAAAAATCTGCCTATGAATTCTCATGGAGTCACTGGATAATTTATTACTATTTTTAAAATTTTATTTTATTTACTTTCAAGTAATTAACACATAGTATATTATTAGTTTCAGAGGTAGAGTCCATTGATTCATCAGTCTTATATAACACCCAGTACTCATTACATCCCATGCCCTCCTTAATGTCCCATCACCCAGTTAATTCATCTCCCTACCCATCTTCCCTCCAGCAACCCTCAGTTTTTTTCCTATGTTCAAGAGTCTCTTATTGTTTGTCTCCCTCTCTGATTTCGTCTTGTTTTATTTTCCCCTCTATAATCCTTTGTTTTGTTTCTTAAATTCCACATATGAGTTCTTAAATTCCACATGAGTGAGATTATATAGTTGACTTTCTCTGATTGACATATTTCGCTTAGCAGTTCCATCCACATCATTGCAAGTGGCAAGATTTCATTTTTTGATGGCTGAGTATTCTAATTTGTAACACACACACACACACACACACACACACACACCCCACATCTTCTTTACCCATTCATTTGTGGACATCTGGTCTCTTTCCATAGTTTGGCTCTTATGGACATTGCTGCTATAAACATTGGGGTGTAGGTGCGTCTTCGGATCACTAGCTTTGTGTCTTTGGGGTAAATCCCTGGTAGTGCAATTGCTGGGTCCTAGGGTAGCTTCTCTATTTTCAACTTTTTGAGGAACCTCCATAATGTTTTCCAGAATGGCTGTACCAGCTTTCATTCCCACCAGCAGTGTGAGAGGGTTTCCCTTTCTCCTCATCCTTGCCAACATCTGTTGTTTCCTGACTTGTTAATTTTAGCCATCCTGACCAGTGTGAGGTGATATATCATTGTGGTTTTGGTTTGTATTTCTCTGATACTGAGTGATGTTAAGCATTTTTTCATGAGTCTGTTGGCCATCTGTATGTCTTCTTTGGTGAAATGTCTGTGTCTTCTGCCCATTTCTTGGTTGGATTATTTGTTTTTTGGGTGTTGAGTTTGGTAAGTTCTTCATAGATTTTGTATACTAGACCATTATCTAATAAGACATTTGCAAATATCTTCTCCCATTCTGTTGGCTATCTTTTGGTTTTGTTGACTGTTTCTTTTGTGCAGAAGCTTTTTATCTTGATGGAGTCCCAGTAGTTCATTTTGCCTTTGTTTTCCTTGCCTTTGGAGATGTAAGAATTTGCTGCAGCTGAGGTCAAAGAGGTCACTGCCTGTGTTGTCCTCTAGGATTTTAATGGATTCCTGTCTCACATTTAGGTCTTTCATCCATTTTTGAGTCTGCTTTTGTGTATGGTATAAGGAAATGGTCCAGTTTAATTCTCCTGCATGTGGGTGTCCAATTTTCCCAACAATATTTGTTGAAAAGACTGTCCTTTTTCCATTGGATATTTTTTTCCTGCTTTGTCCACGATTGGTTGACAATAGAGTTGAGGGTCCATATCCTGGGTTCTCTATTCTGTTTCATTGACCTATGTGTCTGTTTTTGTGCCAGTACCATACTGTCTTGATGATTACAGCTTTGTAATATAGCTTGAAGTCCGGAATTATGATGCCACCTACTTTGGTTTTCTTTTTCAACATTCCTCTGGCTATTTGGGGTCTTTTCTGGTTCCATACAAATTTGGGGATTATTTGTTCCAGCTCTATGAAAAAAGTTGATGGTATTTTGGTAGGGGTTGTACTGAATGTATAAATTTCTCTAGGTAGCTTAAACATCTTAATAATATTTGTTTTTCCAACCCATGAGCATGGAATGTTTTTCCATTTCTTTGTGTCTTTCTCAGTTTCTTTCATGGTTAGGTTTATTCCTAGGGATCTTATGGTTTTTGGTGCAGTTGTAAGTGGGATCAATTCCTTAATTTCTCCTCCTTCTGTCTTATTGTTGGTGTATAGAAATGCAGCTGATTTCTGTCCATTGATTTTATATCCTGCTACTTTGTTGAATTCTGTATGAGTTCTAGAAATTTTGGGGTGGAGTCTTTAGGGTTTTCCACATGGAGTATCATGGCATTGTGAAGAGTCAGAGTTTGAAGAGTCACTGGATAATATAACAGATAACTTGTTTCCTCTGGTTTTATTGAGAAGTAATTATCATACATCAATGTATAAGTTTAAGGCATACAGCATGATGATTTGATTTACATATATTATTGAATGATTACCGTAGTAAGTTTGGGTAACACCCATCTTTTCATACAAATATAATAAAAAGAAGGAAAAAAGCAAAAAAAAAAAAAAATTCTCCATTGAGAACTTGTAGAATTTACTCTCTTAGCAACGTCCCTATCACACAGCAGCATTAGCTATAGTCATTATGTTGTATATTACATCCCTTGTACCTGGTTTATCTCCTAACTGGAAGTTTATACCTTTTGACCACCTTCCTCCAATTCACCTTCCCCATTCAATGGATAACTTCTTAATTAAAATCTCTACTATAAGTATGACAATGCATTTCATAAGATGTTTTTTTAAGATGCCCTCAATACAAGCCTATAACATGATATCCTATGATTCACCAAAATTTGTTGTGATATATATGTGTTATATGTAACTATATATGTTGTCTGCTTTTGTTATAAGTATAAAACATAGACAGCTATCCATTATTCAGATTTAATCCAGGGATAGATTTTTAAATATTCAGGGTTTTAGCTGTCAGTCTTGGTTGTTGCCCTTCAGAAAGAAGCACCTGTGGAACTTTCTAAAAATGAACATGTCCACGTCCTTCCCAGAGAGGTTTTGATTTCTTTGGTTTGGATTTTTAAAATTTTAAGAGTGATGATTATACATAACAAGGGATGAGAACCATAAAGGAATAGGTGAAATGCTACCTTTGCAGATAGATTCTTTCATAAATACTGTTTGTTTCACCTAAGGTTTTGATACATTTTAAATATTAAAGAAGTGAACTTAATGTTTCTTGGGGTCCTGAAGCTGGCTTGCTATGTTGTTGTATATGTGGAGCCTTATGTTTTGAATCCATGCTGAATGTAGGATTAACATTCTCTCATAAAATGGGAAACTTAATAAATACATGTGCTTAAATAAAAAACTCATCTTTCTAAAGAGGTAGACAAATGAAGTGACAACAGGCAGGGGCAAAAATCCCATTAAAAATGAGTTTGAATTCTTTTTTGTTTTCTTTTATTTCTTTCTTTTTAAATGGTTAATATGTGATAGTAAGCCCTGAACCTTGTTCACTTGACTTACTACACTACCCAGATAGAATAATTATAACCACAACAGATGAAGAAATTTCACAGATTTCTTTTTCTGGAAGTGTGTTAGGCTATATTTTCTGGATGGTCCTTCCACCGAAAACACCTAGAAATGCTACACAAAATGGGGCAAATATCCTTCTAAATGTGTAGCTTAGCTCTCAGAAAAGTAAGGGAAACTTCCGCAGGTAAGTAAATAAAGAAAACCAGAGGTCAGTTTGGTAAATTAACTCTGACATTGCACTTACATTTGAGATTTTGACTGATCTTCCCTACTTAAATTCTTGTTTAGTGTCATTTTGGGAGAGAGGACGGTGATTTCTTAGACTTGCACAAAGTGGAGATTTAGAAACTCAGCTTTCCCTTCCCATCTCCTCATGCCCCTTCCTCTAAGCAGGGCTCTTGAAATGTCCATTAAGAGGTTGTCTTAGGCTCGGCTAGAGGTAATCACATGGTAATATATGACATTAGGATTATTTATAGGAAATAGGAAATGACAGTAGGCAGTGTCTGGTGTTACTCTTTCCTGGGAGCCCTTGCCCCAGTCCTGGAGCTGGTTTTCTTTGGCCGTCCAAGTGACAGCTTAGGTATGAGAGAACAAGATCTTAACAGATGTGTGTAGGATCAGTTTAATTGGAAATTCTGTGTCCCCAAAGGGAACCAGTTTCTCTTGTAACAGCCCTGTAGACATAGCTTTCAGGTTGTCTTGAGGGATGTCTAATTTCTGTGGATCGCATGTAAATACTGTTGCCTAGAAACACAGCTGGCATTCCACCTTTTGAAAGGTTTTCATTAAAGAAAGCTAGGAAGTTATCCCCATGTTAGATCTGTTCAAAGAAACAGAAAAAGAGTTCTCTTTATGTTGTACTATATATTAAAATAGAAATGATTATAACTGATATTCTTGTGACATTTCTGCTTTTTAAAGAAAATGCTTCTTAAATGTCACCATTGAACATGAAGACAGATATAGGATTCTATCGTCTACATTTTATCAGTGACATTCCTTTCTATTCCTGATTTTCTAAGTGTTTTTTTAAAATAAAAAATAGGTGGTGAATGTTATTGAATATCATATATATATATATGTAAAATCAGTATTTTTAAATCCCTGAATCTGTTTATGTGATAAATTATATTAATAGACTTCCTAATGTTAAATTAGTATTATTTTCTGGAATAAATCTGAAGTGTCTTGAATTGCATATGTTTGTAGATTGTGCTTGCTAAAATTCTTGGAGATTTACATGTATTTCCAAGTTAATAGTTGTTGATTATAATTTTATATTCTCTTAGTCTGAATATAAAGGTTTTACTGACCTTCGAAAAGAAATTGCGGAATGTTGTTTTTCAACCCCCTCTGCTGGAAAAGCTTAGTAGAAAACTTACCATGATTTTTTTCTTAATATTTTATTTATTTATTTAATAAAGTATATGAGAGAGAGAGAAGGCATGAGTGGGGGAGAGGGGTAGAAGGTGAGGGAGAAGCAGACTCCCTGCTGAACAGGGCTCTATTCCAGGGTCCTGGGATCATGACCTGAGCTGAAGGCAAACATTTAACAGACTGAACCACTCAGGTGCCCCTAGAACTTACCATGTAAAATTATTATGAGTCCACTGTGTGTGTGTGTGTGTGCGCGCGCGTGCGCACGCGAATGTGCGTGAGTGCACACACACCTGGCACATGCTCACTGATGAGGTATGTTAATTACTGATTAACTGATGAGTAGTATGTTAATTACTGATTCAGTCACTTTAATGATTTTATTTACTATTATAGTTGGTTTGAAATCAGTTTTCATAAGATATTTTTCTACGAAATTTTTCACTTCATCTAAGTTTCAAATTACTAGCATAGAATTGTTCTTATAATTTTATATTTCTGCTATCTGTATCTGTAGTTCTATCCTTCTTTCATTCTGAGTATTGTTTATTCCTTTTTTGTTGATCAATCTTGAAAGTTTACTTTATCATTTTAAAAGGACCAAAAATTTTACTTTATTTATCTTCTTCATATATTACTCATTCATTCATTTATTCAATAAAAGTATTTACTGAGAGATGAGTTTATGTCAGGTACTTCTCTTGATCCTAGACTTAGAGCAGTAACAAAACAAAGATCCCTGCACTTGGGGAACTCACAGTCTTGTGGAGAAGACAAGATGTAACAAAAATGACATATATTGCATGTCAGGTGGAAAACAAGAAAGCAAAAGGGGACACAGTTTAGAGTGGCAGTGAGTGTCCAGAGCCATGAGGAATGCAGTACAGGGGATGAAGGATGAAGAATTTGAGTGTGTATAACTAAATTAGACCAAAGGACCTAACAAGATTCAAACTGAGTAATGAGAATTCAAGTGAAAAGACTCCATGGATACAGTGAAAATAACATGACACATTGAGAGAAGTTATATATATATATTGTTTTATAATAGATGTAATAATATATACATATTTATTAAAGTATGTATTTGGAGGAAAGATGTCCGTCTTTCCTCAGGGCAAGGTTCCAGTTTTCTTTTTAGCGATAGTTTTACAGAAGGGACAGTATAAATTTCCATTCTATTCCCATTGTAGTATATGCCTAATACATTGAACAGATGGAAAGTGTGGTGGTATTTGCTCATGAAAAATTCTCATAAACAGGGACAAATATAATGCCAAAGAAAATATTTAGTATTTCATTATTAACTAAAAGGGGGTTTAAAATTTGAACTAGAAAAATATTAAAACTAAGCAAGCTTTTACTTATACTTAGTGTTAAGTACTGTTTTCTAAGGGTTATGAAAACTACTGACAAGAACTTGTGTTTCCACTTTTCTTCCTGTACTCTTTCAGGCCAGATGGAGACTATGTATCTTCACTTAATGGCGGAAACATTAAAGTCATGGAAGGAAATTCAACAGGACACTTACCAAAATTCTGCCATGAGTGTGGGACTAAATACCCTGTAGAATGGGCAAAGTTTTGCTGTGAATGTGGCATTCGAAGAATGGTTCTGTGAATAGAGCCCAAAAAAAGCTAAGTCCAGAATTTTATGATTGTTGCTGCTTGGACAGCTAGAGCACTTCCTTTAGTGATTTTATGCTAAAATTATTCAAAATACTTTTTTCAGCAATTTTTGGAGCATAGTTCTTTGGCTGTGAAATGTGTGTGTATATATATGAATGTGTACATATACTGTATATAATAAATACCTGATACCCCAAACTGTGCCATTCAAGGAAATAGTCACTCATCTGTCAGAGAATAATTTCAAGTGGAATCATTAACTTAGGTAATACTTTTCTGTTACAGTTGTTGAAGCACATTAAGCATACCTTCACAAAATCAAATGCTAGTGCTCAGCCCTTCAAGCTTTAGGATGATCGTTACTTTGAGGAAAAGTCAGAACAAACATTTTTGTTATTGTTGCCTATTTTCACGTAGTATAAGATTGGATGCTTGGAATTTTGCAAGAGAGTATTTTCAGTTGCAGTTAGTTATGTAAGGTCATTTTCCTGTAGAGCTGTTTTACAGTTAATTTTATAAATATTTAAAAAAGAGAGGAATTCAACCTCTACAGGTCTTTGTTGTCCTTTACTCAGTATATCATTAATTATATAATTTAGAGATCTTTATTTATTCTTTAAAATGTAATTATGCAGTTTCCTTTTCAGAGACACAAGACTAAAAAATATAAATGTATTTTATTCTAGTTGTAACTTAATGACTTTTTTTTAACCTCTGTGTGTTAGTTGAATGTATATTCTTTCTATTTCTAATTGTGTCTCCATGTTTCACTTTTTTCTTTTTCATTACCTCATGTCTGAGGAGTTTAGTTTACTACTTCCTTATTTTTGCAAAGTTTGAAAATAATTATTTAATGTAAGAGGCACAAGACTCCTTGCAAAATTCTACATGTTCATTTCTGTGTCTGAATTTAGAAGAAATTATTTTAATGGATTTCAAAGCAAACCACCTGACCCTAATAAATAATTTGGATAATTAATCATTACTGCAGGGCATGCAGGTAAAAAGTATTATTTTTTAATTTCCCTTGAAGTATAGATGTAGTGATGAGTTGGTTAGGGTCTAATTTTTCCTACTTATATTTTCTGTTTAGTGTTTAATATTGAAATACCATTCACATCACAGTAAAAAAAAAAACTGAAAATGCACTGCTTTAATGCACAGCTGACTTACGTAATTAAACATTCACAAAAACTTAATTATACTTTAACTTTGGCTAAAATACAGCTTTTAATTGTCACACTTTCAGTGTGACAGTATTTAGTAGATTCTTTGATTGCCTGTGCAGCCCAGGTTCAATAATTCCTTAGTAATTTCTGTTGAATGGAAAGAAAACAGCTTTGTGTAAGCAAATCTTCTATAGGCCATTTCTAATTTCTCATTTATGATTATGATCAACTGTGTAAGGGTTAATGTAGAAATTTGTGGCTTTTAATTTTCTCTGAAATTTATTTATGCTTATACTTTATAATTGTATTCATTAGTGTTTTTGGTTTTGGTTGTTGTTGTTGTTGTTGTTGTTTTCCGTTCAGGCAAGGGATGTAAACTTTGAGGTAATAGGAATTGTCATTTTATTTACCTTATAGTTTCTTTCCTGACTTTTCATTAACTTTTTTAACCTGATTGTCTTTATTCAGTCATTGGTCTAAAAAAAGAGTCCATTAGCTAGATTAAACTTTAATTAATTTAGGAGAATAATGTACATAAATTAGATTTTCATTTCAATGATATGTGTTATTCTGTCCTGTTATAAATCATACAAAGAACTTTCAACTTTGTTTTCCCTGGAACTGAGCACTATTTTTCGTTTTCCAAGTTTGTTTTTGTTTTTGTTTTTTAAGACCATACAATTTTTACCCTAGGAAGGAGTAGGTAAATGAGCTCAAAGTGGCACATGTTTGTTTCTCACAGAATTTCGCAGTAGCCAGTAAATGTTATAATGTACTACATGGAAAATGAGTTGGTAAAAAATCATCCAATTCTAGAACCCAGAGATTATTATAAACAGTAAGTAGGTGAAGTACACTTATGAATTATGAAACATGTTGTGACAGTGTATTTAAATGCATTTTTGTATTACTTACATATATTATTCTCACATTGATTTGTTGTACAGTAGTTCAGTTTATAAGAAATTTTCCTAGATCTATGCATCATTTACTTTTTTATTTATTTTCACAAGTATTTGCAGTGTGGTCGAATTAAAAAAATGATTGTAAGCTTAAATTAAAAATGTAAAAGTTGCTTATATATTATTCTGAAAGTCATTAGCTTGAAAAATAAGATTATTATGGTTGCTGTTGTCTCTTGTCCACTCTGTTTTTTATTACAAATACTGTCTTCATTTTTGAACCAATTCAATAAAGACAGAAAGCAAAAAAGAAAATTTTCAATTGGTCTTTATTGACGTCATAGCTTTTAACCAGACATAGGTAGTAGAAAGATAAGAGTACACTGAAATATGAAGAAAATATTCCAAGTAAAAATACAGATTTTTTTAAATGAGATAGTAGCTTTTCATTGGCAGGTTTTTTGTGCCATCAGCTTTTGAAGAAATTGCTATTATTTTGTAGAATTTTATGGCATCTAAGTATTACAAATAATGTTTCATTACAAGATTTCTAAGACAGAAAAATTTTCTTTATTCTAGTAAAATATAGCAGTTAAAAACATTAGTGAAGTCAAGGTTGATAGGAAACATTGTGGATATTTCTAGTTAGGTAATATACAGTTTAATGGCAAACAGTACTGGTTTGTGATCAATACTTAGTGATTTAGATGATCATATTTAAAATTTTAAACAGTAGTTGTCTCTAGTAAAAATACAATCAAATTAGACACGTTTGGTTTGTATTCAATCTTCCCTGGGCTAGAGGCGAATACTTTTACCATGAATAGAAGCTGAAGTGAAATGAAATTATAATAGAATGAAAATAATAGAAGAGGTACATAATTACAAAGAAATCTTGTTTGTGTCTTTATTTGCATTGCAGGTATATATGTATTTTATATACTGGATGTATTTTTAGTACTAAGATAGGTTAACTTTTCCAACTGACTATATTATTGAATAGAGCAGTGGAAAAATCATTAAAACTGATTTAATGATAGCCACACTTTCATTTAGAAATTTTTGAGATTACTACTGTCAGAATACTCATAGATAATATTGCCTGGTTTATATGTGAACTGCTTTTTGCCACTAGAGGGTGCTTTTAGATAATTTAATATTGCCAGCTTCCAATTCTTATTTTAAAGGCCTCTCAGCAATATAGGTATGAGATAGATATCATGGCGTTACAGAGATTTATAAAGGACAATTTTTATTTTGTTGTGATTTTAGTAATTCATATGTTGATTTTTTTAAAAGATTTTATTGATTTATTTGAACAGAGAGAGGGAGATCACAAGTAGGCAGAGAGGCAGGCAGAGAGAGAGGGGAAGCAGGCTCCCTGCGGAGCAGAGAGCCCAATGTGGGGCTTGATCCCAGGATCCTGAGATCATGACCTGAGCTGAAGGCAGAGGCTTTAACCCACTGAGCTACCCAGGCGCCCCTCATATGCTGATTTTTAAGAATCTTAGTCTAGGGGTTCTTGGGTGGCTCAGTCGTTAGGCGTCTGCTTTTGGCTCAGGTCATGATACCAGGGTCCTGGGACTGAGCCCCGCATCGGGCTCGCTGCTCATCCGGAAGCCCATTTCTCCCTCTCCCACTCCCCCTGCTTGTGTTCCGTCTCTTGCTGTCTCTCTCTCTCTGTGTCAAGTAAATAACAAAGATCTTAAAAAACAAAACAAAAAAAACAAAACAAAAAACAAAAAACCTTAGCTCATTTTGGGTACCAGGGTGGTAGTAATTAATAGAAATGTTTAGTATTTCCCCTCATACTATTTTGTTAGCAAATTTGTGCATCTCAAATATATTACTCAAATATTACCAGATACTCCTTGTACTATTACTTTAGTATTTCCTCTTAGTTGCACATTTCCTTTTAAGATAATTTTTTTTCAATCATTTAACCCAACTTAATGATATCTAATATAGGAGAGTGACATCTACTTATTATTTTTTATTATTTTATTTTAATTCCATTTAGTTAACATACAATGTTATATTAGTTTCAGGTGTACAATATAGGGAGGGATTCAATACTTATATACATCACCCAGTGCTCATCACAAGCGCACTCCTTAATCCCCATCACTTGTTTCATGCATCCCCCATCCCCCACACCTTCCCTCTAAAAACCGTCAGTTTTTATAGTTAAGAGTCTGTTTCTTGATTTGTCTCTCTCTTTCTTTTTTCCCCTTTGTTCATTTGTTTAATTTCTTAAATTCCCCACAGAAGTGAAATCCTATGGTACTCATCTTTCTCTGACTGACTTATTTTGCTGATCATTGTACTTCATGCATGTTGTTGCAAATGAAAAGATTGAGAGTGACATCTTTTTAAATAAGTAAGTTGTTAGACCAACTAATATGAGATACACAAAACTAAAACTTTAACTTATACTTACTTGACACTTTAAAACTTTATACTTACAATATTTAAAAGAATATACATGTTCTTCATTCTCTGATGCTAGGGATAGAGAGCAATAAATAAGATGTGATTAAGTCCTTGCAGTAAAGTTGATGTAACTTATTTGGAGAAGCTGATATATACACAGACAATTACAATTTAGGACAAAAAGGAGGATTCGTTTTCATGAAATTTTATTATAAAGTACCAACAAAATACTGCTGAAATGTTGAAGGTAGATCTTCTTCTCACACGTTATACAGCTGCTTTTTTTTTCCTGCTTTTTTTCTTTTCGTCCCTGTCCCAGTGCTTAGGAGGAAGCCTGGGAGAATGGGAGTGAGAGCTGCGCTTTCTGCACCTTTGCTGGGGAAAAGGCAAGGGTAGTAGAAAGGGTGTGTGTACAATGGGGTCCATTTGAATGTAAAGTGTGAATTACTTGGGACTGTCCTGAGGATTGAGGAAAAATGATGCTGAGTAAAAATTACTAATTCCACCTGTTCATCTCACTTCATATAACTCTCCACTCTCCTTGTCCTTTTTCTCTCTGCTCAAATACTTGTTTCCTATTTTGAATTTGTATGGATAAGGTTGGAGATTGCCAGTAGTTCTGAGTAGTGGTTCATATGCTTAATAATGAAATGCTGATTTTCATTCATCAAATCAATAATCTTAAATTATATTAAAACTGAAAACTGTCATAGTGCACCAGGATGAATGCCCTTATCCACTAATGGTGGAAATAAAAATTGATAATACTTTTTGAAAAGTTGACTAATTTTATTTTAAAAGCCTTTAAAATAGTCATGCCTCATAACTTAGTAATTTTGTTTCCAAGGTACATACTGTTTCTTGAGAAAGTAATCTGAAGTACAGAAAAATACTTATGCAACCATGTTTAATAGGACTGTTATTTGTTGTGATAAAAATGAAACCATTTGGCCGACCTATAAACACAGAGAACACACTGATAGTTGCCAGAGGGGAAGAGAGTGGGGGGATGGGCAAAATGGGGAACGGGGAGTGGGAGATTTAGGCCTCCAGTTAGGAAATGAGTAAGTCATGGGAATATAAGGTACAGCATATGGAATATAGTCACTGATGTTGTGTTGCACGGTAACAGATGGTAGCTACTTGCGGTGAACATAGCATAATGGATAGAGAAGTTGAATCACTATGTTGTACACCTAAAACTAATGTAATATTGTGTGTCACCATACGTAAATAAAAAATAAAAAATAATAATAAAAGGCCAATTGAAATCACAAAATTTCATTTAGTAAGTTAATAACTAAACTGCTTATTTTAAAAGTTTTTATTTATTTATTTGACTGAGAGAGAAATTACAAGTAGGCAGAGAGGCAGACAGAGAGAGGAGGAAGCAGACTCCCTGCTAAGCAGAGAGCCTGATGAGGGGCTAGATCCCAGGACCCTGAGATCATGACCTGAGCCGAAGGCAGAGGCCCAACCCACTGAGCCACCCAGGCGCATAAAAGGCCAATTGAAATAAAAAAAACATTTAGTAAGTTAATAACTAAAGTGCTTTTAAATAATTTTTAATGGTATAACAAGGTTCTGTTTTATCACTAAGACAACTAGTCTAATACATATGTAAAGAATGGCACAGATAAAGTCTCGAAATATATTCCTCAGAAACCTTTGAAATTTTTTATTTTAAACCTTAATTCCTCAAGGGTGATTCTCTTTGGAAACATACTATCCGATTAACTATTAATTTGAAAATTTAAAACAATAGGCTTGTTTTTTAGGATGTCTTACTACAGATAAAATCAAAACTCCATTTGAATGAGCAGCATGTACGCTAGACCAGCTCTTTATCCTCAGTGAGGCACTATGTTCACATGGTCTTCCCTTGGTCAACACTGGCGTCATTCTCCCTCTTGTATCCATAGAACAAGAACGGTTCTATCTCACTGATGCCATTACCAGAAAACCTGTATGAAGAGGAGGGGCAGTTATTCATGGCCTTAAATACTTTACTATAGTTTAAGTAGAAAACATCAAACAATACTAGGAATTAAAACCTGTCCCAAGTCCTACCTCGTAATGAGAAATTTTGATATATTTTAAATCTAAATTTTGTTACTGTCTGGAATGGGCATTTGTTAAACATTTGTGGTTAGCATCTTTTAGAAATTCTCCTCTGTGTGTGGTGAGTTTTTGATTTGGAATCCCACTGCCTCAAGAAGATCATAACCAGAGTTTAGTTTTCTATCCTTTCTTGCAGCTGGGGAGTAGTCCTGTCACCTGACGACTGAACAGACTTGGATTCTACAACAAGCAAAGTGAAGAAGCAGCCATAGAAGCAGCAGCATCTGTTGTTGGGGGGGAGGGAGTAGGGGGTTGGGAGGGTTAAAGTTTGCTGGAGAGGCACGAGCTTCAAAGGTGGCAGTGGCAGAGTCCAGGTGTGCTTTGTGCCCTGTGGTAGCACTTGGTCTGACTTTCCTCCTCTGGAGCAGTCTGTCAGTCTAAATTGGGTCTTGTTTCTGGCTACAGAGCCACCAGCGTTGATTATCTGGCTCTCCTAGAGATTCTGTGAATTACCCAACAACTTTTGATAGATTTTTTTTTTTTGCTTAAACTAACTGGACTGAGATTTGTTATTTATACTTAAAAATTCTCCAGTGATAAAATTTGACCTGACCTCATGCTTCCCTTTTATAATGGCCATGGTAATGGGAAAAATGCTTACAATCATATTCTACAGGAGGGAATCTTCAACGTATTGAATCAAGATACCTTTCCTTATCCCAGTTATGGTAGCAAATAATCACAAACTGAATTTTTTTTTCAGGAAGGTAGAAACCTTTTTATTTATTTTTTTATTTAAATTCAGTTAGCCAACATATAGTATATCATTAGTTTTTGATGTAGTGTTCAACAATTCATTAGTTGCTATAACACCCAGTGCTCATCACATACGTGCCCTCCTTAATACCCATCCCCCAGTTGCCCCATCCACCCACCCACCTCCCTTTCCACAACCCTCAGTTTGTTTCCTGGAGTCAAGAGTCTCTCATGGCACAATCCGAATTTTAAGAAATACGCTATAATCATAATTACACCTATTGGGCAGGGCTACTTTGAGGATTATCAGAAATGTGCCTAAAATCTCTGTGCAATGTTTGACACTTAATAGGCTATCAGTAAAATGGCAACAATATTTAGTAGTAGTAATAATTTTGGATATATGTGTATGTTACATGTTCATCAAATTTTTTAATTCCTATGATGTGCCGGGCACTGTTCTACGTGCAGTGAATAAAGCAGTTGAAAATCTGCATCCCTTTGAAGTTCACATTCTAGTGGAGGAATATGAAAACATACTAGATAAATTAGTAAACATTTATTATTAGAATGTGACAAGTGCTATGGAGTAAAATAAAGTGGGGAAGAGGTGGTTAGAGACAGTAGGAGAGTGGAAGAGGGTTGCAATTTTAAATACGGTACTTCAGGGGTGATTTCATCAAGAAAGTGGTATTTGAGCACAGACCTGAAAGAGGAATGAGGCATGAATGTTCATCTCTGTTATGTATTGCATTGCTTATTGGAGTGTTCCCCCTAATGTTCGGTGTTTTCTGCTAAAAAGAGTATTCAGTATGGTTGAAGCATATGGGTGGAAAAGAGAGTAAAGGGTATTTTATGCAGAGGGTGAAAAGGGCAAAGGCTCTGAGGTGGGAGCTGAGTACCTCTAGAATGGTTTGAGCAAGGAAGAGATTAGAAAATTAAGTCAGGTAACTTACGCAACAGCCAGACTATATGCTTTTGAGGCCACTGAAATGATTTTACTCAGTCAGATAGGAATCAGGGGATGACATGATCTGGCTTCAACATACAATCTGTATATGGTCTTTGGCCTCTAAATTAGTGTGAAATAAAAGGCAAGAGGAAATAGCTGTTGTCATTTCACCCCAAAGTGTCTGTGTATATTGATCAAATTAAGTACTCTAAACACAGCGCTCAGAAAAGTGTCACATGCTACAGTGTAGATTGATATTTGATTATGTATAATTTAGATTGGTGAAACTGAGACTTTTCAGCTCCACCTGAGTATAACAAAAGGAAAGATATCCCCATTTCTCCAGACTGCCATCCCATTCCCTAATCTTCCACTCATTAGAAGTAAAACCCTAATTGTTTTTTTTTTATTGACAATTACTCTGTCTCATTTAGGGAGGCAGAAGTTAGTGATTAATTCTACTTTCTGAATTTAGTACCTAACATTCATAAACTTGTCTTTCATTTCCTTATTCATCATTGTAGAATAATCTTACTAGAAACTTCAAAAGTAAGGGACAGATATTCTAAGTTACATTGAGAAAGAGGGTTTGATATAAGATGCATGTGAATTAAAAATGGAAGGTCATTAGGTGCTGAGGCAGCTCCAATAATTAATTGGTCTATCTGCCAGCCTGTATTCTTCTCAGAGCTCATTTGTACATTCTCTGTTGTCTATCTTCTTCACTCACTGCTATGTATCTTTTTTGCTCTCCCATTCATTCAACTTGTCAGTATCCAGCTGAATTAAACCTTACAACTTTCTCTTACTCATACTCATTTTGGCCAAATTCATTTAGAATTGTGGTTCAAGTTTCTGACACAGAGCACCTGAATTACTTCATCTTTTCAGGCTACATGACCTACCTCACAGATCATTCATTAGTCAGTCTATCAATTAGTTGTTCTTAGGGCTGATTCCCTTTACTCCCTTCTCATTAGCTGGGATAGAGGTATGAGTTCACATGCCAAAGAACAGAGCCACTTAGAAGAAATCTTGGATGTTGGAGAACTCCTTACATGAAGTATGGACATCACAGAGAATGATTGACATTTTTAGAAAACAAGTATTTGTTTATATTTCTAATAACTTCAAATGAACAGATCTGAAAGTTGAAGTGAAAGTGTTTTATGTAGAAATGCGTCAATAACTATTAGTATTAATTTAGAACAAATATTCTCAATGGCAGTGGAGAGATAAAGCCCTGGGAAATATGTAGCCAAAATTTAGTGAAGATGGAGTGTTGGATAGTTTTAAAAGGCTAATTCATTATGCCTGTTACTTTCATAATACAAACATTAGAAAGTAATGCTTGACAAAATCTCTGCTGGTGGGGCTATGCTGAAAGTAAATTAAGAACTTAAAAAAACAAGAATTTAAGTTCTGCATTCAGGGAAAGACATGACCTCTCTTGCAGATGACAATGACTGTCTATGTAGAAAAATATATATATATATTCCTTGAGATATATGTGTATGTATATATATATAACTAGAACTGATAAGTTCAGGTTTAAGAAGATCTTAGGATACAAGGAAAATATAAAAAAAATAAATCTTTCCTATCTACCAGTGATGAATAGCAGAATTTGAGCTTTAAATACCATTTCCAGTAGCATATGGGCATGCATACACACACACACACACACACACACACACACACACACATACGTAAATAGTTATACATAAAGCTAACAAAATTTATGTATGCTGAAAATTCAAACACTGATGAAAGAACTCAAAATATTTAAAATATAGTGTTATTAAATAGAATATAGTGTTATTAAATAGAATATAGTGTTATAAAATAGAAAATATAGTGTTATTAATGCAAAGAATAAACATGGTGAAGATGTCAGTTCTCTGCAATTTAATCTATAAGCTCAATGCAAAATGAATCAAAATTTCAGCAAGATTTTTGTGGTATTACAGGCTGAATCTAAAATGTGTATGGAAAAGCAAAAGAACTACAATAGCCAAAACAATTCTGGAAAAAATTCTGAAGATTTATTCTACCCAATTCCTAGATATAAACCTATAGTAATCAAGTCAGTGTGGTATTTGGAGAAAAGGTAGATACTGATCATTGGAACAGAACAGAGCATCCTTAGGTTCAGACAAATATGACAGATTGAATTACAAAGGGGCAAAGACAATTCAATTGACAAAGTACAGTTGACCCTTGAACACCACAGGTTTGAATTGCGTGTGTCCACTTTTACATGGATTATTTTTTTATAAATATTATAAATGTATTTCCCTTATGATTTTCTTAACATTTTCTTTTCTCTCACTTCATTAGAAGATTACAGGGTATATGAAGAGCTATATTAAAAAATTAAAAAAGATTACAGGATATAATACATATAACATACAAAATATATGTTAATCAACTGTTACTGGTAAGGCTTTCCGTCAGCAGTAGGCCATGTTGTTCAAAGGCCAACTGCATAGAGTCTTTTTAACAAATGGTACTAGAAGAACTGAATGTCCATATGCAAAAAAAAAAAAAAAAAGCAACTGTGATACACACCTTATATTAAAAAATAACCCTAAATGAGTCATGGACCTAAACTGCAAAATGTAAAATTATGAAACTTCTACAACATTGGTTTCATCTTTTTTCCTGAGACACTTTGGCAATGTCTGCAGACATTTTTGATTATCACTACTTGGGGGAGGATGGTACTGGCATTTAGTGAGTACAGACCACATTCCACAATGAACAGCCCCCCCACCCCCACAACAAGGAATACTAATTTCTTGGTTTGGATAAATGTACCATGGTTATGTAAGATGTCAGACTTAGCTGAAACTTGTAAAGGGTATACAAGACCACTCTGTACTATCTTTGCAGGTCTTCCATATATCTGAAATTATTTCAAATATGTAAGTAATAAATAAATCTCTAAAAAAATTGTGATAAGCTTCAAAGGTAGAAATTGTCAAACTCACATCCATCTCTCACATGGTAGCACCTGGTAGGTTATTGAGTTATTTACAGAGATTAGCAATGAAGGCACAAATGAAGGAATCCTCAACTCCACCTGGTAAGTGTGGGAAGGCTTCAGAAAGGAAGAAAGCCTTAGACTAGGTCTTAAGGAAAAGAAATAAATCAGCAAGCAAGAGCAGTAAATCCTGAATTGTAAATGTTGCCACTTGTCTTAATTTTCACCATGTAAAATATAGATAGAAAATTGATTCACTTTGATGGGGCACCTGGGTGGCTCAGTTGATTGGGTATCTAACTCTTCATCTTGGCTCAGGTCTTGAGCTCAGGGTTGTGAGTTCAAGCTCCACTTAAAAAAACTGATTCACTCTGAGAATAAGGTCCTAAAGTGTATCTAACCTCCCTCACTTGGAAAGTTTGTGCTATACAGAAAGAATGCACTTCTTTCTTACCATTTTGTATGGAGAGGATGTAAAATAAGCAAGTGAAAGTAAATCCCAGGTTATTCCCAAACCAAAGTAACTATTTTGCACCTTTCTCAAATACTAAATAATTCATGAATCTAGGTGCATACATATATTTTAATACTGAGATTTTAAAAACTGTTGGAATTATCAATGTACCTACCTATTTTATTTCTCTTGTCCTGTTATACTTCTACAGATTCTATTATTCTATTATTCTAGTCTATTATTATTCTAATGTAATTATTGATATTAATACGCTGGTTTAATGCAATTTGTTTTTACTTATTAACCATGATATGTCTGGCTTTTCCCATTAAGAGCTGGAGGGAACACAAAAGATCATACACTCTTTCAGGAGAAAACATAAATAGAATTATGTAAATAATAGTTATATTTAAGATAAAGTATTAAGATGAATCTGATCAGATAATAATGCATATACAGACAATTAAGTGCTAGGCAACTAAAGGAAGAAACCGTAACATTATCCAGAATTATCATGGAAGCCACAGCAATTGAGGAGAAAGAAACTGAGATGCCCTTGAAGTTTGAGCAGGATCTGGAAAGAATTTGGAAGAACTTTCTAAGCAGTAAGAACATAATAACTAAAGACATGAAGATTGCATGGAGAGAGTACCATAAAGATTATCTGACTTAGAGTTTCTGGAGAAGTATTTTCATTAGATTTGATGAAATATCCTTTGTAAGCTGGCTGTCAATGGAAGTATGAGGTAAGGCAAAGAAACTTTTCTAGTCTTAATAGAACTATCTTAATCCTGAAAGGAGTATTTCCTTCAACAGATTCCTTGAAAGCCTATTTTAAAAGACCCTTTTCTGAGTCCCTTTGTATAATTCAATATTCCCTGAAGTACATGTAGGTAATGGTTTTTACATAAAACTAGCATTCTCTAGTCAAATTTTGAAAATGTTATGTTAGTGTTAAAAAAAAAAACTGTATGAGCTTACACAGCCTTTAATAATATACTTGTATAAACTGTGACTCTCCAAAAGAAATTTATCTGACCTGAGAACATAGAATCCTCCCTCTTTTTCTTTTTCCTTTTTTCATTTCTTCTCCTCGTTCCTCCACTTTTTTCTTCATCCTCTTCGTCTCATTGTCTTATTTTTTTGTAGCATTGTTGAGGATTAGGGTTTCTTGGAACAAACTTTAGAAAATGCTGATTTAAAGCCTCCACATACATATTTGAAAGAAAAATTCACTGAAATAAAACAAGTCTTTAATTGGGGAGTAGAAATAATAAAACTATAATATCCAAGTTTGTTATTAATTAGCCTGCCTGTCTCTACTTACCTTGCCTAGTGGGTACGAAACAAAGAAGGCAAATACAAACACGAATGCATGGGTATTTTTTCCCCCAAGTATTTGACACAACCATGTATGCTGAATGCTGTTTTGAGTGTAAATTTTCTCTAAAATTCAGATCTATCATAAACAAATGAAAATCAAGGAAGACAATTTTGATAACCTTCAGCAAGCATTTTAAAATATTGTTCCTTATTTTACCATAATCTCAGAATGTTTTTTCAACACTGGTTAGGGATGTTTTAGACTGCCTTTAAGGAAACACTTTCAAGGACAGTTTTAAGAGTTTACCTTTAGAAATGTGAAGTTCCCTCATTTCTATAGCTAGTGGTTTACCAACAGTGCCAGTTCATCAGGGTGGAGGTACCATGTTTTATGGTAGAAGGAAGCACAATTACTTGGAAAAGTCCCTCTGAAGATAGGGTTTGGTGAGGAATCGTCTGCTCCTAAAAATATTCGTCAGCTCCCTTTCTGGAGTTAATATGAAAACCAAACAGAAAACATACTTGATTCAAAGCCTTGTGAACGGAGCAACCCGTGAACTCCATACAACTTTCTATACAATTCTACACAGCTGTCTGCACCTGTGAGGGTGAAGGGCATAGGGGTTAGGGAGAGTGAGACGTCCACACAAACTGAGAGGATGGTCTTTACCACCACACAGTGAGGGCGAGACCTGAGCATCACTTGAAGCTCAAATCAAGCCAGTCAGCACTTAATTAGGGGCTGATGAAGGTGTTCAAGAGCAGGAAGGATGTGAGTTGAGCCGACTGGTGACTGCGGTAGAACTCTGACCTGTCTCCACTAGGGTTTTCATTTCCCTTTATAAGCAAGTGAGGACCATTGACAGACCTTCTAAACTGGATCTGGTATATACAAAAGTCTTTTTTAAAAGATTAAAATTTAGCATAGAAAGTAATGTTCCTGTTCTTATATAGTTTTGGTCTCATTACATTCTGAGTAATAAGGTTTAAAGTCACATATTCAATGACAGAGCTCAAATAGTAGTACAGTATTAAAAATATTATCTTAAAAATTCTTCAAAATTCATGAAGTGAATCTGACAGTGTTATTACATAGGTCATTTATTATCAAAGGAGAAATGTTATCCAAAGCCAGCAATTTGCTTGTAATACTGTATGAAAATATTTTTATATAATACAGATATAGTGTCAAAATTAAATATACATTCCATTAATTAAAAGGTCAACATATATTATTCTGTTAAAAATATGCTTCCCAAATTGCAAACTCATTTAGAAAAACTTTATTACACATAAATGACAAAAGTAACTCAGTATTATGGTTTGGCATCCTTAGAACAGGTGACTTTCTATTTTGTGAAATCATTCTTTATGGTCATCTTAAAA
Source organism: Lontra canadensis (assembly GCF_010015895.1). NCBI lineage: Eukaryota > Metazoa > Chordata > Mammalia > Carnivora > Mustelidae > Lontra > Lontra canadensis. The sequence continues at coordinate 10,924,148 of NW_022631031.1, read as the reverse complement.
CATTTGCTATACCATTAATGAAGGCACTGTCTTATGCATTCAAGTTTAATTACACGTCTTAATCTCACTGAAGTATCTTGGACTCCTTCATACTGCTTCTTTAACCCTTACTCTCTTTGGCATTACCCACATTTGTTAACTCTGAAACATTTCCAGCACAGAAGACAACAATTTCCACTCTCCTTGTAGCATGCTGGTGCATAAAATTATTTGGATAATAAAGCAATGTTAATTTTTAATTCCTGCAACCTTTATATACTTCACAGATTTTACATGTCTTCTTCTGAAATTTTAAAACAGTTTTAAAAAGTATTATTGCCTTTAATACCTTACTTGGATTGTCTTGCAAAAAAATCACAGAATTAATACTGATAGATATATGTCCAAAAACATATGAAGGTTTGTCGATTGCAGCATTTGGTTTGCACTGTTTACATCCATCTTCTAGTACTATGGTATGAATTTCTCAATTGCTCTAATCCGCTTTTACCAGGATGCATTCTGTAACTTCTAGGGTACTCTACCCCCCCGCCATATGAGCAGATATATTCTTGAAGGATACAAGTGAAGTTCATATGTCTTTATATTGCCACTCCATATTTTTCAATGTTCTTTAGAGCCCCTCAAAATTTTATTCCAACAAGTTTTTATCTTTTGTAGTAGTATCCCTAGGGAACACAAGCTCTTCTGTTTTCTCTGTTCCTTTACAGATTTATTGTCTTCCTAGAAAAATATATTAAAACAAATTTTAAACTTACATTGAAAAAATACACATTTCCAAGTGTTCAAACTTTAATTTCCATCATGTTAGGTTATGCTGAAGGTTTGCTAACTAACCAGGATGGCTACTTTCTTCATACACTTGTTTTCTAGTTTATGTGCTCCTATAGAAGTGGTTTGCTCATGTCTTTTGCCCATTACCTATTGATGTTCTCATTTTGTTGCTTTATTAAAAAAAATGGTGCTCTGATATTTTCCCTAGCCTCTTTTATTTTAAAGTAGTGGCTTTAAGGGTCACCTGGGTGGCTCAGTTGGTTAAGCATCTGACTCTTGATTTTGGCTCAGGTCATGATCTGAGGGATGTGAGATGGAGCCCTGCATGGGGCCTAGGCACTGCATGTGGTGCCTGCTTAGGATTCTCTCCTCCACCTCCTACCCCCGCACACTGTCTCTCTCTCTCTCAAATAAATAAATAAAACTCTAAAAAAAAAAAAAATTAAGCAGTGGCTTTAAAAACTGTAGCTTAAAGGAGTCCAATTTCTAAGGGGTACATCCCATCTCCTTTTATTAACAATATAATGATTATTTTCAAAATGAACCATAGAAAAGGGAAAAAAAATTCAAAGGGAAACATAAAGGAATTAAGTTGAATAAAAAGCTGATGAAGAAAGAAAATTATACAATCATTCTCACCAAGTTTTTAGTGGGTTGGACTTCACCCTGGGAAGGTTGCTTTATTCCTTCCTCAAAAACAAAGTCACTTTGATAATACTGAATATTAATTGTCTATTGCTCCTTTCATTAATGTCTGCTAAATTTTATTTTGTTTTATTTTATTTTCATGGCTAAATTTTAAAATGCTGTTAAATTCATCTAATCTATTTGAGAATAATTTCATTTAGAAATAGAATATCAGGAAAAAGGAAAAAGCAAGACAGGTTAGTTTTCTCTTTCCTTTTTCTTTTTAACAATTTAGGATGTTTATTTTTAAATTTTTTTATTCCAAGTTTTTATTTAAATTCAAGTTAGTTAACATGTATGGTAAAATTGGTTTCAGGTGTAAAATTTAGAGATTCATCCCTTATAGATTTATAGAAAAGAGAACAATAGAAATTTCATATAGAAGACTAACATAAGTAAGGGGGCAAAATTGGAAATAAACTTGGCGAATCCAGGACACCAAGAGGAGACTGGCTTGCATCAAGTAGATAATGTAATGATAAATGAAGTGATTCACATTCTATCATCTTTATTTTCATCGCTGTCAATAAGGCTCAAGGATAATCTTACCTTCTTACCGCCTGTGGACAACTATAGGTATTAAAAAATAAGAACACACAGGAACCCTTTTATGTCATGAAAATGTTAAAAATTTCTTTTTAAGAAATCATAAGAAACCTTTTGGCTTTTGTGGCCATTGGTAAAAATTTCTGAAGAGGGGGGTAGTGGTAATAATAATATATCATTTATTGAAACCTTTCTAGTACTAAGCCCTTTACATGAATTATGCCAATTAATTAACCCTGTCACCATCCTGTAATGTAGATATTATATTTTTCTCCATTTTGCAGATAAAGAAACTGTGGCCTAGTATCAAGATTGTCTTCCAAATTTTGTTTTATTGCTTATATTTCATAACCACTAGAAGACAAGTAGGGAAAATTAGCCCTATACTTACAAAATTATTGAAGCAAAAGAATAAAAAAATTGGACATATATATATATATATATTTATATATATATATTTTTTCACATGTGAAATTTTAACATATAAAGATATTTGTTAAATGCTTTTGATTATCTGTTTTATTGGCTATGAGTTCTTATAAATGTGTACATATATGGACTAAAATTATTAATGAGTTTTAGAGGTAAAAATTCACCATTCCCACCCAAGTTATGACATTAACCTCCACCAGCATTATTATAGCAATGATGTATGCACTTCCTTATTTTTACTCCGCTTCTGTAAACTATTTGCCCTAGCAAAGAATAGGTGCTTTCCTAGTTTAAGACTTTCTTCTTCTAGAGTTGAGTAAATATATTTCAACTTTAAGTGATGATAAGCAGTTAGAATTCTATGATACCAGATATGATCACCAGAGAATTATAGTATCCTATCACAGGACTAGTTGATATTTTTGTTCAAAGTAAACAACTTACCTTGGGGGTACAGTTCAACAATTGTAATGTGCCCTGTGAAACTCTTAATAAGTGGAGATTGAAATCCTCACTGTCATTCACTTTCACAAACTGCTTCAACTTGTGAGCAGCACGATATAAAAATATACCTTCCTATTACAGAAAAAAAAATCAGAAGGGTTGTGGTTCAAACAAAATATTAAAAAATGATAAGCTTTTATAAGGAGCCTAAAGCCAGAGAGGTATTGCCAAATATTGCCCCACCTCCGCCCCAGATTTCTATTCCAGTTAATCATATGACTGACAAGTAACTAGACTAAAACTGTTTAGCTCCTAAGTGACAATCTGGAGTGCCTAGAATTTGGCTTAATGATTATTTGACTTTTTGAAGTCTCCTTTCTTTATAATATAAATTTATGATCTTATCACTTATGGATGAACCTATAACAGCATTATTCTATTTTAAGTGAGTCAACCAAAGGAGAGGGCTTCGGGAGGCGACAATAATGGAAGGTATGTGGTTTCTCTTCTTATTTTTGTACCTGTTGAGCTATGGATGAATAGCTGGCAATTAGAAAAAAAAAAAGGTCCATTTCCACCTCAAACAAGCCTTTCAAATATTTAAAGTAAGAAATTAGAATAAAAAGAATTTATGAATATATAATGTGATACTATGAGGTTAACTCAGCTACTGTGAGTTTAAAAAAGACTGAATATCATACTAGTTTCTATAGAAGGAACTAATACAAACTTTTGTTGTAAGGTTTGTAAATTGTAGTATTGCACCAACCAGAAGCAGTAGTTGTTTGAAGATAAGCAAATACTGAAGGAAGAAATTTCAAAGGCCTAAAAGTAAATTATTCCCATGACTTATGTTTGTGTGTGTGTGCAAGCAGTCACTCTAACAAGGATTTTCCTGCACAAAAATGTCACAAATAAGGGAAGTGTGTCTTTGAATTCAGCAGTTCTAGCATTTTCCAAAGTGAAAACTGAAATGCTAAAATAGAAAAAAATATTTACTGAGTAAACATAGGATTTTTTGTAAAATCAAAGTATAAAAGAAGACCATAGTATAATTTAATAGGTCAGTGAGAATTATCTGGTTAGAATGAAAAGATTATGTTATTAATATAATCAATATAATTATCTAACACTTAACAAATAATATAAGCTTCTATAAAATCAAGTTTGAATGACATATAAATCCCAAAAAATTATTATTACCTTATTATCATCACATGCATGTTTTTTTAAAACTTTAGGTTCATTGTTCGGGCAATTGGTACGATTTTTTATCATGGTGTCCTGTAAAGAGTAATTATATAATAGTATGGTTAAATTGGGGACTTTTCTAATATGTAGCAATTTTAAAAACAACGTTGTAATACTTGCTCTTAATATGTGCACTTTAAGGAAAATAACTTCAGCATGGCTCAGCTGACTAGGCATAAAGAATAGTTTTCTACAGTTAAAGAATAAACCAGTATAGATACAAACCCTCACATATTTAGAGCTTCCCCAGACTCCCTAACTTAATCCCAGAAATCACTGTAAGATTCTGATTCATTGGGGAAATAGAAGTGCCTATTTTAGAGGTTATACTATGTAGACAAAGCACAATAAATTCTGAAATCACAAAGTTGAGATGCATTTAAGAGGTTTTCCAGTCCAATTTCCTGCCACTACAAAACAGCAACAAAAAGAATTTACATAAGAATAAGAGAAAACCTCTTGACAGAGAGAGTGAAGCTGAAATTTATTTTGCAGCATTTTTAATAACCCAATTTGTCTGGGATGCTTGAGATAGAACTTTGCTAAGAAACAAATGGGATTGACTGTGTGTGTATTGTTATGTAGGAGTAGGAAGGCAGACAATCCATGTTAATTTTTCATTTCTAAGGAATGTAGTAGTAGAATGTGGAGATTACCCAAATCAGGAATTTAGTTGAGGTATTAGAAAGAATTTCCTAAGGATCCAGATTCTCTTATACACAGGATTAGACTGGTTTTGTCAAGCAAACTAGCAATTCTATGCTATCAGAGCGTCCAGAAGGACTTTACGCAATCACAGCCTGTATGTTGTCACCAAAAAAACAGGGTAAGTGGAGTAATGGCAGCTTTAGTCATGGGGTTCTAGTCTTCACCTGCCTTTCAGAAAAGTGTGCATTACTCTGGTCACCAGTGAAAAGTATGACTGGTCTCTGGGTTTATCCTGACTTTAATTGTATTCCCTATCTGCTTTACTGTATGAATGAGTGTGTGAACATTCATTTAACCACTCAACACTTACTATCAGTCAATGTGCATGGTCCCTGCCAAGCCCGAGGAGTAAAAGAGACTAAGAAAGCACAGTTCCAGTTTCTTGTGCCATTTGATATAAGGGCAGATATTGCATCATCCCTTGGACACTTTTCCATCACTTCTTACCTTTGTAAAAGTATGCTTTGTAAACAAAATATTTGTTAGTACCAACCTCCCCAGTCATACTGCAAATATCTTAGGTGCAAATGGATATATTTTCCTATACCTAACTTCATGTTGCTATTATACACACTCCTGAAGAGGTAGTGAGGAATTAACATTTTCCTATTAAATTATCTTCCTATGGATTTCCATTTAACTTCAAAAAACCCCCAATACGTCATATATACATTTCTCTCTGATAAAACATGGAGTGTTTCATTTTTGCCGTGCCATTATTTAAAAAAAAATAAGAGAGACCCTTAACTTTAGAGAACAAATTGAGGGTTGATGGAGGGAGGTGGGCAGGGGATGGTGTAAATGGGTGATGGGCATTAAGGCATCATACACTTGTGATAAGCACTGGATGTTTTATTAAGTGATGAATCACTAAATTCCACAACTGCAACTAATATTACACTGTATGCTAGCTGAAATTTAAATAAAAATATGAAACGTTAGGAAAAAAAGAAGATAGACAAATGTGCATGTTTTCCAATTTATCAAAAATATTATACAAAAATACATCACAGAATTAGCACTCATTTCTTGGATCATTTTAACAAATTGCATGGCACATAAATATATGAAAAACCGCTTGGTTAAGCCCTTGTTCCAGTGAGTTTAAAAACGACTCATTTATATGTAGTCATATGTTGTTATATGTATGTACAACATAAGAAAGATAATATTATGCCAGTTGATTTGTTTGCTAAATATATACTGTTTGTTACAGTATACACACACACACACACACACACACACTGTTTGCTACAGTATATAAAGATTTATTATACACTAAAAGATTGACTCCTATAGAGGTAACAATTATTGGCTTCAGTGTTTTTTATGAATACCTTAGCAGGCAGATATAAGTACCAATTACAGTTAGTTTCTGAAACTGTTTTTATTCAAGCCTGGTGAGAAGGATGGCTCAGACTAAGGTTAATAGAATCACAGAGTTGGAGAGAACCTTAGATATCCATCTCTTGAGTCACTTTACTTGATTTACTTTACCAATAATAATTTCTTATAAGCATCATGACATGTTTGAAGATTTCCTCATATTTAATAAGGATATGGAAAATCAAAAGAGAAAAGCCAGGATCACAATGACTGTAAACTGCAATATTTTCCAGCATAAAACATGGTGTAATATAAATTGTTCTAAAAATACATAATGTCCTTTCAATCTGTAGACTTACGTGTCTTTCATTTCAGTATAGTTTTCTTCTTTGAATTTTTTCTGTTACACCTGTAACAGTATCTTCTTCAGAAACACTAATTGTGTTTACAATGGATTTTCTATTTCATCTTTTCTTTTTATATCTTTGTCTTTGATTTTTAAAAATTTCGTATTTTGTGGTTTTCTCCACCATGTCTTCCATGTGCCTGTTCTAACAGGGCACTTATTTATGGTTTCCATTTTATTCTCTATTTTTTCCCTAAATCCAAAGAGCTCACCTTCATTTTCTCTGTTATCTCTTCTCCTCACACTGTATTATTATTTTTTTTAAAAGATTTTATTTATTTATTTGAGAGAGAGACAGTAAGAGAGAGCATGAGCGAGGAGAAGGTCAGAGGGAGAAGCAGACTCCCCATGGAGCTGGGAGCCTGATATGGGACTCGATCCCGGGACCCTGGGACCATGACCTGAGCTGAAGGCAGTCGTCCAACCAACTGAGCCACCCAGGCATCCCGACACTGTATTATTTTTTAGATTTTTTTACTTCAGTTTCTTAGGGAGTGTTATGAAGAAAAATTTGACATTTTCTACTGCTTTCATGGGTAATTGATCTTTGATCTGAATTCTTCATTTTCCTTATCTATGTATTCATTTGCTTATTTACATGTTCATTTGCCCATTTCTTTTGGTAGTATCAATGCATAGTTTTTTTTTTTTAATTTTCTGGTTATATATATTTTTAAATTTAAAATCAATTAATTAACACATAGTGTATTATTAGTTTCAGAGAGAGTTCAGTGATTCATCAGTTGTTTATAACACCCAATGCTCAATATACATCATGTGCCCTCCTTAATGCCCATCACCCTGTTACCCCATCTGCCCACCGACCTCCCGTCCAGCAATCCTCAGTTTGTTTCCTATGGTTAAGAGTCTTTTTTGGTTTGTCTCTCTCTCTCTGGTTAAATCTTGTTTTATTTTTCCTTCCCTTCCTCTATGCTCCTTTTTTTTCCCTTAAATTCCACATACGAGTGAAATCATATGATAGTTGTCTTTCTCTGATTGACTTATTTCATTCAGCATAATACCCTCTAGTTCAATCCACGTCGCTGTAAATGGCAAGATTTTATTTTTTTGGATGGCTGAGTAATACTCCATTACACACACACACACACACACACACACACACACACACACACCACATACCACATCTTCTTTATCCATTCATTTATCTGTGAACATCTGGGCTCTTTCTATAATTTGGCTATTGTGGACATTGCTGCTATAAACATTGGGGGTGTAGATGTTATTTTTTGGTTATCTTTTGAAGGGATGCAAAACTAAATTAGATTATCTTTTCAGCCAATATTCAACTCTTCCCTCTACCCCATCAGAGGATATATCTGTTTCCTAGGGCTGCTGTGGCAAATTACTGAAGTTTAAACAGAAGTTTATTTTGTCACAGTTCTGCATGCCAGAAGTCCAAAAGGAAGGTATCAGTTGGAGAATCTAGGGGAGAATCCATTTGTTTGCCTCTTCTTTCTTCTGTTGGCTACCATCATTTTTTGGTGTTCCTTGGCTTGTGGCCACGTGGTTTCAGTCTCTGTCTGAAACTCTATCACCTTCTTCTCTATGTGTTTGTCAAGTCTCCCCCTGCCTTTTTCTCTCTTTTTTTCCTTCCAAGTTTTTATTTAAATTCCAGTTAGTTAACATACAATGTAATATTAGTTTCAAGTGTAGAATTTTGTGATTCAACACTTACATGCAATACCTGGTGCTTAATCACAAGGGCCCTCCTTTATCTCTGCCACTTATTTAACCCACCCCTCCCCCCCCACCACCCCCACTTTGGTAAACATCAGTTTGCTCACTAAACTTAAATATCTGTTTCCTGATGTGCCTCTTTTCCCCCTCTATGTTCATTTGTTTTGTTTCTTAAATTCCACATATGAGTGAAATCATATGGTATTTTTCTCTGACTTATTTTGCTTAGCATGATACTCCCTAGCTCCATCCACGTCATTGCAAATGGCAAGATTTCATTTGTTTTTCATAGCTGAATAATATTCCTATGTGTGTATGTGTCTTCTTTATCCATTTATCAGTCAATGGACATTGGGGCTCTTTCCATAATTTGGCCATATTTTTTAAAATTTTTAAAGATTTTATTTATTTATTTGAGAGAGAGAGAATGAGCATGAGAGGGGGGAGAGTCAGAGGGAGAAGCAGATTCCCCACTGAGCAGGAAGTCCAATGGAAGACTTGATCCTGGGACTCCAGGATCATGACCTGAGGCGAAGGCAGTCACCCAACCAACTGAGCCACCCTGGAGCCCTTGGCTATTGTTGATAATGCTGACATAAACATCAGGGTGCATGTATCCTTTCGAATCAGTATCTTTATATCCTTTGTGTAAATACCTAGTAGTGCAAAGTGGGACTTTTTTTGAAGAACCTCCATACTGTTTTCCAGAGTGACTACAGTAGTTTGCATTCCCACCCCTAGCTTTCTCTTACAAAGATACCTGTGATGGCCATTTGGCCCAAGCATAAGACATAATCTTGTGTCAAAATTCTTAACTTAATAACATCTGTAAAGACTCCTTTTCCCTATGAATTTCTAAAGATTTGAACCTGATATCTTTTAAGTGGCCTATAGCTTCCTTTGAGAAATATTTCCATGACTGTTGATGTTGAGTTTGACCAAAAGACTGTGCTTTGGATAGTGGCTTTTTGCAAACTGGACAACAGCAGAGGTTTGAGATGTATTTGCACAACTGAATTTGCCTACTTGTATTCATGTGTTTCAACATGAGGAGAATAAGCGTCTGGTAGCCGTTTGTTCATTATTTATTACTACAAAATAAATTATCACAAACCTTAATAGCTTAAAACAAACATTTATTACTATATAGTTTCTGTAGGTTGGGAATTTGGGAGGCACTTAACTAGGTACTTCTAACTCTGTGTCTTCCATGAGGCTATAGTTAAAATGTTGGCCACGTTAATAATCACTTAAGGCTTGACTAGGACTAGAGGATCCACTTTCAAAAGGCAAGACTGTTGCAAATGGCAAAATTTCATTCTTCTTTTATGGCTGAGTAATATTCCATTATATATTTGTGTGTGTGTGTGTGTGTGTGTGTGTGTGTGTACACCCCCCCCCGCATATTCTTTATCCATTTTTCAGTCAATAGATATTTGGGTTCTTTTCATAATTTGGCTATTGCTAATAATGTTTCTATAAGCATTGGGGTGCGTGTATCCCTTTGAATTAGTATTTTTGTATTCTTTGGGTAAATACCTAGTAGGGAAATTGCTGGGTCATAGGGTATCTCTATTTTTAACTTTTTGAGGAACCTCCATACTGTTTTCAATAGTGGTTGAACCAGTAAGTATTCACCAAGAATGCAAAAGAGCTCCCATTTCTCTGCATCCTTGCCAACACCTGTTGTTTCTTATGGTGTTGATTTTAGCCATTCTGACTGGTGTGAAGTGTTATCTCACATTGTGGTTTTGATTTGTATTTCCCTGATGACCATATGGTGTTGGGAAGACTGGACAGCAACATGCAAACAAATGAAACTGGGCCACTTTCTTACAAAATACACAAAAATAAATTTAAAATGGTTGAAAGACCTAAAATTGAGACAGGAAACCATCAAAACCGTAGAGGAGAACACAGGCAGCAACCTTTTTGACATCGGCTGTAACAACTTAATAGATATGTCTTTGGAGGCAAGGGAAACAAAAACAAGAATAAACTATAGGGACTTCATCAAAATAAAAACCTCTTGCGCAGTGAAGGAAATAATCAACAAAACTAAAAGGCAACTTATGGAATGTGAAAAGATATTTGCAAATGACATACCTGATAAAGGCTTAATACCAAAATGTATAGAGAACTTACAAACTCAACATCCCAAAAATGAATAATCCAGTTAAAATATGGGCAGAAGACATGAAGAGACATTCTTTCACAGAAGATATGCAAATGGCCAAAAGACTTATGAAACGATGCTCAACATCAGTGGTAATGACTTTTTAAATAAATTCCAAAGGAATGATTCATGAAAGAAATAATTAATAATCTGGATTTCATTAAAATAAAAACTTCAAAACACATACATATACATACATATTTTTCCTGATTATAGTAATTATAGTAGCACTATCTATATTAATATATGTACATAATATATAATGTATGTAATATATAATATAGTAACGCTGTATACAGTATAATTACATCTATATCATATTATATTATATTATATTATATTATATTGACACTCACATACACCTATCTCTTTGAAAACAAAGTTTGTAAAGTAAACTTTTTAGAAACTTGTTTCTTAGGGTTGTTAAGATAGATAGGGATTCAACAGAAGATTAATATGTTATCATCTAATGACTACATCTATGATTAGCCTTGCAGCCATGGTAAATAATTAAGAATCTAAGTGTTTCTAAATGAGGTCTTTCCACCCAGAGTGATTTTTATCTAGATAAGATGAATACCAACGTAGGAGTACAACATTATTTTGCCACACACAGTCACATCAAGTGGCTCAGCATACATTCCAACAGTAGATTCCTGCCTTACCCATATCGATGCCCCAGACATCTCTTTTTAGTTGAGATGTAATTGGCATGTAACATTAGTTTCAGGCATACAACAATGATTCAGCATTTGTGTATATTGCAAAATGATCACCCCAATAAGTCTAGATAACATCCATCACTATACAGTTAAAATTTTTTTCTTGTGATGAGAAGTTATAAGATCTACTCTATTAGCAACTTTCAAATATACAATATAGCACTAAATAATCATAGTCACCATGCTTTACATGACATTCTCAGGACTTACTAATTTTATAATGGGAATTTTGTACCTTTTGACTACACTTACCCATATCCACCCCCATCCCCATTGGAATTTTTAGAGCTTATTTGGCTCTATGGCAGGCACTAGCACGCAAACATGCTGTAGATACAATGTTGCACTTTCAGGCACAGTCTGTAGACTGGAGGAGGAAGAAACAATTTTAATTGCACTGAGGCAACACTAAGAAAGTTTATAGAAAAAGTAGAGAAAAATCATATCTTAGTAATAATGATGATATAATTGACTTTTAAAGTTTAACAATATTTTCTAACCAACATCAAGATTCAGGTGTGGCTCTAGGTACTCAAGATCCACAGATCAACAAGTACTCCTGTGATACTTTGAATTATGGTGTTGAATGTGTGTTTCTGTAAAAGACACAAAGCTTAACTACTTCTCTCTCCTATTCTCAGAAAGATCATTTGAATTCACTGCTATTATTACTCCATTATTACACTGGGATATAATACACAATTTCTTTCAAAGGAAAAAATGGAGGCATAAAGAGACAGAGTAATTTGTCCGAAGGCACAGTTAGTGAATGTTAAAAAATTATGCCTAGGCCATCTAACTCCAGAGTCCTTTTCATAACTGTAATGCTTTATCTGCTTTCTTTTGGAATGGTTAATTGAAATATTTGTTATATAATGGGAATTTTTTCAGTGGAGAAGCCAATGTTTCAAGGAAAAGAATAGATAACTAATTAAATAAAAATTGAGTCTTAAGAGGAGGCCATGTGGAATAAAATCTCAAGTGCATTTTTAAAGTTGTTACTTTTAGGATACAGGAAGATATGTCTTTCTCCAAGACAGAAGGGAAAGAGAAGATTGCCTTATTTCTAAGAATTTTTGCATTAGTATTGCCATATATTGTATGTGAAGATTTCTTTACAATAATTTTTTATTAAAATAAAATATTCTTCTTTGTAGACATACAGATGGCTAACAGACATATGAAAAGATGTTCAACTTTTCAAGCAGAAAATGCTCCCTGATGAAGTCAGGGAAATGCATATCAAAACTGCAATAAGATATCACGTCACACCAGTCAGAATAGCTAAAATAAAAAACAGGAAACAACAGATGTTGTTGAGAATGCAAAGAGAGGGGAACCCTCTTAAACTGCTGGTAGGAATGCAAGCTGGTGCAACCACTCTGGAAAACAGTATTGAGGTTTCTCAAAAAGTTAAAAAAAGAACTACCCTAAGATCCAGCAGTTGTACTACTAGGTATTTCTCCAAAGGATACAAAAATACTGACTCAAAGGGATATATGCACCCTGATGTTTATACAACATTATCAATAATAACCAAATTATGGAGAGAGCCTAACTGTCCATTGACTGTTGAATGAATAAAGAAGATGTGATTTATATGTATCACACACATATGCACACACAGAGACACAGAGAAATATTACTCAGCCATGAAAAGAATGAAGTCTTGCCATTTACAACAATGTGGACAGAGCTAGAGTATTATGCTAAGTGAAATAAGTCAGTGAAAGACAAATACCACATGATTTCATTCATATGTGGAATTTAAGAAACAAAACAAACAAACATGGGGAAAAACACAGGCAAACCAGGAAACAGACTCTTACCTATAGAGAATAAACTGATGGTTACTGGAGAGGAGGTGGGCAATGGGATGGGTTAAACAGGTGGTGAGTATTAAGGGGGACACTTGTGATTAGCACCAGGTATTATATGTAAGTGATGAATCACTGAATTCTACAACTAAAACTAATATTACACTGTATGTTAACTGGCTGGAATTTAAACAAAAAACTTAGGAAAAAAAAAGAAAATATTTTTCTTTGTTATCTTTGATAATACTTCTGAAGTTTATTTTATTCATAGTGTGACCACACACCCCAGTTTTCTGGGACCATTCTTGATTGTACCAGAGTGGAAGCCTATTGGTTAGCATCCTCTTACTTTTTTTTTCAAGATTTTATTTATTTGTCAGACAGAGAGAGCACAAGCAGGCAGAGTGGCAGGCAAAGGCAGAGGGAGAAGCAGGCTCCCCGCCAAGCCAGGAGCCCGATGTGGGACTCGATCCCAGAACCCTGGGATCATGACCTGAGCTGAAGGCAGATGCTCAACCAACTGAGCCACCCAGGTGCCCCCTTCCTTTTACATTCTTAAAAATGTACTAGATTGGGCAATAAATTTTTTGCTCACCCTACTTGTACTATGGTACTTTGATTTTTGGTTTGCATGGTATAGAGTTTTCCTATCTTTTTAAAAAAATTACTTTTAACATAACTTAAAAATACTTTTAATGTCAAATATATTACTTGCTTGACATTATTCAAATAATATTGAGATATATGATGAAAATAGTTTTAATTTCTCTCCTCTGTCCCCACTATAATCACCCACCTGAGGTGATTGGTATTAGCAGTTTGATGAAAATATCCTTGCTCAAGAAAACCGATGTTTATATGTAATGTACACATAAACTTTCAAAATTCACATATATAGGATATGTGAAGGAGATATATATACACACACACACACACATACACACACACATATATACATATATTATATATATATGATATATGAAGGATGTATGAAGGTATTTTCTTTTACCATTTAAAAAAATTTCATAGGGGTGCCTGGGTGGCTCAGTGGGTTAAGGTTCTGCCTTCAGCTCAGGTCATGATCTCAGGGTCCTGGGATCGAGCCCCACATTGGGCTCTCTGCTTGGAGGGGAGCCTGCTTCCTCCTCTCTCTCTCTGCCTGCCTCTCTGCCTACTTGTTATCTCTGTCAAATAAATAAATAAAATCTTTTTAAAAAGGGATTCATAATATATACATTACTTTTTGTTATGTATTATTTTCACTTTATATAGTGACTATCATTCTAGGCCAAATATATCTAGAACCATTTTTTCATGACTGTATTATATTCCATATCCTGTGTATTCTAGTTTATTCAACAGTTTTCTTAATGTTGAACAGTCAATATTTGCTCCTATAAACAGTGCTATAATAGGCATCTTTGTGTGTGTATACATATATATTTTTATGTATGTATTATCCCCTTTCAGATAAACGCTTACTTTTTTTTTTTAAAGATTTTATTTATTTATTTGTCAGAGAGAGCGCGAGAGTGAGAGTGAGCACAGGCAGACAGAGTGGCAGGCAGAGTCAGAGGGAGAAGCAGGCTCCCCGCTGAGCAAGGAGCCGGATGCGGGACTCAATCCCAGGACGCTGGGATCATGACCCGAGCCGAAGGCAGCTGCTCAACCAACTGAGCCACCCAGGCGTCCCTAAACGCTTACATTTCTGTAGAATTGTTCCCCTCGTTGAAATTTGCTAAAGAAAATGGTATATTTATTTTTAATGAATCTTATTTTATTAATGAATTTTATTAATGAATTTAATGAATTTTAATTTGACTAGCAAATAAGGGAGCCCATTAGTCACATCTTTGCCAGCAACAGATGTCATCAGCCTTTAACATTTTTACCAGTCTTGATATGTGAAAATCTATGCCTCATTGTAGCTTAAAGTTGCATTTCTATTACTATTAGAAAATGAACATCATTTCACGTTGACATTTTGCATTTCCTTTTATATAAATAGCCGGTTCTTATCCATTCTTAGGTTGTTTTTCTTTTAATAAACAGTTTGTACATTGTATATAAGAAATATTTTAGAACTTTCTATGTTTTATTTCAGTTGTGTCTCTCATATAATGCATATTTTTTGTACAATTAGTTTTAATTTCAGACCTTAATTCTTATTTATTGATAGATATTCATTATTATTTCTTGGCTCTTTTTCATTTGTTTTGTAATTTTGTCATATTAAAGGTAATTCTTAAAAAGTGTTTTCCAGGGGCGCCTGGGTGGCTCAGTGGGTTAAAGCCTCTGCCTTCAGCTTGGGTCATGATTCCAGGGTCCTGGGATAGAGCCCCACATTGGGCTTTCTGCTCAGCAGGGAACCTGCTTCCTCCTCTCTCTCTGCCTGCCTCTCTGCCTACTTGTGATCTCTGTCAAATAAATGAATAAAATCTTTAAAAAAAGTGTTTTCCAAAAATCTGTTAAAATTATATTCTTTCTCAATATAAATGGTCATTCTGAAACACAAAAAGGGATATATTATCTATTTTACTTTCTCTCAGTCCTCCTGTAACCTCCTGTAACCACTTGATCTGTATATTATTAGTTTTTAGGTTAAACATGTTATTATTGTGTTCTTTTTTTTTTAATTTATTTTATTTTTTATTTTTTAATTTTATTTCTTATAAACATATATTTTTTTTCCCCAGGGGTACAGGTCTGTGAATCGCCAGGTTTACACACTTCACAACACTCACCATAGCACATACCCTCCCCAATGTCCATAACCCCACCCTCCTCTCCCAACCCCCCTCCCCCCAGCAACCCTCAGTTTGTTTTGTGAGATTAAGAGTCACTTATGGTTTATCTCCCTCCCAATCCCATCTTGCTTCATTTACTCTTCTCCTACCCCCTTAACCCCCCGTGTTGCATCTCCTCTCCCTCATATCAGGGATATCATATGATAGTTGTCTTTCTCTGATTGACTTATTTCGCTAAGCATGATACCCTCTAGTTCCATCCACGTTGTCGCAAATGGCAAGATTTCATTTGTTTTGATGGTTGCATAGTATTCCATTGTGTATATATACCACATCTTCTTTATCCATTCGTCTGTTGATGGACATCTAGGTTCTTTCCATAGTTTGGCTATTGTAGACATTGCTGCTATAAACATTCGGGTGCATGTGCCCCTTCACATCACTACGTTTGTATCTTTAGGGTAAATACCCAGCAGTGCAATTGCTGGGTCATAGGGTAGTTCTATTTTCAACATTTTGAGGAACCTCCATGCTGTTTTCCAGAGTGGTTGCACCAGCTTGCATTCCCACCAACAGTGTAGGAGGGTTCCCCTTTCTCTGCATCCTTGCCAGCATCTGTCATTTCCTGACTTCTTAATTTTAGCCATTCTGACTGGTGTGAGGTGGTAACTCATTGTGGTTTTGATTTGTATTTCCCTGATGCCGAGTGATATGGAGCACTTTTTCATGTGTCTGTTGGCCATCTGGATGTCTTCTTTGCAGAAATGTCTGTTCATGTCTTCTGCCCATTTCTTGATTGGATTCTTTGTTCTTTGGGTGTTGAGTTTGCTAAATTCTTTATAGATTCTGGAGACTAGCCCTTTATCTGATATGTCGTTTGCAAATATCTTCTCCCATTCTGTCAGTTGTCTTTTGGTTTTGTTAACTGTTTCCTTTGCTGTGCAAAAGCTTTAGATCTTGATAAAATCCCAATAGTTCATTTTTGCCCTTGCTTCCCTTGCCTTTGGCGATGTTCCTAGGAAGATGTTGCTGCAGCTGAGGTCGAAGAGGTTGCTGCCTGTGTTCTCCTCAAGGATTTTGATGGATTCCTTTCTCACATTGAGGTCCTTCATCCATTTTGAGTCTATTTTCGTGTGTGGTGTAAGGAAATGATCCAATTTCATTTTTCTGCATGTGGCTGTCCAATTTTCCCAACACCATTTATTGAAGAGGCTGTCTTTTTTCCATTGGACATTCTTTTCTGCTTTGTCAAAGATTAGTTGACCATAGAGTTGAGGGTCTATTTCTGGGCTCTCTATTCTGTTCCATTGATCTATGTGTCTGTTTTTGTGCCAGTACCATGCTGTCTTGATGATGACAGCTTTGTAATAGAGCTTGAAGTCCGGAATTGTGATGCCACCAACTTTGGCTTTCTTTTTCAATATTCCTTTGGCTATTTGCAGTCTTTTCTGGTTCCATATAAATTTTAGGATTATTTGTTCCATTTCTTTGAAAAAAATGGATGGTACTTTGATAGGAATTGCATTAAATGTGTAGATTGCTTTAGGTAGCATAGACATTTTCACAATATTTATTCTTCCAATCCAGGAGCATGGAACATTTTTCCATTTCTTTGTGTCTTCCTCAATTTCTTTCATGAGTACTTTATAGTTTTCTGTGTATAGATTCTTAGTCTCTTTGGTTAGGTTTATTCCTAGGTATCTTATAGTTTTGGGTGCAATTGTAAATGGGATGGACTCCTTAATTTCTCTTTCTTCTGTCTTGTTGTTGGTGTAGAGAAATGCGACTGATTTCTGTGCATTGATTTTATATCCTGACACTTTACTGAATTCCTGTACCAGTTCTAGCAGTTTTGGAGTGGAGTCTTTTGGGTTTTCCACATATAGTATCATATCATCTGCGAAGAGTGATAGTTTGACTTCTTCTTTGCTGATTTGGATGCCTTTAATTTCCTTTTGTTGTCTGATTGCTGAGGCTAGGACTTCTAGTACTATGTTGAATAGCAGTGGTGATAACGGACATCCCTGCCGTGTTCCTGACCGTAGCGGAAAAGCTTTCAGTTTTTCTCCATTGAGAATGACATTTGCGGTGGGTTTTTCATAGATGGCTTTGATAATGTTGAGGTATGTGCCCTCTATCCCTACACTTTGAAAACTTTTGATCAGGAAGGGATGCTGTACTTTGTCAAATGCTTTTTCAGCATCTATGGAGAGTATCATATGGTTCCTGTTCTTTCTTTTATTAATGTGTTGTATCACATTGATTGATTTGCGGATGTTGAACCAACCTTGCAGCCCTGGAATGAATCCCACTTGGTCGTGGTGAATAATCCTTTTAATGTACTGTTGAATCCTATTGGCTAGTATTTTGGTGAGAATTTTTGCATCTGTGTTCATCAAGGATATTGGTCTGTAGTTCTCTTTTTTGATGGGATCCTTGTCTGGTTTTGGGATCAAGGTGATGCTGGCCTCATAAAATGAGTTTGGAAGTTTTCCTTCCATTTCTATTTTTTGGAACAGTTTCAGGAGAATAGGAATTAGTTCTTCTTTAAATGTTTGGTAGAATTCCCCCGGGAAGCCATCTGGCCCCGGGCTTTTGTTTGTTTGGAGATTTTTGATGACTGTTTCAATCTCCTTCCTGGTTATGGGTCTGTTCAGGCTTTCTATTTCTTCCTGGTTCAGTTGTGGTAGTTTATATGTCTCTAGGAATGCATCCATTTCTTCCAGATTGTCAAATTTGTTGGCGTAGAGTTGCTCATAGTATGTTCTTGTAATTGTCTGTATTTCTTTGGTGTTCGTTGTGATCTCTCCTCTTTCATTCATGATTTTATTTATTTGGGTCCTTTCTCTTTTCTTTTTGATAAGTCTGGCCAGGGGTTTATCAATCTTATTAATTCTTTCAAAGAACGAGCTCCTAGTTTTGTTGATTTGTTCTATTGTTTTTTTGGTTTCTAGTTCATTGATTTCTGCTCTGATCTTTATGATTTCTCTTCTCCTGCTGGGTTGAGGGTTTCTTTCTTGTTCTTTCTCCAGCTCCTTTAGGTGTAGGGTTAGGTTGTGTACTTGAGACCTTTCTTGTTTCTTGAGAAAGGCTTGTACTGCTGTATATTTTCCTCTCAGGACTGCCTTTGTTGTGTCCCACAGATTTTGAACCGTTGTATTTTCATTATCATTTGTTTCCATGAATTTTTTCAATTCTTCTTTAATTTCCTGGTTGACCCATTCATTCTTTAGAAGGATGCTGTTTAGTCTCCATGTATTTGGGTTCTTTCCAAATTTCCTCTTGTGATTGAGTTCTAGCTTCAGAGCATTGTGGTCTGAAAATATGCAGGGAATGATCCCAATCTTTTGATACTGGTTGAGACCTGATTTAGGACCGAGGATGTGATCTATTCTGGAGAATGTTCCATGTGCACTAGAGAAGAATGTGTATTCTGTTGCTTTGGGATGAAATGTTCTGAATATACCTGTGATATCCATCTGGTCCAGTGTGTTATTTTAGGCCTTTATTTCCTTGTTGATCTTTTGCTTGGATGATCTGTCCATTTCAGTGAGGGGAGTGTTAAAGTCCCCTACTATTATTGTATGATTGTCGACGTGTTTCTTTGATTTTGTTATTAATTGGTTTATATAGTTGGCTGCTCCCACGTTAGGGGCATAGATATTTACAATTGTTAGATCTTCTTGTTGGACAGATCCTTTGAGTATGATATAGTGTCCTTCCTCATCTCTTATTATAGTCTTTGGCTTAAAATCTAATTGATCTGATATAAGGATTGCCACTCCTGCTTTCTTCTGATGTCCATTAGCATGGTAAATTCTTTTCCACCCCCTCACTTAAAATCTGGAGGTGTCTTCGGGTTTAAAATGAGTTTCTTGTAGGCAACGTATAGATGGGTATTGGTTTTTTATCCATTCTGATACCCTGTGTCTTTTGATTGGGGCATTTAGCCCATTAACGTTCAGGGTAACTATTGAGAGATATGAATTTAGTGCCATTGTATTGCCTGTAAGGTGACTGTTATTGTATTTTGTTTCTGTTCCTTTCTGATCTACTACTTTTGGGGTCTCTCTTTGCTTAGAGGACCCCTTTCAATATTTCCTGTAGAGCTGGTTTGGTGTTTGCAAATTCTTTCAGTTTTTCTTTGTCCTGGAAGCTTTTAATCTCTCCTTCTATTTTCAATGATAGCCTAGCTGGATATAGTATTCTTGGCTGCATGTTTTTCTTGTTTAGTACTCTGAATATATCATGCCAGCTCTTTCTGGCCTGCCAGGTCTCTGTGGATAAGTCTGCTGCCAATCTAATATTTTTACCATTGTATATTACAGACTTCTTCTCCCGGGCTGCTTTCAGGATTTTCTCTTTGTCACTAAGACTTGTAAATTGTACTATTAGGTGACGGGGTGTGGACCTATTCTTATTGATTTTGAGGGGGGTTCTCTGAACCTCCTGGATTTTGATGCTTGTTCCCTTTGCCCTATTGGGGAAATTCTCTCCAATAATTCTCTTTGCCCTATTGGGGAAATTCTCTCCAATAATTCTCTCCAATATACCTTCTGTTCCCCTCTCTCTTTCTTCTTCTTCTGGAATCCCAATTATTCTAATGTTGTTTCGTCTTATGGTGTCACTTATCTCTTGAATTCTGCCCTTGTAGTCCAGTAGCTGTTTGTCCCTCTTTTGCTCAGCTTCTTTATTCTCTGTCATTTGGTCATCTATATCGCTAATTCTTTCTTCTGCCTCATTTATCCTAGCAGTGAGAGCCTCCATTTTTGATTGCACCTCATTAATAGCTCTTTTGATTTCAACTTGATTAGATTTTAGTTCTTTTATTTCTCCAGAAAGGGCTTTTATCTCTCCTGAGAGGGTTTCCCTAATATCTTCCATGCCTTTTTCGAGCCCAGCTAGAACCTTGAGAATCGTCATTCTGAATTCTAGATCTGACATATTACCAATGTCTGTATTGATTAGGTCTCTAGCCTTCGGTACTGCCTCTTGTTCTTTTGTGGTGAATTTTTCTGCCTTGTCATTTTGTCCAGATAAGAGTATATGGAGGAACAAGTAAAATACTAAAAGGGTGGCAACAACCCCAGGAAAATATGCTTTAGCCAAATCAGAAGAGATCCCAAATCATGAGGGGGGGGGTAAGGGGATAAAAAGAGGTTCAGAAAGAAAAAAAAAAAAAAAGAAAAAGAAAAAAGAAACAAATAAAAAAAGAAAACCAATAATGAAAAAATATGAAAAGGAAGAAATATATATATATTAGATAAACTAGTTAAAAAACGTTAAAAATGACAAGGGTAAAAGTTAAAAAATTTAGCAGAAGAAGAGAAAAAAAAATTGAAAAAGAAAAAAAAATTAACTGCATGGCTAAAGAATCATGGGGAGAAAGCCATGAGTTCCGTGCTTTGCTTTCTCCTCCTCTGGAATTCCGCTGCTCTCCTTGGTATTTAAACTGCACTCCTCGTAAGTGAACTTGGTCCTGGCTGGGTTTCTTGTTGATCTTCTGGGGGAGGGGCCTGTTGTAGTGATTCTCAAGTGTCTTTGCCCCAGGCGGAGTTGCCCCGCCCTTACCCGGGGCCGGGCTGTGTAATCTGCTCGGGTTTGCTTTCGGGAGCTTTTGTTCCCTGAGCGCTTTCCGTAGAGTTCCGGAGGATGGGAATGAAGATGTCGGCCTGCCAGTCTCCGGCCTGGAGGAGCCGAGAGCCCGGGGCCCCACTCCTCAGTGCGCCCTCAGAGAACAGCGCCCAATTACTCCCGTCACCCTGTCTCCGGCCTCGCGCCGAGCTGACCGAGCCTGCGACCGGTTCAAGGTAACCCCGAGCTTAGAGTCACTCCTCGGCTCCGTCTCTGTAGCCGGCTTCCCCGTTCTAATACCTGCAAGCTCTGCGACACTCAGACACTCCCGATCCTTCTGTGACCCTGCGGGACCTGAGGCCACACTGACCCCACGTGGGCTTCACCCCGGTTTAGCCTCTGGAGCGATGTCCCTCAGCGGAACAGACTTTTAAAAGTCCTGATTTTGTGCTCCGTTGCTCCGCCGCTTGCCGGGAGCCGGCCCCTCCCCCCGCAGTCTATCTTCCCGTCGCTTTGGATTCACTTCTCCGCCAGTCCTGCCTTTCAGAAAGTGGTTGATTTTCTGCTTCTAGAATTGCTGTTCTTCTTCTCTTCGATCTCCCATTGGATTTGTAGGTGTTTGCAATCTTTAGATAAGCTATCTAGCTGATCTCCCGCTACCTGAAGTAGTCTCAGCCTGCTACTTCTCCGCCATCTTGACTCCTCACCCCCTATTATTGTGTTCTTATATTTGTAATAACTATCTAGACATCACAAAACAGTTCAGTATTTAACAGTGTTCATTTTATAGCATCATTTGTTCATTATTGAAATCTATTAATATCTTGTTTTACAGGACCAATCTTGCTGTCAGATTTTTGTTGTGATTGTTTTAGATAAGAGAGTTGTATCTTTCCTGAGTGCTATGTGTTTTTATTTTCTTTGGCACATTGATTAAAATTTGCCTACGTGTAGGATTGTTGACTCATGTTCTTGTTATCACAGATCTTAGTAGAGATTGGTCAGGTGAAAGTAAAAGTGGATGAAAAATTGGAGGGTGGCCTAACATTATCTTCCTTTATTGGAAACCTTTTCTCTTTATTCTTCCAGGATGATACTTGTTTGAAAACTTCTCTTTGAAACATACTAGATATGTTTCTTCTTATTATTGTTGACATAATCAACAGAATTTTTGATATATATATTTTTATAAAATACAGAAATAGATCTTTCTTCAATTCTGGAATTTTTGCTTCTATTTCATTTGTTGTTTTTTTTCCTACAATATGTATAATTACACAAAATCTTTGCCTTTTCTTTTGAGAGATCTTTACATGTGTGTCTATGAAATGATCACAGCATGAAGTAGCTTTTCTTTTTTACGCACATATTATTATAATATAAACCTTTATCTTCCTATCTTATTGAGATAAACTCCTCTCATTTACCAAGTTCATTATTTTTTAAAAGATTTTATTTATTTGAGAGAAAGACAAAGATGGTGAGAGAGAGAGAGAGAGAGCTTGAGTGGGGTGAGGGGCAGAGGGAGAAGCAGACTCCCTGTGAGCAGAAGCCCCCATGAGGGGTTCAATCATCTCAGGACTGTGGGATCATGACTTGAGCCGAAAGCAGACACTTAACTGACTGAGCCACTCAGGCAGTCTGCCATGTTATTTCTGAAATTCCTCCTGGTATTATCTAATGTGTGCTCTGTAATAACTCCTCAGTTCTCCCACCGATCTCTTTAACTTGCTGTCAAGACCTTCTTCTAGAGATGATGGTATTCATGAATTCACCACTTTCTTGGGTAAAGCTAGTGAGAATCAGTCATATCCCACTTCTAGTTGTGGAGAGGAATCACAACATTTTGTGTCGAAGCATTTTTCTGGCTGCTGGAACTCCAAACACTCCCACTGTAATGAACATTGTGTTTTCTTTCCATATCTTATCAATTCCTCCCCCTCTTCATGACTTAGCAGTCACATGATTTCTGGGACTTATTCCACTCCCACTTATGGGTTGGACTCTAATTGGTCTAAGACTTAGATACAAAGTTAATAAGGGTTATCTGATCTTCCTTGCTCAAAGTAATTGGCTCAAATAACCAAGGTCTAAAGCATTCAGGTCCTTGGTGTTCTAACAACTGTGTCATAACAACTGTTTTCAGGCAATCCAATAAAAATACAGCCAGAGCCTTGATTAAATTGGCTATATACAAGAGAATGATCATTCTTCTGGATCTGAAAGAAGCAATAAACTCTGGTTGCTACTGACAAGCCACAACATGAAGCCAAATGGCACACGGAGAAATGTAGAGTGAAAAGAACTGTAAAGAAATGAAGCTGATAGATGAATGTCTAAAAAAGATATGATATACACACACTGGATTATTACTCAGCCATAAAAAGAATAAATCCTGTCATTTCCCACAACATGGATTGACCTACAGGGTATTTTGCTAAGTGAAATAGAGAAGGACAAATACCACGTGATTTCATTTATATATGGAATCTAGAAAACTAAAAGAAATAAACATAGACAGATACAGAAAACACACTGTTGGTTAACAGATTGGAGAGATCTTGGGGGGAGGCAGGTGAAACAGAGGTACAAGCTAGATTAAGAGGTACAAACTTTCAATTATAAAATAGTCATAGAACTGTAATATATACCATAGGAAATATAGTTAATAATATTATAGTAACTTTGTATGGTAACAGATGGCAACTAGACTTATCATGGGGATCATTTCACAATGTATATCCAATGATTGGAAATATCCAATCAGTATGATGCACACGTGAAACTAACGGAATATTTTATGTCAATTATACTTCATTTAAAAATAGCCAATAAATACTCTTTGATGATGAAGTTCATTTATGTTCAGTTTTCTACTACTGATAAGTGAAAGCATACTAACTGATATAACTTCTTCAGCCTGAAGGATTTCATGACTAATATTCTGGACTCTGGCTGCTCTAAAAACAGTTCCTCTTCTGTTGCAGCTACTTCTACCAATGAGAATCTGTGGCTCACTCTTGCCCTACTTTCACACGGTCACCTTCAGCATTAGAAAAGCTCTCTAGTCCTCTTAACTGAGATTTTTAGAGCAACTCATTTCCAGTTCCAAAGAGAGGAGGGAGTTCCTTCTCCTGTATTAAAAAAAAAAAAAGAAAGAAAGAAAGAAAGAAAAAGAAAAAGAAAGAAAGAAAAAAGGAAAAACAACCAGAAAACAGTTACATTTCTTATCCTCCCAGGCATGATGGCAAACAAGACCCAACATATCAATGATCACCACCACCACTACACCCCAGAATCCCAGATAAGCAGATTCACAAACAGACTAACTGAAAAAACTAATGATTGGTAGAATTAGCATACAAACACAGGTTGGCACGGTTATAAAGCTCATGCTTTTTCTACTACACTAAGGTTGCCATCCAAGTAATGTGGTCTTGATTAAAAATTTTGATCAACCAAGTTAATTATTTTTTTAAAGATTTTTATTTATTTATTTGAGAGAGAGACAGTGTGAGAAAGGATGAGAGGGGAGAAGGTCAGAGGGAGAAGTAGACTCTCCCGTAGAGCTGGGAGCCAGAGGTAGGACTCGATCCTGGGACCCTGGGATCATGACCTGAGGTGAAGGCAGTAGCTTAACCAACGGAACCACAAAGGGGCCCTAATCAACCAAGTTTAACAGAAGAGTTGAGAGTATAAGTTCTAGCCAAAAACCTAGAAAATATATTATTTTCTCAATCCTGAACCCTATTCACATGTGCTAAAATTCTAAGTCAAATATATAGTGCTATTAATTAACAACTGTAAATTTATTAATCAAATTTCTGAGGTTATTCTGAAGTATAATAATTTAATTTTCCAGTCCTTCCTATGACCAAGAATAGCCCAAGTAAAACAACTCTAATTAATATATTGTCATTTTGTTTCTCATTTAACTTCCATTCAGAAAATAGTGTGTTTTATATTATGTCTCCATATACATAAATAATAGCAGAAATAAAAAGTTAAATGCTTTAACAATTAACATTAATGATCATTCAGTATAGAGAGCACACTAGGAATAAAAACAAAGAGGATCAGTCCAAAAATAATATTGAAAATGATTCTTATCAAATATTTCAAAGTAGTATCATGAAAGTGCCTCCAAAGTACTTTTTATACAGAAGAGTTAGAAAAGAAAACTTGTGTTTGTGGGTTTCCACTTGTAGAAATACCTCTAAAGAATTTCTCTGATGTGGCTCAAAATAAGAAAAATCAATCAGCAACATTTATTAAAAATACTTATGGTTCCATGAATGCACAGCAAAGGAGGACACTACAAAAAGATAATAAATAAATCTTAGCTATTAAACCCATTCTTTATCTTGTGCAAAATTATATAAGCATTGGATGCTTAATTTGGAGGTGAATATATATTTTCTACTCATGAGATCCCTCTCCAGCATTGCCAGCACACCCTAGATACATAACTTGGTATTTTACTCATTTGTGTTAACCAAAGTGTGGTCACCAAAGATTGATGATAAGAACCTGTGTTCCAGGAATTCTATGATTCAACAATTGGCAGATTTCCCTAAATCTCAATGTGCAATATTAAGTACAGACACTGAATAATCACTGAAACCTGGTGGCATATCCACCTGTAGTTGGTATAATGCCACAGACTAAAAAGTTATGCATATGCTCCTCTGGGTGTGTAGGAATATTATTATGAGATAGAAAGTTTCATACATGGCAACCATTCTCTGTTTCTTCTAAATAAACTAAAGTCCTACATCAATGCAATGAAAAGAAGACTGAAACAGAGGAGTGGATAGCTGGATCCTAACGTTCCTCTATTGGCATGAAACAATTTTTCAGCGGTAATGGACCTCAAAAATTACGCAAGTCAAAGTTCTAGTTTTATGAATTATAAAAGTGAGGCCCTATAGCAGTTAATTGACTTGTTCAAAGTCCCAAAGCTAGGACTCTGATGGAAACATTTTTCTTTCCAGACCAACAATCTCTCTATAACAGTATGCTGACATGATCTAGCCTCTCCTTGAATTACCTCATCTGTAAAGTGAGTACACTGAACTTGAGCAGTGGTTTTCCAACACCCTGTTCCTTGTAACCCTGGGGTTTATGGAATGACACAGAGGCCACTGAAATTAGGCACAAGATGATAAAGAACACTGAAGGCTCAAAACCTCACTGGAGTTCTATGTAAGATTTATTTGAAAAAAAAAATTCATGGATAAATAAAAATTTGAAAACCACAGTTATTGATGATTCACTTCTAAGTTTTAAATGCAAAGTCATCATTTATACATCTGAATTTTAATAGAATTTCACTCTCATATATCAAGCAATTTATAGCCATTTTAAAATTTTAAAGGTTTTTATTTGTTTCTGTTCTTAAGGGTGTGAAGTAGAAATTTAGAAGTCCTTGTTACAGAAATATTATTTCTAACATGAATAAGATTATAAGAACCACCACTTGTTGAATGCTTACTAAGTTCCAGGAATTGTTTCATCAGCCGGTCATATACCAATTCATGTTATCCATATAATAGTCCAGTGAAGTGTAGGTACTAATTTTTATTCCCATTTTAGAAATAAGGAAACAAAGGCATAAAAAGGTTAAATATTTATCCAATGTCACACAGCCAGCAAGTGGCAGATTTAGACTGAACATTCACACAGGGTTCACTGAGTCATGGCATAAATAGGTTCACACTAAAGTATTCAGTTTGATTAAAACCTATCTGTGGTCTTCACGGTATGCAGAATCCTTTTATATCTATAAACTACATTTCTAACCTCATAATACTCAACACCAATGATGGTCATTGATTTAATAACCTGCATTAATAATCACCATTAATAGAAAACAACTGAGGATCACATATAGCTTTTACATGATCTACAACATCTGTGACATCTTGGTTGGTTATCTGGCTAAGATTTACTTTTATCTGCACATGATAAAGGAACCAGATTTTATAAAGCTTATGATATTGGTAAATCTAATACTGACCTAGGCCTGGGTTCAAAACAAATTTAAAAATTACTAATATAGTAATTCTCACAAAATTGCTATTAAAGCATGAGAGTATTAGAAACCATTGTCCTCAAAGAAAAAAGACACAGATTTAATAGAAGCCTGGCCAGATATGAATAAACCAAAGTTTTACAATAATAAGCACCTATAGAAAGAGAACTATGAAAAGCCCTTTCTCCTTCACTAGGACAGGCTTTGTAATTATGTTGTGGTGGTAGCATTCATCTCACTGCCCCTATGTAGAAAAGTGTCTTCTTTTTCTAACTGCTGGGAGCTATTTCAGTCCCACTGATCCTATGGAATCTTGCTTTAGGAACAATATGATTCACTCAAGAGATGCAGAAAAAGCATTTGACAAAGTACAACATCCATTCATGATTAAAAAAACAAAAACCTTCAACAAAGTAGGGATGGAGGGAACATACATCAACATCATTAAGAACAGATAAGAAAAAACTCACAGCTAATATCATCCTCAAGGGAGAAGAACTGAGAGTTTTCCTCTATGGTCAGAAACAAGACAGGGCTATCCACTCTTACTATTGTTATTAACTAAGTACTGGAAGTCCTAGCCTCAGCAATCAGACAACAAAAAGAAATAAAATCCACTCAAATCAGCAAGAAAGAAGTCAAACTTTTACTATTTGCAGATAACCTGATACTCTATGTAGACAACCTGAAAGATTCCACCAAAAAATTGTTAGAACTGATACATGAATTCAGTAAAGTCACAGGATACAAAAATCAAAGTACGGAAATCTGTTGCATTTCTATACACCAATAATGAGGCAGCAGAAAGAGAAATCAAGGAATCAATCCCATTTACAATTGCACCAAAAACCATATGATATCTAGGAATAAATCTAACTAAAGAGGTAAAAGTTCTGTATTCTGAAAATTATAAAACACTGGTGACCAAAATTGAAAATGACATAAAGAAATGGAAAAACACTCTATGCTCATGGATTAGAAGAACAAATATTGTTAAAATATCTATACTACTCAAAGCAATCTACACATTTAATGCAATCTGTATCAAAATGCCACTAGTATTTTTCACAGAGCTAGAACAAACAATCCAGTGGAAAAAAGACTGTTTCTTCAACAAATGTTCCTGGGAAAACTGGACAACAACATGCAAATGAATGAAACTGGACAACTTACTTACAAAATACACAAAAATGAATTTAAAATGATTGAAAGACCTAAAATTGAGACAGGAAACCATCATAATTCTTAGAGGAACACAGGCAGTAACCTTTCTGACATTGGCTATAGCAACTTCTTACTAGATATGTTTCTGGAGGCAACCAAAACAAAAACAAGAATGAACTATTGGGACTTCATCAAAATAAAAAGCTATTGCACAGTGGAAGAAAAAATCAACAAAACAGGCAACTTAAAGGATGGGAGAAGATAGTTGCAAATGATGTATCTGATTAAGGGTTAGTAAATATGTAAAGAATGTTACATATTTATGTTATAATGTTAGTAAATATGTAAAGAACTTACAAAACTCAACACCCCAAAAATTAATAATCCAGTTAAAATACAGGCGGAAGACATGAATACACACTTTCCTGAAGAAGACATACAGATGCCAACAGACACATGAAAAGATGCTCAAGATCACTCATCATCAGGTAAATACAAATC
The DNA here is from genome assembly GCF_010015895.1 of Lontra canadensis. Taxonomy (NCBI): domain Eukaryota; kingdom Metazoa; phylum Chordata; class Mammalia; order Carnivora; family Mustelidae; genus Lontra; species Lontra canadensis. Next base: position 10,895,141 of record NW_022631031.1, on the reverse strand, counting down.
AAAACAACAAATGAGATATCACTTGACATCTATCAGATTGGCTAAAATTAACAACATAGAAAACAACAGATATTGGTGAGGATGTAGAAAAAGGGTACTGTTGGTAGGAATTCTAACTGGTGCAGTCACTGTGGAAGTCATTATGGAGGCTCATCAAAAAAGTTAAAAATAGAACCGCCCTGGGGTGCCTCGGTGACTCAGTCAGTCGAGCGTCTGACTTGATTTTGGCTCAGGTCATGATCTCAGGTTTCTGGGATAGGGCCCCACATCAGGCACACACTCAGTAGGAAGTCTGCTTGAGTTCTCTCTCTCTCCCTCTTCCTCTGCCCCTTCCTCTGTTTTCTCTCTCTCTACCCCCATCAAGTAAATAAATGAATGAATGAATGAATGAATAAATAAATTATCTAAAAAAAAAAAAAACTGCCCTAAAATCCAGCATTGTACTACTAGGTATTTATCCAAAGAATGTAAAAATACAAATTCAATGGGATACATGCACCCTGATGTTTACAACAGCATTAACAGCAATAGCCAAATTATGGAAAGAGCCAAATGTTTATGAAATAAAGAATTGATAAAGAATATGTGCTATATGTGTGTGTGTGTGTGTGTATACATACATACATATATATATATATATATATCATATAAATGGAATATTATTCAGCCACAAAAAAGAACGAAATCTTGCCATTTGCAATGACATGGGCAGAGAGCCAGAGTCTATCTTTCCTTCAGCTCACTGCGATCTAATGTAGTCAATCTAGTACTTGGCCCCTCATATTCTTTCATTAATAAAACTCAATGAGTCCTAAAGTTGGAAGTGATACATAAAGTTCAGGCAAGTAGTAAGGCAGTTAGAAGGTAAAGTATGTAAGCACTGAGATTACAAATTTATATTTGGCACATTTTTAATTGCTGACTGTCATATGTGTAAGATAGTATATAATCATTACTGCCTATTAACCTTAAGACTGGTGAGTGATTAACATCTCCTAAAACGATCAATGTGCACACATTGGCAAGCTTACAATCAGTTCTCCAGATCTGTGTAAATCTCAACTTCTGTTCCTTAATGGTTCAGTTAAACATTTATTAAGCATCTGAACCTGCCAACTCAAAGATGGATCATATATTCTCTAAGAACTCCAGCGACTGAAGCAAAAATTACAATTTTATAGGGCTTTGAAGAATGGTAGGTCTTAAGTAGGCAAATGAAAGGGAATAGAAGACTATTTGAGTCAAGCTTGGAGTCCAAGGTTTTCAATGCAATACTGTATGCATTTATGAAATGCCTGTTAGTGGCTATGTGTAAGCTCTTAGGTATTGAACATCAGTATAAAAACACCAGCCTTCCAGACTGGGTCCTAATCCTGTGAAGTTCACAGTTTTGAAGGAAAGATAGACTTCAAAAATTGCAACACAAGGGAATAATGCTGATAATAACAGTTAAAAATGTTTAGAGAAAGCAACTAATTCAATACTGGGAGCTTGGGAATTGCATTAAAAGTCAGTGGCCCTTTGTGGATTAAGCTTAGATGGAGATTTGAGTGTAGAATGTTTAGAAGTTAGGCTGTGATCAGATCTTAGAAAGCCTTACATGCCAACTTGAGGAATATTGACTTGGTTTTCTATTACTAGATAATAGGGAGCCACTGAAGACTTTTAAACTTCAGATGGCAGAATGAGATCTGAGCTTTTGAAAGGTAACTCGTATAGCTCATATAAAATAAATTAGAAATGGGAAGCACCAGAAAGATGGGTTATTTCAGAACTGAGTTTACATATGGCTGCTGATGTCTTCTGAAAGTTTAGGAGTATGTGACTAGTGATATTGTCATTCAGTAATTTTTGATCATATGAAAACACAATGGAAAACTTTTAGACTGTTAAAATGTAGTTCTTGTAGTAGGAACCAGTAAACGAAAAGGCAGTTAACCCTGAGCACTTAAAGGGGCAGAAGGACAGAGTGTCTTAAGCAGACTTGGTGCTGAGGACAGAGTCCAGCTCAGGGCCAATCTCACCACCCTGAGATTATCGGAGTCAAAACTAAAAGCTGGATGCTTAAAATGACTGCACCACCCAGGCACCCCCATGATGTGCCCCTTTATTCTGTTAATTCCATTTTCTTTATCCATTTGGGGAACATTTTCCTCTATCATAAATTATTTTACTCTTCCATTTGATGGGTTTTCTTTTGGAGGAACGGTAATCCATAAATTGACTTATTATTTTCTGGGGTGTTTCTGCATGGTTGCCATGTTGTTTTCATCTTAAGTTTATAGGGGACCACTCTGTGCTGATATTTATTTGATCTCATAGGTCTCTTTTCACCTATCAGAGAACACGTCTCTTCCTAGCACTTCTGGTGAGACCATGTTATTGTCTACTCCATAACAATTTTTTCAAGTCCATTATGGGGTTTGGTGAACTGCCTTTCTTGAGGAGAGAATGGTCACTTGGACTTCAAGGTTCCCTTCCCATTAGGAGTGAAGCATTTCACTTTTGATAGAGACTGGGATATTCAGGAGTGATTTTCCACTTCACTTGCCTTTCCCTAGCAGATATTTCCACTGGTTTTCTCCAAAATGGAGTATTAGTGAGCTCTTTTTCAGAATTTTGTCCACTTTAGTCACTATCTATATGAGTTTACATAGCTGCCATAACAAATGTCCACAAACTAGGTGGCTTAAAACAACAAAATATATTCTCTGGAGGCCCAAATCCACAATCAAGGTATTGGTAGATTTCCGTGCCTCTTTTCTGGTTTTTGGAGGCTGCCAGCAATCCTTGGCATTCCTCGTAGCTTGTAATGCATAACTCCAATCCTCATGGATTTTCCTGTGATTCTTCTCCTGCTCTTCATTTCCAAGAATGCTTGTTGTTGGAATTTGGACTCAGCTAATCTAGGTTGATCACCTCTTGAGATTCTTCATTGTATCTGCAAACACGCTTTTTCCAAATAAGGTAGCAGGTACACAGACCCATTGGGGTGCCACTATTTGAACCACTACACTACCTGTATGATTATTTTTAGAGGAGTGTTGTTTTCATGTCAGTTCCTGAAAGGTCTTTCTCATTCAGGGGCTGCCAGTTTTCAATAACTTGTGTGTGTGTGTGTGTGTGTGTGTGTGTGTGTATGTGTATGTGTGTTTAAAAATAAGTGTCTTTCCATTAGTTTGATTCTCTATTTTATACTTTTGTACAGTTTTAGGTACCCAACTTCAGCTCATTTCAATGGATTTCAATCTGTCATCTCACCCCAGCAGTACATTTGAAATCATGAATACCAGTGATACATGTACCTTTAGATTCTATTGGGTGATCTTCTAAAACAGTATGTTTTCAGCCCATTGTGAAGGTTAGAACATATGTTATACCATTTCTTCATTGTAATGAGATCATAGTAGTTTTCAAAACAGACACGACATGCTTTAATAGATTCAGAGTACTCACAATGTCACATCCTTACAAATTTCCCAATTAAACTAGCTCTATTTCCACTTGTTAGATTCGTATAAATTCTCTTTTCATTTTCAGAATTAGCCAAGAATGTAGAGAGTTTATTCAGTGCAAACAGGCTAAGTTTCCTTCCATATGCCATGTAAGGAAAACAGAACCATGCAAGCCATCCACAACTCTCTGCTTAGGCTTTTTCTTTCTGTTTTAATTTCTGTTGCAGATATAATGTATCAACACAAAAAAACCAGTGCAACATAGTCTAATGTTCTTGTTGGTCCGGATACATGTATAACTTCAGGCACAGGCCCAAGGGCCCAAATTTATAGTTATTTAATTTATACTTGTATGCGCAGCATTGTCTCCAAAGACATCTATGACAGCAGGGTACTCAGATCTAAAAGTGATGCCAATCCTTACACTCTTTTCCAGGGTAAACTTTCCCCAACAAATATCTTGAACAACAACAAGGATATTGGTGGTGGTGAGTCTAGGGAACCAGTCAAAACTCCTTTCTTTCTCAATGAATCCTTCCTATCAGTAGATATCAGACAGGAATAATTCAATCTTTCACAAAGAATCTAATATCATGAGGCTTCAAAAAATAAGAGTCTGGGTTCTTAAACTCACCCTGCCCAGGAAACTATCTATGGAAGTGTAATTATTTCCTCCCTAGGGACTAGTTGTACATACCAACAGATTTTGGATTTGGAGAATTTATGGAACCATAAAATACATACTGCTAGCCTTGTTTTATTTTTTAATGAATGAATGAACAAATGAATGAATGACTTTACTGTTTTAATAGACTTTATTTTAAAAAAAATTAAAAGATGTTATTTATTTGAGGGAGTGAGACAGAGAGAGCACAAGCAGGGGAGAGAGGCAGAGGAAGAAGGAAGCTCCCCACTGAGCATGGAACCTAACATGGGTGTTGATCCCAGGAATGGAATCATGACCTGACCTGAAGGCAGATGCTTAACCAACTGAGCCACCTAGGCGCCCCAATAGACTTTGTTTTTAAAATCAGTTTTAGGCTTACAGAAAAACTTAAAAAAAGGACACAGTTCAAATATATGCCTTCAACATTGCTTCCCCTTCATTAACGTCTTGCATTAATGTGGTATTTTTGGTACAGTTCATGAATCAATATTGTTACATTATTGTCAACTTAAGTTCTTAGTTTACATTAAGTTCACTCTTTGTGCTATGAAGTCCTATGTGTTCTGACAAATGTATGTCATGTATCTACCATTACAGTGTTATATAAAATATAGCTTCACTGCTCTAAAATTACTCTGTGCACCACTGATTCATTCCTACCTTCCTTTCTTCCCAGCCCCCAGCAACCACTGATCTTTTTACTTTCTCCATAGTTTTGCTATTTCTAGAATGTCATATAGTTGGAATCGTATGGTAAGTAGCCCTGTAGACCGAATTCTTTCACACAATACACATTTAAGACACCATCATGTCCTTTTGTGGCTTGACAGCTCATTTCTTTTTATCACTGGTTATAGCCCACTGAATGGATGTGCCACATTTTTTTATTCATTCACCCATTGAAGAATGATGTGGTTGCCTCCATTTGGGGCAATTATGAATAAATAACACCTTTATAAACATTAGCATGACATTTTTACTGTAGATGTTAGTCTTGAACTCATTTGGATAAATCCCTAGAATCATCATTACATGATATGACTATGTTTAACTCTGTAAGAAACTGCCAAACTGTCTTTCAAAATGGCTGTACCATTTTGCATTCCCACTGGCAATGAACAAGAGCACTTGTTGCTCTGCATGCCTGTCAGCATTTGATGTATGATTGTTTTTAGTCATTTTAGTTATGACAGGTTTTTGTCCATTCATCAGATGTTTAGTACTACCTGAATTTTAATTTACAATTCCCTAATGATATATGACACTGAGCATCTTTTCATATGTTTATTTCCTATGTGTATATCTTCTTTGCTGAGGTGTCCATTCAGGTATTTGCCCATTTTTAGAATTACATTGTTTTCTTTTGTTGTTGTTGAGTTTAAACATTTTTTGGGGGGTGGGGATATTTTGAGTACAAATCCTTTATCAGATATGTGTTTTGAAAATATTTTCTCCCAGTCTGCGGCTTGTTTTTTCATGCTTTTAACAGTGTCTTTCTAAGAGCTGGGGTTTCTGGTTTTGTTTTGTTTTGTTTTTAAGAATTATTTATTTATTCATTTATTTGAGAGAGCGAGTGAGCTGGGTGGGGGGGGGATATGGGGAAGGAGAGGAAGAGAAAGAATCTCAAGCAGACTGCCTACTTAGAACAGAGTTTGACACAGGGCTCAATCACAGGACCGTGAAATCATGACCTGAGTTGAAACCAAGAATCAGGCCTTAACTGACTAAGTCACCCAGACACCCCCTCTCAGAGCACTTTTAATTTTAATGTAGTCCAATCTTTTTTTATTTCATGTATGGCACTATTAAGTGTTGCATCTAAAAGGTTATCACCAAATTCAGTGTTACCTAGGTTTTATTCCCATTTTACTTTCTAGGAGTTTTTATAGTTTTGCATTTCACATTTAGATCTATGCTCCATTTTGAGTCAATTTTTGTGAAAGCTATAAGGTCTTTTGTATGTTGATGTTCAGGTGTTCCAGCACCATTTGTTGAAAAGACTATCCTTTCTCCAATTGAATTGGTTTTGATCTTCTGTCAGAGATCAGTTCGCTGTATTAATGTTGGTCTCTTTTGGGCTGTCTATTCTGTTCTATTGATTTGTCAGTTATTTCCCCAATATTACACTGCTTTGATTACTCTAGCTTTATAATAAGTCTTGAGTTTGGGCAATCCTGGCACTCTTTGTTTTCTTTTTCAATATTTTGTTGGCTTTTTTGAGTCTTTCGACATTCCGTGTGAATTTGGAATCAGGTTGTTGATATCTACAGAATGACTTCTTGTATTTTGATTGACACTGCTTTGATCCAGTTTGAAGAATTGACATCTTTACAATATTAAGGCTTCCTATATATGAACATGAAATATCTCTCCATTTATTTGGTTCTTCTTGACTTCTTTCCCTAAGGTTTTATAGTTTTACTCATATAGATACTCTCCTTTTTAAAATAGATTTATCTATGATTATTTCATTTTTTGAAGCTTATTTAAATGGTATAATTTCAAATACAATTGTTCATTGCTAGTATACAGAAAAGCAACTGTCTTTTGTCTTTTTGTGACCTGAAACCTTGCTATAACTGCTTATTCGTTCCAGGTTACTTTAGATCTTCTATGAAGACAATCATGTCACCAGGAAACAAAAACCATTCCAAATCTTCTGAATATATTTTGTTTTCTCTTCTTGTTTTGTTGGATTAGCTAGGACTTCCTGACTGATATTGAATAGGAGTGATAAGAGGGTATATTGTTAACTTGTTCTTAATCTCAAGGGAAAGTATTGCTTTCTCACCATTAAATATGTTAACAGTAGGATTTTTATAAATAAATTTTATCAGTGTGTTAAATTATTCTCTATTCATAGTTTGCTGGGAGTGTTTCTAATGAATCACTGTTGGATTTTATCAAATACTTTTTCTGCAATTACTGTAATCATATGATTTATTTTTTTTGCCTGTTGACATTATAAATTACATTAACTGATTTTCAACGGTTGACCCAACCTTGCATACTTGAAATAATTGCATTTAGTCATGATGTATAATTTTTTAAAAATACATTATTGGATTTCATTTGCTAATACTCTGTTAAGATTTTTTTTCCCACTTATGTTCATGGAAATACTCACTTGGAGATTTTCTGTCTTATGTGCTATGGTCAGATTTTGGTACTGGGGTCAGACGGGCCTCATAGAATGAGTTGGTAAGTATTCCCTCTGTTTTTGAAAGAGTTTTAGAGAACTGATAATGCTTTCTTGCTTAAATGTTTGGTAGAATTCACAAGTGAAACCATCTGGACCTGTATTTTGTATTTTGAAAAGTCATTAGTTTTATATTAATTTCTTTAATAAATGTAGTCCTATCTCGATCATGTATCTCTTCTTACGTGAGTTTTGATCATTTCAGTCTTTTAAGGAATTGCTGCATTCATCTAAACTATCAAATGTGTGTCCACAGAATTGTTCATAATTGTATTAGTCAACATTCTCCAGAGAAACAGAACATTCAATAGGAATCTATCTATCTATCTATCTATCTGTCTGTCTATCTATAGAGAGAGAGGAGAAAAACAAGGAGAGAGAGGGAGTGAGAAGTGGGGGTATTTTAAGGAATTGGCTCATTTGATTGTGGGTATTGGCAAGTTCAAAATCTGTAGGATAGGCCAGTAGGTTGGAACCGCAAGGAGGCTAATGTTGCAATCTTAAATCTGAAGGCAGAATTCCTTCTTCCTTGGGAGAATTCGGTCTTTTCTCTTACAGCCTTTAAATGATTGAATGATGTCTTAGTCTGTTCAGGTTGCTATAACAAAATACCACAGACTGGGTTTAAACAGATGTTTATTTCTCACAGTTCCAGAGGCTGGGGAGTCCAAAATCAAGGTGCCTGAATGATGTCAGTCAATTTGGTTCCTGGTGAAAACCCTCCTCCTGGCTTGCAGGGAGCCATCTTCTCACCGTGTTCTCATATGATGGAAAGAGAAAGTTCTGGTGTCTCTTCTGCTTCAAGGGCACTAATCCTATGATGGGAGTTCTACCCTCATGATCTCCTCTAAACCTAATTATCTCCCAAAGTCCCATCTTCTAAGACCATCACATTTGAGGTTAAGGACTTAAATATATAAATTTTTGTAGAACACAGACATTCAGTCCGTACAAATGAGGATCACCTGCATCATGAGGGGTAACCTGTTTTCCTCACAGTCTATTGATTTAAATGTTAACATCTAAAAAAAAATACCTTCACAGCAACATCTACACTGCTGTTTGACCAAATAACCAGGTACCATAGCCTAGCCATGCTGACACATAAAATTAAACACATAAACATTAATATTCCTTTATTATCCTTTTAACATGCATGGGATTAGTAGTTATGACCTCTCTTTTATGTCTAATATTAGTAATTTGCATCTTTCTTATTTTCTTGGTTAGCTTGGATGGAGAAAAGTTTACCAATTTTATTGATCTTTTCAAAGAACCAGATTTTGGTTTCACTGATTTTTTTTCTATTAATGTCTTGTTTTCAATTGCTTTTCTAATTTTCATTACTTCTTTTCTTCTGATTAATTTCATTTTAATTTGTTCTCTCTCTTCCATTTTCCTAATGTGGGAGCTTAAATGATTGATTTACATTTTTCTTCTTTTCTAATATATGCACTTAATGCATATATTTAGCTCTGCTTTCACTGTGTCCCACAAACTTTGTTAACATTCAGTTTATTACCTTTAAATTTCCCGAGGCTTTTTTTTTTTAACCTGTATTTATCTAAAATGTTTAATCTGCAGATATTCCATCTATTGTTCTAGTATTGATTTCCAGTTTAATTATGTTTTAGTTTGGGAGTATATTTCACATGATTTCTATTTGCTAAAAGTTTGTGAAAATGTGCTTTATGACCCAGAATATGTTTAGAACATGGTGATTACTCTATGTGAGCTTGCAAAAAATGTGTATTATGCTGTTGCTGGATGATGTATTTTATAAATGTCAATTAGGTCCAGTTTTTATAGTGCTTTCCAGTTGAACTATATACTTACTGATTTTCTCTCTGCTGAATCTGTCAATTACTGACAGAGGGGTGTTGAAGTCTACAACTTTAATAGTGGTTTTATCTATGTCTTACAGTTTACCAGTTTTTGCTTCACAAAATTTGATGCTATGGTTAGGCATACACATTAAAGTTTGTTGCCTTCCTAAAGAATTTACCCCTTTATTATAATTTAAGGCCCTTACTTTACTTACTAGTTATCTCTGATAGTCTTCCTTACTGTGTGCTTTGCTTAAAACAAATATAGCTTCTCCAGCTTTCTTTGGATTAGTGTTAATATGACATACCATCCTTCATCTTTTTTACTTTTAATCTACATGTATCTTTATACTTAAAGTGGGTTTCTTGTGGATAACATATATTTGGCCCTTTTTTTTCCTTTTTTTTTTTTAATCCACTCAGCAAGTCTGTCTTTTAAGTAGTGTATTTTTATTTCATTTTTATAACTAAAATAAAGTCATTGCTAGCACAAAAAGACTCACCTCTTGAAAGATAACTTCTCTTGTTAAATTGCAACTGACTCAGTAATACTGCTAAATTATATACACAGGAAATTTGTTTTATCTTCTAGCATAACTTGATAAAAGAAGAACTAATTTAAGACTAATTTTAGCCAATTTAAAACCTCTTTCCTCTGTTAATTGGAGTTAAACATATTTAGACATATTTATAAAGTAATGTTTGGCAGGAATTTGATCATTTATTTGTCAACAAACCAATGAAATGGAAGATTGAAGTTGATAGGTCCTAGGTCAGAGATATTTTAAAGCGTTAAAGAGCTTTTGGAAAGGAGAGAGAGTGTATCAGATTTGAATTTTGGAAAGATAATTCCAATGCCAGCAAAGAGGACAGACGCACACAGGGAGATCAACCAGGAACCCCCTGGAGGTTATGGAAGTGGTCTCGTGATGTCAGTGACTGCCTGGCCTGAAATGATTAGTGGAAGTCAACAGAATGAATGACCTGCACAGGTGTTGAGAGGGTGTACTAATCTGTAGAGTTTGGTGATAGATGAGCTGAAGGAGCAGTGGTGCCAAGGATGATCCCAGGCTTTCAGCATTGAGAGACTGGTCAAATGCAAACATTGTTACCTAAGATAGAAAATGTAGAAGCAGGAAGAGGTGAAAAGTACTGATAATTAGTTCTCTATTATGCATGATGTGTCAGTACAATACATCAGGGTAAAGATTTCTAATTGATATTTAAATTACATGGTGCTTAAGTTTATGAAAGGGGTGTAAACCAGAGTACCACCAATGCAAAGACAAAACTTGAATCTGTAAAGGCCCCTCAAATAGAGATGGAGATGGAGTTGAGGACACTGTAAAAGCCTAGTATAACCCATTCACTGGATTTCATAATTTAATAACTTACAATAAAGTAAGCCCTTTGTGTGCCTCTAACTAGACTGAGTCATTCCTAGAAAGTATATGGCCATTCCCAGCAGCCTTTATATTTTTAACCAGCCTTTGTCCTGGTGACTAAGAGTTATATAATTCAACCATATAAGTTATGTAATTCAACCATATAAGTCATGTTTAGACAAAATAGTTTTTTTATGGAAAAAAACAATATTATATAATATCCCAAACTAGTTCATATTGAATATCAGAATGGTACTTGACATTTGATTCTAAGAAATGTCCATAGAAACAGATGTTCAGAAGAAGAGACTTCTAGCCTGTTTGAAAGAAGTTCTGGCTTCTCATGAACTTGTGGCATTAATTTTAAATTCATCTATTATTTATCATATATTATTACAATTCATAGTTACTTATGAAAAACTACTATGTATATGCAAAGTATTCTGTTGAACATTCTGTGGGACACAAAGATAAATCAAGCATAAACTGCCCTTAAGATACTTATAAACTAGTATGAGGAAATAAGACACAAACTTAGGTAAGTATACAAGGAGTACAGGGTCACAGAGAATCACAGACAATTGAGAATCATGGACAATTTAAAAATGAAATTAAGTAAACAATCCCATTTACATTAGCATCAAAGGCACATAAAATAATTAGGAATACATTTAACCAAAAAATCTGAAGTTTATAGTCTGAAAAATACAAAATATTTGTTAGAAGAAATTAAAGGAGATCTACATAAATGGCAAAGCATCCCATGTGCAGGTGTTGGTGGATCAGAAGCGTTGTTATGCATTGCTAAAAAGATAATACTCCTCACATTTATCTACAGGTGCAAGGAATTCCCTATCAGAGTCTCAGCTGACTTCTTCCTAAAAAATGAAAGCTGATTCTTAAAGTTCATATGAAATTGCAAGGGACCTGAAAGAGCCAAAACAATAGCAGAGCTTTACCCTGTTTTTTCTCATACTAATGAGCACGTTTCCTGGGGTCTGATTTCCAGGTTCGCCCATGCCAGCTATGTTGTCCAGATCTTGGCGTCCTCATTACATAGAAGTGTTGTAAGAATTATATAAGTTAACACATGGAAAGTGCTCATGGAAGTATTGGCACATTGTACACCTTGATTTTGTCTTAATTATTATTATTATCATCACCTCACAGGAGTACTGTGAAGCTCAAAAAAGATAATGTATATGAAACTTTTTTGTAAGGTACCGCTTATCATTTTGTACTATAGTGACACACACATCCATCATCTTTATAGGGTATGGAAGAGCACGGAGTATTAATTTTTTATAGCCTAATAATAATAATAAATGCTCAGAAATTCATATTTTAGCTTTCTGTAACTTTTATGATCAAATCACTACAGACTTTCAGTTATGCTGGGAATAAAGTCCAAATATCATTGCATCAAGACCACTCTCAATCTTGCTATAAAGTATAGATCCACTTATGTCTTCCGCTCTATCACTGGTCTTGAAAGTGGAGTCACAATGGACCATCCACTGCAGTGTGGGAGGAAACATTTTAGAAATTCTGTCTACATGTAGTTTTTATGACATCCTTTGCAGATTTTCTCCAGTTTTATGTGTATCTTTACTAATGCTTGCAAAAATACTATTAAGGCTCTAATATGTAAATGGATCCTAAATGTCTATTGGAACGGCAAGCTCAAAAAATTTTTACTGGAAATCCGTCCACTCTCCCACAACATGGTCTTTCTCCTAGCACCAAGCAGATCCATTCAACTCCTCCTAGAACACAGCTTCTATCTTTTTCCTCCCAAATATAGCTCACAGCCAGTCTGTTGGTTTTGAATGGCCGTGTGGCAGCTCTTCAAGCTGCAGCTTGCATCCTTCACACCAAGACTTAGCCATCACCGAAGGAAAGCTTCTTTGAAGAAGGGTCTATACCTCGTCCATCATGGTACCTACCCAGAAGCCCCAACCACTTCACCACACGAAAAGGTTTTCCATAATAACAGGTTCCAAATAGATGTTTGCCCCATGCATACGCTAACACCGATATTGTTATCAAGAGGCAAGAGAGTGTGCTGCTTAACAGCAAAGGCTCTTATCCGGGTTCTGCCCCTCACAAAATGGCTGGCCACAAGACTCAGCTTCTTCCTCTGTGAAATTAAAGTAATAAAAGTACGTCTTTTCCAGGTATATTGTGAAAGTGTATTTGGCTAGGACCTGGAACAAAACAAGTGCTTCATAAATATTAGTATTATTATGGTCTTCCTGAGATTCGAACACTGTAATGTCTGCAAAGCATCCAAGACACGCCAAGTTAGTAAGGGGACTGAATTTCCTCTACTAGTCATGTTGATACAAATAGTTCTTGGTGACTTCTTTATCCTTCCTCCTAATTTATCACCTCATCTTTATAGATGACTTTCTTGAGATTATCATGGCACTATTCACTTGAATTGATTAGTTCATATACTCTTCCTCATATAGTCTTCTGTATCTGATGAATTAATCTCTTAAGAAGAGTTGCCATGTTTTGCTTTGGATTTTGTTGTTATTGTTCAAGATTTATTTATTTATTGGGGGAGGAGTCAAGATGGCGGAGAAGTAGCAGGCTGAGACTACTTCAGGTAGCAGGAGATCAGCTAGATAGCTATCTAAACGTTGCAAACACCTACAAATCCAACGGGAGATCGAAGAGAAGAAGAACAGCAATTCTAGAAACAGAAAATCAACCACTTTCTGAAAGGCAGGACTGGCGGAGAAGTGAATCCAAAGCGACGGGAAGACAGACCGCAGGGGGAGGGGCCGGCTCCCGGCAAGCAGCGGAGCAACGGAGCACAAAATCAGGACTTTTAAAAGTCTGTTCCGCTGAGGGACATCGCTCCAGAGGCTTAACCGGGGTGAAGCCCATGTGGGGTCAGCGTGGCCTCAGGTCCCACAGGGTCACAGAAGGATCGGGGCTGTCTGAGTGTCGCAGAGCTTGCAGGTATTAGAACGGGGAAGCGGGCTACAGAGACAGAGCCGAGGAGTGAGCTCTAAGCTCGGGGTTACCTTGAACCGGTCGCAGACTCGGTCAATTCAGAGTGCGGCCGGAGGCCAGGGTGACGGGAGTAATTGGGCGCTGTTCTCTGAGGGCGCACTGAGGAGTGGGGCCCCGGGGCGCTCGGCTCCTCTGGGCCGGAGATTGGGAGGCTGCCATCTTCATTCCCGTCCTCCGGAACTCTATGGGAAGCGCTAAGGGAACAAAAGCTCCCGAAAGCAAACCCGAGCGGATTACTCAGCCCGGCCCCTGGTAAGGGCGGTGCAACTCCACCTGGGGCAAAGACACTTGAGAATCACTACAACAGGCCCCTGCCCCAGAAGATCAACAAGAAACCCAGCCAGGACCAAGTTCACCTACCAAGGAGTGCAGTTTCAATACCAAGGAGAGCAGCGGAATTCCAGAGGAGGAGAAAGCAAAGCACGGAACTCATGGCTTTCTCCCCATGATTCTTTAGCCTTGCAGTTAATTTAATTTTTTTTTCTTTCTCCCAATTTTTTTTTCTCTTCTTCTGCTAATTTTTTTTTAACTTTTACTCTTTTCTTTTTTAACGTATTTAACTAGTTTATCTAATATATATACATATATATATGTTTTCTCCTTTTTATACTTTTTCTTTATTGGTTTTCTTTTTTTAATTTGTTTTTTTTTTTCTTTCTCCTCCCTCACGATTTGGGATCTCTTCTGATTTGGCTAAAGCATATTTTCCCGGGGTTGTTGCCACCCTTTTATTATTTTACTTGCTCCTTTGGACAAAATGACAAGGCGGAAAAATTCACCACATAAAAAAGAACAAAAGGCAGTACCAAAGGCGACATTGGTAATATGTCAGATCTAGAGTTCAGAATGACGATTCTCAAGGTTCTAGCCGGGCTCGAAAAAAGCATGGAAGATATTAGAAAAACCCTCTCGGGAGATATAAAAGCCCTGTCTGGAGAAATAAAAGAACTAAAATCTAACCAAGTTGAAATCAAAAAAGCTATTAATGAGGTGCAATCAAAAATGGAAGCTCTCACTGCTAGGATAAATGAGGCAGAAGAAAGAATTAGCGATATAGAAGACCAAATGACAGAGAATAAAGAAGCTGAGCAAAAGAGGGACAAACAGCTACTGGACCATGAGGGCAGAATTCGAGAGATAAGGGACACCATAAGACGAAACAACATTAGAATAATTGGGATTCCAGAAGAAGAAGAAAGAGAGAGGGGAGCAGAAGGTATATTGGAGAGAATTATTGGAGAGAATTTCCCCAATAGGGCAAAGGGAACAAGCATCAAAATCCAGGAGGTTCAGAGAACCCCCCTCAAAATCAATAAGAATAGGTCCACACCCCGTCACCTAATAGTACAATTTACAAGTCTTAGTGACAAAGAGAAAATCCTGAAAGCAGCCCGGGAGAAGAAGTCTGTAACATACAATGGTAAAAATATTAGATTGGCAGCAGATTTATCTACAGAGACCTGGCAGGCCAGGAAGAGGTGGCATGATATATTCAGAGCACTAAATGAGAAAAACATGCAGCCAAGAATACTATATCCAGCTAGGCTATCATTG